>NC_139346.1:33864414-34464414 GCF_055883805.1 Amblyomma maculatum | reverse complement strand
CACGACCTGTGTGGGAAACAGTTAGAATAACGACACCAACCCCAGACTTAAAATTCACCAAAACATAGTGGAGCTTTGGTGGAAGAACACAGAACTCAACCTTGGGAGCGGTTACTACGTCTTCGAAATAACGCTTAAACGGGGAGTCAAAGTAAGACGAGAAAGAATAAGCGTAATCGAAAAGGAAAAATTCAGACAAATTAGGGAATCCTCAAACTTAGAAGAAAATATTCAAAACATCGACGATTGGGCAAAAACCCTCATGCGCCACGTAAAATCCGCTACCATTACCCTAGAGGGGGACGATGCACCGAAAACGGTGGACAGGAAACTCCTTCACATGTGGGAAGCAAAAAAAGGTATGAAAAGACGCCTCCACTGTCAGAAATTGATCCGAAACCTAAGAGAAAAACAGGCAGAAACAATAATGAAACTGAGGATTATGCAATTAGTCTGTTCGAGCAAACCTGGTGTAACAGGTGCGATGAAATGGAGGGCAACATGAGTCTTTCGAAGACGTGGAGCCTGCCACGATTATCATCTTGATCCCGACAGTTTTAAAACACAGTCGAACACAACAATAGCAACTGCACAGACAGCTGCACCTGTCATTCCTCGGTTCTTCCACCATGGCCGAGCTGCTGGGCCTACGTCTAGGCCTGGATATGCTACTTGAACTGACTCCGTCGCCACCCAGATGTGCCATGCTATGCGACTCCGGCGTCCCCCGCAGCCGCCTTCGAACCACCGGCCGGGGAACTCCGCTGCTGTGTCAGATTCTCGCGCGTCTCAAACGCTTGGCGGAGCGCCACTGCGCTATACGAGCACAGTGGATCCCCGGGCACTGCGGCATCGAGGGCAACTAACGTGCGGACGAGCTTGCTACCGCAGCACATGAACAGCCTACTAGCGACGACCAACTCGCTTTGGAGGACGTGAGTGCGGTAAATCGACGACCACCTCCGGACGCAGCACCCCAACCCACGCATTGCAAGAGGTGAGCACATTCACAGTGTCAGCGGTGGCTCGCTGACAAGGCTGCTACGCGCAATGATCCTCCGTGCACGCATTGGATGTGTGTGGCCTGGGGAACGACGGATGCTCCACGGCCTTGCCACCAGTGACGTGTGTGACGGCTGTGGCGCGGTAGAAACTCTCGAAGTTCTTCTACTGCATTGCGCCGCGTTAGCCGAACCCCGACGTGCGTTTCTGGCGGTGAACAGAGCTCATGGGGTAATCCCAGACAGCGGAGCAGTGCTCCTGTGACTGCCGGGCAGTGCGCGCGTCCGCGAGCGAATACACGTGAGCCTGTGTGATGATATCGAACAGGCGGGCTTGATGACCCGCCAATTTCATCTCGCCAGATAGTGCGCGCTGTGACCGAACGCTCCACGTGTGCTATTCCGGACGATAACGGCCGATCGCACCCCCTCGGCCGTCAGTGTGTTGTACAGTATGCACGTGCGGGCGTCGTAAACAGTTTCATGTGCGCAGAACTATTGCGGAGGCCCGCCCGATGTGCCGAGTGCTCAGTGACCGAAGAAATTTGCCGGTGGGCCTCAAGCAAACTACTGTATATTGTTCTATAGTGTATATACATGTACTTTTTCCTACCCTTTCCTTTCTCCCTATCGCTCACCTCTTTGATTTCCCATACCTCTTCCTCGCTATCCTTTTATTTCCGCCGCCCCACTTCAGGTGTTTCAGATATCAGTTAGCAGGTACAGGGGCTGTCTGACAACGTTTCCTTTCTTTTGTATAAATAATAAAATAACTACTACAACAACACAACAATAGCAAAGGGAAAACACGCGTTCGACGGGCCAGATGCGGAACTATTAACTAAACTAGTAGATACAACATCCCTTCCTCTTACGCAATAGGCGGGCCGTTTGAAAAAGGACCTCGACGCGACCATCTCAAAGCGGACGTTAGGGCCTAAATCCTGAGCTTAAAGACACGATCAGCTCCTGCCCCAAAGGGATAACAAATTGCTAAGAAACCTAGACAACGCCTGCATAACGGCACTCACCAACTACATGCAAGAAGTATTGAGTAGCGGTCGTCTTCCCTAGCAGTGGAGAACTGCAAACGTTGCTCGAATTCCAAAACCTGGCAAATCACCGAAATTGGAAAACCTTAGACCCATTTTTCTAACCTGAAAATGAAAAAGAGGTTGCACACTGTGGCTCTGGCAAAAATTGATAAGCCAGTTCCTTTCCACTTATCTACCCGTTCCCGCATGTCATCTGTGCATGCTCTCCAATATGTCTCGCTATCACGATAGCATTCTAGTGGCATCCAAGGTACTTTGGCGGAGTCGTCACACAGGACACGTTTGCAAAATTATCAGGAGCACTTTGCCATCTACCATGCCAGAGTCGCAGGGGCTAGGACCAGTTTACCCTACTGCCTGTAACTTCGCTAAAGGTTTTTACAGAATCAATAACTTCGGTAATACCCTCCTGGTTAACCGTAAAAACCGCAACATCAACGGCGTACGCCAGCAGCTTCACTTCCACGGCTTGTAAACGAAAATCAGTAAATTTATATGAAGGAAATTCTACTTTGTATAATGGACCATATCAATGTTGGTTTTGTTATTCGTGAGGACGTGGTCCTGGCGTACCGAAATTGCACCACGAGAGTAGTCGTAAATAAAAATCTGTGGGCCCCCATTAGCGTGCAGCGTTCTGTGCGGCAGGGCTGTCACTTCAGATTTCGTTTGTTCTGCATTTACATTGAAACTCTTTGCTGAAATATATTGGACAGTACTCTACACCGACTTCCTGAGAACGTGTTCATGATTCTTGTTGTTTTCTATAAGGACAGTGGAGGGCGTTGAGGGAAAAGAAAAGACATAATAAAAGTAAAGCACGTAAGTAAAAAATCAGATAAAGGAAAACAAGCGCGAAACAAAAAATCAAAACAGAACACAAAAATAAAATAACAAAGAAGTGTTAAAACATTTAGCACAACTAAGCTCTGCTATGCCTCGATATACGTAGCGAAAAGCAGTGACTACCTCGCGATCGAAAGAAAGTAATTTCTCCAGTCTTCTGCGACGTTCGTCAGCAGCTAAACTCTCCTTGGCTTCCATGTCGAGCGCGTCTAAGTTCACCGGCGTTCTGTAATTCGTTTACAGGAAAGGAAAGACGCAGCATCTGTCACTCGCTGTTGTTGCGGCGCGCACATCTGGAGCCACAATATTAAAATCGAAATCGTCGTAGAAGGAGAAATTATGAAACCCGAGGAACTCGAGGTGCCAAACCAGTGGTTCAACTATAAGGCTCGTAGCATGTGCTTGGAGGAAGCGCGTCGACAACAAGAAAAACAGAAAGTGCGAACCAAGCAGAAGGGAATGAAGATGGCTGTGAACTCTAGAAAAACAGTACGTTCGGATTCCAATAGGAACGGAAAAGATCATTATAAGGCCGCGTGGAAGCCTGGCGAAGCTCATGACGCACGGAACGCTGGCGTTGGGTGACATAAGCTGGCGGCGGGTATAAATCCGACAGAGAAAGGAGGCAGCGACTTTGTTTCGCCAAACCTGAAGCAACAGACGATTCTTATAGCAACGACAAGCGAAAGCCCAAGATTGAAATATCTGAGCCTGAAGAAACTGAAGGTCAACGGGGAGGACACGAAGGTTTCGGCGTATCCCGCAGCACCGGAGAAATGCGGCAAGGGAGTCATATACGACGTCCCGTTATTCTACACGGAAGAAGGTATGATAATAAGAGTGAAGAGAGAAAATAATCCGGAAATCTATGGAGTCAGAAGACTAGGGAAAGAATGTAAGGTTGTGATGACAATGTTCGTCCAGGAAGAGGTTCCAAGATGGATCATATTCGGGGGAGTTCCAGCAAAATGCTGGCTGCGCAAGAAACAGTGCGAGGTATGTTATGCATGCGGAAGAATTGGACACAGAGCGGACGTATGCCCGGATCCGAAGAACATAAAATGTAGGGAATGCGGAAAGGAAAACCCACCGGATGACCACAGGTGCGGACCAGTATGCCAGATGTGCGGCAAGGAACACATCCTAGGAGACAGCGAATGCAATTCTGTCTACCGTACGCCATACATAGTCAAGAAGCGGCGCTGGGAGAAAATCATGGAGATGGAAGAACGAAGGAGGCAAGAACAAGAATGGAGCCAAGAGCCGATCCACAAAAACGGATCCGAGTACAGATTCAGAGAGGATTATTTCCCAAGACTCGGGGAGGGAAGTGGAGGACACAACTCGAGGGTAGCCGCAAGGGGAGGAGATCAAGCCAGAGGGAGAAGCAAGTCAAGAGACAAGAGTCAACCGAGGGGGAGAAGCAGCTCCAGTTGCCGACAACAAACCAAAGAAAAGACCGCGGACGGAGCCAACCCCAAGCAAACCACCAACCCATGGGGAAGATACAAGACGCCGGGAGAGAAAAGCATCAGCTTCGTAGAAGGGTCGCAACCAGGTAAGGGGAATAGTAAGGATGAATAAATAGATAGGTTAATGAGGCAAATCGAGGAAATGCAAAAGATAATAGAAAAACAAAACGAAACCATACGTAGACTTGATGGTTTGTGGTGTTTAACGTCCCAAAGCGAAAAACAGCAGAATCCAACGCAGGCACAAGCACAGACGCAACAACCCACAGCTGTAGCAGGAACAGTAGCAGGAAACGAGGCGAAAGCTAATAGTGACAAGGATATGAGACCTATACAACCGCCGCCGGCAAAACGAAAAAACAATGACGCGGGGTCTTCGCAAGACCTGGAAACTAGGGTCACAAGATTGGAAAATGGCTTCACGAAGCTAGATAGTGTGATCACAAGCTTCACAGATTTTATGAAACAAATGAATGCACAAATAAATGCACAGATTCAGGAGATAAATGAAGGGATGCAAAAACAGGGAGATAATATTAGCCTAATACAGGTGGAGTTGGCAGCCAACAAAGGGTGGCAGCAAACAGCAGAGGAAGCGATACTTCAGCTTCAAGATGAACAGAACGAAGAATATTAACATTCAAATCTGGCAATGAAATTGCAGAGGTTTTAGCAGAAAGAGGCCAGTGCTACAGCAGCATCCTAAACAATTAGAAAACCAACCTCTCGCAATAGCGCTGCAGGAAACAGGGGGTCCTGCGAAATTGGCAGGATACCAAGCTTTCCATAGTAACAAAGGAGACAGAACGAGGGTGACAACGTTAGTAAAAGGAAATGGGGCAGCTCTGGAGCACGGGATAGGATCCAGGGACATAGAACACGTATTCGTGGAGGTATTAGCCGGGAGCATTACAGAGCCTAATATTTTCATACTCATCATCTACAGCTCGCCAAAGCAGAAAAAGATCAGATTCTGTGCTTTAATAAAAAAGGCTAAAAATATATGCGGAGGGCAACAGAATAGTAGGTGTCTCCAATGCACAACATCAAGCATGGGGTTACAGTAGACAATGCTCCAAAGGCAGGCAATTTAGGGAAGATATTGAGGAGCAAGGCTTCACACTGAATAACAAGCCAGACAGCCCGACGAGGATAGGAAATAGCGTCAGCAAGGACACGTCTCCGGACCTCACGCTTTCAAAGAACATAGAATGTCTAGAGCGGTACAACCTCGAAATAAACCTAGGCAGCGATCATTATATCATTGTCATTAATATAGGAGGAGGGTCGAAAGTGCGAAGAAACAAGAAAAGCAAAATCACTGAGTGGGACAAGTTCAGAGACTAGAGAACCGCCGAAGAAATTCCACCCATAAACAATATTGAGGAGTGGTGTAACAGGCTTAAACGAGACGTCCAAAAGCACACCAAAATTGTACAGGGGGAGGATGCTCCAGAGGTGGTAGACAGCCGGCTATTGCACATGTGGAAAGCCAAGCAGAGTCTCGAAAAAAGACTTAAGAAACAAAAATGGAACAGGTGTCTTAGAAGGAGGATAGCGAAGCTTAACAAAGAAATAGAAGACCACGCACAAAATCTATGGGAGCAAAACTGGGGAGACAGGTGCAATCAAATGAAAAACGAAATGGGCATGGCTAAGACATGGAGTATAATGCGACACCTGCTAGACCCAGAGAAAACTAAAACGCAAACTTCCATTAAGTTGATAAAGGCCACGCACCATCATGGAGGCAGCGATGATGACTTCCTTAAAGAACTTAAAGACAAATACATTGGAGAAGTAAGGAAAGATAAATTAAAAACCTACAAGGGACACCCAAACCAGCGACTAGATGCCCCGATAACGGTAGCTGCAGTAATAGCAGAAATCCGTAGACTAAAGACAAAATCGGCCTCAGGGCTGGATGGGATAACAAACAAGATGCTAAGGAACTTGGATAACGACTCGGTAGTCGAGCTAACTAATTTCATGCAGAGATGCTGGGAAACAGGGGAAATCCCAGAGCAGTGGAAATCTGCTGAGATAGTGCTTAATACCCAAATCCGGAAAACCTCCGACGGCTGATAATTTGAGAACAATATCACTCACATCATGTGTAAGTAAACATGTGATTCAGAGAAGACTGACAAGATACACGGAGTAGAATGAGCTATGGCCCAGGGGGTTGATAGGGTTTAGGCAACATCTTAGTACGCAAGATATTATGCTCAGGATGCACCATGATATAGTAAAATCAAGATCAAAAGATGGTAAAGTTATCTTAGGGTTGGACTTCAAAAAGGCATTTGACAGTGTAAAACACGATGCTATTCTGCAGGGCCTCACGGAACTAAACTTAGGGAAAAAGATGTATGAATAAGTAAGAAATTTTCTGACAGACAAAAAAGCAAAAATAAGATACCAGGGGATAGAATCTCCGATATTCGAACTGGTGAGCAGGGGCACACAACGAGGAGCGGTGCTATGGCCCACACTTTTCAACATAACCATGCGTGGACATCAAGATAAGCTAAAGAAAATAGAAGACATAAAATGCAGCCTATATGCGGATGACACAATCATTTGGACAAACATAGGCAGCGATGCTGAAATCGAGCAAAAATTTCAAGAGGCGGCAAACAACACTGTACAATATGCAAAGGAGAGGGGCATGAAATGTTCCTAAAAAAATTGGAGCTGCTTATACACAATCCGAAACACCTAAGGCAAAAAGAACAAGTGGACGTAAATATAGAAGTGGAGGGACAAGCAGTCCCGAAAGTCGAGTAAATGAGGGTGCCAGGAATGGTCCTCCAAACGAACGGGTACAACGGAGAAACGATAAAGACACTTGAAGAACAGGCCATAAAAACGACCAATCTTTTGACGGGAATAGCTAATAAAAAAGAAGGCCTCAAGGAAAGTAACCTATTAAGGCTTATACAAGCTTTCGTAATAAGCAGGGTCGGGTATGCCATGCCATACATAGACTTGAAAAAGGCCGAAAAAGACAGGATTGATAGCATGACCAGAAAATGCATTAAAAGAGCACTACACCTCCCGGCAGGTACCTCCGCGGACAGGCTAATGATGCTGGGAATACACAACATCTTAGATGAAATAATTGAGGCAACACTAGTCACACAACAAAGAAGGCTAGAGAAAACTAAGGGTGGAAGGAATGTATTGAGGGAAATAGGTATACAACTGAAGGAATACTGGGACACGACAGAGCAAATGAGAATGGAGGTCCAAAAACGGATCCAGATCCCCACATTACCAAAGAACGTGCACCCTGAATATAATAAGCAAGGACGAGAGAAAAGGGCCGAAGCACAGACACAGAGATTCGAGACGGAAAATTCAGGCAGAATTACATGTGTAGACGCTGCATACTGCGGCAAAAGAAAAATGAATGCAGTCGTACTTAGTGGCAAGCGAGAAATGGTTACAGCAGTGTCTATAAAAACAAAATCGATACGGACAGCGGAAGAGGCTGCAAAAGCACTGGCTCTTGCTCAGACCGAGGCAGAATACATAGTCAGTGACAGCAAAAGCGCAATCAGGAGCTACACCGCTGGAGTAATGGCACAAATCACGGGTAGAATCATCGATCAAAAGCGAATAGAAAGAGATGTCACCCTTGTTTGGACGCCAGCCCACGCAGGCGGGCCCGGAAACGAGGCGGCACACGAACTAGCCCGAGATCTCACACACCGGGCTGGAGGAGTGCCACCGGAGCAGGGCAAACAAGAGGACCTGATTAACTATAGCAAAATAACAATGCACTACAGACTGAGCAGGAGGGTCTTACCACCACCAGACCCCACGTTAGGCAAAGAGGAAGCAGTAGCATGGAGAAAGCTACAGACAAATACATACCCGAACCCAGTTCTTGTCAACCACATATGGCCAGAAATACGATCAGACCTATGTTCCTTATGTAAGGAAAGGGGATCTCCAGATCGCATAATATGAGAATGTGCAATGTCATCAGGCAGAGCTAAAAATATAACTAAAGACATCTGGGAGACCTTTCTGCGAAGCTCTGACCCAAGAGCACAAAGAGAAATTGTTCGACTGGCCGAAGATGCCGCCGGAGTCCAAGAACTACCGACCTGCAACTAAGGCGACTGTCCCATTTTCCGGGTCTAACCCCCGAAGAGCGGGATAGTCACTGTTCGACGAATAAAAGTTCTCACTCTCTCTGTTGCGGCGCACGTCGTGTTTCTCTCCCTCTTCTTTTTCTCTCTTCTCTATGCGGAAGGCAAGAAGCGCCGCCCGGCGATGTTGGAGCGCACTCGTTCCCTATTGTTCCTCATAGCTGATGGCAGATGGGTCTAATTCAGTATCAAAGTAATGGGTGTAATCAAAGTATCTGTCACGTGCGGAATACCGCTATCATCCTCACGCTACACAAGCGGAAGTATGAGCAGCGCTTCATGACCCGCGGATCCAAGGGGATTTCAGGATGAATATAATTTTTTTTTTGATAAAGAGTAGTTGCACACCTCTTAAGCTTTGCTAGGCAGCGCCGGCCGAGCTTAGTGAGGGGGCTGCGCACTTGGCCTTGGCTGCGACGTCAAGGCATACGGCACACTTCCGCGCCCTCTTCCGCAAAGCGATCAAAACGGCAGGAAACAATCCTCTTATAATTCTAGGAGACTTCAATGCCGCGCACCAAGAATGGGGCTACAATAGACACGACCCTAAGGGTAGGCAACTGTGGGAGGACATACATGAGCTCGGCCTCACCCTCCTGACGTACCCTAGCTGTCCGTCCAGGATGGGAAACAGCGTCTGTGCAGACACCATCCCGGACCTTACCCTAGGAAAAAGCACGGGAGATGCAGTCTGGAAAAACACAGCTCACAATTTCGGCAGTGACCACTTTGTTCTGGCTCTCACCCTCAGCAAGAGCGTCAAAACGCGTCGGTTCAAAAAGCCCAAAATCACCGACTGGGACAGGTTTAGACAAATCAGAGAAAACAGCGAATCGGAAGATGAAATCCAAAACATATGGGCAGAGACGCTTAAGAAACAAGTAGAGAAAGCGACCACGACCCTACGGGAGGACGATGCGCCCGTGACGGTTGACAGCAAACTCCTTCATTTGTGGGAAGCGAAATGCGGCATGGAGAGGAGCCTCCGGTCGCAAAGATGAAACAGGAACCTTAGGCGAAGAATAGCAAGATATAACAAAGAGATTGAAGATTACGCAGTAAAACGTTGCGAACAAAACTGGTGTAGTAGGTGTGACGAGCTGGAAGGGAACAGGAGCCTTGCTAATACGTGGAGCTACTCAGACACCTACTTGATGCTGACAATTCGAAAACTCAATCGGGCATAAGACTGACGAAGGCCAGACACGCGTTCGAGGGCACGGACGGGGAACTCATGGCGAAACTAATTAACATGTACGTAGGCGACATACAAACCTTACCCCTGCCGGATTACGGAGGACCCTTAAACGAGGCCCTAGACGCGCCGGTCATGGAGGCGGAGGTTCGCGCCGAAATATTAGACCTAAAAGCAAAATCGGCTCCCGGCCCAGACGGAATCACAAATAAGGTTCTCCGAAATTTGGACGATAATTCCATCAGCACGCTCACCAAATACATGAGAATCGTATGGGACAGAGGCCGCCTCCCACAACAGTGGAAGACGGCAAACGTTATTTTGATACCGAAGCCAGGCAAACACTCCTAAACATGAGACCTTACGACCAATCTCTCTAGCATCGTATATAGGGAAATTGAAGGAGCGTGTAGTCCATACGCGACTAACGCGTTTCATGGAGTTTAACGACCTGTGGCCGCACGAAATTGATGGGTTCCGGCCCGGCCTGTACACACAGGACGTAATGCTCCGCTTGAGACAGGACATCATAGAAAGCGAAACTGAGGAAAGTGGATAACTTGAAATTCAGCATGTACGCGGATGACGTCAACCTGTGGGCCACCAAGGGGAGTGACGCGAGCATCGAGGAGCGCTTGCAAGCGGCGGCGGACACCATGGTGTCCTGCGCGGCCGAAAGGGACCCCTCGTGGTCTCAATAAAAATCGGAACTGTTTGTCTACAACCCAAAGGTGCTCAGGTGCAAACGCCAGATAGACATCAGCGTAACAGTAGACGGCCAAACAGTGCCAAAAGTCGAACTAGGATCCTGGGGCTGTTTCTACAAGCAGATGGGTACGATACCCATTTGCAGTAAAGAAACTGAACGCGTACGCCACGCAAGTGACGGGTCTGTTCAGGAGAATCGCACTCTAGGGTCGTGGCCTTAAGGAACGAAGCCTCCTGAAACTAATGCAGGCTTGCATCTCTATAGTCCCATATGTTACGCCACACCATTCCTAAACTTCAGATCAGACGAAAAGCAGAGAATAGACGCAATCATCAGACGATGCGCGAATAGGGCTCTGGGGCTACCCATCTCGACCTCGACTGAACGCCTCCTCGAAATGGGGGTGCACAATTGGACGGAACTAGAGGAGGCTGTGCGGATGGCGCAACTAGAAAAATTGAGCAGAACCACCACGGGCAGTACCATGCTCGGCTGGGTGGGACTGCAGTCAGATAGAGGAACAAGCCACAAAGCAGACATTCCACGAGAGTGTCGCGAATATATATTAGTGCCCCCCCCCCCCCTCCCCCTACCTAAAAACATGCACCCTACGTACAACAAGGAGAGGAGACAAAAGAGGGCCGTGACGCTCGCAAAGAAAGCAGGGAAAATGAAGCCGGGGGAGGTCGCCTATGTGGACGCGGCTAGCGGGAAGTCGGGGGCGGTGGTGGCTGCGGTCGTCAACGGCCACGGCGTACCCGCCGCCGCCGCGTCCGCTAGAAGCCGAAATGAAGACACGGCTGAAGAAGTTGCAATAGCGCTCGCTTGCGTTTGAACGGAAACAAGCATAGTTATTAGTGACAGCAAAACAGCTGCCCGGAACTTTGGAAAATGGAGGGTTTCGAAAGAGGCACCCAAAAGGTTTGAGAAACGAAAACTTGAAAAAGGATTCCAATTATTTGGTCCCCCGCGCACGAGTCCGTCCCCGGCAACAAGGCGGTGCGCGAGCTAGCCCGAGCTCGCTACTTCCGGGCTGCCGTAAATCCGCCTGATAGCGATGGGATGGACGAGAGGCTGCAAACTTATTGGGAAATATAAGAACACTACAGACTTAGCAGAAGATCCCTGCTACCACCGGACCGAACGCTAACTAACAAGGAGGCCATCGCTTGGCGGCGCCTGCAAGCTGGCAATTTCCCAATTCCCGTCTGGCTTTTCCACACGCAAGTGGAGGAAAGGCGGACGATAAATGCGAAATCTGCGGTGAAAGGGTTACTCTGGATCATATTATCTGGGAATGGCTTGATTCCCCTGGCGCCAAGGAAAACATAAATAGTAGAGAAGCCTGGGAACTGCTACTGCGGAGCGAATCCCCCGCCAACCAGCAGGATGCTATCCGCCTGGCGGCTGAAGCCGCAAAGAAACACTGTCACTTCGCACGTCTTTAGTCGCGGAGGCCCGGCCTCCGTCCCATAGTCCTGCGTGCCGGGGGCGGGGAGTAGGGGGCCTCTTACATCGATGGAAAAATAAAGTTCATAACAACAACAACACATGGCATACGGCACCCACGAAGCTCGGCTTTGTCCCTAGTAGTGGAGCTTTTCGCTTCAAACACGGGAGAGATTCTCTGCAGTACCGGCCACATGGGGCGTAATTCCGTCTTCTCAACGGTAGTGTCCCGCAACTTCTTTCTTGTCACTGGTTGCCTCTGAGCGGGTTAAACGGCGATTGTTACTGAGAGGTGTGTCTGAATGCAACCTAAAGGTAACATACACTCACTAAAGCCAGATAATGATTATGTTTAAAGTTATTAAATAGCGTAAGCGTTGTCATTCTGTTGTCCAGCGGCTGTGTTTACGGCAGGTTTTGTTGCTATTAAGAATTAAATACATCACACATGATGCAACCTAAAGGGGAACACCCCTCTAGAAAGATATTAGTAGCTTATTTTATTGTTGTAATTTAAAAAAAAAAATTTGGGAAAAATTGCAAATGCAGGATTCGAACATTTTTATTAGCTAAATGCTCAAGTAAGTAATGTTAATCCATTGCGCCACTGAAGCAACGAGGTCCGCAGGCTTTAAATGTGCTCTTAATAATGTTTACAATATTTCCGCTATCTGTCGCCAGGTGACGCTGCTCAGAGGACCCTAGAACGGAATTACGCCTCTCTGCGCCACTCCTAGTGACGTCACTCGGCGAGTGCGCGCTTGCGCAGCTGTGGCTAAACTTGATCACATGCACGCCAGACCTGGTGTTGACTAGCCTAGTGGAGCTTCTCGCTTCAAAAATACAATTGTCCCCACCGCAGTGGTTCAGTGGTCAAGGCGGTCGACTACTGAACCCAAAGATGCGGGACCGAATCCTGATAACGGCGGCCGGTTTTCAGTGGAGGGGAAAAGCAAGGCGCGCGTGTGCTTTGCGATAATAGTGCACTGTAAAAAGTCCTAGATGGTCGAAAGTTAAGACGCCCTCCACTACGGCGTCTCTCATAGCCTTAGTCGCTTTAGTAGGTTAAACCCCACAAATCAATGTAGAGCAAATATAATTAATTAGTTGACGGGGTGCTGCAAAAAGCGGCATTTATGGTATATCGACTCGGACCAGTCTTCGTAGCCTCTGTCAGCATCGCATGCAGGTGGCCACACCAGACCCACCTTTTAAGCGAAAAACCATCCTCAGCCGAAGTCAAGAAGTCTATTTGAATAAGCTCATCGCCCATGCTGCTTAAACGCCACATATTATGGCCCGCTGGCGTCAGTATACAAAGGAAATGATTACGTGCCCCCACTGTACGACTCTAATGCGAGGCGGCATATTTCATGTACTTCTGGATTGTCCTGAGTTTTCTACTGGACGCTCCGAGATCAAACCCTACCGCCTGAACTACCGTTCCCTTCAAGAAAATGATGCTAACACACAGATGATATTTGCCAAGTATGGCTCGCTTAGTGGCCTGGTTAGAGCGATATGGTTTGAGTGACGACCTAAACAGTGAAGATTCTGTCTACTCCCCTTTACCCCCGTCCATGGCCATGAGCCTTCCCATTCAATAAAGGACAATCAATCAATCAATGGTATATCGGACAAATGTTACTAATTTTGAAAATAAAGAAAAAAAAAATGTGTTCATGAGGGCCCCTTTGCATAGGCTCTGCATTTCAGGTTTACACTGGAATATTTTTCTGTATGACTCTGAATATGTATTTGCCTGCTTTTACGGGCACCTAGAAATATTTTTTGGACCAAACGCATTGCCAGCTGCTATGTGCAGACAAACCTTTCCTTCAATGAGCAAACGTTGCAGCCATTCCGCTCCTTACAGATAAGTGCCCCGCCGTGGTGGCACAGTGGTTACGACGCTCGACTACTGTGCCCAAGGATGCGGTATCGAGTCCTGGCCTCGGCGGACGCTTTTCGATGGAAGCGAATAGCAAGGCGCTCTTGTGCTCTGCGATAACAGTGCACGTTAAAGAACCCCAGGTGGTCGGAATTCCCGAAGTCCTCCACTACGGCGTCTCTCATAGTATGGGTTGCTTTGGGACGCTACAAACCAAATGAACCAAACCTTACAAATAAGTCTTTACCTGTAAAAGCTAGATTATGAGGTTACCATATGCATGATGTTCTTGCCTCGATGTACCACGGCTGAACCCGACATGCCCCTGCGTTTGCGCTTACATTGGGCTAAATGCCGGCATTTTGTAGCGAAAGCTACATTTGCCGCGATGCAGCGATTTCGCCGTGGCACCAGTTTTCACCGAGGTTGCATTCAGCCGGGAAGGGGAGATAGCAGTTGGCGCACATAGCGGCGCTGTATGAAAAGCGGTTGGTTCGTCGGCGCCGCCGTGTTTGGAGCCATCAAAAGCTGGCAAGGCTTAAACAAGCCATGCTTATGCATTGGAGTGAAAAGAGGCCATGGCGACGAGCCGAAGAGACCTAGCCAGGCAACCACACTAACCTGGACATGCAATCAAGATTAACCAAAGCTGGCAATAGCCATTTTTTTTTCTTATTTGATATATGTATCCAGAAAAAAATAAACTGACTCCAGTCACATGAAGCGGCGCTTACTTTGTTCCATAGAAGTAATGCGATGTCATTACACTCCGGGAGCCTTTAAGTTAATTGTTTATAGCTCAAAATCGCTTCACCCAAAGAATGTGGGAACTGCATTGAATCAACACTTTTCACAGAGCCAAACAGTACTCGGCGGGAACCATGGGGTCGCCTCGCTCGCAGTGGAAGAGCCGTGTGAATTCGGGAGAGTTCATGACCACCAGATTGCACGCATGCGCCGTGTCCCGCGTAGGCACGCCCGAGCTACGATCCTGATATCTGGCACACTGCGCTTGGCAGTACTTGACGAAGAACGTCTGCTTCCGCGCAGGGGTGTCGGGAGCCTCTTCTTGTGTTTCAGGGGGAGCACGAGCAGTGGAGCGGGATTTCATGGCTTCCAGAGAAATTTGGAGTGCGGTTGCTTGCAGAGCCAGTTGCTGGATCTCTTTTCCGGAGGGCAGGTGCGTGGAATCTCTCTCGAGGCACGCCGTAATGTTACTGGTTAGAGCAGAGAAGATGTTACATTTTGTGGATGACGGAACCTCCTCACACGTTTCTTTGATGTAGCGCAGTAGAGCCGCAGCTACCTCGGTGCCGAGAGTCGCAAAGTTTAGTTCGATTTGGTCCCCATGGCAAAAGGACAAAGGCCTGAAATACTCAGCTGGAATAGCTACGCTCGCTGCGGAAAGACCAGACCTGCCTCTGCTTCCATTAGTGTCATTCTTAGGCGGGCTTGGGCTGAGGCCAGCACTCCACTGATACAGGAGAATGTTCCTGTACAGGCTGTTAGCGCTCACGGAGCCCGAAATGGGTGACCTTTTCCCCAGGGACAGAGTGAAGTCCGTCGCCGATGGAATGTCGAACCTTATATTATCCAGCTTGGTAAGAGCCATGTGAACTTCTTCCTCGTCGGCGAATCTCGCGTTGTTGGACAGCATCGTCTTGAGTGTAGAAAGGACCGCCGTAGCCACGGACTCGGCCTGGTGGCTCTCGTCGAAGAATCCTAATAAGTAGGTCTCCAGGTCCTGCCATATGGTCTCGAACAGGTTTTCGACCATTCGCAGGCAAGCTTCTGAACGGTCGTCCCATTGTAGCAGTTCAATCATCTGCTTTGGGAGGACTGCATGGGCCATTGAGTAAACCACAACTTCTTCGGGTTTTAGTTTGCGAAAGAGTACATTGAAAACTTTTTCAATTCGTTCACTCTCGTACCTTGTCTCCAGAGAGGAGCGTCCGTCATCCAAAACGTGCGTTTCTACAATTTTGCGCCATTCGCTGCTGCTGATGTATTTTTCGGCGGCGCTTGCGAAAGCTTTCAGAGAAAAGTTAGGCTTCATTTCGGCCAAAACTTTTTGTAGTTCCCCGTCGACAGACACAAGGTTGTGAACAACGTCCAATCGTGCTTTTTTGTTGAAAGAGAAAGCATCTACCACAGCCATAAAGACAGCTTCCACAGCGTTCTGATTCATATACGAAGAGAATGGTCTGGAAAAGCGCATGGTCAAGGTGTTGCTTGCATTCGTCTCGAAAGACAGGAACGGCCTTGTTCTGTAGGTATAAGAAACCAACGCCCAGATGTTGAAGATGTCTCTCGGAGTCCTTATTGAATCTGCAGCAAGATAGGCAGGACAAAATAGATCAGAATTCACAAATTTGACACCGCACCCATACTCAAAAACCACGGAATATTTGTTGTGTGGGCGTAGCATGAAATTAATCTGAACGCCAAACAATTCGATACGTGAGAAATTACAGTCATGGTGCTACCACGATTCGATCTAGCTAACACAGCCGCACGGCATCAAGCAAAACAGGAGGGTTTCCTCAGTCTGCCAATATCGTTACTAGCTTGCTCCCGCATGTGACTCAGGATTTTCTTCTTTTCAGAAACGGTATTTGAAAGGAAATACTAGACATATGCCATATGTTTTTCGATCCAGTTAGAAATCTCTTGAATGAAGGGCAGTAAGAAACAAGAGTTCCTCCCCTATCATTTCATGTATTTTGCGGCATCGGGTTTCAAGAAAACTAGATTTTTGTCCAATAATAATAAAAGTAATAATAATAATTGGTTCACAAGACAGGAAATGCGCAGTATCCGTCACACTTGATCATGGACACCTGAACCGTGCCGTAAGGGAAGGGAGGGAGGCAGGAGTGACAGCGGAGAGAAAAAAAAAACGGGTGCCATAGTGGAGGGCTACGACTAATTTCGACCACCTGGGGATCTTTAACATGCACTGATATCACACAGCACACGGACGCCACTTCGTTTCGCCTCCATCGAAACGCAGCCGCCGGCGGTTGGGATCGAAACCAGGTACTCCGGCACAGTAGTCGGGCGTCTTACCACTGCACCACCGCGGCAAACCCAGTAATTCTCGAAGTGACAGCGATATACATTCATATGTAGTATCTTCTGATCAATGACCTAGAACATTTTTCGCGCAAAATCTAGAGGGAAATTGTTAAACCTGGCACAATATGTAAAGCGGTAGCCAAAAGTTCATCCAGCCACAGGGTCCACTTCCGAACAGTGTAGTCAAACAGCTATGACGGCCTCAAATCTTAAAATGCCCGTGGAAGGTTGAAGATGTATTGCTCTAACCTCCTAGTTAATCAATAGCTTCAGTGGGATATCACGTTTGAAAATATATCAGCCGGAAGCAAAACCTGCGGCCTGGGCACTTTTGACTATACCCCTGTACATACAGGTCTGCCCCACCGGCGCATGGGGTACAGTGGACGAAGCTATTTTAGCGCTTTTAGGAACAGTTTTGCTCCCGATACGAAGCAATCACAGGGCCGCCAGGACAGCTGCGTTACCTCTTGGAACACAACAAGCAAGACTAGAACATTGAATGCAACTCTGCAAGTCATTGAGAGAAAGTACGTGATAAAAATGCTCACTGATCAGGGTCTCCTTCGTCAGCTTTGTGAGGTTGAACAGGTCACGTATGTTCTGCTCCACCGTGGAGTTCAGGGAAAATGGCGCAACGAGGCATGACCTGAAGACCACACCCGCTTCCACGGCCACGTCCTGGCTGTCATTGCTCAGAGAAAGCTCGGACAACGTATGCTTGAGCAGCGCTCTCTCCTCCAGGCGCTGAAACGGCCCAAACGGGAAGCAAAAAAGCAGCTCATGCATTATCGCTCCCTGCGGAACGTCAATTGGCGAGCATCTTTCTTCTTGTGCGGTGCTTCATTCCCCTGCTACTCTACACATACCAACACGCAAGAAAAGAATAAAGAAAACAGGTCACTACGGCACTCTTACGCGACCCCATACCACAAGGATTACTTGGATGCGTCCTCTTAGGGGACGCGCAGATATGTAAGTGTTCCTCAGCCGGCAGGGTTGGCTAAGGACAGGACACATGCCGACGTGTCGTTTTAATCTATGCGAACTCTAGCCAGAAGAAACTGTTTAAAATAATTTGGAACTTATAACGCAGAGGCATGGTCTTTAAAATTGACTCGAATACTGAGAAACAAACAAGTATATACAGATTTCTTTGCATTATAATATGAACAAATTATATTTTCAGGGTGCCTTCGAAAATTGACAGTGAAAACTAAAACTTCGACCACTTTCAAAGTCGCCAGATCACATGACCACGATGGCGAAATCACAAGAGCGCCCATTTCAGGCTTCCGTAATCCAGGATGCCCATCTAACGTGACAGCGATAATTGCCCCGTTCCTCGAAAATTCGGCGTCGGTGCTGCCCACAGAAAATCAAGAGCAATGTGTTAGAAGTGGCTCTGATTGGTCAAGGGGGTTATGATGTTTAGCTAATATGACAGGGAAGATTTGACAGCAGGTACCACCTCAAGTAGATGCTGTGAAATGGAAATGTGACCCGGAACCACCCTTTGATCCCGAGTAAAACCAGTACACTCTAGGCCATGCACATAGCAAAATTTGTGTGGGTTTTAGGCTTGTCTGGTGAACTTGCATTGGACGTCGTCGCTTGCTGCGGCATGGTAAAGAGCATGCGTGATATAAAGTGATATAATAGAGTCACATATGAAGGGATTAGTGAAAAATTCTAGGGGGAATTTCGCACCCCTAAAGTGCCGAGCAGGGCCACCTCCCAGTCTTACCGGGAAGTGTTTGGTAGGGGGGTATATTGGGATTTTTTTACATGCCCACACCATGTGGAAAATCTCTGATGACGTTTCCTTACAGTGCGGGCATTTCCCCGTGCAAGCGAGGTCAAAGTATTAAGGCGAAAACATTTAATGGCTCATACTCGCGGTGTCCATCCGTCCGCGCCTTAGAACGATGCGAGCTGTGGCCTCTCCAGCGCACATTGGCGCACTTCTCCTCTCTTTCTAGTAATCACCTGCGCCGGAGGGGGGGGGGGGGGGGCGCAGCTGTGTATAGCAACCGTGGAGTCACGTGTCGGTGAGCGGGACCAACATTATCTCGCGAGTTGACCTCATGCTCGACTGCCGCTATGTGTCTTTTAACTGACGTGGAGACGCGGGATTTTATCCCCGGTCACCGTGGAACGCCTGATATCCCGATAATTTTGGTAGACCTTTTCCTGTTTCCTGAAGGTGTTTCTTCGCTCTGCTCTATATGCTGTTGAAGAGCGCTCGCTTTCGTTGGAAGCCGCGGCAGTTCCACTGCCACACCAGAGAGTCTTCATTTTTGTATTTAGGTCACCGTCGATTATAATGTAGTTAGCCTCTCAGTGAAGGCGTTCTGCATCGCGGTGAATTGCGTTAGGACCCTTAAACGAGGCCCTAGACGCGCTGATCACGGAGGCAGAGGTTCGCGCCGAAATATTAGGCCTAAAAACAAAATCGGCTTGGGACAGAGGCCGCCTCCCACAACAGTTGAAGACGGCAAACGTAATTTTGATACCGAAGCCAGGCAAACCCCTAAACTAAAGAACTTACGACCAATCTCTCTAACATCCAGTATAGGGAAATTGATGGAGCGTGTAGTCCAAACGCGATTAACGCCTTTCATGAAGCTTAACGACCTGTGGCCGCACGATATGGTTGGGTTCCGGCCTGGCCTGTGCACACAGGACATAATGCTCCGCTTGAGACACATCATAGAAAGCGAAACCAGGGACGCTAGGGTACTACTAGGTCTAGATCTGACAAAGGCGTTCGATAACGTAAATACGCGGCCATTATTTCTGGCCTCCAGGAATTGGGGGTTGGAAAAAAGACATACGACTACGTAAAAGACTTCCTGTCGGGTAGAACGATAAAGTTTCAGGACATTGAATCCTCCACCGTCAAACTAGGAAGCAGGGTACGCCATAGGGTTCGGTGCTGTCCCCGTTCCTCTTTAATGTTGCCATGCGAAACCTCCCGGGAGAACTGAGGAAGGTGGAAAACTTGAAATTCAGCAGGTACGCGGACGACGTGAACCTGTGGGCTACCCAGGGGAGTGACGCGAGCATCGAGGGGTGCTTGCAAGCGGCGGCGGACACCGTGGTGTCCTACGCGGCCGAAAGGGGCCTCTCGTGCTCTCCACAAAAATCGGAACTGTTTATCTACAACTCGAAAGCGCTCAGGTGCAAACGCCAGATAAACGTCAGCGTAACAGTAGACGGCCAAACAGTGCCAAAAGTCGAACAAATTAGGATCCTCGGGCTGTTTCTAAAAGCAGATGGGTACAACGATACAACGGTAAAGATACAACGCGTACGCCACGCAAGTCGCGGGTATGTTCAGGAGAATCGCACTCATGGGTCGGGGCCTTAAGGAACGAAGCCTCCTGAAACTAATGCAGGCTTACATCACTTACATAAGGAAATTTTAGAACACTACTACAGAAGGTCCCTGCCCCCACCGGGCCGAACGCTAACTAACAAGGAGGCCGGCGCTTGGCGGCGCCTGCAAGCTGGGAATTTCCCAAGTCCCGTCTGGCTTTGCCTGGGAACTGCTACTGCGGAGCGAGTCCCCCGCCAACCAGCAGCAAGCTATCCGACTGGCGGCTGAAGCCGCAAAGAAACACTGTCGCTTCTTCCTGTCTTTAGTCGCGGAGGCCCCGGCCTCCGTCCCATAGGCCTGCGTGCCGGGGGCGGGGAGTAGGGGGCTCCTTCATCGGTGGAAAAATAAAGTTCATAACAACAACCACAGCGGGACCAACACCCTCTTGACTAAGGCCCTTCCACGGAGACCGTGACGTCACACCAGTTGCCCCTTGCACACCGGACGCTGCTTTCGGCCGCCTGGCGTTCGCGTTGAATCTGTCGCGGCTGCTTGTTATGACAACCAGGTGCGCGTCTGTTGCAGGCTTTTTGCATTCGGTAATTATTAAGGGAGCTTGACAAACACTCGAGTATATTGTTTTCGCACCACCGACGCATGCACCACCAATAGTAAGGCAGCTTTTAGACTTGTAAACAACGTTCTGAAATGAGTTGCAAATGCTTTTATTCAAATGGTTTTATTTGCACGAAGGATTAAAAGCGCCCAATTTCATGTTTTGCTTAAGTCTTCACTTTTCTGTCCGCAGGTTTTTTTTTGCGCTGCAGTTTGAATATGATCGTTTCTCAATTTACAAAAGTTGTTCAAAGTAACGTTTGTTGCGACACGCACTACAGGCCGCACTAGAGCTTCTGTCGCGTGACCATTCCTACAGGCTTCCAAGGCAACATCTCGCAGAAATGAAATGCTATGGAGTTAGTCTGCCACCCGACTTATATCTTGTAGGCCGTCATTGCACCCGCCATCGCTTCCGTGGTGCACAACGGCATGGCCCTACGGTGCTGGGACTAGTTCAAGTAAGCTGGGCAGTTCGGGTAAATAGATAGTACGGCATTGGACATTAGATGAACCCTGTTACTGTCAACTATCAAATACTTTCCTGTTGCTTCATCAAAGCGTGATAGCTTCTTTATTAGGTCTTTTTCTTGGAAGTGAAGTTCAGAAACTTGCGCAATGTATGAAAAATAATATAGTCCCTTATTGCCGGTATATGGACACACTATTACATAATTCGCGTGTTATTAAGCAGTCGAGCACAGTACTGCATACTTCTATTCATTACCTCTGCCCTGGTCAAAGTTCACTAAGACTGCCAGTCTTTTCACGTCAAACATTATTTAAGCGCTTCCTGACCTTCTGGTCGAGCACACGGTACATCAGGAGTACGGCATAAACTTCAGTTTCTCACCATTGAATATGCACGCTGGGTGTGAAATACTCCCGCGGAATGGCTCTAATCTACGATTCATTCCTATTGGCATCCTTTGGCAACGCGAGAACATGCACCTTGGGACCAGTGTATAGTTCCCGCAACACCCAGGAACGCAACACCGCCCCATGTTACGCCATGTCAAGCGTAGTCTTCTGCGCAACGCCACATCCTCGTTTCAAGCACCGGTGATGCTGGTCACACTTCAATATTTTGCTCGTACTGATGCAAAAATGCATGCACACGATTAAAAGCGCACTTGAGCGCGAGAAAGCAACCCAAAAATAACGTCAACGAGGAGCTGTGCAGCACCAAACCTAACCAAGACGACTAAAAAGCTGGTATTGAGTTGCTCAAACATTTTCGCTCGAACCTGATTCCGGGAAGCGTATTTGGGTTTGCTCGGTACGGTGGCTCCGCAAGGGACAAAACGACAGGAGAGACGAAGAAAGTGGGCTGTTCCGACTAGCATCTACCGCCCCCAGGAGCCGAGCAGCCTAGCGATTAGCGGCGCATGCTTTTTCAATGGGCGTCATGTTAGACGCGGCACTAGCTTCAGAGAGCCTATAATACTACTACTACTACTACTACTACTACTACTACTACTACTACTACTACTACTACTACTACTACTACTACTACTACCACTACTACTACTACTACTACTACTAAATAATAATACACAAAGTAATATTTCTCTGCTAATGATTATTAATATTATTATTATTAGTAGTAGTAGTATTAGTAGTAGTAGTATAGAGGAAGACTCGTTTCACGAAGTTGGCACTGAATTGTCTGTAGGTAACGGCCGAATTAACTGGCTAAATATTATCTTCACAGTTTTAATTAATAATAATAATAATAATTGGTTCACAGGAAGGGAAAGGCGCAGTATCTGTCACTTATGTCTGTGGACACCTCAACTATCCGTAGCCCTCCACTATGGCTCCTCTTTCTCTCTTTCCACGTTAACTCCCACCTTCATCCCTTCCATTACGGCGCGGTTCAAGTGTCCACAGACACAAGTGCGACAGATACTGCGCCTTTCCCTCCCTGTGAATAAATTACTATTATTATTAATAATTAAAACTGTGAGGATAATATTTAGCCAGTTAATTCGCCCGTTAGATACAGACAATTCAGTGCCAACTTCGTGAAACGAGTCTTCCTCTATACTACTACTACTACTATAATAATAATAATAATAATAATAATAATAATAATAATAATAATAATAATAATAATAATAATAATAATAATAATAATAATAATAATAATAATAATAATAATAATAATAATAATAGTAATAATAATAATAATAATAATAATAATAATAATAATAATAATAATAATAATAATAATAATAATAATAATAATAATAATATTACTATTATTATTATTATTATTATTATTATTATTATTATTATTATTATTATTATTATTATTATTATTATTAGTAGTAGTAGTAGTAGTAGTAGTAGTAGTAGTAGTAGTAGTAGTAGTAGTAGTAGCAATAGTAGTAGTAGTAGTATAGGCTTTCTCAAGCTAGTGCCGTGTCCAGCATGACGCCCATTGAAAAAGCATGCGCCGCTAATCGCTAGGCTGCTCGGCTCCTGGGGGCGGTAGATGCTAGTCGGAACAGCCCGCTTTCTTCGTCTCTTCTGTCGTTTTGTCCCTTGCAGAGCCACCGTACCGAGCAAACCCAAATACGCTTCCGGGAACGTTCGGAGAAAGTCTTTATTGGCTCATACTGTCGTCGAAAAAAGCTCTCCGGGCGAGCGGCGCACCTGATTGGTCGACAGAGAAGTGACATCACCAGCCGCCAAAATCGAAGCTACCAACCAGAAGTCTCATTTTGTCTAGCGTTTATGTCATAATAGCATCTGCAATCCCGCACTTGAACGCTCGCCAAGGAATGCCACGCGACAGGACCGATGTTGTACTATCCAAAGGCCAACGGTGTTGGGAGAAAAGGACAGCTAGCGTGACGTAGACGGCTGGGGAGAGAAGGATGTGAGCAGGCCTTGTAAAAGTCGAGAAAGTGTTGGCGGCGGCGGCGGCAGGTGTGGCGACGCTTCTTCGACAGACGTCTGAGTACAGTCGAGTGCGTGAGACGCATGTCGCCGAAGCGGGCGAGTGACTATGCGGCAAGCGGTGCGGAGAAGCGGCGACGGACGCATGATTCCCCCAGCACGAAACGTGAGAAGAAGCATCAGTTTGGTTGCCACCATTTTCAGTTCCGGCGTTTCCTCCAATCGAAAGACTAGGGGCCAGGGAGATTGCGAAACTTCCGACAATGACGCAGACTCGGAATACGGACCTAAAAGCAGACGCAGTAAAGCAGGAATCAGAGCAACACCCTCTTCTCTATGTAGCAGTCTAGAAGGTGTTGGTCTGCTGCGCTGTGCTTGAAGTTAAAACTCGGCATCAATAAGCTTAAATTCAGCTTTTCATGTTTTTTAAGAGCGCGAATGATCGTAGAAATTGCGCAGATATTATGACCTTATTTAATGTTTTCTATTTGAAGTAAACGGGTGAAAAAGCATTGCATATTCAACCATTATGTAACGTGTGCCGTCTGTTAGGGCTAAAGTTTAGGATACGTCATTCATTTGGTTAAAGGTCGTTTGTCGTTGATGTTATCATTCAGTCGCTACATATATCTCTTAAATATACTAGGGTAACATGTTTAGAGGTTTTTAGCTGGCAGATCAGGATAATTAGATTGCGGGCAGCCGCAGCTTAGCGTTACGTAGGAGCGGACTGTCGCGCAAGGTGCAGCAGCGGCCGCAAAGAGCTAGAAGCATGCAAATCCAGGAGACTGGGAAAAACCCAACCAAATTGTTTGGATATCAAAGCCACAGCAGCGATAGGGGCGAAAAATCCAAAGTCACGACTTTTATCCAGAGAAACATAGCCGTTACTAATCACGAGATCGCATCTCGGGATATAGAAGCAGTTTTAACCGAAATCATCACTGGAAGAAAAGACCGAAAGAGTATCTTTCTCTTGAACATATACAGCACTCCGAAGCAAAGGAAAGTTAGGCTTCAAGTCCTATTCCGAAAAGCCCTAAAGATCGCAGGAAATAACCCGCTTGTCATAGCCGGCGACTTTAATGCAGCCCATCAGGAATGGGGTACGATCGGCAGGATCCTAAGGGCAGACAGTTATGGGAAGAAATGCAAACACTAGGACTTACCCTGCACACAGATCCAAATGCACCCACACGCACGGGTAATAGCGTCAGCAGGGACACCACCCCCGACCTGACCTTAAGCAAGAATGTAAGTACAGCGGACTGGAAAAATACCGAGCAAAACCTAGGTAGTGACCACTTCAGTATTGCACTCACATTAGGAAAAGGAATCAAAATTAGAAAACCCAAACAACCCAAAATCACGGAATGGGAAAGATTTAGGCAAATACGAGAGACCGAGAGAATTGAGAAAATCGACATATCGATAAGTGGTCACAAACGCTAAAGAAACACGTGGAGGAAGCGACAGTCACTCTAGAAGACGAAGATGCACCGCCGAGTATCGATAGCAAACTCCTAAACATGTGGAACAAGAAACAGGACCTAGAAAAAAGCCTAAAAACACAAAGATGGAACTGTAATATTAGGAGAGCACTAGCTCGACATAATAAAGAGATGGAGACGCCCTCAAACTAAATGAACAAAACTGGTGCAGCAGATGTGATGAAATGGAACAAGGCATGAGCCTCTCCAAACCATGAAACATTCTACGACACATGCTCGATCGGGAAAAATCTAAAGCACAAGCCAACGTAAATCAAACTAAAGTTAAGCATGCCTACGAAGGCTCGGACGAACAATTGATGAGTAAATTAATAGAAATATACATCGGACAAACGGAAACCGAAACGTTACCAGCATATGAGGGGAAACCTAACCTAGACTTAGACGCCCCCATCACTAGGGCTGAAGTCCTAGCTGAGATTATTGGATTAAAGACAAGATCAGCCCCAGGACCTGACGGTATCACGAACACTATTATCAGAAATCTAGACGACGAGTCAATCACAGCCCTGACAGAATAACTGATTAAGGTATGGGAGACTGGACAACTACCGCAGGCATGGAAAAATGCCAGTATAGTCCTCATACCCAAACCGGGGAAGCCGCCAAAACTAGAAAACCTAAGACCCATATCACTGACATCGTGCGTGGGAAAGCTAATGGAACGCGTTATTCAGACGAGACTTACCAAATACATGGAGCAAGAGAACCTCTGGCCACACGAAATGGTGGGCTTCAGGCCGGGGCTAAGCATACAGGACGTGATGCTCAGACTTAGATACGATATCATAACACATGAATCTTCAGATACAAAGACTATTATCGGACTTGACCTAACCAAAGCCTTCGACAATGTCAAGCATAAGGCAGTGCTCGAAGGTCTCCAAGAAGTTGGGGTAGGAATCAGAACCTATATCAAAGATTTTCTCACTAACAGAGAAGTCACCATGAGCTTTCAAAGCGCCAAATCACCCACAATCACCTTAGGTAGCAAGGGAACGCCACAAGGCTCTGTCTTGTCTCCCTTTCTATTTAACATTGCTATGAGGGGGCTACCAGCACAACCAAAGCAAACACCGGACTTAAAATTTAGCATGTACGCAGATAACATAAATCTCTGGATAAATAAAGGTAGCGACGCAGAAATAGAGAACAAACTCCAGGCTGCCGCAAATAAGGTGGTTGAGTACGCTGCGGAATGCGGTCTATCCTGCTCGCCGCAAAAGTCAGAACTATTAGCCTACAACCCCAAATATAAGAAAAATAAAGCAGACATAAAGACAAAATGTTGAAAACTACCCGGTTCCACAAGTAGAGGAAATTAGAATCTTAGGAATGATCCTCCAAGCAAGAGGGCAGAACACGAACACAATAAAAAAATTGGAGAACTACGCAGCCCAAGTTACGGGCATATTCAGAAGAGTAGCGCTTAGAGGACACGGTATCAAGGAACGTAGCCTACTGAAAATGCCGCAGGCCTACATCATCAGTCGCATATTTTATGCCACACCTTTTCTCAATCTCAAAAAGACAGAACGTGAAAAAATCGACGTCATAATTCAAAATGCGTCAAACGCGCACTAGGCCTCCCTGTCTCCACATCAACAGAGAAGCTGGAGAAAATGGGGATTCATATTACATGGCAAGAGCTCACTGAAGCTGTCAGAATCTCTCAGTTGGAAAGACTAAGTCAGACGGAGAAAGGCAGAACCATCCTAGACTGGGTCGGACTCCAATCAGACAGAGGCTCACAGACGAAAACATCTATCCCACCCAACATAAGGGAACACATACTGGTACCCCCTTTACCTAGAAACATGCACCCAGACTGCAATAAAGAACGCAGAGAACAAAGAGCCAAAGCCATCGCTAAAAGAATGAAACGCAAAGCAGTCGATGAAGTTGCTTATTTAAACGCATCATGCGGACGACACGGAGCAGCTGTCTCGGCAGTAGTAAATGGAGAAGGTGCACCTATAATTGCGGCTTCAACACGCACCCGTGACATTAGTACAGCTGAAGAGTTCGCAATAGCGCTCGCATGCATTGGTACACAGGCCAAAACTATAATCAGCGACAGCAAAACGGCTGTCTGGAATTTTGCAAAAGGACGGATCTCAGAGGAGGCCAAAAAGATCTTTCTCACAAATCCCATTACTAGAACCATATCCATCATATGGATACCAGCACACGAGTCTGTCCCTGGCAACGAAGCTGCGCTCCTGCTGGCCCGAGATCTCTAGCACCGGGCAGCGGTAGAACAGCCCGAATGCAACGGAATTAAAGATTGCGCTATCACATACAATGAGAGCACAGAATCTTACAAATTAGATCGAAAAGTATACCCTCCCCCACATCGGTCTCTCACTAACAATGAAGCACGCATCTGGAGGCGATTACAAGCCGATAACTACATCTGCCCTGTCTGGGTTTTCTTAACACAGACCGGGGAGGAAGAAGATTCTAAATGTAAAAATTGCGGACAAAAAGGCACGCTAGATCATATAATATGGCAATGCGCCGATTCCCCAGGCGTCGGCATTAACATTGATAGTAGAGAAGCCTGGGAGGTTTGGCTGCGGAGCGGAGATGCCACCGTTCAGCGGCACGGGACCCGCCTGGCGGCTGAGGCCGTGGAGAGTACTTGTAACCTCACCTGACCTCAGCCTGCGGGGCCCTCCTGACACCCTCCCCGGCCTGCGTGGGGGGGGGGTGGGAGATGAAGGGCTCCTTTTCGGTGGAAATAAAGTTTTCATTCATTCATTCATTCATTCATTCATTCATTCATTCATTCATTCATTCATTCATTCATTCATTCATTCATTCATTCATTCATTCATTCATTGGACGCCACCTATACAGTGGTGATGTCATCGGTCACGACCAGACGTGACACAATGATCGGATGTGACGTCATGAGTACGTAAATTTTGGTTATTATACGTCCTGTAATGGCCAATGACGTCGCCAGGTGTGATGCCCAATCTCGCGGTATGCCATGGAATCTCGCGTAGTGAGTCACTTTTCGCGAACTCGCGAGCCTACAAAGGCTTTCGTCTTAAGGCTTTTCTCACGGGCCCGGTGTGGCTGTCGGGATGATTGACAGCCGTAGTGTGACTGAAGTCGTGGCCGACAGTATGAGCCGTTAAAAGCTTTCGCCTTAAAACTTCCTAGAGCACTGCAGAATTTGCGCTGCAGAAATGTGAAAGTCTGAGTGTTGCTGCTGCACATGACGCATCACTCACCACTTGTATAGCTGTTGCTAGTAACGTCAGGGTGTCTGCCGCACATTGGAAATTTCCTTTATTTGGTGTGCGTTTGTTGCAGTGCTCCTGCAAGTTTAGGATTGGTAGCACGACATCGCTCATGTCGCGTGGCGTTCCAATAATAATAATAATTATAATAATAATAATAATAATAATAATAATAATAATAATAATAATAATAATAATAATAATAATAATAATAATAATAATAATAATAATAATAATAATAATAAATAGTAGTAGTAGTAGTATAGTAGTAGTAGTAATAATAATAACGATAATAATAATATTCTAATAATAATATTATTAATAATAAAAGAGGGTGTCTAAATGTCTCACAAGTAGGGTGCCTCGATGCCTTTCATTTCCGCTTTCGGCGACGAAGGTATCGAGGCACCCTACTCGTAAGAGGAGAATGGCGAAATCCTATTCTTCCCATCCTATCATTTGCCTCTCATAGTTTGCCTCTTATCGGCGTTCGTGGAATAGCTACATATAATTATAATTGGTTTACAGAAAAGGAAAGGCGCAATATCTGTTATTTTCTCCGGCAAGTGTGAGCTTGGACGGTACACCATCGCTCTTGTTCCGTAGAGTTCCTTGGCGCGCGTACAAGTGCGGTTCTACTGGTGGTAGGAACGCTAGACAAGAACACATCTCGCGGAATTTCGCGTAATATGACAGACCTCGCGCACAGTTCTCGCTGACAACTCTCGAACAAGGAATTGTTCCATCAGCCTATAGAAAGGCTTTTGCCCTAATAAAAAGGATTAAAGTGGGAGTGAAAAATCATATTGTCTCTTAGATGTCTCCTAAATGGCGAGAGCCTACCATTGCTCTCCTATCATTGGCTTCCCATCGTTTGCCTCTGACTGGCGTTCGTTGCAAGGGTACATATAATTATAATTGGTTAACAGGAAAGGAAAGGCCACATTGTCACACATTGTCCCGCAAGTGTGTTAGGACGGTACACCATTCTTCTACACATGAGAGTACACAATACACTACAAGAACTGAAGCTCACCGCACGCCTCAGATAGACACACTCTCGTCAATAAATACAGATAGACACATTCTCGCCTCTCTAAATATTCAGCCAACAGGTCCCCCCCCCCCCCCCCAACAGCACCCACCCCATCCCAACACACATCAGGGACAAACTTATAGTTCACCCTGTGCCCAAAAACGCAGCCAATTCGCAACCAGGCCAGACTCGAAGCTCGCGCCAAGGCATTACACAAAGCTCATGCAAACGACGAAGACGTGGTCTACGTGGACGCGGCAGAGTACATCCACAATTCGGCCTACGCCATGAGTGTAGCGTCGCATCACCTCAAACACATAGCGATCGGGCTCGATCAAAACAACAACTTCACTTGAAGCTGGAGAAGCAGCCATAGTAATTGCCATTTCCTCCTTCGCTGCCACACTTAATCTGAACGACTCTAAAACAGCAATCACGAATTTTGCACGGGGACAGATTCGTTCTACCACACGAAAAATTCTCGATTCTTGCTCCACAAAACCCAGACCAGTTAAATAGTTTGGGTGCCAGCCCATGCAGGTAACCCCGCCAACGAAGTGGCCCTCTGTTGCTCGAGCGTACGTCAACCGAGCACGTCATATCGTAGACCAGGATAGCGCTAGAGACCGGCTCGTCACATGTCATGAAATGATGCCCTATTAAGGGGAACGAAGACTTGTCTATCCCCCACCACACATCGCCATATCGAAAGAACAACAAAATACCTGGAGACAGCTCCAGGCTCGCACATTCCCTGCACCGACTTTGTTAGTCCTCATCCACCCAGGCCATTCGCAATCCGAATGCTCTTTGTGGGGCTCCGAGCCAACTTTGACCACATTTTATATCTCTGCCGAGATATTCCAATCATTATCTTGCTGGAACCTCACGGACAAAGAGGGCTGGGAGACCGCGGTCTCTAGCTCTGAACCGGCTTCACAAAGGCAGCTGGTAGTGGGCTGGACAGGTCGCCGCACGTCACGGAATGTTGCCCGCCACCCGGGATCAAGAGCCAGACCAACCCTAGGACGTAACCCATTTTAATGCTCATCAATAAAGGTTTCACCTACTTACTATTGCTCCTGCCGCATGGCGTTCCTTGGCGCGCGTTCAAGTGTCGCACTGTAACTGGCAAGGAAGCTAAAGACCTACTATATAACGCCGGTTAAATTTGACGCGTTCAACGGAAAGCTGCTTGTGTTCGACAAGGGGCTCTTTTAAGGCGAAAGCCTGTAATGGCTCATGCTGTCGTGGACAAAGTGTGTCCCGCTTTTGCGGCGTTCTGATTGGCCGATGCGGGATGCGTCCCTGCCATCTGCAATGCCACACTTGAACGCGCGCCAAGGAACGCCACGTGACAGTAGCGATGGTGTACCGTCCAAACACACTTACCGGAGAAAATGTGATAGATACGGCGCCTTCCTTTTACCGTAAACCAATTACAATTATATGCAACCCTGCAATGAATACGAACAAGAGGCTTACGATGAGAGGCAAATTATACGATAGGAAGGGTAGGCTTTCGCCATTCGCCTCTTATTAGACATCTAAGAGACACTCTAATTTCATTTACGTATTTTCTCATTAGAGACTCAATCTTTTCTTTTTCCACCTCTTTCAAATCTAGATACGGCGTTGCGTAGCTCAATCGGCTGAAGGCGTACGCCTCTATCAGTTTTATCAAATTTAATTCCTTTAACCCTCGACCCCTGCTGGCCACACCTGACTCCTGACCTGCGTGACGGGGGGTGGGTAGATCATCTTATCAGTTGGATATTAGAGTTTATTCTGTCTATCAACAAGGGGCGTGCGATGTAGCGTGTGCAGCAGCATTCAGGCTTTCCGCATTTCTGCACTGACACCTAACTGGGAAGTTGAGAACCGAAACCGGAAGTTGGCTGGCGGCTATCGTGGCCCCAAATTATACATCTAATTGACTCTAATTAACTACCAAATTAACCGACTCATTTATTTTGTCATTTGCACACCTTTCCTTGATGCTTTGTCCGATGGTACCACTTTTTTTTCGATATATCAACTATGTAGTTGCTCTTTTACGGTTGCGGCATGATCCGTGAGAAACCCGCCTACACAGCTATAAAGGCTATACTGGAAAGGAAAGACGCAGTATCTGTCACTGTCACACTTGTACTGTGGACACCAGAACCGAGTCATACGGGAAGATGGCAGTGAAAGAGGGGCGAAAGGGATGCGTTAGGGAGGGGCTGTTTTTGGTAACAATGGTAGTGAGTAGTATGACGTGGACGGGCACTCATTGACCCACAGACTGTGCGACGTCCCAAGACATGCAGCAGATCTGGCAGCAGCTGCCAACTCACGTAGCTCTCCTGATACTGGGTTTGAACCCGGTACTTAGATTCGGAGTCGGAATCAGGTCTTCAAGGCCACGCAGGCACGTTAGTGTTGCTTGTTTGAGGCGGGACTTTTTTATATCGAGTTCTCTAGAATGTAATATATTCACCTATGCTTGAGTGCTAATATTCTGTGAAGTAGTAGAGGAAAAAAAAAAGTCCACAAGGAAAGCAGAGAGATGGGAGTTATTAGCTCTGTCGCATCCATGTTTAACGGCGGAGTTTGAGGAGTCACAATTTTTGGGCTTGCATGATAAAGTGTGCTGTGCGACGCTCAGCGACGCTCGACAGACTCAATCTGTTGCAGTTAAGTCTGGCTGCCATAAAATTGACGCTAGCAAAAACGCGCACCAATTGCAGGCGCTCAAATTTAAGGTACCGAGCAATGAAAGCCAAATATCTGTGAAGCCAAAGTTCAAGTGACGCCTTTTCAAACGAAACGTCGACGAAACCGGAAACAAAATCTGGTGGTTAAAATTGTAATTCAGAGAGTCGCTAACTGAATCGTTAATTCTATGTTTGGAGTCAGATGTCGCTGCTGGCCAACATGCCCATTCCTTCAGTGCGATATCGTGGGTGGTGCTTACCTCACCAAAGCTACACATATGGCTATGAGAGGGTTTCTAAGCAAGGCTGCTTGAAGTTAGTTCTAAAAGCGATGAGCGAATGGAGTACTCAATTCTGACTGCGTGCTTACTCCGTGCTTGACCGCACTGTACCTCCAGGTAGATTTCGTTACAGAAGAAAAAAACAGACAGTTTAGCGTCACTGTGGTGGTAAAAAAAAAGGCACGGCACCTGTCTTTGGCCGCCATCTCTAGCCATAGAGCAGGCGAAGGAATGGAAGTCCTCGCACGGGTCGGCGTAGTAGTTGATGGCCTCGCGGGCGTCCTTTGATGCCCGGTCGCAGAGGTAACGGAAGCCGGACCCTCGTGCCGACCAACTGCCTACGTAGGCTGCCGCCTCGGCTGGTGCAGTATCTCGTATGTTGGCGGTGGCCTGCAGGGGACGCAGCAGGGACACCAGTAATGACAGCACCGCGATCAAGGCAGCAGTGCCCAGCAGCCGACAAAACAAAGAGCTTGTGCTGAACGTCTTCACGTATCTTCACCGACATCATTGTCATTTGGCAAAACAGCTAACTCTAAATAGCAGGATGCACGACGCAGCAGATCACGAGATTTTCGATCTTCATCTTCCTTAGGTTTTGTATTTGTTCTTAGCCCGCAGAGTGCAATGATGAATGTATTGCATGGAACGTTGTTTTGTTGCCAGCTGGTAGTATTATTATCCTTGAATCTTAATAAACGTACAGCTTCACCTTAGAGACACTCTGAAGAAGATGCCTTCTACAGACTTTCATTGTTTCCGACTCAAGTCTCTCTCCAGGAGGCGCTCTTGAACCGCTCGCCGAGCCAGCTGGCATAGCTAATGGTGCTACCCACTTATATATTTCTGTACATGGTACCACTTAGTGGTTTCAAATAACTTACTCTGGCGCACATCTGGTAAGAACACGTATATACCGACGGATCTGTGTCAGCACAAGCATCCGCTGCAGCTTTGGTCATACCAGCTCAGAAAACGACTCTACATTTCCTTTCAGGACATACTTCTAAATCACCTGCTACTAAACTTTTAGCCCCCCCTTCGGGAATATATTCGCTACATATGTGGGGAACCACCTCAGAAATGGTGTATATTCACGGACTCAACGACTGCATTGCAAATTTTGTAGAACTTCTGACGTCACACTGCCTACCAGTCGCTGACACTAAATATTATGGAGCTCCTCACATCAGCTCAACTGCAAGGTCACAGGATAATGTTTCAATGGAACTTTGCCCACTGCGGGCTCCATGGAAATGAACAGGTTGATCTTGAAGCGAAAAACGCACTCAGCAGTGGCCTCCCCTCAAACAGCTGTACCCTTTTCAAGAGCGGATACGACGTTCCTTCTTACGAACGGCAGCTTACTAGGCTCAGCTAGATGCCCGACACATTCGTCTAAAAAGGCTCGATTGAACATTGACACTTTATGTTCCGCGTGATATTCTGCGTTATCATGTATGCTTGGTACATAAATTTCTTTTAAACGTAGCTTTCACGCATAGGTCAGTTCAGTTCAGTCGTTCAGTCGTGTCCGACTCTTCGTGACCCTATGGACCATGTCACGCCACGCTTTCCGGTCTCTCACTATCTTCCTAACATCACATAACTTCATCTGCAGTGCCTCGAGGATGCCATCTAACCATCGCGTTCGCTGCCTACCCCTTCTGCGAACAGTTCACGCACAGGCACTTACATTTAATTGAACAGGTTAACTCCTCGGAATGTTCAACGTGTGGCATCCCCGAGACTGTGGACCATGTATTATTGGTGTGCCCAGCGTATGCGTGCGAAAGAAGTGTGCTAGCCGCTTCCTTGCAGCGTTTGGACAAGAGGCCTCTGCCGGAGGAACTGCTGCTGGGCGCTTAGCAGGACAAGGGGAAGGGTGTCCAGGGAGTGCATGCTCTTTGCCGTTTTTTGTGCGCCAGCGGCCTTGATTCGCGCCTGCAAAACAAGCCACTGTGCCTGTAGATATGTATTTCATATGCCTTCTCCCACATCGTCACCCATCATGATCTTCTTTCTTCTCCACTTCCTTTTCCCCAGTGCAGAGTAGCAGACCAGGTTTTAATCATTCCGGCCAAATTCTCTGCCTTTCCTTTCGATAAATCCTTCTATCTATCTATCTGTACATGCAGAAATTTAGAAGGAGGGGGGGGGGGGCATTATGTTGCATTTAAAGGAAGCGATAACTAGGTTTCGCCTTTATCAGGGCATTGTAGTATTAAGGGGCCCTTCAGGGTCTCTACACTGCGGTTTACCAGACTGTCAGTGACGTCAGTGTTCCGCATAACCATGGCAGGCCCCTGTGCCAACTGTGATAGGGTAGATGCCTGGGTTATCCCTACGGCAACGGCCATGCCTTGCAAGTAAGGAGCGGGCGCCTAATAGGTGCACGAAAGATTTGTTCAAGAGAGACACGCAATTATTTTTTCTTCTGTAATAGTATGCCGACCTTCGTTGGGAGGAGGTGGGGAGGGAAGGGCAGGAGGCGGGTATTGCTCGAGTATATGCTGTAAACAAGGAGGGGAGTTTAAGTTGGGCTGACACAATCCTGCTTATTTCTTTCGTGTATGGAAACCAGACTGTTTTGCTTATTCTATCAATGGTCGGTAAGATTGAAAGATGGGACCTTGCGACACCAGCCTTCTAATGGAAGTTGCAAAATGCACTGCGTGTTTGAGAAGTAAAACTACTTATTGCTTGTTTTATTGCTCCGAACTTGGGTTTATGATCTGATATTAACCTAAATATCAACATCTAGATATTTCGTTTCGATTATCGCCTTTAACAAAATCATTACCACAGCCATAAACGTAGCTAATTTTTTTCATTGTTTTTGACTGTCATTGTGATGATCGTTTTGCTGAATTTTGCCACAGTTTTCCAGTTTTTGGGCCGCTGCATGACATTACTTAAAGCCTGTTTGACCTGAGTTCGTCTTCTCGACTATTTGTTGTCTGACATAGTGGTGCGTAAAAATAGAGAGGCCACGCAATGCGCATCGATTGATAATTTTCTGTATAATAATGCGTACTTGACAAAAGTGATCGGGTATGCGGGCAAGCATATCATGGGGGTCATCGTATGCAAACCGGAAAACAGCCGCTGTCCCGTCACGAAACGCTGGCATGCAGTTTTGTCAGATCGCGTGGTCTCTCCACTTTTACGCAGCACAGTAACGTTTGATTCCCGCTTGAAACAGCGACCAGCCACGCAGACTCCAGTGACAGTTCTAATGCTTGGTGCTCAGGCGCTCCTCCAGCCGTGCCTGCAGCCACGAGACAGGGCGATGTCGTCATTTCTTTATTGTCTTCGCGACACAATTATGACAGTACGTTACATGCACATGATGTGTTGTGTCGTGTGCGTAGAAGATAAAGCATAATGAGGATAGCACAGAACCCTGCCGCACGCTGAACTCGAAGTTCTTTTCCTTCTAAATATGTTGGAATTGGAAGTCTTGGCGCGAAGAAAAGCCAGTGTCCGACATCTAGCGCAGCACTGTGTCCACTTTGCCACCTGCATATCATGGGAGGAGGAGGACACGAACTCCCTCTCTTTGTTTGAAGGTTAGTTGAGGCAGAGTCCTAATGCTGGAGGCCAGGAGAAGGAACAAAACTTTGGAGGGAGTTAGAAAGGCGGAGCAAGGACAAAAAATATTAAAATTAATCAAATAATACGAAAACAAGCATCAATATGAAAGACTCAGAAAAATTAAAGGAAACAAGAAAAGACAATGCTAACACATTCTAATCTGGTTATAACAGTAAATCACCACCGCAGTTTTTTAATTTCTTTTGGAATGAAAGCGCTGCTTCTTTTTTAACTGTTTTGTTTTTATTTTCTGCCTTGAATCTGCACGGTAAATTCACGCTTCGGATCCTCCGTATGACTAGTCCCCATCATGGATCTGTGCCATCCCCCAAGGGCACAAACCAAACCTACCTCGGTGTTGCGCTGGCGTGGCTTTCGACGCAGGATACGGTCGGCTAGGTATTGGGCAGCTGGTCCCATTTTTTTTTCTCCTGCGTCTTTGCGTCTTTTACCATTGAGCTAACGCTCAAGGCGAGATTGTAATGTTTGAAGGGATGTCCACGCAGTTTCCCGGCCCAGGAGAGCTCCCTCTGGTCGGCTTTCATTCTGCCGCAGGATCTGTCACTCGAAGCTTTCCAATGCGCCCCCGTGTTCTAAGCATTCCTGCAACGCTGGTATCTAAGAATGGTGGCGTCATCGAAGTCACGAACGGTGATACTGTTCGAGCTGATCTTCAGGCTGCCTTTTCCCTGTGTGATGCAATGACGGAAGTGAGGCAGTTTTGACGTGGCGGGATGCTGTGCCTACCACCAGACCTGGATTGTGTTAAGAGATTCACTTCATTTGGATCTCTTCAGGTGAGCAGCCCTATCCCTTCTCATCTTGCTTGCTCGAAAAGAATGTTCCGAAGGGTAGACTTTTCTTTACCTCCAGCTGAGACTGAGGCACTACGAGCTGAGCTGAGAGCTGGTGTTGTTTTGGTGTATCGCTGTAGCCTGGAGGTGAATAGCATGCGGGTACTAACAGAGTCTGCAATTGCCACCTTTGCGTGAAGTTCATGCCAGTAAGAGGTAAAGGCATGTACTTTGAGCTTTCCTGTTATTCCTCTTCCATCTAAGCCACTTCAGTGTACCAATTGCTGGCGATATGATCATAGGGCTCGTGGTTGTAAGCCCTCCTTGCAGTGTTGCACGTGCGACGATGGTCAGCCTTCGTTATCATGTTCTGAACATAATGACAAATGCTGCCTTTGCGGTGCAGCCCGTGCCGCAAATTTGTTGGATTGTTCATGTCTATCTCAGGAATTACAAATTCTATGATAGACTGAAAACGGTGTTCAGAACATGAAGCTATAACAGAAGTTAGAGAGAGATTGCATGGCTATGGAGGGGGGGGGGGGGTGTGAGCCTAATCAGGTGTACCACTAGATGCATCATTCTAAAAGGCAATAATGACTGACTGCTGTGGAGGCCTGCATGGCTGAAATGGTGGACCGAGTAGTTATTGCTGTCTAAAAGGGCTTTATTACAGTTCTGGAAGTTCAGCTCACACAAGCCTTGCAAACATGAACGACCCCTATCATGTTAAACGTGCCTTCTTAAATGTCTCAGCCTAAATAAAGACCTACCTTCTTCTCTTAGGACAACTCCTTCAAATGATGAGGAGGTTAATTAATCACGCAGTGATGATGGAGTCAGATGCAAGAAGTCTAAAACTCTGTGGTGCTCTAACATCCAACCCTTCTTCTCCACGGTCCCAGCCAAAATGAAAGTATCAGTCTTGATCTAAGCAGAAGGATTATATTCCGGGGCAGGCAGTTGCGGCTTCCCAGATTTTGCAATAATAGGGGTGCTAAAGTTATTGAGTGGAACTGTCGATGAGTTCTATCAGCTTCATCAGATTGAATTTACATTGCTTAATCCAGACATATTTATTTTTGCAAGGCACTTGGCTAACAGCTGATAAGCGTTTCCATTTACAAAATTATCGCTCGTTCCTACAAGAACACCAGTCAAAAGGAAGAGGTTCAATTGCATTCGTTACTTCAAAATTATGTTACAGGACTAAGATATCTTTCCAGTTATCTTCCCAAGATTGTGAGTTATTGGCTTTAGACTTGAAATTATATGGCGGTGTCTGTTTTCATCAATGAATGTTTATTTCACTTGCGATGTGCAAGATACTAGACCTCTAGATCTTCTATTAGCTAATTGTCAAAAGTCAGTTTTTTTTGTCTAGTGACATTAATTCGTACCATGTGTCGTGGGGCTATACAAGACATATCCGCGGCGAGTGTCTTTCATGTTGGGTAACATATAATAACTTTTCCCGTAGAAATTAGGGTTCGGCCACTTTCATACGAACACACATTCGAACTGTGTATCTGTATAGCTGAACCGCTTTCTGTATAACTTTTACCCCTCCTAGCCTTTCTGTCTATAATTGGTCGACACTTAACTGTGGCACCTCTAGTGACCACATACCAATTGTTTCTTATACAAATTTCCTCTTAACGCCCCCGACTTCTCAGTTGAAGTCAGTTATTTACTATAACCATTTTCAGTAAACATTGCGCTCTGCTCTTGAGTCAGTGATTAACACGGATGAATAACAAAAATTTAAAGCCATATATGCTCGGTGACTGAGGATTATCGTAAGAAGTCTGAGTTTTTGGTGAGGAGTTCGAAAGGAAATACCATAGCTGTTTGGTAGAATTCTGATTGTTCACGGGAATATAGAAGCAGAAAGGCTGCATGGAAGAAGTTCCTACACCCACAATCAGGGTCCGAAAAACGGGCATGATTATAAGTTTATCGCAGCTAATTTAAACGTAAAATCGCAAAAGCGAGGCACAAGTTAGATATAAACATCGGGATTTTTTTCTAAACCTGGCAACCGAAGTGCTGTTTTCGGGGTTTTACGGTCGCGGAAAAAGATTCTGGCTTCACAAAATCTACCTTCTCTTGTTTTGTTTCCTCATTGCACAATAGACACAATTGAAACAAATCCCAAATGACTGAAGAAGCGCTTCTCAACGGCACTTCTTTCATGCCCGATATCTGTAGTGTCAGTGGATTCAGTTAAGTATGACCCTCAAATTACTCTTCCTGAGCTTTCTCCTATAGCGATGAGATTTCAAGCCGCTGCTCATGGACCTGATAGCGTAACTTCGAAAATGATAAAGATCCTCTGTGAGGAGCCTCCTGACTTGTTATTAGAGCAAGTAATATTTTTCGTCAAACAAGCTTGGATACGTCCAGAATGGAAACTTGCCAAAGTGATTCCTTTACCTAGGAACAATGGCGGTGGCTGTTCTATGGATAATATTAAACCAATTTTATTACACCAAACATTGTACAATTACTTGGAAGGGTCATACTTATACGTGAATGAATGAAACCTTTTATTTGCCATCAAACACAGATGGGGGATCGTAGAAAAAAAGCTGTCCATGGACAGCTTGACGGGTCCACAATTCCTTATTTCGGCAGCATGGCAGCATCACACATGTACACATACTCTTCATTAAAACACGGATACACATACATATTTAATATTATGTAAACATAGCACTCATTAGCAAAAATGTAAACAAAAAGAAAATAAGAGCTTATTGTTACGAATGGAAAAGGAAACACCAGCATGCTAGACAATACTACATAGAAATCAAATACATCTCCCGGAGGTCTTTGTTGGATGCCGTGAAAAGATGAAAACGGACAGAATTATAATAATTTAAAAGTGTTAAAATTTTGTACTTAAGACACTGTTTTGCGTAATTTGAACGCGACGTCGGTACTGACCAATCTTCGAAATGGCTCGTGATGTAACTTTGAGTTCTGTCCTGTAATTGGGATAGGTTACGTAGATTGTTCACATTCCTGTGGGTTTCCTGTTTATACATACGACTTACGCGATATCTATAAAGATTGTAAGCTGGAATCACACCACAGTTCTTAAAGAAAGTGGATGGCGAAGCTGTATAAGAAGTATTATATGTGTGCCAGAGATACTTTTTCTGTAACATGTGGATGTGTTCTATATTACTGGATGTTGTGTTTCCCCATACTAACTGACAATAGTTCACGTGTGATTGAAAGAGTGAATTATAAAGCAAAAGTTTGATGCGTGTGGGAAGAATATATTTTAAACGACCCATTACACCAGTTATTTGACTTAATTTGCTGAGAACATGCTTGACATGATTATCCCAGGATAGGTAAGCGGAAAAGGTGACACCAAGGCATTTGAAATGCTCGACTAAATCGATGCATCTAGAGTCTATTTTAATATTGTTACGGACGAGGAACGGAGAAGAAGCGGCGGGCAGTGGCGCGGGCAGAAGCGCTCGCGCTAGGCCCGCTAACATATTCATTAAACGTCAGCTACCATCGCCATCGGTCATGTTCTGTCGTCTTTCTTCATCGGCTTGCCGCATCGTAACATTTGGTGGAGGTGCGGGGTATGATCACCCCCTCATCCTGGACCGGAGCTTCGGTGCCCTGCGACTTCTTGCGCCGTCAGCTGAAGGTTAGGAGGCATCGCATGGCTGTTCCCCAGCCTGACGGACACAGCAAGACCTTGCCGTTCCGCCGTCCCGTCCCCCGCCCCGACCACAAGACACGACGAAGGAGATACTGACCCGAGACGCTACACATGACCACAAGACACTAGAAGAGACCCGACGACCATATATGACCCCATTGACCAGATGTGCCGACGTAAGACCCCACCGACCCAAGACACCGCTACACTTCAAGACATTCTCCCCTGCCTATGCCATGCGGTGCGTGCCTTGGCCTTCGCCATCGAGTTGCGGCAACATGTGGCCCGAGAGTGCCCTGAGCCAAGGTTCATCAGGAATCACCGTGCCGGCAAGCCGTTGTATTCTTCCTTCTTCCTCTTCTTCTTCAAGCATCTAGACACGTCCATCATCATAACATGGAATCATCAACATCGGTAAACTTCCTCGTCCACGATCGGGACGATCGCTTGGTGGCCCCGGGTCACGTTACGGACGAGCAACGAAGAAGAAGCGGCGGGCAGTGGCGCGGGCAGAAGCGCTCGCGCTAGGCCCGCTAACATATTCATTAAACGTCAGCTACCATAGCCATCGGTCATGTTCTGTCGTCTTTCTTCATCGGCTTGCCGCATCGTAACAATATCTTGTTGCGGAGGCATGAGCTTGTTTTTCGGCCTGAATATAATCGCTTTTGTTTTGCTTTCATTTATCTTCATTGCATTCACTCTAGCCCATTCCTCTAAGGATTTCATTACACTGTTACATAGTTCAACAAGGAGATCGATATCACTGCCGACGAAAAAAGATACTAGTGCCGTCTCCATAGCTGATAAATTTTACTTTGGAGGTAATATAGCGGCTTATAAGTGCTTCCCTGCGGCACTCCACAATGAACAGTTTTAGCGTTCGTTGTAAAGGTACTTATTTTTACAACTTGAGTTCTATTAGATAGATAAGATTTCATAAGATCTCATAAGACCTAGTGCCTGTCCCCGTATGCCATAATAACTTAATTTTTCCAGCATATATTATAATCCACTAAATGGAAGGCCTTAAAAACGTCCATAAAAATGCCTACAGCTAACGTTTTGCTTTTGAACGCCGTTAATATATATTTTTTCTGCTCTAGCAGCGCTAACACAGCTGATTTGTTATTACGGAAACCGAACTGGTGTGTCGTTAACAGATTATGTTTTTAAACGAAATTTGCCATCCTCGAATGCAAGACTTTTTCAAACAACTTTGAAAAGATCGGCAAAATAGCTACGGGTCTGTAATTTCCTAGCTCATTACGATCTCATTTTTTGTATAGAACAGTAACTTTTGCACACTGCTTTTTAGCTGGAAAAATTGCCGATTTTAAACACATGTTAAAAATATAGGTGGGTATTGGGGCAATAATGTTAACTACATTGCAGACCATCGATGTCACAACTGCTACTGTTGTTTAAGGCTTCTATAAATAACACGATTGCATCCAGTGTTAGGGGCTGAAGGTATATTGTGTGGTTAATATGAGTGGAAACATATTTGCTAGCATGGGATGACATAGAATGAGCAGTAGCGATACTTGTGAAAAACTTGTTAAAATCATCAGCTAGTTCTGCACCGGATAATTCTTTTCCATCAATTTGTAACTTCAATAAAGGCTTATGCGAGGGACCACGATTAAGGAGAGTGTTCAACCTCGACCATAACAGAAAAGATGAGTGATATGCGGCGCGTGCATTTCGCAATTTTTTTTTTAGCTGATTACGATGCTTTTTAAATTTGACAAGATCCTCTGCTGATCGCGTCTAAAGAAAAGGCTGATATAACTTGTCCCTCGTTTTCATTTCATTTCGTAATTCAGGTGTAAGCCATGGATTACGTGTTCTTTTACTTTTTTGCGTGTTGTTAGGGGGAAACCTTTCTGGTATAGCTGGGTCAGTATATCCACAAACTTACTGTATGCTTCACTGGCATCTGTAAGATCAGTGATCATGTGCCACTCTGCTGACCACAGGGCGTCAAGAAAGGTATTCAGCGTTGCGTCTATTAGTTGGCGCAATAATGGTGGGAACCTGTTTTTTTATTGACCTGCTTGTTTCCAAACACAAGAACACCGGCAAATGATCGCTAATAGAACAAGATAAAACTCCAGATTTAGCGTTCGACTTAAAGGAATTAGTAATAAATAAATCTAGGGTAGACTGGCCTTCAGGTGTAATCCTGGTTGGTTTATCAATTAAATTGGCAAACCCATTCGATAATATAACTATATTGAAAGCATTTGATGACGGACTGTTCACACTCATGTCGACGTTGAAATCTCCACCCGCTATCAGAGATTTAGAGATATGGTTTTGAACGACATAAGCCAGAAACTGATCATAAGACTGCAGAAACGCAGACAAATCACCATTCGGTGGTCGATAGCACACAGAAAATACATTTCTAGCAGTACACAGGATTGACATATCATAGTCTGGTGAAAGAACTGTATAAGAATCAATGATTTGATATTCTACATCATTTGTAATCAGCAGTGATACTCCGCCCCCTCGAAAGTGCGATCTGTTTAAATAGTAGGCATTGTAATCAGACAACCTAAAAACATCACATTCATTAGTGCACCATGTCTCGGTTAGCATGATAACCGAAAACTGAAAAGAGAATCTTGTAAATAACTCCTCCAGGGATGGCACCTTATTTCTGACCGAACGCGTATTCAGGTGGATACATTTTATGGGAGCTGCAGGAAATGCTGTAACAAATTTGTCTACATCATTAGGCACGTGAAATTCCATTTCATTATGTATCCTTCCTTTGTTGCAAAAAGAAAGTACCCTTTAAAGGTCGGCAAGCTCTCTTCTCCCTGATGTGAATTGCAGTAGCTCCGTCGGGCTTTCGAACAAGGACCTTACCGTTCACGTACCAAGCAAACTTATACTCTTTCTGTTTTGCAGCGTCTTTTGCTGACCATACAAGCTCTCTGTTTTGACGAGTCAAGTTTTCTTGAAAGAAAATTCGAGGGGTCTCATTCCTCAGGGCGTTTTTTTTTCTTAATGCACGTGTCTCTGGTTTCCTGCTTTGTGAAACGGACAAGAAATCCCCACAAGTTATCTTGCCTAGCGGGCAGCCGATGCACAGCTGCAACGTCAGCCTCTTCAAGCTGAGGCATTCGAAGCATATCAGCGACTTCATTTAGAGAACATATCAGTTGTTCGCCCTCTACAACAGCGAGTACGTGGACTTCAAGGTTCAGTCTCTTACTTCGGAACTCAAGGTGATTCACCTGGCGTTGAAGTTCGGAGTCTACGGCTGCATGCACTGTTTCTCTTTCCTCCAGTTCCGTAACTCTTTTCCTTAGCGCTTTAATTTCAGTGTCTTGACTAGCAATCTTTTCTTCAAATTCATCAACTTTCTGCGACAGAAACTGCACTGCCGGTTCCATGCTGTTTTACTTTTTCTATTAGAGCCGGTAGGCCCTCAAGTTTCTCGTTAATTGATGCAAGAACTATGCTTACATCAATGTCGTCCTCACTACGACTGGCCCGGGAGCCTGCGCTCTTATATGTCACACATTTTCAGGCCTTCTTGGCCGTCTAATTTTTGGATTTGTAGGACTTTTCTAGCAAACGAGCACATTTCCCGAAGTGGTACATATATGAACACTAAGTACATTTCACAGCCCGTTCATACTGTACAAGCAGCTGGCACGACAAAGAAATGTCAGAAATAACTCGAAAGAATCAAGAAACACACGAAAATAACAACAAATAGCAAGAAAGTTCCCCAAGGCAATTGTTATCTAATTCGTTTGCATAAGTTTTCGACAGTGGCAGTGGTGACAGCAGCGACAGCGAAATGGAAGCATTGAAGCGCAAAAGAATACTCTGGGTTACTAACCTGCAACATCAGAGTACAAAGATTAGACGTGGTTTCAGATGCTGCCGCCGCTGCCAAATGACCGCCGACCGGGAAACGCCCCAAAATATCAAGCTGCGATGCGTCGAACGGCGCTTGCGCAGACGGTATCCTTGCAGCCGTGAATCCAGAAGCAGAGTACAGCCCAGCGTCCGGACTCCGTCACAGGAACACGGAAGATAAGGATGGCCGCCGGAAGATAGTAGTTCGGACGATGGCCCAGTAGGGTCGAAAGCAGCATGGCTTCAATGCGGCAACTGCAACAGCAGAGTACAAGGATTAGACGTTGTTCCAGATGCTGCCGCCGCTGCCAAAAAAATACGTATTTGGGACTTCCTGAAACAAGAAAACACCCTGAGATCTTGCCAAATTTGTTCCCGTCCAAAGAGTTCTATCTAGAATGCGCATGCTCACCTTGAGAATTGAGTTCTAGCACGGAGCCAACAAATTCACGCTGCCTTGATAACATTAGATATGAACAAAGCTTATGATAGTGTAAACACAACTTTTTATTGTAAACATTACATGCTCTTCAGTTTCTATGTTATTTAGTAGCGCGGACATCTGCATTCTTTAAAAAACGAGAGCTTTTTTGTGCATTAAAGGGCGTCCATTCTGGCAGATAAAATCAAGCCAGGGGAATTCCTCAAAGGGCAGTCCTCTCACCTGCGCTTTTCAACATGCTAACCGGCTCAAATCCATTTAATCATGAAGTCAGCACTTACGTATATGCAGATGGTATCGCATTTTTTGCGGCTGAATCAGATATTAAATCCCTTTTTATCCATTTGCAAACGCACCTGAATGCTAATGAGAATTAGTTAGGCACGTGCTTCTGAGTCACGTCAAATGTGATGAAGAGCGTGTGTCCTTGTTTTCAATATAAAAGATTCCGTGAGTCTGTCTTTATTGTATCAGCAACAAATAATTCCTGAGGTTAGGTCTTTAAAGTATCTATACTCGGGGACAACTTTCTGTGGCAATGGAGCCAAAGCTACGGGGGCGGGGCTTTACTACCTGTGTTACTACGCCATGTAGTTCCGAGTACCTGGCCTCTGCTATGATGTTGGCACTGGGCATGACGTACGCTGTCGAAAACAGACGCGCATTGCGAACGCGCGCAGAAATGGGCGGAGAAAAGCGGCAGACGCACCCCACCAGGCAGCTATCGACATGAAAGTTGGTACTAAACTCTCGCTGTACTGGCTAGTACTGCAGTATAAGCATGATACAATAATAATGTTAATATTTCCGTAATAGTATAACATTCCAGAGCACCACCTGCAAAATTTCTGGAGGCGCTATATTCTTGTGCGAAGCGAGCTGGTGCGTTTCGGCTCCGTAGATTCCACCGCATTGCCACAGAAAGTTGTCCACGAGTAAAGGTGTTATTTAGGGCAATAATTCTACATGGAAGCCGCACATTTACCATGTCGCCACGAAAGGGGCTCGTGCCGTGGGCAGGTTGCGCCGAATAAGTCGGCCTTGGTCAGGGATGCGGAAGGATGCACTTTTATGTAATGCAGATCCGTCAAATTTTAAAGTTCGGGTTAGTGTTCCTTTCTGATTCGCCACCTAATAAAATTCGCCCGGAAGCCCTTTCGTGCTTTGGGCTTCCAAAACTTGTGGCCAGCAATGTACGTGCTTTATAGAGGAGCCCGAATTCCACGTTTGCTATGCAGATTACAATTTCTAACGGTTCAGACGTACTTAAAGATATATAAATCGGATTGCCACCGATCTAGGTCTGTTTTTTGCTTCCACCCGACGTCCTTTTTCGTTGTCCATTGACCTAGATTTCACACCCCGTTGGTAATTATAGTTCAAAAGTTGCTAGATCCTTTAATTGTTAGCCTTCCTAGCATTTTTAATTAGTGAGCCTTTTGTTGAAATCGTCTTTGACGACCTTTTCCCGAATAATGCTAAATATTTATCTTTTATTCTAAACGGATTTTAGGACATCATTTAAGAAGCCTTCGTGCTAGTTTAACAATAGGAATCTACGCATTTCAGTGTAATGAAAAGGTAAGTTTGCGTACACATTGTCCTCATCTAGGCTTTTTCTCTGTGTCTTCCGGTCATCGCCTCAATTTTTCAAGCGCAATTTCTGGCGGTGGTACCTGCTGTACGAAAACTAGACTTCTTTTTCTGAAGTGGCTGTAGTTACCGACTTTCTATCTTTGTGCTCGTCCCTCTGTTTGTCAGTGGATTCTGAATTCTAAAAACCTTCCTCTCCCTGATCCCCTCGACACTTGAGACTTGTACACATGGCATGGGTACCTGGTAACAGCAATGAGATTTTAAATGAATTTGCTGATAGCTTGGGAAAAAGAGTTACTCAACAGCCCTATATTACCTATTCTTCTAGCAATAGCGTATATCACCGCAGCGTAGTTTCGAAGGAGCTTTTAAACATGCAAACTGGACATCTTTTAAGACCTGATATTTACCTGCATCTGAAATATTTTTTGAGTAGGAAATTATGCCTTTCACGGCTACTTGAGATTTCTCTAACAAAGCTGCGCTGCTGTATCCCACCCCTAAATTTGTACCATCACAGGTCTGGTTTGGCACCTTCTTAGCCTGCGGTTTTTGAGGTGAACAGCAATCAATAAATCATTTTCATTATTGTTTTGCCACCGGTTCACTACGTTAAGCAGATGGTTCATGGAAAAGCCATTGCAACAGCTTGGTCTCAGTTTAAGCCGCCCAATATTATTTTATTATCATATGGTGCCACCATCTTTGGCCACAGTCACAGGTCTGCTTTTACTCATGCAAAACTTTTTACTGGAATAAAATTGTTTTATTTGCTAAATTCTAAACATCAATTGTTCTACAAATCCTAGTGTTAATCTCCCGTCTGCGATATGAATTTTAATTTTTATTTCAATTATTTCACCTTTTCGTTCCTTTCTGTCTACCCCTCCAATCATATTCCTTTTAGACATGTAAGCATACATCAAAAACTTTCTTTGCTTCCCAAACTCTTGGCCGATCCCTTTGTGTAAGTATGTGCCAGTGTTATTTGGTAAACAAAACAACAACAAGAGCCGACAGTCTCGTGAAGAAAGAGACGAAGATTGTATATTCTGCTGGTCAGGTCAGTGCCGGTTTCATTTCTCTGCCCATACCTCGCTAAACATTGCTGCAGCACTATGACTGATAGATCAGAATACTGATGTTGTTCATAGCTTCTTCTGCAGAATCTCTTCGTACAGTACTATCCTCCAGTCGTCTCCTTTACTGCTTTCCAAATCTTTAGGGAAATGTCGCCATAGATGCTTAGTGACTTCGATAGCCTGTGACCGGTCCACTCACGAGACCGTTCGACGCCACGCCTCTCAATAGCTGCCGCTTATAGGAAGCTTTCGTTTCATCGTCAAGTGCGCTATTCTCTGAAACAACGTTGAAGGAAAAAAACTTTGATAACCTTGTTGGTGAATACGGTCGCAGGGTCATCACCGTAAACTCAAGCAATGCAACTAACTGATGCTTAGCTATTCTATACCTTGTGATTAGTGCTACTTAGTGCTGCTTTGTTAAAGTGGCCTTCTTATGGGTCGCAATACTTCAGGCCAAAAATATGTATTTTGTTAATGTTGTCTACCAATTTATATCTTTTACTGTTCCTTCTCCTCTTGTCCCCGCCCTCCAACACCCTATAAAACTTTATTGATGAACCTTATATCCGATTTGGGGTCTACAACCCTTGTTCAGGACCTTTGTTGTCTAAAAGGTTGTCTGTTATCTCTGTTGTCTTTAGTGACAGTTTTAGGGGAAGTTGGGTAGATGACGATGGAAGCATAAGTGAATATGTTGTAGCGCAAAGGAATTATAAATTAGAATAGAGCTGCTGCCTTCAAGGGTATGAGACGATAACGTAGGGTACCATCCGACGTGTGAGGCCTCGCTTTAACCAAGCCGTATGGACGTACCTACATGGATTAGGAGTGACGTGCCTGACTTAGCATCCAGATTTATTCTTATCTACCCACCTTCTCACCTAAACTGAGCAACCCGAATTGGCACCTCCTCCCAGCTTTCTGATATCTTGTCATCTCATTAAATGGCACAAAACATCAAAGAATCGGCGCTTCAGCTAAGTAGCTGTCAGGTACCTCCTGCAAGTGCCATGCCTGTGACTTTTCGCTCGCAAGTTGACGCCTGATGTTCTCGGTTGAGCAGAGCGGTAATCGAAAAGATTTCATCACCAATGGTCAAAAAATGAAAAACAAAATGCGATCCTGGGCGCCGCTGAGGTCTGTGAATCACTGCAACTACCGAAACAACTACACAAGCAGGCTTCGATGGTCGTTATGAAGCCTTCAGAATTACTAAGGTGCTTCCATTTTCGTTCCTCGTCTTTCTTCAGCAGCGTTAGGTAGCTGAAATAAAGCTTGGAGCCTGCAAGCTGTCATGGCGTCTGAGCAAAGCGAGATGCGGCGCCATGCGAGACTCAGCTCCGATCCAGCGGAGGCTTATGTGCGGGCCTGCCGCATCTGCCACCGCGGGGCTGTGGGGAGCAGCGGACCGCTGCTGTGTCCCTGCGCCTGCCGGGGCCCCAAGGGATTCACGCACAAGCTGTGCCTCGAGCGATGGCTCCAGGAGCGTGGCACGGTCCAGTGCGAAGCCTGCCGACAGCGCTTTGCAGTCCGCCTCAAGCCCGCGGTGAGGGCTTGCGCTTCAAAACATTGTGTCTTCGCATTACAAAGCGTATTAACCTAAAAGCCGTTTCTGCGATAGAGCGGCTGATCACTTTTGTCCGCTCAATCAGGTGAGGATTGGGAGTGTATTCTTGCCCCAGGAATATAAGGCAATACCACTTCGCTCAGGAGGCGAATCCGTGGTACAGTTAAAATTGCTCGGAATATTCCTCCGTGCCCTCGCCAAGAGCAATAAAAATTAGACCTTACTGCAGAAACTATATTGGGAACATTAGCGGTGCCGCGATGTTCTTGTAATGTTTACCTTTTACTTTTTAGTGCGCTTATTTTGTATTGTTTTTATTGGCTTGCCTTTTATTTCATTGTACTTTATTTATTTAGTTGTTATTTTTTGTTTTCTTCTTTTTTACCAGAATAAATAATTTCCGCCATGATTAAATATTGTTTATTATTACTATTTACTGTCACAATAATTGCCCTTACTTTTTTTTTCACACAGAATAATCAGTTACAGCTATGATAATGTGCAATATGTGTTACAATTTATCGACACCTGAACCTCGTCGTAAGTGAAAGTCATTGTACTACACCTTCTCAAAGTCGGTGGCTTCACTTCTTGCGTTCACTTTTCGCCTCCACTGTTTAACCTCATCGACAGAGCCTGTTAATGCTTTCGCCTTAATAACTCGAACAAACCCCTCGCTGAGATCGAGCGTACGTACATCGTCCATAGCCGAAAGAAAAAAAAAAACAAGGCAAAGTTTCGCAGCGCAGTGGAAGCAGCCAATTACATCGACATCGCCTGAAGCAGGGATGTCAACCTTGGTATTCGTCAGAAGCCGCTTTGTACGGCCAAGAGTCACTGGCTGACATGTCATATTAACGAAGAAATGTGATGATGTCAGCATGACTAGACCGGTTCAAGTACGAGCACCCAGACCTGCGCGTGAGTGCAATATAACCATTTTTGTCACGCATTTAAGCTCCGACAATAAGGGCATGACACGACAACGTGACCGGTTGCCATCTGGCAGCTACTACTGCGGATCCTCCTTCGCCTATATGTCCTTTTCTGCTCGTTTAGTAATTAAGCTCTTAATTGTTGCCTCAATTATCTCACTCGTAATAATTTTCAAACAGTCTTAAGTTGTCTTATTTTAGGAAAGGCCTCCCGATAAATATGAAAGGCCTGCTTTAACCAAGCATCACGATCACGCATCCAAGTGTCCCGGAGGGCTCGATTACAACATCACCCTTCCATCTCAAAAGTAAAACCGGTTTGGCAGTGTCTGCCAAGTCGTCCACGTTATGCAATGTCGCGACGTCATGCAACCCGACCACTAAACAGTTGCCGACCATGCCACCTGCCAACTGCCGCCTGTTATTCGTGTCATGACAGCAAGTTTTCGCTCACAATGTCGGCGCCGGATTTTCTGAATAACGGGCCCTTCAACGCTGTCCAGTTGATATAGTAAGACCGGCGACTCCTGTGGAAGAAAATCAGGGCAAAGGGTACGTTCTATGCAGCGGAACTTGCAAAGGCGTCACAGTTGTAGGCTGCAGTGCCGAGTGAAGAAGGTAGTATGTTCATATATTGCGTGTGTGATAGTATTCAGTTACGTAAGCCTTGCACGATGAGCTCTGATCGCGTGTCACATCTTTCAAATACGAACGCTCGCAATCAAATACTTCCGATCAGCACGGTGTCAAAGCACCTTAGACGTTATATCACAGTTGCACTGCGTTCGAAACGAGGTGGTACAAAGGCCAGTAGGCCTCAGTAGAACATGTCGAGCTTGTTGATTCATAAATCCATGCAAGGAAAGAGGACGCTAGTGAGACGTGGACGAAGAAGGGGCAAGACGTACAAAAAAAAAAAAAAAGCATTTGTCTGCGTCTTCGTGTACGTCTAGCAAGCTGAGCGCTTTCCTTGATACTAGACCGTTTTCGTTCCATGTGCCTGAGTTTACTTCGAGTAAGCAGTCCAGGGCCCGTATTCTGAGTTCGCGTCAATATCGGGGGGGGATCGTTATCCCTAGATCTCTATTCATCTGATTCGTGGAAATGCCGGAACAGGAGGTGGTGGTCATCAAACTTACATCGGATTCCGGTGTTTCCACCAATGAGATGACTCTAGGTCAGGGAGATAGCGACACTTTCGATAACGACCCAAACTCAAAATAAGGCCCCAGCTGCCCGATAACAGGAATTGATGAAAGCCAGCGTGCTTTGTTCGGATAAACTGGTTCTCGGCCCTCTCGCGCATTCTGCCGTTTTACTTTCACCAACCATCGGAGAAGCTCTCCGCAAGGTCGACCATTAGGCCCTTAACAACCTTATTTTCTAGGTCCCCGTTTCCGGGAAGGCCCCGCTGCTCATGAAATGACGAGGGGGTCTATGCCATGCATTGAGCGAATGTGGCTTGAACATTTACCTGACCCGAAAAGGAGCAAGCGAGAAAACATACGAGAGAGAGAAAGGGGAATAATTTTATTATCACCGCACCGACAATTTGACTGGGAGTCATGCAATGGTAACTCCCGAGAATTTTCTCCTAGCCGTCGGCCGGAATCTCTTGGATAGCTGCGGCAGCCATGGACAGATCGATTACTTTAAGCTGGTCCTGTTTTTCCCGGTTGAGCAGAAGTGCCTCCGAGGAATCTCTGCTACCGTTCGTCTCTCAAAAGCTTTATAGGGCAGTTGGTCCACACCATGTGGACAGAGTCCGCGATTTCATAGCATGTTTTGCGCCAAGGGACAAGCTCTTCAGGGTACCATTTGCTTAAAAGATGTCGATTTGGAAAGACTCCATTATGTAGTTTGCACCACGCTACCTCTTATCTTTTTGGTAGTTGCTTGCATGCCCTTGGGTACATATAAAAAAAACGTTTTAAAGGGTTCAGCAAGCACAGCTATCGCACGACACTCATGTTTTCTGGCTACCTTCAGATTAGAGAAAGAAAAGTGCATCGCTACTCTCGTTTTGCCTACCCGTACATCTTGATCGGGAAATTCTAATAATGCCAAAAATTCTCGCCAGGAAGCCCGAGTTCGAGACATGTAGCAAATTACTCGATGGATGTATGGAAAGAAGTACACTTTGGGACCAGTTAATGACCGCCAACTTGAACTTGTCAAGAAATAGACCAACAAAAACTTCAGAGCACTGCAGAGCCTTCAGTGGAGAAATACAGAAGCGTTAGCAGCTTTGTTTCTGCTGTTTTGTACTACACAAGACGTGGTGTCATTAATATTTCATTTTATTTTTTGATTTTTATTATTTTTATTTTTATAGTTTGTAACTTTTATTTTTTTTAATAGTTTTATTTGTTTTATTTTCCGCAACGCCATCCAGCGTTCTTCCACTTGACAAGGATAATTATTGGCCTGTTCGAAGGAAGCCGGCGTGGAGTTAGCGCGCTCGGCCTGGGCATGGAATGATGGTGTCTAGATTCGTGGTGCGGACATTTGTGTCCTTAAGTGTCATGTTATGGGGACACTCTCTGGTTACACGTTTTGGTAACACACTCTCATGATGCTACGCATGAGACAAGAGATGCTTTCGTTGACTGGTGTGTATTCGGTAGTCGCTAGCAAGTTGCATTGCGCAGCTAATTGCTATTATATTTAGAAATTCTACCTGCCGATGCTCGCCTATAGGTACTGAATATGAATGGTAACAGGAATGCAGAATGGCTGAAAAGATAATCGGAACCAAATAAAAAAAGTTGCTACCATAGATTGAGAAACACAGTAATAATGCTATCCTAGAGAAAATTGGTAGCAATCGGACGTGGGCGAAATATTCATCATGATGAGGAGAGAACTGATAACTTTGGTGAAAATTCTGGGTTTCAAGAAAAACAACATAGTTCGACAGGTGAGGTTACGAAACGTTCTTGTGTAGGCTGGCTATTGCATTGCTGACGCAAGATTAAGATAAGCTTTACTTCACAACAGGCTTTCTCGTTATAGACGTCTGGTGACGATGATCTCGAGTAATTCGTTTTGTGCTCATAATACGGCATTAAAATTGAAAGGCCGGGAGTAGCGCGCCGATGCAAGTTAAAATAATTAAGAGACAAGGCAATCGGAAGCACGGTACATATAGATACTCGTATGTTAATGGTAGTTAACTATACTCTACTGAAAACTAGAGTTACTATTCAGGTGTATGAAAAAGGGCTGAGCAAGGTTAAAGGGGGAACCTTTGTTCGCAATCCGAGCCAACGTTTCGACAAGCGGACTTTCCCTCGTTTATTTTGTTGTTTTCATAGTATAGTAACTGCGTTACTGCAACTTTAATAATTGATGTTCGCACAAATGCGGAGAAATCGCACGCGGACAAAACAGGGTAACAGCAACAAACTGTCTATCTGCAAACAACTTTGGACATGTCTTCTTCGGACCCTTTTTGCACTGCCTCGTTCTCACTCTGTAGGTCAGAATTTCCTGTGAAGAACTCGAACCCCGCGCTGCTTCGCCGTCGCTGGCTCGAATAACAGCGTTGCTCTCCACACCAGTGCACCACGCTGGCGACCGCAGTTCACGAGCTGGAAGTGAGGAAAGCTAGCCATGCCGCCCTCGGTGGGTAACTCGAAAACTAGAACGCTGTGAATAAGCTTGCACTTGTTCGCTACCTTTTCAGGAGCAGAAGTTCGATATTTCTTTTCTACGGCAGTCTTCGAGTTATATGGCTTCTTTTTGTTTCCCAAGTTGAGCTCTGAGGTTGCCGGTTGCTCTCTCTATATTTTTACAACAGGATTTAGCCGATATACTAACTCTACTGCAAAGTATAAAAAATACCGTAATATACTATATAAAACGCGTAGACTTAACTCCCACAACTACCCCAATATGTGATACATGTGACAGTGGAGGCAAATTCCTTAGTTTTCTGGGGCTAAACTTATTAGCCGTCGAATGGAACTTCAACAGCTTACTTCCTTTGATTTTCTGTCCGAAGTAGAGAGGCTGCCGTGACCAGGACTGGAGCCAGCGAACTCACGTTTTATAGGGGTGCGCTCTAACTGTTGCTCCTTTGCGATATGAAATACTCACGGGCGCTTTGTTTTCACAGCCGCTCAGAGACTTCTTCCTTGATCCGGACCACCGGATGGACGTAGTGCGCATGGTCGTGGACGCCGTGTCAGCCACAGGCGACGCCGTGGTTCTCACATTTGCGTGGGTCTACGCGAGCGGCTTCCTCGTCGGTACAAGCTGGTTCATCTACCTGCTGGTCCTGTCGGTGCTGCTCTTCCAGACATCCTTCTGGGTCGTCGTAGAGGTTATACGAGCCATGTACGCAAAGTTATGAGTGTTCTGGTCATCGAGTGCCGAAGAAAACTGTCTTCTGCAAAAAGCCTATTTAGCAATGAAATATGTCTTGCCACTTGAAATTGCACAGATGGTTACCGTGTTCGCGAGACAGATGAAAATGTGGCATTCTCAGTTAGAAATGAAGAATAGGGTTCTGAAAAAATCGTTTGCGTTCCGCTCCTACGCTGACGTAGGATGCCAGACTCCGCCCAGTATTGATAAGTAGGTACATTCTGTGTGCTTGCTTCTGCGGTGAAAGTATGGGTGGCATATGAAATACGCGGAGGGGTCGAATGCAGTCAAGGGGGTGAAAAACTTTTGGCGAGTGCAGTACTGAATGGGCAAGGATGGGATCCACTATAAAGGCAGATGTGCGCTATCACAATACTATGAGTACGGTGGTGTTTGTAGAAACTGTCGATGAAACTGTGCCAGCTTGTTGAAATCAAGCTAAGACCACGCCAAGCACTTTCTTTAGGTGTAAGTTTTTCCCTCGGTAAGATGAAAAGTGGCTGTATCCAGGCGCTGGCTTTTTATTCTGCCAGCTACGGAACCAAGGTGTGTGACCGGACACATTCTGAGCCTAACACGAACTGTTCCAAGTTTAAGCGGGATGTTAAATTTATTGAGTGAAATGGCTGCTTGAAGGACTTTTTGCGGAAACACGATTAACCCTAGCAACCCAATATAGCATGCAATACTAAGATTACAAAGCTTAATCGAAATGCAATTAGAAACATAATTTTAAGTTGTCGCAAGCACTGAACAATTGCTCCGGGTTTTGAGGGCTGTTCGAATGGGCATATTTAGATTGTAGCGAAAAGGCCACAAGATGTGAGCACCTGATCGGGACATACTTTCCGACGTGTGCTTTTCCCAGGACTTGCTACGAGCCTGTCAGCAAATGGAGGAAGAAAACTACCTCTCTGGAGCTTCTGCTAGAAGGCAGTCAACCTGGCGCCATTGTGCGCGGCCCTCAATGGAAGCAGGAATTGGTGAGAGACAAGGGGGCCTCGATGTCCACGCCATTCGCCAGCCCTTTTGTCGGAACAGCACCCATGACTCCAAAAACGTTAGTAATCCACATGGCTGGGTTTATTAATTTTTATCATGCGCAAGTCACCGCGCTGACGAGCTTTTCTTCCCTGCCGGTCAGCTCGTGGTGCAGCCCTAATGCATTTGCCTACAATTTGCTAAAGGTTTGCCATCGACCTTTCTAATGAGGAGCTTCCTGGACGTCCCATACAGTGGCAGCGGATATAACTTGTTTGTAACAGCCCAGAGAGGAGGTGTCCGGATAGAAAGATATTTTGGAACAGAAAAGGGAGGGTCGTCGCCTCCCTACGAGAAGGGCTCCTGAACGCACTGGCGCTCGGCTTCCTCGCTCTTGTTCGGCTATGATGAAAGGCTTTCACAAAATGCCCTTTCTCATGAACGCGCATTTTCCCACAGAATCGCTGTCGTTCTTTAGGCTTTTAGGATATTCTCAACTAGCTGATAAGGACGGCACGACGACCACACTGGAGTTGCATTCAAGCGTCTTATATAGGGTGTTTCTCGCAATAGTTTCGTAAGTTCCTAAATATAGGGAGACCGCGACAGGAAGAAATATTTTCTGGAACATATTGTCATCCGAAAGGGATGGTAGTTATATTAAAAAACATCTGATCAGGTTGGTACAAAGTAACCTTTCTATTCTTTATTGACACAGACTGGTGATTCGTTCACTGGAAGCCACCGCGAGAACACAGTTCTATATGTTTTTCGAAAAAGCGATACGTCATTCCTCAAGATCATAATGATCATCAACCAGATCATTCAGGGCGAAGGCCTCTTTCATGTTCCTCCAGTAAACCCAGTCTTGTGCTAGTTGTATTTGCTTGACGCCTGCAAACATCTTAACCTCACCCACACAACCAAATTTTACCGCCCCTACTACGCTTTCCTTCCCTGAGAATCCGATTTCTCGCTCTTAGCCCCATTTTTTTTTGCATCAGACGTCATTTTTAGCGCAAAAAAACACACATGCACACGAGAGAAAAGGAGAGACACGGGAAGCGCTTGTCCCGTGTCCCTCCTTTTCTCTCGTGTGAGTGTGTGTGTGTGTTATTTTGCGCTAAAAATGCCGTCTGAAGCTGAAAACCATCTAGCCAGTCTAAAAGTTCTTTTAAACCAATAGCCCCATTTCTTTTTTATTTCTACATGACCATCATTGCTCCAGCTTTTTCTCTGGCCCCCTCTACATGCGTCCTACCTTTCTATGTCTTAAAGTTACATCTACCATTTTCTGTTCCATAGAGCTGTACAGGGATGATGTGGTTAGGTCCTGAGGTTACCACTTCACCACACATCCTCTTTCTATACAACACAACATTTATTCCACGGAGAACACGAAGAGCAGTACACAGTGTACATGGGCAAGCGTTGCACTCAGACATTTACATCTCTTTTCCCACCTCCTTTTCGCGTCCCAACAAAGTCCTTTGCGTCCCCATTCTTATGAATTAGGGTAAAGTTTGCGTTCTTTCATCATTCCGTTGCTGCCGATGTAACCCGACATTGTGTATACAGGGTGGCCAGTTTCTCTAGCACAATATACCACCTCCCCCCGCCCGTGTCATTCAGCAAACTTGTAGTTACCTGATCCTCCCCAGCTGCTTTTGCCATTTTTCATACCTTCTAAATCTTTCTTAACATCTTCCTTCCTTACTGGCGGAACATCTGATTGCTCTTCACTACTGTCAACCTCTTTGTCCTCAATACTTCGGCTACTGTATAGGTTAGTATAAAACTCATCCGCTACGTCGATTAGTTTGCCCATATTAGCGCTGAAATTGCATGCCTTGTCCCTTAGCGCACACTGATTTTTGCCTATGCCTAGTTTTCTCTTCACAAATTTAAGGCCTCCACTGTTACATAGGACATGCTCGACTTTCTCCATAATATACTTACTTATATCAGAAACCTATTATCTATATTTATTACTTTGATAGCCCTAGCTACTAGTTCTAACCTGTCACGCAATAGGCAGTGCAAACAGTTACGGTGCTTTCTTTTCTCTCTCCGTATAATTGAAACTGAGAGCTTGAGGTGCACAGGGAAGCAAGTCGAAACGCGACGTCCTCCCGCGACTTGTTGTATTGAGTGCGACGCAAAATTTGAATGACCCTCCGCGTTGTCCTATTGCCCTTAGGACGCTCGGCTGCTGGAGCAGATGACCCGGATTCAAACCCTGCTTCAGCGGCTCACGCCCAAGGTCCCCCCAGTGGTTGAACTTAATGCTTAGTATTTCCTGTGACGTACCATGTAATAATGCTGGGCTTACAGCTTCTAACCCGCATGGCTTTTTCCAGATTCGAATAGTTAGTTGTTTGTGTCACTTCATATTTTTCAACTAAGCTTTAACTGGGTCAGTGAAAGTAAGTTGAATTAAATCCCTACTCTACAGCCTCGGCGGGAATTCTCGCGGCTGAAAGTTTTGTAGTTAATAATTAACCTCGACGTTGTGGTGCAGTGGTCAGGGAGCTCGACTACTGCGCTTAAGGATGCGGGAACGGGTCCCGGCCGCGGCTGCCTCTTTTCGAAGGAGGCGATAAGCTAATCGCCCGTGAACTGTGCGATGTCAGTGTATTTTAAAGAACCCCAGCTGGTAAACAGTTCCAGAACCCTCCAGTATGTCGTATCACATAGTCTGAGACGCTTCTGGACGTTAAAACCAATAAACTTTATTAATTAATTACCCACAAACCAGTGTTAAATCCGGCAACATATCACTATCGAGAATCCGACCAACCCGACGCTCTTACCCCGTCTCTTTATCTCCGTACTTTGTTTTGTAGTTCCAATTTCAGCAATCTTTCTTTCCGCAGACAGTCACTGATTGAAATTGTTTGGAAGCAGAATATGTTTAATCCCATATTCAGATAAGGGAACATTGCAAAGAAGAAAATAACACTTGCGCCGACACTTGTTTTTGGGTGATGCGGCTGCCAACTGCCTTTCGCATTTGGAGCTCAAACTGCCTTAGTCGAATGCGATCTTGCACTCCGCAACTCGATCGCCTGGTCTCAACGTTCCCGGTCTCTGGTCCTGCTGACGTCCCAACAAAGGTGAAAGCCTTTTTAGGCTCATGGCTGTGCTAAGTATGCAGTCGCAAACCCTGTCCTCTGCAAAACTTGAACTATTAAAGATGAGAGTAAAGAAATGATTGCATCAGATAGACGAGGGCAAAGTGATTCTAGAGGCCAAGATTGATTACTGTAGTTTGCTCAGTTAACTAGTTACAATAAAAAAAATGCCAAATTTACGTCGAAGTAGCACGGACATCGATATTACCACGGGTACTTGCAAACTGCGCGGATGTCATAATCGCACAGAAAACGTCAAAATAGTTAGAAACGCCGGGTTTGTGTCGAATTAGATTAGGAACCTGTAATGAGGACTCTTTTGTGATTAACATAGCTGACAAAAAATGTTAGGTAAAAAAAGCGAAAAACTAGGCTTATGATGTGACATCAGTCGGAAGTCGTCGAAGCAGTGCGAAAATATCACAGAATAAGCAAAACAATATGCGCGATTTGTGTCAAATCAGACTAGGAGTATGTAGACAAACGTAATAAATACGGTGAGGTGGTCGACAGCTGTTATGCACGAGGACGACAAAGAAAAAACCGCTTTCGCAACACCCGATGGCCTTTACGAAATCAATGTTATGCCTTTCGGACTTTGCACCAGCGACATTTGAAAGAATGATCGATACTGTGCTTCGTGGCCTAAAATGGAGAACCTGTTTGTGTTACTTGGACGACATTGTTATCTTTTCGGCAACCTTTAATGACCATCTCACGCGCTTGAATGAAGTCCTCACCTGTCTCGCTTCGGCAGGCCTTCAGCTCAACACCAAGAAGTGCCACTTTGCAGAGAAGGAAATTAGAATATTGGGACATCTGGTCAGCCATGATGGCATTCGCCCAGATCCTGAAAAAATTATCGCGGTCTTGAACTTTGCTCATCCACAACGGACTACAGATTTGCGCAGTTTCTTCGGCCTCGCGTCTTATTTTCGGCGTTTTATAAGGCATTTTGCAACTATTGCTGCACCACTTCATGAGATACTTAAAGCACGCAGTCCTTTCGTGTGGACTGAACAGTGCGAAACTGCTTTTAATGACCTAAAGCACGCCCTCACATCAGATCCTGTTCTTGGCCACTTCAGTGACAGCGCTCCAACTATCCTGCACACCGATGCCAGTGGTCACGGCCTTGGCGCTGTCACGCGTGATGCAGCGTGATGCAAAATCGCGTGAGAAAGTGATTTCCTTTGCCAGTCGGACTCTGACTCCAGCTGAGAAAACCTACACGATTACCGAGCAGGAGTGTCTTGCCGTCGTCTGGGCTGTCCAAGAATTTCGCCCTTACCTATACGGTCGGCACTTCACAGTTGTGAACGACCACCATGCTCTTTGCTGGTTGTCTTCACTCAAAACTTTGACAGACCGACCTGGCCGCTGGTTTCTACGCCTGCAAGAATATTATTTCGACGTCACTTATAAATCTGTTCGCCAACACCAAGACGCCGACGCTCTCTCTCGCTGTCCCCTTTCGGAATCAACTTGCTGTTTTTCTTCCGAATGCATTTCCACCTCTGACCAGAGCCGACCATCTCTTTGCCCGACGTACATCACAACCATTTGTTTTCACGACTCTGAGAACAAGCACGCTCTCCGCTCCCAGCAATTAGCCGATACCTACTGCCGTCCTATCATCGACCGCCTTATCGGCACTTCCGACCCGCCCAATGCTAGGCTTCGCCGACAGCTTCGCAATTTCAAGCTCGAAGATGGCATCCTACTCCTCTACGTGTATTGCCCTGATGGAACTCGCTGGATCTCAGTCGTGCAGCGTGTGCTTAGCCCACGTATACTGGCGGCTCTCCACGATGACGCTACTGCAAGTCACCTTGGTTTTGACAAAACCTACGACCTCGTGAGAAAACGATTCTTTTGGCCTGGATTATCGTCCACCGTTTCCAAATACGTCGCATCCTGCCCTCTGTGCCAATGTCGCAAACGGCTGACTTCTCCGCCCGCTGGTCTTCTACAACCTCTTCCTTGTCCCGCCACGTCATTCGACGTAGTCGGCATCGACGTATATGGTCCCCTACCTCTCTCCGATGGGGGTAACCATTGGATTATAACAGCTGTCGATCACCTCACACGCTACGACTGGTTCCGCTGAAGAAGTAGCAAATTTCTTTTTGCGATCAATTGTATTGCGTCATGGCGCTCCTCGGGTGCTCCTGAGTGACCGCGGTACAGCCTTCTTATCGAAAGTCGTTGCCGAAGTTCTTCACGCGTCATCCATCCTTCATAAGACAACCTCAAGCTACCATCCCCAGACGAACGGTCTGACTGAGCGATTTCACCGCACCTTGTCAGACATGATATCCATGTACATCACACCAAATCATCGAAATTGAGACACTATTCTACCATTCGTCACATTCGCCTATAACACAGCAGTACAGCGGACTACCGGTTATTCTCCATTTTTCCTCCTTTATGGTCGTCCTCCCACTATAATTTTCGACACTTCCTTCTTCTCTACGCCCGACTACTCCACATCAGTACCTACCCATTTTTTATCTCGTGTGGCCAGATGCCGTCATCTTGCCCGGCTCAACACGGCAGCGTGCCAGGAAGACCGCAAGACTCGCTATGATTCTACACATCTAGTGGTCTCTTTCCGTCCTGGCGACGAAGTATTGCTTTATACACCATTTCGCACCCCTGGCCTTAGTGACAAATTCCACCCCCGCTACGTAGGTCCCTATGAGGTCACAAGCCAAACTTCCCCAGTGAACTACAAAGTGACGCCTGTTGATCCCCCAGCTGATCGACGCCACCGTGGAACTGAAATTGTTCATGTGTCTCGCTTGAAACCGTTAGTGCGCCGCGATGCATCGCTTAGTTAGGAGCGGCCAGGCTGGCCGCTTCCGACCCCCGGGCAGATTGTGTGAGCCTTCCGTGGATGTTCTTTAATTTGTACATGTCATGATCTTCCTCTTTCATTTGCACATACCATCATCATCATCCCGTGGCGCCGTCTCCGGCACGCGCCTGGGTTTTGTCATCGGATTAAAACGCTAGACAAGGCATCGCTGGCCTTGCCGTCACGACCTTGCCGTGTCAACCTAGCCTTCTTTCACAATACTTACGTACAGCGACAAACTTATAATTTTGGTAAAAATTGCTTATAGTTGAGGCAGTGTGGATGATGTCAAAACAAACAGAGGAGGTCGAAGCATTATAATTCATCACACGAATTATTCAACAACTTAAGGAATACCTAATTAGTGTCTAGTTAGTAACAAATTAAAAGACATCAACTTACTTATTGCGAAAGGATTTTTATAAAGACATGCAAAGAGTCACAAATGACTTTAGCCTTAGCACACTTAAGAGTTATCCAAGTGCCCAAATAAATTTTTTCGTGCTTTGTCCAGGTCGTAAAATACCGGCTGTTTCAAAACATGATTTCAAAAATTCCTGAATTTTCTGGTACACACTAGAAAAACAACATTTGTAAGAGCAAACTCTCTGCCTTAGGGGACACAATATACCGCAAATCTCATCTATTTATTCATGTTGTTAACAAAAACCCGCTAATAAACTTTTTATTCATTGTAGTATCGTAGTTGGGTTGTTAGTCCCAATATCAAACCGGTTACTTTTACGGGTTAAGCTCCCTGCCTTTCCTCCTCGTCTTGCTCCCTAGTCCCAATAGGTGGTTTGATGCTGCGAACTAGTCGATGCCATGTCAGGTTTTGAAGCGAAGAAACTTATTTCCTAGCGCCCTGCAGCGAGAATTTAACGCTTTTTCCGCACGCAACCAGAACCGAGCGTATGGCACAGGCACAACATCCGCTGGTGACGTGTCGTAATGAACGCAGCGATCAATTCCAAACGCTTGTGCTGAGCCTCGGCGCTTAGCTTAGACCAGGGCGGGCGTTACCGTCTGCTTCGTCGCATGGAGTATGAACAAGATAGTCAACGTCAGCTGCGCGGGAGCCTCTGATGGAAACGTTGATAAGCACTGGCCTTGCGCTCTGCCATTCCGGTTACCTCCGGAAGGCGCTTTTGTTATGTTCGTCGCTAGCTTTGTGGAAGAAATAGCGCCGCTCTTCCGTGACAGCGCGAAGATTGCTGCTTAGCTTTAAATGCTGCCGGCATATCGACAAATGTTGCATTATTTCTGTCAATAATGTATTTTATGCGGTATCGTCTTGAAAGTTAAAATAAACGGGAATGACTTCGCAGTTGAAAAGATTGCAACTTAAAACATTGGCTTACGTGGCTTCGGGAATCCACGTCTCGTGTTCTAAGAACTGATAGTCCTAAATCCTTAACTTAAGATGTACAGGCGCGGTCATAAATACGCGGCCCACGGCTCCGATCGGCGGAGCGGCTGCCAGCTGCACCGCGGTGCTCGCGCCAGTGCTGCGAGGGTATGTCATGACGGAAGTAGAGTGGTGGCGAAGGCTGTGCCCAAAAGCGGTTTAGCGGTACCGCAGCATAGCCACAGGTCGGGGGGCCAAAATTATACCACTACAGATTAAAAAATATCAGTCAACATAAGGAGAATAGACAATTTGATAACTTTACTTGTGATTGAGTTAAGGTATTTGATTCAGACGTTCTTATTTTTTTTAATCATGCAATACTATTATCGCGCCACCTAAATGTTGTATCGGTCTTGACGAAACATTTCAGGCCTTGTTAAGTTCTTGCGAAGTATTAGCTTTATGTTGCGAAGAAGGCAACCTCAGGTATTTATTTTATTTATTTATATACCCTAAAGGCCCTTTCAGGCATTGCATAGGGGGGGAGGAGTCACATGAACAAAGTTGGTTATAACAGGCACATAAGTAACAATTGCACTTAAGGATCAGAGAGGAGGAAAAGAGAGGGAAAAAAACAAGTCATTCAGTTCGCTATTTTTCCTTTTCTTATTATTTTTTTATACAGTAGTTATATGACCTAAGCAATTTTACATGCTCTGAAGAAACGAGGTATGCGCGCGCTTAATACCAAGCAGTAGGCTGAAATGAACAAGAAATAACACAGCACTACACATCAAGGAAAAAAAGTAAAGAGCATTGCAAAATATTAAGAAAGTTAAGCCAGTTAACCATTCAATTCCCTCCAAAGCCTTGAGGAATGAACTATGGTCAGGTATGGTAGCGACATCTGCTGGCAAACTGTTCCATTGTGAAATAGCAAGTAGCATTGGTGAATATTTAAACAGATTTGTGCCCGCATGTACGGGGTTTATTTTAAATGGATGGTCTACGCGAGCAGATATGTGGGGGGCAGGGCGAAGGAACATTTTTCGAAAGTCTGATGAACCATGATATAGCTTGTGCATGAAAGATAGGCGGGCATTTCGTCGCCTAGTCTCAAGGGGCAATAAATTAAATCGTTGCTTGATACTGTTTACGCTAGTTGGGTAGGAATAATCGTGGGCAATAAACCTGGCTGCTTTACTCTGTAGAGATTCAATGGAGTTTGCTAAGTAAGCTTGATGAGGGTGCCAATTGAGGGATGCATATTCAAGCTGAGACCTGACAAGTGTTGTATAGGCTAGGAGTTTTGTTTTTCATTAGCTTGATAGAGTGTGCGTTTTAGAAAGCCTAATGTTCTAGCGGCCTTGTTGATAATGGGTTCAATGTGAGTATTCCAAGTAAGGTCAGGAGATAAATGTACTCCTAGGTATTTAATGGATGATACATGTTCAATGGCATCGTTTCCAATGAAATAGGTATGAAGGACAACGCGTCGCCTTTTAGAAAACGTTTCAGCTTTAGTTTTCTCAGTATTTACTTGCATTAGCCACGTTGTACACCAGTCAGAAATAACGTTTAAGTCATCCTGTAAGATAATGTGGTCACGAGGGCTTTTAATGGGACGGTAAATGACACAATCGTCTGCAAACAAAAGAATACTAGAGGCAATGTTATAATGTAGGTCATTTATGTACATGAGAAAAAGAATCGGTCAAGACGGAACCCTGAGGTACACCCGATTTCACTAAGACAGGAGCAGAGGCATTTTTGTTAATGATGACAGATTGAAAGCCATCAGTTAAAAAATTCTTGCTCCTGTCAATGACCCCAGGGGATAAATTCAATGCATTAAGTTTATGGATTAGGCGGAAGTGAGGAACGCGATCGAAGGCTTTAGCGAAATCAGTAAAGATGGCATCAATGGGATGAGTCGAATGAACACAATGGTGAAGATCAGTGACCAACTCAAACAGCTGCGATTCGCAGGAACGTCCACGTTTAAACCCGTGCTGATTAGAAAAGATAGCTTAGTATTTACAAGGTACTGCATGATTTGAGATGCTATAATGTGCTCAAGGAGTTTACATGAAACCCAAGTGAGCGAAATAGGCCTGTAATTGTGAAGTGAATTTTTGTCTCCAGACTTAAAGACAGGAATGACATGAGCAAATTTCCAATCCTTAGGCAATTTGCCTGTGTCAAGGGAGTACTGGAACAGCCTGCACAGCAGTGGTCCGGAGATGTGTTTGGGTAGTTTTAACAGTTTTGTGGAAATTCCATCGGGTCCGGGACTAGAGTTCGAAGGCAAACGGTCATTGGCACACTCTACCCAATGACAGGAAACAGTGATATCATTCATGGAGTGACCAACAGATTCTAGAATACCCGTGTCGGAAAAAGACTCTTCGTCAGTAAAAACAGTACTAAAATACACATTGAATTGATTCCCCAAAAGAGTTTCGTCGATTGGCATGCCATCTATATCTAAACTCGGGAGAGCGTTAGAACAATTGGGTTTTACAACCCTCCAAAATTTCTTCGGGTCATTCCGCATCATGTTAGCAATTTCAGTATTAAAGAAAGCATCTTTAGCTTCTTTTATCTGTTTTTTCACGAGAAGAGACTGCGCATGATAAGCCTCCCAACGCTGCTCCCAGTCCGAGACAGCTGCATGCCTGTATAGGCGTTTCTTTTTGCGTATACTGCGCCTAATTATTGTCGTGAACCATGGGTTACGATGACGAGGGGCTATTTCTAACACAGGTACACATGCGTTCTGACATTCAAGAAGTTTATCACGAAGCAATACCCTGTTGTCGTTGATCGACCGATTCTAGAATCCATCGAGATAGAAAGACGAGAAATCGACCAGCATTGTCGTAATATTTTCAACGTGTGCCCGTTTGTAATCATATTTTTTTTTCTTTGCACGGTCGCATTTCTCGACTTCGAGGGAGAGATTAACATGAACGGCAAAATGATCACTTATTTTATCAGTAACCATTGTTGTCGAATGCGCAGGGTGAGTCGTGAAAAACAGGTCTAAAACAGCAGTGTCACGAGTTGGCGAAGTCACAAGTTGTAAGCAAACAAAGTGAGCTATATCAAGCATTTTTATACATTGACTTTTATTTGTACACCCACTGAGGACAGTGTTTGCAGTCCAGTTGACGCCGGGATAATTAAAATCGCCTGCCAGAACTAACACAGCATTTTGGAACAACGACTGAACTTTAGCGATTGTATCATGAAGACTATCCGTGAAGTCAGAACTGGAGTTAGGCGGCCTGTAGCAGATGCCAACTAAGATTTTCTTGAAGCCCAGACCGATATTCACCCATAAAATTTCCAACTCAGAATCTACATCGACCATAGTAGATGGTACCGAATGTGACACTGCGATCATAACACCGCCTCCTTTGGCGCCAATGCGATCTTTTCTACAAATTGTCAATGCATTTGAAAAAGAAAGTTCCGAGTCTGAGATGCTTGGGTTAAGCCGTGTTTCTGTCCCCAAAATAACATTTGCATCGCACGTGTCAATTGGAGACAGCAAGTCATCCTGTTTTGGTAGAAGGCTGCGGATATTGGCAAGAAGAAATGACAACGGACCGAGTTTGCTAACCGAGTTGGTTCTGAAATGACGTTTCTTGATGAACCAAGGCAAAGGAGATAACGAAGCTGACGAAGCACGAAACGGTTTCTTATCCGCCGTCTGCTGTGGTGTGGGCCTTGGTGCGCCCGGGAAGGCGTATAAATTTAGTCTGAAAATATCCGTTTTGCGAAAATTTCGACATCCTTGCTGGTCGCTGCTTTGTCACCGTTTGGTGAGATTTAATATCCCCCTGCAGCCGTGTTTTTTTTTTCAACCGTCAGAGTCTTATTACACAGCTTACCGGCTAACTTTCACCGATGAGCCGATCTGGAGGTTGAACACATACTAAATGTATGCTCTAATGCTCCTGCGTTAAGCACGTTTGTTGATGCTAAAGCTGTCTGGACTGGTGAAACCTTGAAATTGCCCTGAAAGCTGTGTATTCTTTCTGCTGAAGACTTTAAATGTGAAGAGTAGTCCCAGTACTCTGTGCTCCCCATGTGTTTTGATGCACCTACTTTCATGACATTTTTATTTCAATTGCAGCTGTCATAGCTTTCCTTTCTGTACATGCATGTTTCTTACCTGGTGATGTTTTGTGGCAGGCACTTCAAGCCTTTTCATGCCTCGGCGCGCTGTGGTCATTGAGATGATTAGCCCGCTTAAACAGCGCTACTGTTTGTGCTGTCTGCGACATGCATTTTTTATTGTTGTGCTTTATTGCTGTATGTGCTTGGTTGATGCCATAAACCATGAATATGAAAATCATAATTGTTAATTTGGTACACTCTATTGCGAACTGAGCACGACTGCCCGGCTGCACCAGTGTTTAGAGACAAAGTAAATGGCCAAAGTACTTGCATGACTTGCAGCAGTATTTGGATTATGAATTTGCATGCTTGGTCTATGTTTGGAATGTGTTGCTGCCTTTCTATGCTGCCTCCTTTTAAACCACTTTCATTGTGCTGGAGACTTTGCTTATAAACAAAGGCGTAAACAACCGAAACTCGACTTCTTTTAGATGGCAAAGACTGACGAGCGCTGAAAGGCAACAACCTTCAAAAATGCAGGCTCATCAATGCAACGCGGCGCGTTTTTAAAAACACTTGTTTATAATTTGCACCAAAGTGAACGTATGTGTGGCGTCATTTGACGTCATGGCCTCCCAATTTTCATTGGTCGTTGGAACCCATGAGCTGCCATGTATTGTACGTATGGGCGTCTATGGAGCCCTCGCTATCATAGGGTCCCTAGAAATATTGCTAGTCTCTCGTCCGCTGGCCGCTGCGGGGGCTGCCGATGAATGATCACCGCGGTGGCGCTGCTGTGAACCGGAGTGCGCCACTGTTGACGGAGCAGACGACGCGCGCGCCCGTTCGCTTTTCGCCGCGCACTGCCTGGTGCCTGGTACGTGCTATGTCTCTCTTGTCTGATTTCAGTTTAGTCATAGTATTGGATTCGCACCTCGTTTTTTGGCATAACCGCAAAAAAGGTATTTTTATTGTTTCTTTTTGGAGAAAATTTGCGCGCATGCATGCCCATGAGCCAATGGAGAAACCTGCTAAATCCTACTATACTGCCTGAATACTATCGGGGTGCCGTATTGTAAAAAGGACTTCTGAGGAATTTGTATAAAACTGCGCTTGCATGAAGGACTGTATATTACACGCACATTCTATGCTCCAAGGACCGTGTGTGCGAGCAACAGAGCGCTGTCTCCGGCATTTTCATTCATGCTCTAGTTTCATCTTAACGTCTTCGGACGCTTAGTTAAGCTTTAACACGTACATTCAACTGGAGACTTTGAGATGCATCCACAATTAAACCACGCTAGATGGGAACCCGAGCCCTGCAATTCCCATCGCGCTTCAGGTAAACTGCGGATATGCATACTTCGTTGCTTAGTAAGCCGAGTTAACGAAGTAATAAGCATGATTAGGCATGCATTCTAAGCAGATTCTTTTTTCAATTCCTTGCTGTGAAGCAATTATAAGCGCTTGTAGTGTAGATGACATGTATCACCAAGGAAAATATGTCCAAGGATCACTGATGTGCGACACTACAGCAAAAGTACTGTTCAACACATTTATTTCCATTATTTTGCTCTGAGTCAGCCTGCTCACATCTGTGCTCTTTGAACCTATTTGCATCTTTTCATGTTTAAGAGCTTCAGCTGCTCTTTCTTGGCAGCCCTCTCAACGTTGATTTTGTGTAGAAACGAAGGCGAAGCAGGACATAAAATTTGATTATACCAATAATCACTTCATGCCCAGGTTTTGAAGAGGCCAGAGATGGAAAATGCACATTTGTTAAGAAATCGGCAAGTTAACAAGGCTCTTCTCGCGCATCTTGTTTAAGCTAAAATAGGTGGTGAAACTATCTTCTAGGACAGCGATAGTTTTCTTCAATGGACCAGAGGTATACAATAATCCACCATTATCAACGTTCGCTGTGAAAGCTGCAGGAGGGTCAGTTTTTGTTGCACCTGCTTTTTCAGTCGTCAGAGCAGATCCACAGTCGATGCACTGGCTTTTTTTCAATGCTTTCCTAGCCACGTAGCCAGAGATGTAGTATATCAACATTTCGTGACTTTTCCCTGTTACACAGGCACTGTGATCTGGTGGGATTATCGTATATGCACAGGAAACCAGTGCAGTTTCCGGATCACTAAATCGTCCCTTATCAATAAAGTTGTCGAGCAGAGCTAGCATGTTCGGACCGCATGGCTGCTCCTTAGAGCAAGGAAGTGACCACTTCTGGCGCACAGTTTCCAGCCGGTAGGGGCTTTGCAAGGTTAAAAAACGCAAGTGCGGTAACAATAACCAAGAACTGAACGGCAGTAGGGTGGGCACTCGTTCCAGATGACTGGCGAGCAATGCTAAACAGGCTTTCCAGCCTGTCTTCGCTCAACTTCGCCGTCATTAAATACTTGAACCCAAGTGTGCTAAGGTACTCAACCAAACTGAGAGTGCTCTCAATCTTCACACGGAGTCTCTCTGCAGTGCTAGCACTCAAAAATCCAATCTACTGATGGTGGTCTTTGCATGATCTTCCCACTCTGTTAAATGCTCCGAGAACTCCTTTAAAAATTTAAAGTTTGTTGACTGTGGGTAAAAGGCTGCTTTTGACACACGTGCTGTCATCATCCTGATAAGCTTGTTCATTGTTTTACAAATGATTCAATCGTGTCCACGAGGGCATAAGAGCGTCCTAATTGTGCGCGGTAAATGTAGAAACCTCTAATTACATCACCAAATAGCTGGACTACTGGAGCAACTCTCATTTTCTCGAATGAATAAGGATTTAGGTGTATGCTGGTAATCTTCGGCATGGCTTTAAGTGAAACACTCTGGCCGTCCATTTTCCAAGCTTCTCGTATAGGTTGAACGTGCACCTGCCCCTCATGTGTGTTAAATCCTTTGCCTACAAATGCATTTCGCACAGTTTTAACCAGGTAGGGGAAGTTTGAGAAGAAGTGTAAATGGCGCACTGAGATGGCCGGATGTGGAGCCTTGCATCGTGTGCCTGCGCTTGAACCTGTAAAGGAACAAGGAACTGGTTTAAGCGATTGTCTTGAACAACCGTAATTACACAGCAATCTTAAAACAGCCACATTTTGAAATAAAGTCCAGTTAAGCAGTTACCTCGAATGCCAAAAAGCTTCCACATTGATCTGTTCTAGCTTGCTCCATCGCACGTGACATAGTCAACGAAGAATCCAGCCTTCTCAGAGAGAATTGCCTCAGTGATGATCTTCGCTAAGGTATCCGCCTTGATGTTGTCACGCGATGCGAAAATCCCAACAACTTGCGTCCATTTCCCTAAAAAAAAAGAAAGAAGTTTACTTGTTCTACAAACAGCGTTTTTTTCCCAGCGAATTGACAAATCTGAAATGTCTAATAAAAATAAATCATCCTGGAAAGGTTGGTATATAAGTACCACGCCGTGACCCGAGAGCGGGCCTCTTTGGGAATCAGGCGTGAACTCAACGACATCAACAAACCCTTCCAGTTCACCTGAAGAAATACAAATAAAGCACTCTACACAAGAGTTAACACAAAACTTCATTAGAAAATCCACTCACCGGTAGATTTCACATCAAGCTGTTCGGAGATTTTAATCTCATCCAGCACGATACCTTGTCGCCGTGAAAACTCATCCATATTTTGTAACATTTGGGACAAAATTTTAAATATATTTGGGTTAAACCCAAACCCAGTCTTGAAGCTCTGGATTCGCTTCTTAAAGCATGTTCGCCTTGGAAGAGCCAGGATGCTGTGTCGTCGTACGTGTTCATATAATTTGGGGCTCTTCATTTTCTTCAGAATGCATTAAAATAGCCACTCATCAGAGTATGCCATTCCTTTTGTTGACTTTCGTTTTGCTGCCTCAAAACATGTTTTAACAGCCAACTGCTGCTTGAGAGGATGGCCACTAACCCTTCTTTCAAACTCTGTTCTTGAAAGGTGCTCATTGTTTATTTTTCATTTCATCCAGAGCTTTTACCAGCTTTGCCACCTTGTCCTTCATACGACGAACTGCTCGAGACTTCGAAGTCTGTTTCTTCTTTACACACGCGAGACTTATTTCTTTCTTCTTGACAGGGTGTTCAGTGTTAATTTTTGTAAGTATTTGCAGGCCATGCATGCTGCATCAGAAAGAATGCTACAGCTCGCCGCAAAGTAACGCCCGTTGGAGGAGGTGAATGTCTCCAATCCGCAGCCAGGACACAAACTGAGTCTCGCAATGTCCTGAAGTAGGTTAATTACCTCTTCCGGCGACTTGACAGCCATCTCCTTCACTATCTTTCCTCCAATGTACACAGTAGAATTCATAGCAGCTTCATCTGTATCACTGCGATGGAGCAGAACTCGCCGACTTACATAGAGCGTTTCCGTAGACCCATCCTCGCTTGAGTGCCAATGTGCGAATGTTACTTGCTCAGCATCAGAAATATCGACTTTTGTCGACGGTGGCGGTGGATGCAGCTTTCTGCATTCCTGAAGAAGAGTCGCGTCACATGATCCAGCGCCGCACTATTCTTCAGTCGGCTCCACTAGCTCCACTGGTACTTCAGGATCAATGCGCTTCTTTTTCTCTCCAGGTCTGTTTTTGCTCGCACAAGTTGCGCTCCTTTCTCATGCGAGGCAGGGGTTTAGACGGACATTTTGGAGCGTCAGGAAACAAAGTCGGGACGGCATCCTTCGTGAGTTGCGGAACATCCCGGGGAATCTCAATTACGTTTCCGTGAATTACATTCTTGAAACTTTGCTCAACAAAACAAGGTTCAAAGTGTCGCTCAAAAACGACACTACCTTCATCGAACATTCTGTCGCCGCGCAATGTTTCGCTCCCACTCCTGCCTTTTCTCTGCGTCCTTTGGTGCCCTGAACAGAGAGCATTTCACTTTGCATGAGCGGTACCCGCTCTTGCACCCGGGCACGAAACACGTGCTATCACGCTTGTCCCGTTGCCTGGACATGACGCGATCACACGTACATAAAAAAGACACTAACACACACGCTAGGATTCCAGCTCGTGAGCGAAAAGAAGTGCACGTGGTGCACAAGCGTCGCCACTACACAACAGATCAACACGACGCAGAAGCAGAGGCGGAGACTCGCAGTACGCCACGACCGCCACAGCACAATCTACACAACGCGACCACGATCCGAACGCATGCAGCGCCCCCTGCGCTTTCATCCGAGAAGCGGCCAACTGGTTCCATAGGGAACCCCGCTCGGATGGTCGACTAGCAAATGCTTCTAGGAACTCTAACCATAGTACATATGCCTTGGGTATGCACTGTGACCATTCCTCCATCACTGTGACGACAGATTTCTCCCTCGCTCTCGAGCGGACACATCAGACGGTTGATAAAGTGCGACGTTCAGCTGTTTCGCAGCTTATAGTCACGGCGAAAGAGGGCTCCCGTTTGCATGAAGCGTTGTCGCGCTGGTGCCGCCTCGTATGTCGTTTCCCGCGTTTGCAGAACGGCTGCAGCGGGCGCACGCTGAGCCGTTCGCGAAGCGCACGGCGCTCGTCTTTCTAGCATCGTAGTTGGGATGACGCTTCGTGCATGTAAGCCACCACGGTGGGCCACTCATTACATTCCGCATCTTGCTGAGAAGGCCAACTTGATGCGAGATCTTATCAAAAAGAACACAATCTTTCAGTCGACAGAGAACCATGCCGCTGAGATGGGCCGCTCTTTCTAGTGTTCTAAGCAGCACGCATGCGCTGGCAATTTCCAATCCAGCTGTAGAAACGAAAATCAACTAGGACGAAACAAAAAATGGTATTGGAGCTGAGCTTTTGCAGTGTCACGAGAATAGCTGGCTTCAGGTAACCTACGCATTGCGTGTCATGACCGAATCTGAAAAAGGTACTTGCAAATTGAAAAAGAAGTCATTGGAATTACATTCCGGTGCAAAAAATTTGTCCACTTCGTTTATGGAAGAAACACCGTTATTGAAACACACCATCGCCTACTCCTAGCGCAATAACGCTGACTCTTGGGCCAATTGGTGCCTGTTGAACTTAATCACAGGGGTGCCAGCGGAAACACGTAGACGCGTACACGAGAACGAGGAGGTAGACAAGGACGTCTTTGTGTTTCCACTGGCACTCCTGTGATTAAGTTCAACATACTCCTAGCGATTGTGACGAAATTAATTGGCGATATCCCGCGAAGGTTGCAACGTTTCCTATTACGCTTGCTAAAGTAAGAATATTCGCTTAAATTTGGACCAGAAAAAGAGTTTCTGCTCGCCGACATGCTGTCAAGATCATCGCCAAAGGAATCAGCGTACATCGTCGACTTCCCAGATGATGTGCAGGTGCATGCAGTTGGAGTAGTCACGGATCTCTTCAGCAGCAAAACAATGAATCGACTTTCTGAGGCCACTACAAGGGATCTCGGTCAGCAGTCTGTTATACGTTTCATAACGAATAGTCGTGGCCTGGTTGGCAGCATGAAGCCATGGCTGCAGAGGTGTCTCTCATTGAAGGAATTCTGGGTACTTCACGTTACGGTTTTTTTTTACAGATCTGATCGGTGCATGGCTCATATGCGGTCTACTGCCGGACACTGCCATTCAAACCTTCGGAGGCTTTGGCAGGCCTGCATTTGCAGTGGAGAAAGGAAATAACGTTTAATATTATTCATATTATTATTATATTATTATTATTATTATTCAAGCCTTGGATATTCACAATCTAATGGACTTGCGAAAAAAGGCATCCAAATTTTAAAAAAGAATCTTGAAAAGAACGCAGCAGATACAGCAGGACATCTGGCTGGGACTGCTTTTCTACCGTTCTACTCCGCTGGAGGACGGCAGTTCGCCGGGTGAACTCCTGCAAGGCAGAAGACTGCGCACACTAATTCCTGACTTCAGCTGACAGCCAAAAGAAATTGTTTTTAAGAGCAAGCCCCTGGATGCTGGTGCTAAATCTCTACCATGCCTCAAGAAAGAAGACGTGGTTAGGATTCGTGACAAGCAGTGGACTCGCAAAGCGCGAATAGGGGGGGGGGGCAGTTGCACCACGTTTATACCGGGTGTTTACCGAAGATAACTGATTGGCTGCAACAGAAAGCACCTAAATTAGACGCTGAATCCCTTCGAGCGCAGCATATCCGAAAGTTACGTGTCCAACAGTGAGTGCTAGCCCATCGAGGGGAAGGTGGCCAGTCCACGACTTATAGAAGCGGAGGCGCCAACTACAGACGGTCAGTCAACGCCAAAAGTAACGCGATCCTTCAGAAATAGAAGCCAGCCAAATAGGCTAAACGATGAACAGAACGTCGACCAAGTAAATAGCTGACATTTAAAAGTACTGACAAACAGGGGAAAATGTAGAAACGCATGCGCAGTGCCTACCAGCCATATTCTGTCTGGAACGAACGCTGCCGCAGACACCAACACGAGCCTGTATCGATTAGCCGCTATAAAAGAGCACAGCTTCCCTTACTAAACGCTAATTCTGTTCTGACCTGTCTTGACTAACGTCAAGCTCTCGGCGGCCAAAGCCATACCTGCTGCGACGACTTCGACGCAACGCGTTTATCTAAACGCTCTCGACGGAAACTTGACCGTGTCGCCCCTATCAAGCATCGTCGCCTGCGTGGCCAACAAGACATCAAAACCGCCGAAGAAACACCCAGTTGTTCTTGGAGCGTGGACTGGGAAACGGAAGAGGCGTCGCCCATTTCCGTCATCGACCAGCTCAAGCAGTGGTGACGAATTCACCAAAGCATACCGGCATCTGAACAAGGGCGACCGCTTTTCTCGATGTATTAGCTGACATCTGAGAAGTCTACGTCCACCCCGACCAGCCCGCAGTCAATTCATTCAGCCAAGATCAGCTCACGTTCGACCTATACCCAGAACTACCCCGGAGAGAACAAAGCCAGATTCGCCCTATCTTGAAAGTTACAGCGAGTTTATTTCGTCAGCGTAGAAGGTACTACAATCTCCATTGGCAAAGCACCGCATTATCACGGACGAGCATGCCGACTTCTGCGCCAAAGCCCACACCGCATGTCGCCGGGACAACGCCAAGTCATCCACGAACACGTCGATGAAATGCTTCGTGACGACGTCATCTAGTAATAAAAAAGCCTTTGGACAGCACCAGTCGTTCTGGTTAAGAAGGAAGACGAGGCACTGCGTTTCTGTGTTATCGCCGCATGAACAGCATCACGAAGAGTGTTTACTGTCTCCCTGGCATCGAAGACGCACTGGACAGGCTCTGCAACGCAAGGTACTTCTCTTCGATGGCTCAAAGAGCAGCTACTGGCAAATCGAGGTCGATGAAAGTGATAGCGAGAAGACCGCGTTCATCACACTAGTTCAAGGTATAATGCCATTCGGACTCTGCTCCGCACCTGCGACGTTCCAGCGAGTAAGGGATACTGGCTTGAAGTAGCATATTTGTCTCAGACAATGTCGTCGTCTTCTCTTCGACCTTGGAAGACCCCCTGAAAAGGCGTCGCACAGTGCTCGACTAATCAAGTCATCAAGGCTTAACATTGAAAGCAGAGAAGTGGTACTTTGCTTACGTGGAACGGTCGTTTCTGGACCATATCATAAGTGAGGGTGGTGTTCGTCAAGACGCAAACAAAACAGTTGTGATAACACAGTTTCTCCAGGCAGGTGATAAGAAAGCTGTGTGCCGATTTCTCGCACTGTGCATGTATTACCGACGATTTGTAAAGAACTTTTAGCGTCTCGCTGTGCTTTTGACGCTGATTACAAAGGCAGACATGCCATTTGAGTGGAAAGCACCGCAATCAGAAGCATTCAAAGAACTTACTTCAGCGTCGCTTACAGTCACCGCCTGTACTTGGACTTTTTGATGAAAACGTGTAGACTGAAATTCATACGAACGCAAGCAGCGTGGGTCTAGGCGCTGTTCTCGTCCAGCTGGGCTACTGAATCCCATACCGCCCCCAACCAAACCGTTTCAACAGATTGGGATGGATCTGCTAGGCGTCTATCAGACTTTATCTTCGGTTAACAAGTGGGTCATCATGGCCACCGATTACCTCACCTGCTACGCTGAAGCAAATCCATAGCCTAATGGTACCGCAGGAGAAGGAGCCAAGTCTCTCGTCGAGCGTATTCTCCTGCGATACGGCGCCCAAGAAGTGCTCATCACGGACAGGGGACCAGTATTTATAGCGTTGCTCACTAAATCTATTTTGAAGTACAGGCAGACAAGTAACCGGAGGACTACCACTTACCATCAACAGACGAATGGTCTCACGGAACGTCTTAGACGTCGGAACGCAAGACCCAGGAGGCTATCTTGAGGTACCGTCTTTGCCAACAGTAACCAGGCTGCTCCGAACGCTGCCGGAGCAAGCGCGCGGCCGTGTGGCGGCGTTGTGCGCGCTGTGGCTTATCGGTGCTCGTCAGCTCCGAGGGTATAACAGCTGAGGTAACTTCGCACTCTCACTCTAGCCCGTCGGATGATAAAACCTAGGCGTGTATGATGTGCGGGATGCGATTTCACGTGCAAAGCCTGGCTGTGCCCAGCGAGGGCGCTCTGTATAGCGACGGGCTATTGCTCTTCTCGGCAAGCGCCCTGAAGCAGATATGTCGCGTTTCTCGCTATATAATTATACGTGCTTGTGTTCTGTAATCCGCTGCTGAAACGCACCAGCATAATTGCGCTTTCCTGCGTGTTAGATGCGCCTGTACATTAAAGAATGATAACGCACCTCGAAATTGCAATATGCTTTCTCCGAGGTGCCTTGCATACTGCCACTTTTCAGGCCGTACCTCCGGTACAAAGATATGGGAAAACTTGTGAAACATTTCAAGCCACCTTATCTCTGTTTTAGGCTTGCAAAATTGTGTTAGCCCCTTGGGGAGGACTGTGTAAAAATAAGTGCAATGATTGATTCTAACAAATTCTTGCATTTTGTTGTAGGCAAGTTTTGGTTTAAGTAACGAACTGTAATGAAACCTTCCTCACGCTTAGCCGTTAGATGCACATCATTACTTTCTCGTTCGCGGAACTCTTATTTCAGGGCAACACTGTCTGGTAAACCTAGTACATGTTCGCCCTAAAAACGAGCAACAAGAGCTCACCGTGTCTAGTATAACCTGCGTTTCTGTTTTCTGCCGTTGCCGAGAATAGCTAATAGCCCCGTCGCTATAATGAGCGCCTTCGCTGGGCACAAAAAGGCTTCGCACGCGTGAAGCAGCAGCCCGCACGTCATACACGCCTAGTTTTTATTATCCAACGGGCGGTACTGAGGGTGCGAAGTTACGTCAGCTGTTGTCCCCTCGGAGCTGACGAGCACCGATAAGCTACAGCGAGCGCAACGCCGCCACACGGCCGCTTGCTAGCTCCGGCAGCCTTCGGAGCAGCCTAGTTACTTTTGTAAAAGACGGTACGTGATCTTAGCGTATAACACGGCCATCCAGGAGACGACCAGGGCGACCCCGTTCTAGCTTGTGTATGGCAGGGATCCAACGACCGCGCTCGATGCAGTGTTGCCGCATTTAACAGATGAGAACCTGGACGTCACCGCATACCTGCAGCATGCAAAGGAAGCTCGACGGTTTGCACGGCTGTGCATTAAGGACCGACAACGCACCGACGCCGGGCGATGCAACTTGCGACGCTGCCACGCAGAGTGCAAGCCTGGAGACCAAGTCTTGGTATGGACGCCGATTCGCCGTCACAGACTTAATGAAAAGTTGTTGCGTCGATGCTTTGGACCAAACAAAATCCTTTGCCGGGTTCAAAAACTCGACTATGAAGTCATTCCTGACGTTACAACAGCATCAGAACGGCGACGCGTACGCCCAGAAATCGTACATGTTGTTCGTCTGAAGCCAAATTACGCGCGTTAAAGAATCCGTAGCATTTACACTTCGTAATGTTTATGCTCAAGTTGCTTTGTTTATTTTGTAACATCGAGGCGTTGTTTTATAAGGGGGAGTAATGCCACGAACGATTCAAATGTGTGTTATTGTTCAACTGCCGCAGGCATACGCTCTTATCACTGGGAATCTAGCACGCGAATCACTTCTGTAATCTTTGTTCATGGTTGTTGTCCTGAGACGCGTCTTTATCATTTTATTTGTTGCGGCAAATGATTTGAGATGTATCTAGAAGGATTCCAGTCACGCGCTTGTATTTCTACAATGTTCCCTTTTATGCTGGTCACTGTCCGCGGTTTTATTCAGATATTTATACGCCGCTTTTAAATTGAGCGCTGACAAGTGAAACAGGGATTCTTTTTTCGAGGACCTACGAGCACGTTAGCTGTTATTGCCGCCGCCGAGTTGCTTAGTTCTTTTGGGGGCGCAAGTTAGCCCAATAATGAGTCGATTCCAGTGCTGTTACGCCGGTCTCCTCTTTTTGTGCCTACGACCTTGTCACCACTACGTGACAATATCGCAGTTGCGCTGGCGCTGCCATTCCACAATACACATGATGGGGCTTTCTTTGTTTTAATCCTAGGTGGCACTTCCCCATATTTAAGTGATTTTAAACAGTGGCTCTGTGATGGCTGTGTCACAGGCGCACCGCCAAACAAGCACCTCAAATGCAAACGTATGAGCTTTTTGGACAACCGGAGCTAACCCCTGCAAAACAACCTCAAGATGGCACACAACCACTGCCACGCTATAGGCATCCTTACCACGCCGACAAAGCATTTCATTTTTGGACGTGGTTCGAGAGGCGCAGCAATTATACGAAAACAAACACGACCTAGTGAGTAAATGAATACACTGTGACGTCGCAAATCAAGCCCGTCAGGCTGCCATAATAGAATTCACCAGGCCTCTCAAAGGGAGGTTCTTATAGCTGACGATGGCTATCCCTTTTCGTAACGCCGAGCGACGAAGCAGATGATAACGGCGGCGCCGGTCTATCCTGAGCGCTAACACTCTGTTGCTAAGAAATTAACACAGGCTTTTCGAATTGGGCGCTGAAATCATTACGACATGTGACAGAGGATATGCAATACTTCCGGTGCTCAGTTTCGGTTACGTGCGGAAAAAGGTTTGGATTGCTTCGCTCTACAGGGCGCTAGAAATTGAGTTTTCTTCGCTTCAAAAACTGATGATGCACTGTCTCGTGAGTGACATCGAACCCCTTTTGAACCTAATATAAAATTGTTACAATTAAAAAGGTAATTAGTGCAATTTGTTTTTTTACACGAATGATTGGAGCCGTTTCTCAGTTTATGTCCGCGAGGGCAGAGCGTTTGCTCTTTCAAATATTTCTTCTATTGTGTACCCACTAATTTTAGTAATTTGTGATATGATCGGCGAGCGCGCGTGCACACACACACACACACACACACACACACACACACACACACACACACACACACACACACACACACACACACACACACACGCACGCACACGCACACGCACACGCACACGCACACGCACACGCACACGCACACGCACACGCACACAACACGCACACACACACACATGTTGAACTTCGGCCTTTTTGTGCACGTTCTTCCTGAGGGCATTACTCTTGCCGAACTGATCCCACTGTCTGACGTCACAGTTGCCGCTCTTTTATCTTACCCTACTGCTAAAGTGTCGACACGACCTGCATCGTCTCCACCTGCGGAGGCCCGCATATCAGGAATGATTGCACCTAACTTGCGCCCTGACCGAGCTACAGCACTTAAGAGTCTTCTGACTTCGTACAGCGATATTTTTTTATTTTGGTAACCGCCCATTAGGACAAACGTCCCTCGTTACACATCGTATTGATACCGGAGACGCCCGACCAATTCACAGAAGACCTTGTCGCCATTTCTGAACGACACGTCATACAAGGTGAAGTGAACAAGATGTTAGAAATAAAACATTATAGAGCCTTCGAACAGTCCCTGGGCGCCGCCTGTCGTGCTTGTTAAAAAGAAGGACCATACCTGGAGATTCTGCGTTGATTACCGACACCTCAACAAAATGACAAAGAAAGACGTTTACCCGCTCCCCAGGATAGATGATGGCCTCGACTGCTTGCACGGTGCCAGCTATTTCTCTTCCATTGATCTTCGTTCCGGTTATTGGCAGATTGCAGTCGACGAACGAGACCGAGATAAGACCGCCTTCGTCACTCCCGATGGCCTGTATCAATTCAAGGTGATGCCTTTCGGTGTGTAATGCGCCCGCAACATTCGAGCGCATGATGGATTCTCTCCTGCGCGGCTTGAAATGGACGACGTGCTTGTGCTATCTCGATGACGTCATTGTATTTCCTTCTACATTCGAGAGCCATCTCCATCGCCTTGATACCATTCTTGGCGTCTTCCGAAGAGCTGACCTTCAGCTGAACTCGAACAAATGTAGCTTCGGCCGGCGTGAACTCAAGGTGCTGGGTCACGTGGTCGATGCCCGTGGCGTTCAACCCGATCCAGACAAAATACGTGCTGTAAGTGCATTTCCTACACCCCGTTGTACCAGTGACGTGCGCAGTTTTCTTGGGCTTTGCTCCTATTTTCGGCGGTTTGTACCCAACTTTGCGGAGACGGCTCGTCCACTCACCAATCTTTTGAAGAACGACGCTATATTTTGTTGGCACCAAGAACACTCCCAAGCCTTTTCTGCGCTCATGGCAGCCCTCACCAGCCCGCCCGTCCTGGCACACTTCAATCCTTCGGCACCAACAGGGGTACGCATCGACGCCAGTGGTCATGGTATTGGTGCCATACTCGCCCAACAGCAGATGGGTCGCACTCGCGTCGTTGCTTATGGCAGTCGTCTCCTTTCAGCGGCTGAGTGAAATTATTCGGTCACAGATCGTGAGTGTTTAGCCCTCGTGTGGGCTATCACAAAATTTCGCCCTTACTTGTTTGGCCGGCCGTTCTCCGTAATCACCTACCACCACGCCTTATGTTGGCTTTCTACGCTGAAGGACCCTACTGGTCGCTTAGGCCGTTGGGCCCTCTGACTTCAGGAATACACTTTTTCTGTCGTCCACAAATCTGGCCGTCTGCACGCTGACTCCGATTGCCTGTCCCACAACCCGGTAGATCCGCCACCTGCGAGCGAGTGCGACGATGACACATATGTGTTGGCCGTCTCTGACCTTTCAAGCATTCGCCATGAGCAGCGCTTAGATACCAAGATTTGCAGCATTATTAATCGCCTCAGCACTGATCATCTTGATGCTATCCTTGCTCTGTTTGTGCTCAACAACGGCACCTTATACCGACGGAATATGCGACCAGATGGCGCCGAGCTTCTGCTCGTAGTCCCCGAATACCTGCGTACCACCGTTCTTCAACAGCTGCATGACGCACCCACAGCGGGTCATCTTGGCGTGTCTCGTACGTACGATAGCGTCCTCCGCCGCTTCTTTTGGCCAGGCCTCTGTCGCTCTGTTCGTCGTTACGTGGCTTCTTGTGACCGGTGTCAGCGATGGAAGAAGTCCTCGGTGGTGTCTGCTGGATACCTGCAGCCGATCGACATCCCAGTAGACCCGTTTCCCGAGTTGGCCTTGACCTCGACGGGCCTTTCCCACTTTCTGCGTCGGGAAATAAATGGATTGCGGTGGCCACGGATTACACTACGCGCTACACTGTCACCCGAGCGATACCCACCAGCTGTGCAACTGACGTGGCTGCGTTTCTGCTCCATGACGTCATCCTGCTTCATGGTGCTCCACGCCAGCTGCTCACTGACCGTGGCCGTTGCTTTCTTGCTTGAGTAGTCGACGAAATTCTTCGGTACTGCTCCATTAAGCACCATTTTACCACCGCTTACCATCCACAAACGAATGGCCTCACCAAACGCCTAACCCGCACGCTCACAGACATGCTGTTAATGTATGTCTCGGATGATCACCGTGACTGGGATATCACGTTGCCGTTTGTAACGTTCGCGTACAATTCCTCTCGTCACGACACAATGGGCTGCTCACCGTTTTATCTTCTAGACGGCCGCGACCCTCCCCTCCCGTTTGACAGCGTACTGCCTCCCACCGCCAACGCCAGTGCTACGTTCGTGATGCCATCTCCCGAGCTGACGCCGCCCGTGTTATTGCTCGCTGCCGACTGGCCTCCTCCGACAATTCTCAAAAAAGACGCCATGATTCTCGCCACCGGGATGCCCACTACTCTCCGGGCTCTCTCGTCTTTCTCTTGACTCCCGCTCGTAAAGTTGGGCTGTGTGAGAAGCTCTTGCCCCGCTACGCAGGACCCTACCGTGTTTTACGGCCAGTCACTCCTGTGACATACGAGGTCGCCCCTTTACATACGCCGCGACAGTCCTCTATGCCACGTACCGAGATTGTTCATGTCGCCAGAATGAAGCCGTACTACACCTGCAGTAGTTTGTCCTAGTGCGCACCGGGACTGTCCTTCTCGTGCCGGGGTAATGTTACTTATATGCCACCGAAGAGGACGACGATAGAAAATAGAGTGAGAGATGACGAAGCTGATGAAACCGTTGGGGCTTGCCTGAACTCCTGCTGTGCTTTGAACACTTGTTCATTACCTGCTGTGGTTTCTTGTAGTAGCCTTCTGCCCCGTATCAATATATATATATATATACATATATATACCGGGTGTCCCAGCTAACTTGAACCAAGGGTTAAAAAATATTATATTTGCGGTAGGTCAGTGAAACCATTTGCATACAACTGCCAGCCTGTTTGTGCACTACAGGCAATTTTTTGTTTTGCAAATACTTAATTACCTAATTATGTTAATTTTTCTAATTTATTAAATATCAACTTTAGACCAAAAATGTGAATAGGACATTTGTAGACCACCTTCAGAAACCCCCATTCCATTATTTGCGATAAAGTCTCACGTGTATCTTTTTTTCCGGGCTCAGAAGAAAGCCCGCGAAATACAAATAATACCACGTGACTAGCGCATTTGTGCGCCGCGATTGTGGTGCTCTCAGTCGTGTTTTGAGCGAACGAAATCAGCTGCGGCCGTGACCCGATGGTCCCGTCGCAGCGGCAGGCAGAAATGTTAGCGATGGTTCGAGCGAGTTCGAGCTCGCCCGTCGCCACGGCGATATTGGCCAGGCCTGCGCACCGCAGCAGCTTACATCACGACAGGCGGATGACGATAAAGAACAGCAAATGAAGGTGCAGCGCTAATTTTAGTCGAGTCGCATGATGTCATCTCGCCCCTTTACCCAAGCATGTATGCGCAGATTCAGTGGCTGATACCTTATCGCTCATCCGTTTGTCGTGGCGTTCGCTTATGGGAGAGAAGGAGGCCAATCTCGGTGGTGTCGGCTCGCCGCTATCGCTACTATTGCACCGTCACGTGGGCCGGCTGTCTGACGCGGGCGAAAAAGCCATCGCAGGCATATCGGCCTGCCGCTTTAACGGATCCAGGAAGACACAGCCGCAGCTAATTTCGTTCGCTCAAAACACGACTGAGAGCACCACAATCGCGGCGCACAAATGCGCTAGTCACGTGGTATTATTTGTATTTCGCGGGCTTTCTTCTGAGCCCGGAAAAAAAGATACACGTGAGACTTTCTTTATCGCAATTAATGAAATGGGGGTTTCTCAAGGTGCTCTACAACTTTCCAATTCACATTTTTGGTCTAAAGTTGATATTTAATAAATTAGAGAAATTAATATAATTAGCTAATTAAGTAATTACAAAAAAATTGCCTGTAGTGCGCAAGACGGCTGGCAGTTGAATGCAGTCGGCTTCACTAACCTACCTCAAATATATTATTTTGTACCCCTTGGTTCAAGTTAGTGGGACACCCGGTATATATATATATAAACTTAAAGTAGGTGACACACGGTGGAAAAAACAACACTTTATTCCGACGTTTCGGCCGGGTCCGGCCTTTGTCAAGGCCGAGCTTCAACCCCCTCCCTATGTATATATATATATATATATATATATATATATATATAGGGAGGGGGTTGAAGCTCGAATGGGTCCGGTAGGGCATAAACTTAAAGTAGGTGACGCACGATGGAAAAAACAACACTTTATTCCGACGTTTCGGCCGGGGTGCGGCCTTTGTCAAGGAATGTAGGAATATATATATATATATATATATATATATATATATATATATATATATATATATATATATATATATATATATATATATTTGGGCAGTTCGGAAATTCCGCCCCTACCTCTACAGCCGCCATCGTGAGATCGTTACCGATCACCGCGCTCTGTGTTGGTTATCAACCCTCAAAAATTTGACTTGACGCATGGGCCGCAGGAATCTGCGTTTGCAGGACTACACCTTCGAGGTCACACACAAATCGGGCCGCGAACATCAAGATGCCGATGCTCTTTCCCGTTGCCCGGTTCCAGAATCACCACCTAGGGCTTCTTCGTGCCTTCCCACGTGCACCCTCGACGTCCCAATGTCGTCCACAGCTCCAAACATCGCCAGTGCTCCTGCTCCAGATCGCTACGCCATTATTTCACACCAGCAAGCAGATTCCTACTGCCGTTCCCTAATCGACCTTCTTATCGGTGCTTGCCTGCGCACCCTCCTACCGCTAGGATGCGCAGGCAACTCCAAAAGTTCGAGCTTGACAACGGCGTGCTCTCCTGTTATATTTATTGCTCTGAAGGCACCCGTTGGGTCCCCATTATCCCGGGAGCGCTTGCGGGAGCGTTGGCGGCTGTCCACGATGATGCTACATCCGGCCGCTTAGGCTAGCAAAAAACTTACCACCACGTGAAAACCCGTTTCTTCTGGCCAGGCCTCACCTGAAGCGTGGCAAAATACGTCGATTCTTGTCAGCCATGCCAGCGCCGCAAACTGTCGACTTCTCCTCCTGCTGGCCTACTACAGCCGCTACCTTGCCCTGCTACTCCTTTCACTGTTGTTGGCACATATTGATACGGGCCACTTCCATTGTCCGCACGAGGTAATCACTGGATCGTCACCGCCGTCGAACACCTAACACGCTAAGCTGAGACCGCTGCCTTGCCTAATGGCTCAGCACCTGAGGTCGCGACCTTCTTTTTGGAATGCCTTGAACTGTGCCAAGGGGCCCCTTAAGTGCTTCTCAGTGGTCATGGTCGGACATTTCTGTCGACGATTGAAGCCGAAGTTCTATAGGCCTCAACAACACATCACAAATTGACCTCCAGCTCTCACCCATAGACCAATGGGTTGACTGAGCGGTTCCACCGCACGCTTTCTGACATGTTGTCTATGTGCGTCGATCAGGACCACCGAAACTGGGACGTAATACTTCCTTTGGTTACGTTCGCCTACAACACGGCTGTACAGCGGACCACAGGTTATCCCCAGCGGACCCCGTTCTTCCTCGTTTACGGCCGTTCTCCCACTACCCTTCTTGATGTCTCTTTCCTTTCTACAAATGCCAGTTCTCCATCCTCTCTTAAGGACCAGTTCATTTCCCGAGTGGCTAGATCTCGCCAGCTTGCTCGCATCAACACTGAAGCTAGCCAGGAAGACCGCAAGTGCCGCTATTATGCAACCCACCAATAAGTTTTGTTCCGTTCCGGCGACGAAGTGTTACTTTGGAACTATTACGCATTCCTGGCCTTTGTGACAAGTTTCAGCGTCGTTACATTGGTCCTTACTCAGTTTTTGCAAAATCCTCCCCGGTAAACTGTCGCGTCTCCCCTGTTCACCCTTCTCCAGACAGTTGTTACCGCAGCACTGAAGGTGTCCACGTTTCATGCATGAAGCCTTTTATTCGGCGCAATCCTGCGAACTAATTGTGGCCAGGTTGGCCGCCTAAACTGCGCGGGCGAAATAGTATGAGCACTATGTGGCGCAACATCTTTCACACGGATGAACGTGCTGCTTCATCTTCATCCTGCTCTCTCATGTAGATACCCATCGTAATAGCGGACGGGGGTTTGCTACATTGTGCGACCAGGGCTTCAAGTCTCTGATAAAACCTGATCCGCCAAGGCCGGCCTTCGCATTGCCTTACAATATATATATATATATATATATATATATATATATATATATATATATATATATATTGTGGAAGAAGGCCAGGTCGAGACGGCAAGACAAGGGATGCCGTGTCTGGCGTTTATTCCGATGGACAACCAAGGCGCGTGCCACCAGTGGCGCCGCGGGAAATGAAGATGATGATGGTATGTACACGTGAAAGAGGAAGGTCCTTGGAAGGCTCACACAATTTCCCCGGGGGGTCGGAAGCGGCCATCCTGGCCGCTATTAAGTAACTGCTGCATCGCGGCGCACAAATGGCTTCAACCGAGACATATGAACCATTTCAGTACCACGATGACGTCGAGCGGCTAGGGGATGAATAAGTGTCACTTTGTAGCTCACTGGGGAAGTTTGGGCGATGACCGCGTATTTATTTATCACTAAGGCCAGGGGTGTGGAGAGGTGCGTAAAGTAGTACTTCGTCACCAGGACTGAAGGAGACCTCACGATAAGTAGAATCGTAGCGACTCTTGCGATCTTCCTGGCAGGCTTCGGTGTTGAGGCGAGCAAGGTGACGGCATCTGGTCACACGGGATACGAACTTGGCAGATACTGGTGTGGAGGAACAGTCGGACGTAGAGAAGAATGAACTGTCAAGAATTGTGGTGAGAGGGCGGCCATAAATAAGGAAAAATGGAGGGTGACCGGTAGTCCGCTGTACAGCTGTATTATAGGCGAATGTGACGAATGGTAAAATAGTGTCCCAATTTCGGTGGTCCAGTGTGATGTACATTGAGAACATATCCGATAAAGTGCGATGGAATCGTTCCATCAGACCGTTAGCCATCAGAACTTCGGCAACGACTGTCGATAAGAAGGTCGTTCCGCGGTCACATAGGAGCACCTGTGGAGCACCATGCCGCAATACAATGTATCGCAAAAAGAAATCTACAACCTCTTGAGCCGAGCCAGTGGGCACAGGTGCTGTTTCCGCGTAACGCGTAAGGTGATCCACAGCCGTAACGATCCAATGGGTGCCCTGATCGTAGAGAGGCAGGGGACCATATAGGTCGATGCCGATTACTTCGAATGGGGTGGCTGGACAGGGAAGGGGTTGCAGGAGGCCAGCAGGTGGAGAAGTTGGCCATTTGCGACGTTGGTACAGGGGGCAGGAAGCGACGTATTTAGCTTCACTGGAGGACAGGCCAGGCCAGGAGAACCGTCTTTTCACGCGGTTGTAGTTTTTGTGAAAACCTAGGTGACCTGCCTTAGCGCCATCGTGTAGAGCCGCTAGGACATTTGGGCAAAGCACCAGCGGGAGGACTGGGGTCCAGCGGGTTTCCTCAGGGCAATACACGTAGCGGAGTAGGATGCCATCCCCGAGCTTGAAGTTGCGTAACTGTCGGCAGAGCCTAGCATTGGGTGAGTTCAAAGCGCCTTAAGTTGAGGACAACCCAGAGGGCTATGGAACGAAAAATGGTAGGGGTAACATTAAGAGATACTAAGCGTGCAGAGTGGGTCAGAGAAATAACTCAAGTTACCGACATTCTAGGGGAAATTAAGAAGAAAAAAATGGGCATGGGCAGGACATGTAGTGCGAAGAGAGGATAACCGATGGTCGCTTAGGGTAACAAACTGGATTCCAAGAGAAGGAAAGCGTACCAGGGGGCAGCAGAAAGTTAGGTGGGTGGATGAGGTTAAGACGTTCGCGGGGGTCAAGTGGATGCAGCTAGCATAGAACCGGGTTAAGTGGAGAAATATGGGAGAGGCCTTCGCCCTGCAGTGGGTATAGTCAGGCTGATGATAATGATGATGAAAGCGCCTTTAAGGCGGTCGATGATGGGACGGCTGTAGGCGTAGGCTAGTTGCTGCGACGGGAGGGCATGTATGTTGTCAGAGGCGTCAAACGAAACTGCTGTGATATGCGTCGGAGGAAGAGAAAATCGACTCTTGTCAGAGGAAGAAATACATTGCGTAGAAAAACAGCAGGTTGATGGCGAAAGTGGGCAGCGAGAAAGCGCGTCGGCATCGTAAAGGTGGCAACCCGATTTATAAACGACGTCGAACTGGTAGTCTTGTAGGCGTAGAAGCCAACGACCAAGTCGACCTGACAAATTTCTCAGGGAGGACAACCAGCAAAGAGCATGGTGATCTGTCACAACTGTTAAGGGGCGACCATATAGATAAGGACGAAATTTCTGAACTGCCCAGACGACGGCAAGACATTCCTGCTCGGTAATTGTAAAATTTTGCTCAGCTGGAGTCATGGTGCGGCTGGCGAAGGCAATTACTTTCTCACGGGACGCTGTGTCGCGCTGTAGTAGTACAGCGCCGAGACCGTGACCACTGGCATCAGTGTGCAGGATGGTTGGAGCGGTGTCGCTTAAGGGGCCAAGAACAGGATCTGATGTCAGGGCGTGCTTGAGGTTCTTGAATGCAGGTTCGCACACTCAGTGCACATGAAAGCGCTGCGCGCTTTAAGTAGTTCATGAAGGGGAACAGCAATAGTTGCAAAATGTCTAATAAACCGACGGAAATAGGATGCCAGGCCGAGAAAACTGCGCAAATCTGCAGTCTGTTGAGGACGAGGAAAATTCAGGACGGCCATACTCTTTTCATGGTCTGAACGAATACCGTCATGACTAACCAGATGTCCCAATATTTTAATTTCATTCTGTGCAAAGTGGCACTTCTTTGTGTTGAGCTGAAGGCCTACTGAAGCGAGACATGTGAGAACTTCATTCAGGCGCGGAAGATGGTCGCTAAAAGTTGACGAAAACATAACAATGTCGTCCAAGTAACAAACAGGTTCTTCATTTTAGTCCACAAAGTACTGTATCAATCATTCTTTCAAATGTCGCTGGTGCGTTACAAAGGCCGAAAGGCATAACAATAAATTCGTAAAGTCCATCGGGAGTTGCAAAGCTATTTTTTCTTTGTCATCTTCATGCATAGGTATTTGCCGATAACCAGAACGGAGGCCCAAGGTCGAGAAATATTGAGCGCCTTGGAGAGAGTCAAGGGCATCATCGATTCGCGGCATCGTGAATACATCTTTGCGGGTAATTTTGTTGAGTGCACGGTAATCTACACAAAAGCGAACCGACCCGTTCTTTTTTTTTAACTAATACTACTGGATAGGACCATGGGCTTGTTGAGGGACGAATAATATTACGACGTAGCATGTCATTTATATTTTCTTCAATAACTTTTCTTTGAGAGAGAGAAACTCGATAAGGCCGTCGGCGAACGATACAGTTACCTTCAGTAAAGATGCGGTGCTGTGCAACACTAGTCCGTCCCAGTGGTGGGGAAGTGGCATCAAAAATAGCTTGGTGATGTCGAAGCAATGTCAGCAGTTCTTGGCGTTGGTTAGGCTTGAGGTTCGGATTAATAGTCTTTGAGAGAACAGGAAGAGAGACCTTCGTCAAAACTCACTGCCGAGGCAGAGGGGCGGTGAGAACCATTAGGGACAAAGGTTGAACATCCACCATGCAAGGCAGAGAAGTTCCTTTTAGGAGCACGAGGGATTCATGTGAGGTGTTAGTGGCCGTTACTCTCGCTGAGCCGTTGCGGAACCGGACAAGACTAGACGGGAAGGCCATGCCGCGTGCAAGATGAAGATGAGATGGTGCGATGAGTACGTATCCGTCAGTGATACGGTCAGAAACAACGGCAGGTAGTTCTTCGCACTCAGGAGGCAAAACAGTATCAGCTGCGGCAATGAGGGGATAATGCCGTTCAGGAAAGTCAGATGCAAGATCACTGTCTGTCATAAGGACGACACGGTAGCCACAGGAAATTAACGCTGAAGCAGTTGACAAAAAATCCCATCCAAAAATCATCAGATGCGCACAAGGTGACAGCACAGCAAGCTGCACATGGTGGCGGACGCCGTCGATAACAACTCGCACAGTGCACTTTGCTGAAGGGCGCAGAGGAACGTCATTGGCTCCACGGAGTTGAAGTCCATCATATGGTGTCGTCACTTTTCCTAAGCGGTAGCACAAAGCAGCGTGAATAACAGAAGTTGCAGCCCCTGTATCAATCAAAGCTTCCACCAATAATCCTTCAGCGAAAACAGAAATCATATTGTACCGGCGATCAGGAGGACTTTTAGTAAGTTCGCAGAGTGCAGTTTGACCTCCGCAATAGCATCATTTAGATTTCCGGATGGCGGACAGGAAGAGTTGTTGCGGAACGGAGAGGAGAAACTGAGCGGCGGTATGGGGATGGGGAGCGGCGTCGAGATACGTGGGCTTCACTAGGCTCAGACGAGGACACTGGAAGCGGAGAGAACCGGCGAGGCGGGCTGGGAATAGACTGGCGTTGATAATACGAAGTTGAAGGCACATCATTTTCGAAGGCGTCGTAACTATACGGCGCTCGTTCTGAAGGCGGCGGCGACAGAAGCGGGATATGTGTCCTCTAATGCCACAGTAGTAGGAGACTGGTCGGGAGGGGCGCCAAGATGCGTCATAGGGCGATGCAGGTTGAGCCGTCGCCATTGAATTGATGTGATTGTAGGGCGGTGTCAGTTGGGACGGCGGAACAAAAGGAGGGGGTGATGCTTCGACGTGCGCGTAAGTCGGTGCTGGGTGGGGTGTAGGAGGGTCGGACACCATAGGTCGGGTGATTGTTGCCAGCTCATCTTTAATGATGTTGCGGAGACCGGCGTCATTAGAAGGTACGGAAGAATGATTGCACCCGTGTCGACAGACAGGCGTTAGGCCTTAGAGCTCCTCCCGGATGATGGCTCGAATCAGTGCCCGCAGATCCAGGTCAACAGAGGTCGGGCCAGTAGCAATGCCGGGCTGCAATTGGGAGGACTGCAGCTGGTCGATGCGTTGGCAGGTCGCAATAATGGCGTCAACAGGAGAAGGATTCTGGGCAATTAGGGTGTTATAAGCCACAGAAATATTTCCTTTCAAGATGTGGTGTACGCGTTCAGGTTCCGGGATGGTGGGATTAATACGCCGGCAAAGTGCAAGTAAGGCCTAAATGTAAGACGCGTACGACTCATCGGGACCTTGGAGGCGGAAGGCGAGCTTGTTCTTCGCGACCTCTGTCCGAGCTGCAGGGTCCGCGAAATATTGGCAGAACTGCGGCTTGAATGTGGTCTAGTTAGTTGTGTGGGGTTCGCGGTTAATACGCCAGGTTCTGGCAACCTCAATGCATGTAGAAAGAAAGATTCAGAAGTTTTAGAGCATCGTCCCACCGGTTGTAGTTACTGCAGCGTTCATAGGTGTCCAGCCAGTCATGGACTTCTTCAACGCGACGGCCAGCGAACAGCAGCGGGTCACGTTGTCGTGTGGGCACAGTCGGAGTGGGTGGTGCAGCCGAGGTAGAGGGTCTTGCCGATTCGCGGGTACTCGCGGTAAACATAACGATGGTGGCAGGCGGTAAACAGCGACCGGAACGTAGCTCCGGCGAGAGGCAGGGCACAAAACAGCAAGGGGATCAAGTCTCACCTCCACCACTTGTGGAAGAAGGCCAGGTCGAGACGGCAAGGCAAGGGATGCCGTGTCTAGTGTTTATTCCGATGGACAACCGAGGCGCGTGCCACCAGGGGCGCCGCGGGAAGATGAAGATGATGATGGTATGTACACGTGAAAGAATATCCATGGAAGGCTCACAATATATATATATATGTATATATATATATATATATATAGTCAAGTGGCTGTGTCACAAAGGCACGCACATGGATAGAAGCACTGAAATTAACCCTTTCTTTATTGGGCTGCCTTGCTCCCTTAAAATATCTGAGAAACTCGGCGGCGGCGATAGCAGCAAACGTGCTCGCTGGTCGTCGAATTACGAATATCCGTCAGCATCGTGAACATCAATTTAAAGGCAGCGCAGAAGCATCTACATAAAGCTCCAAACAGTAAATAGCGCAACTTAGAACATTGCAGAAACATACGCGAGTGGTCGTAATCTTCGAGACACATCTCGGCGCGTCTTTTGCGACAAAGAAACTGCTAAAGCTGCGTCTCGCGATAGCGAGCGTGAGCAAACAAAGAATACAGAATTGGCCTGTGAGCTACAATCACTGACAAGGCAGCATGCCAGCGGTTGTAAGAAATACCGATTTCAATGGTATGCGGCATTACTCCCCTCCTTAAAAACATCGCCTCGATGTTAAAAAAAAGTAAACAGAAAAAGGTAAACAAAAAATTAGAAAGTTTAAACGTCCTGGATTCCTTAAGGCGCGTAATATGGCTTCAGGCGTACATCATGTGCTACATCCGGGTGCGCTCGTGACCTACCAGTCCCAGCCTCGTAGGGCCAGGGGCAACCACCTCCCTACAAGCGGCGAAGCGCGTGTGTCGCCGTTGGCAGGGATGTGGTTACTCCTGGCCCTACGAGGCTGGGGCTGGTAGGTCACAGCCGCTTGCAGCAGGGGCTAGCCTACCACTATATATTTCTCTGTTGTCGGCCGTTATTGCACCCCCTACCGTTTAGGTGATGGACGGCGGCTGTAGCGGCGCGCGCCTTTCTCTCCCTCTTCTTTCTCTCTGTTCTCTTTTCTTTTCTGTCCGCACAAAGCAGCGGCGGTGGCGCAGCTGCAGAGTCAGTAGCAGGCCCGTGCACTTTATCTTCGTTCATCCTTCAATCGCAACGACTCGCTGTTGGTAGGCTGTCGTGCTGTCAGAAATGACTTAATAGTCCAGTTGTCTGACCCGGCGAAAAATTTGGTATGGCCCGAAATATCGACGTAACAACGTTTCACTTAGTACGGGACAGCGAATCGGTGTCTACACCCAGGCTTGGTCTCCGGCCTTGTACTCTGCGTTGCGTTGTCGCAAGTTGTACCGTCGAGCGGCGGGGCGTTTTTGATGTCTAATGCACAGACAGGCGAGTCGTTGCACTTTCTCTTCGTACATGAGGTAGTTGGTGACATCGAGGTTGTCTTATTCTATCACTTGGGGCAGATCCCATCGAGCGTTGTCCTGGGCTCCCTGCCGTACACAAACGTGAACGCGGTTGCTCTGGTTATCTCCTGAATGGCTATGGTATGCGCGAAGATCACGTACGGTAAGATGGCATCTCAGGTCTTGTCTTCAGTGTCGACGTACATGGTGAGCAAGTCGCAATAGCTGTATTCAGACGCTCTGTAAGTCCGTTTGTCTTCGGGAGGTGGGCGGTCGTCCTCCAATGGCTTCTTTGGCTGTACTCCAAGATAGCTTGAGTGAGCTCCGCCGTAAATGCTGTTCCCCTGCCCGTGATGAGCACTTCAGAGGCGCCGTGCCTCAGAATAATGCGCTCAATAAAACACTTGACGACTTATGCCATGGTACAATTTGGCAGTGCTGTTGCTTCGGCGTAGCGAGTGAGGTAGTCAATGGCCACAATAATGCAGGTGATGTCGGAAAGGGGCTGAGCAGATGATCCCAATTTCGTGAACGGGTATGGTCGGAGACGGCATGGTTCAGCATCCCAGCTGGCAGCGTTGGCGCTCACGGCACGTTTGCACGTAATGGGCAACGTCGGCAGGTAACAGCGGCCTGTAGTACCTCTCTTGGATCCGATGCAGCGTTCGTGCCCTCCCGAAGTGCTCTGCTGTCGGCTTATTGTGGAACGCCTGCAAAATGTCTTTTCGGAGTTCCTTAGGCACGACAAGGAGGTATGTGGTCCTTCTGGGTGCGAAATTATTCTTCACAAGGACGTCGTTGTGCATCGCGAAAGACGATAGCTGCTGCCTGAAGACAGCTTGCCTTCTAGGTAATCCCTCAGGTTTTTCAACAGAGGGTCTGAGCGCTGCTGCCGTGCAAAACTGGAGGGGCTTACTGGTCCCAAGAAGGCGCCGTCGTTCCCTTCCTTTGGAGGCACGTCAACAGGTGCCCACTACAAGCAGCCTGCGTTAGAATGTTTGTGACCAGACGTTTACACCAATGTGATGTCGAATTGTTTCAAACGTAAGCTTCGACTTGCAAGGCGGTCGGAGGTATTTTTCAGACTGGCAAGCCGGCAGAGCACATGGTGATCGCTTAATACCTTGAACGGTCGACCAGATAGGTACGGACGGAATTTAAACGTGGCCCGGATTAGCGCGCGGCGTTCTTCTACTAGCCTAAACGATAAGGTTTTTCTGCGCCGGCATTCCTCTGAACGAGGACGGCGCCTAAATGCACGCAGATTGCGTCCGTATGAAGTCCCAGCGTTTTCATCAAAATTACTGAGGACAGGTTGGGACAGTAAGCGGCGCTTGAGTTCCTAGATGGCTTCTGCTTGCGGTGGTTTAACTGAAATGGTACGTATGCCTTTGAAAGCAGCGTCAAAAGTTGGGCGAGGCGCGAAAAGTTTTTGCCGAAACGTCTGCAATACGCGCGCAGTACGAAGAATTCGCGCTCAGCTTTCTCATCATCTGGCTGGGGAAACTGCGCGATCCCAGATGTTTTGTTTCAGTCTGGAAAAACACCTTCGTTTCTTACGATGTCGCCCAGGAACAACAGTTTCTTGAAAGCAAAGCCGCACTTTTCCACTTTCAGCATTTGCCCTGACGACGCAATTGCGTCGAACACTGTGCGAAGCCTTTTCAATTGGTCTTCAAATTTAGAAAAGAAGATAACGACGTCGTCTAAGTGCACCAGACAAATATGCCACTTCAAGCTAGCAAGTACGGTATCCATTACTCGCTGGAGCGTCACGGGTGCGGAGTACAGGCCGAGGGGCATTACCTTGAACTCGAAGAGGCTAACTGGTGTCATTCATTCGGGCTTCTTGCGGTCTTATTCGTCGACCTCAATTTGCCAGTAGCCGCTCTTTAGGTCCATCGATGAGAAGTGCTTTGCGTTAAAGAGCCGGTCCAGTGTGTCGTCGATGCGGAGAAGTAAACATTCTTTTTAGTTATGCTATTCAAGCGGCGATAATCGACGCAAAAACGAAGTGTTCCGTCTTTCTTCTACACCAAAACGACTGGCGCTGCTCAGGGGCTCTTTTATGGCTGGAAGACGTCGTCACGAATCATTTCATCGACTTGCTCGCGGATGCCTTGTTCTCGCAGCGATAAGCGGTAGGCGCTTTATCTCAGCCGTCGGCCATGTTCTTATGTTTATAATACGATGTTTTGCCAACGGAGTTTGCAGCACCTTCGACGTTGACGAAAAGCACTCGCTGTAGCTTTGAAGAAGAGCCCGAATCTGGCCTTGTCCTATCCGGGGTAGTGTTGTGTTTACGTCGAACGTAAGCTGATCTCCTTGGGTGGATAAATCATCGGCGGGCTGGTCGGTGATGGCAAAGACTTCTCGAATGTCCGCTAATTCCTCGAGAAAAGTGATCATCATACCCTTGCTCAGTTGCCGGTATTCGTCTGTAAAGTTGACTACCAACTCGCGAGTTTGTCTTCGCAAATTTGCGATGCCTCTTGCGATACCGAGACCTCACTCCAAGTGCAACTGGGTTTCCTTCGACGAAGCTTTGGCGCTTTCGATGTCTGCGCTAACCACATGAACTGCTACGCTTGAACGAGGCGGGACCGTACATTCTCTGTCGAGGACGTTTAGAGCGACATGCTGCGTCGAAGTCGTAGCAGTTGGCATGGCGTTGTCCGTCGAAAGTTTGATGAGCTTCGATCGAAGGTGAGTGATCGCTTTATGTTCGCTGAGAAAATTCATACCCAATATCATGCCTCGCGAGCAGTTCTGTAAGACCATGAAGTAGGCAGAGTAAGTGCGGCCATTTACGGTACATAACCCCGACGAAGTAGTCAGATTATCCCCAGCGGTGCGGGTTAGCGTGCCATCCCGTGTGGTCGTCACTTTTTTGAGCTGGGCAGCGAACTGTCCGCTAATGACAGAATAGTCAGCTCCGCTGTCCACTAGTGGCCGTGTGACCGGCGTTAGCCACTTCAAGGTCACTTGTTCATGTTTTTAGGGTACGTGTTTGCCTAGGTGTTCGATCTCGGTTCCATTGTGTACTGTGGTAGTGGCCGTGGCACACCATTGTCACTTCGTTGGGCGACGGTGTCGGATTCATCTACAGTGATTTGGCCTTCGATGTCGTCGTGTGGAGCGGCGATGAAACGGCACGGTCGTCGCTTATCGTCGTCAGCGGCTTAGGATCTCCGTCTTTTCGCTGTTGAGCAACCTCACCTCCAAAGGTTGCTGCCTTTAGTTTTCCCTGCGGGGGCTAGGGACCTTCCTCGCACGGTGTCATCACAGTTGCGGGCTTGAGGCGTAAATCGGGTGCTGTAAGACGATGGAGAGCTGCACGAATGACTTGATGACTCTGGCCTCCACACGTAGTTCTCGATTTCTTCCGCTATTTCACCAGGACAGGGTCGTGGGTTGCCGATGCCGAATACGCGTAAACTGACGCGTTTATAAGGGCAGTGGCGTGAAATGTGGCGGGCCTCACCGCAGTGGAAGCATAATGGTCGGTTATTAGGGGATCTCCAGGCATCGTATTTCTTGGGTCTTTCAGGTCATTGGTAGGCGTGGTAGGCGGGGCCAAGGAGCGGCTGTCGTGAACAGGACGGTAGCGACGATGGTTTGGAAGCTTACGTCGGGGTTCAGAATGACGTAAGGCAGCAACATAGTTCATGGCTGCTGCTTCATGCACTGGAGCAGTCGGAACCGTCGCTTGAGAAACACCCTGTGCCTGCTTGACTTCCTCACTGACGACGTCCGCGAGCTTCAGCACCTGGGTTTGTTGGGATGGTGGCAGCAACAGGCGCAGTTCTACTCGGATGACCTCTCGGATAAGGTCCAGAAGGCTGTTTTCGCTCGCAGAAGCGTTGCTGTAGTGACTGGCACAGGTCGGTTCGAGTGGTCGGTCGTAGTGACTCAACCGGGTGTCCATCGTCTTCTAGATGGTGGACGCTTTGATTTCAAATTCCGCCACGGGTTTTGGCGGATTTCTGACAAGTCCTGCAAAAAGGGACTCTTTAACGCCTCGCACCGAAAGCTTCACTCTGTCGTCTTCGGTCGTGTTAGGTCGACGCTGCGAAAGAGGCACTTCAACCCCTCAACGTAAGCCAGGACACGGGCTCATTTGGAAGTTGAAGTCTTGATTGAAAGAGGAACTGAGCTCTTTTCTTCCGGACAACACATGCAAAGGTAGTCAAAAACTCTTTCTTGAAAATTTTCTAATCCTTCATTGCTGTCGCTTGATTTTCGAACCATACGGACAGATCCTTCAAGTGCAAAGTAGACTTTCATTAGCTTCGCTCCTTCATTCTAGGTGTTGAACGTTACCACGCGTTCGAACAGGGCGAGCCTGACTTCCGGATCCTCGTCCGGGCGTACTTTGGAAGCAAATGGGCTCACGTGGTTAGGTATAAATCAAGTGTGCTTTCGGCTCGACGAGTGCCATCTTTGTGGTACGTCATGGTGTCGGGATTCAGCACCCTTACCTGATGTCACGTGGCTGTGACAATGCCGTGATTGCAAAAGAACACACTTGGGCGTAAGCACTGAAATTACCTCTTTATTGAACGGACGTGCTGCCCCAAAATAACTGAGCAACTCGGAGGTGGCGATAGCAGCAAGCGTGCTCGCTGGTCATCGAAATAAGAATACCCGTCGCTCTCGTCAACGCTCAATTTAAAGGCGGCGCAGAAGCAGCTACCTAAAGCCGCAAACAGTGACTAGCACAACCTGGAACATTGCAGAAGCTTAAGCGAGTGACCGGTATCTTCGAGACACATCTCGACGCGTCTGTCGCGACAAAGACTCATTAAGCTTTGTCAGGCGACAGCGAGCATGAACAAGAATACATAATTGACCGGTGCGCTACAATCACACTGATGAGGCCACATTCCAACGAATATAACAAATACAGATTTATTTGTGGGCTGCAACAAATATATATATATATATATATTGTGAACAGAAAGACGTAAGTGGGAAACATTTCAGTCAAAGGCATTGTTATCGCTCCGCGTGTTCGACCTGTCTGTCTACGGGCTGTGTTCACCGTTGCTTTTCCCAGCCCCAGTACCAGCAAATAAAGCCCCATCCTACATTTGGTGGAGTGTCGCTGGCTGAAAAACATCGATCTTGGAGCTCCGCAGCCGCGCTCTTCTGACACCTACGATGTTAGACATCAAGCTGTGTAGGCGGGCAAGGCTGTCATTTGTACCGGCTCCCTTGGCCAGCGGGATCCAGCTATCTTCAGCGGGATCGACGATCATGACGTAGAAGATTGGCTCAGCACCTACCAACGGGCGAGTCTTTACGACAAGTGGGACGATGCCATAAAGCTTAACCACGTCATATTTTATCTTATCGGCGTGGCTAACCTGTGGTACCAGAGCCACGAGGGAGATACCCGAAGTTGGGCCATCTTCAAAACGACGCTCTCAAAAATGTTTGGTTGTCCGCAAGACAGAAAGCTCTGTGCTGAACAGCGCTTGCGTGAGCGGTCATAGCAGATGGGCAAAAGCTTTACGGGCTACACCGAAGATATCGTCGACCTGTGCAAGCAGGTGAAAACCAGCATGTAAGAAGCACATATTGAAAGGCATATAGACGACGACGCTTATAATATGTTGCTAGCCCGTGATTTTCGAACCATTGCCGAAGTCTTCACGCTCTGCCAGAACTTCGAGTAGCTGCGCAAGCAAAGGGCGCTGACTCGTCAGTACCCAAGGCTAGTGGAATCGCTTGCCGGACAGACGCGTGCCAACGACAGCTCCTTCCTGCTGCAGCAGATAAAAGATTTGGTTCGTGAAGAGGTGGTGCGTCAGCTTTCACTTCTCTCTAGCTCACAAGAACAGCCGCCGTATTTGGCCCCTGCTATCCTTCAAACCATTCAAGGGCAGGTTGCTGAGGTAGTCCTGCCCTCCCATCCGCAGCCACCTCTCCCCGCTCCGCTAACTTATGCCGACGTCCCGCGACTTGTTACCGTTCCCGTGACTTACATCGACGTCGCCCTAAGACCTGTCGCCGTTCCACTAACTTAACGCCGCAATCGCAGCACGACCTCGACCGCCTATCTACCCTGCGATGTTAGTGCTTCTGAAAGCGCCGGCACCATCATATCCTTGACCAACTCTATGAGTAAGCAACCCATGGCGGACAAATCATAACTGTCCGATTTGCTACTTTTGCGGGCTGCCTCTCCATATTGCCCGCTATTGCCATCGCTGTTACTCAGTGCCAGCATCACCTGGCCAAATTTCAATGTACCGGCCTCCATCGCGTGAGTACTCCGAATTTGACGAGCAAGCGTCAAGTCGTCATCTTTCTCCCGAACGCTCCACCCTCTCGAGCTCCCGCTCCCCTTCGCCGCGACGCCGCTCCATCTATCCAATGCGACGTCGCCAGAATGATCAAGAGGAAAACTATGTGCCGCAGTTCCTGAGGCAAGAACGGCGTCCCCATCGAACTTCCAGACCTTGTCACTGACCTACCAACCTTATAGAAGTTTCAGTCGATGGCATTTCTGTCATGGCTCTTATCGACACCGGTGCCGCGAATTCAGTAATGGATGCTAATCTTTGTCGCTCGTTAAAGAAAGCAAAGACGGCAGTTTCAGGACTCTCTCTGCGTACGGCCACTGCTGAACACATTACGCTGTTAGCAGCATGCACCGCTCGAGTGACGATCCAGGATTCATTGTATACTATCGCGTTTGGGGTGCAGCTCTCGTACTCACATGCGCTCATCTTAGGCTGGGATTTCTTGTCGCGTAACGCTGTTATTATTGATTGTGCTCGCGCTGAAGTGGGGTTCTCGACTTCGCCCGATAACTTGCCAGACGCTGCTACGTCTAAATACTGCGCTAAAGCCCTCGTCACCGAAGATGTCGACCTTCCTCTTTGCTCTTCTGCACTTCTTCTTATCGCTTGTGACTGTTAGCGATGACACTGTTCTCTTTACACCACCCCATACGTTTCTGCGCCGCAAGTGCCTTCAATTGAGCCACGCTGTGCTATCTATTTCCACTGGCCTTTCCTAGTTATGGGTCTCTAACTTGTTTAACTCGTCTACTGCTTTGCGCTATGGTGAATGCCTCGGCAGTATCCAGCCAATCGCATTTGTTCAGATCCCTGGGTAACCTGACCACGCGCCGCAATCTGCATTGACTGCGTTCAGACCCCAATCATCTGAGCCCGCTCCCCTCTCTACAGACTTGTTTCACCGTTCCATCGACGCCGATATTCCTCCAGCGCAGTGTACACAGCTGTCTTCAAATGTCGTTGATACTCTCATTGCATCACATAAGCTCGGAAAGAAACGAGCACGCAAAGCAGTTGTGATTACGTACATACTTGCTTCAAGAAATGGAGACATGAATTGTTTGATTGGTTCATTGTTTCAAGCGTTTTGTATTGATCAGGGACGCGTGATACACGCTCTGGGGGCTCATATATACGCGTTAAATAATTTGTTTTTATCTTTATTCTTATCGGACTATTGCGGTTTCGGTTTCTTAGAGCCGGTGATGGTGCGCCGTCATAATAAGGAAAGATCAACAACTTTGGTCACGTGGGCCCAAAACTCGTGACGCATCGCCTGTTGTGTCATCGGCTGAAGTACAAGGAGGCACGGGCCAACACCTGACAAAGCCTGCCAAGTACGAGGGTTGGCGCAACCGTATACTTTGAAAAGCCAGGCGAGCAAAGGCGACACGGTGTTCTCAAACCGAGCAGACCGCTTGGGCCGATTTCAGCCCATCTGTTTAGCTTTATCAGACTACGCGACGCGGACTCTTGGTCTTTGTCGGGAGCCCGCAGCAGCGAGAACTTGTCAGTCTGCCAAATCCCTTTTAAAAGCCTTTTATGCCTCATACTGTCGTTAGCAAATGTGTCCACGTTTCGGGTGCATGCCTTTTATGGGCATATGGCAATCACCATTGAATAGATACTTAATCAATGGGAATCGGATGATATCGAAACACGATTTAAAAAAATTTTTAAGTTAATAATTTAGGATGATAATTTACGACTAATAATGAAATAGTTAAGCAAATGCCCATAGCAACACATGCATTTCGATGTCATCGTAAATATCACTAATAATCACTGACTAGTTAAGGGGTGTTTAACTAACACTAACCAGACATTAACTAGTACTCAGAAAATGCAAGTCATTGTTAGCTATCACAAACCATTAAGTAATGGCTAGGTGTTTCGAGACGTCCGTAGCCGTCACATAGTGACGTCATCTGCCGTTACGGCGTGATGACGTCAATTCAGCCATGTCTAATAACCGGAAGTGATATAATGACGTCACATCCGGTCATGACGTTATGACTGGTGATGACCTCACCGGGAGATTCAAGCTGACACCGCCGGGCGTTCGATGCAGGCGTCCGTGCGGCGGCTTTCAATTTAGCGCTTCAAGGGTGGCAGTTCTTGGCCCTACGGCGTTTACCTACGGTGGGACGGTAGGTAAACGCCGCTTGCGGCGTGGGCTAGCCAGCCACCGTTTTTTATCTGTTGTAGGCAGTCATTGCACCCGCCACTGCTTCGGTGATGGACGACGGCGGTTGTTGCGGCGCGCGTCTTTCTCTCCCTCTTCTTTTTCCTTTCTTCTCTATTTCCTCTTCTGCTCGCACGAGGCAGCGGAGGTGGCTCAGCTACAGAGCCAGTAGCAGGCCTGTGCATTTTCTTTTCCTTATTCCTTCAGCCGCAACAACAACACCACAGAGCATATATAGAAATAGACGCAGTACGCAAGCATTAGCGGCGTTTAAAATTGGTTGACAGCAAAGAAAAGGTGCAGTGTCTGTCAAAATTCTAGTCAATCACAAATGATCGCAGTCAATGCCTAAGCAGCGCGGCCGTGAAGGTGTCCGCCTTGAAGCACTTGAGTCAGCCAAAGTGCCCATAAATTTTTACATTCCATAGGCAGAATGCCTCACTGCCTGTACCGACCACAATCCACCACCCTTCACTTCGCCCCGCTGATCAGCCTCACCGCGATAATGTTTTGCGTCCTGTGGCTCTTGATCCCATTATCTGCTGCTTTTTATTAAACCCTTCGTGTATTCGCCAAACCAAAGCTTTAAGTTAATACCACAGTATTCAGCATTTACCATGGTAAAGCGCAATTCCCCCTTAATAGAGCTGTGATAAAAAAGCCGCTTCAACCTGCTTGCACCTTAGTGCTGGTTATGTCTACCAGCCGCATGCGCGTTCAGCTAATTTGAGTGGGATCGTATGGCTCGAAATACAAGTTGTATTTTGTGTAGGACAAATAATCGTTTCTTTTGCAGTTTTTGTACGTTTATAGTGCGATAACGTTGTTAGACAAGAGGGCGAATGCGGCGCCAGCCTGGGGAAGGCTTCATAGCCATGTAGGTTGTTCACACAGTGATAGGACCGGCGTTTCTTATATAATTAACTGTATGTTCTCTTTTTACATTTAACCAGTATACGCGATTTTAAATTGCTTTAGGCGGATGTTTGGCGCCAATGTTTAAAACTTAATATGTTCTAATGTGTCTGCAAGCTAGACCATACATGTAAATGATAGTCTTTAGCTCAGTGATGTCAAAGGTACACTCTATGAGTATTTGCTTCCGCTAAGACTTCCGAAACATCTGCACAAATGCATCGCGCTAAGTTCATAAATAGCGACAGCAAAACTGCCATCCAAAATTTTGGAAAGGGTAGGATATCGCCGGAGGCGGCCAAAATGCACACCCAAAGAACAATAAATAGGAAAATTCAGTTGATTTGGACACCCGCTCACGCTGCCGTCCCTGGTAACGAGGCGGCTCACGAGCTAGCCCGAGCTCTCTACTTTTGGGCAGCCGTCGAGCCCCCTGATCACTGGGCATACGACGAGCGTCTACAAAATTACGGGGAAATCATCGACCATTATAAATTGGGACGTAGACTGGTACCCCCGCCAGATGTTAGCACAAATAATAGAGAAGCTCCCGCGTGGAGGCGGCTACAAACTAATAGGTTCATGAACCCGGTCTGGGCGTTTCACACACTACCAGACCTTAGGGACAATGATCTGTGCAAGCACTGTGGGGCGAGAGGGACCCTCGACCACATAATTTGGGAGTGCCCACAATCTCCAGGGATAGGACAAAATATTGCAAGTAGAGAAGCCTGCGATACCCTTCTGCGAAGCGCGGACCCTGCGATCCAGCACCGCACCGTCCATCTGGCGGAAGAGGCCGCAACAAGCCAAGGGCTACCTGCCAGCCTCTAATCCGCGGGCGCACGACTCCCCGTCTTCCCCGGCACGCGTGCCGGGATTGGGGAAGAGGACACCGATTTCCCATGGAAATAAAAGTTGTGCAACCAACCAACCAACCGACATCGCGTTCGCGAATCCCGCAAAACGCTAGGCCCACTCGTCGCCGCGGAGGGGGCTGGCCACACTTAAATATTCGATGAGTGTTTATGCATGTGCCGAAGCGCAAATGTAGTCTCGCTTCACCTATTTGCAATTCGAATAAAATGCGCAGAGAGAACCTAGTCAGGTCGCAATATCATCGACGTGAAGGTTTCGCGCGGGTGCCAATGACGATGCGTAAGCAAAGGCTCCTGCTGGTCAACACGCCCACCACCGATGCGGCGGCTGGCGGATGTCGAGCATCGCGGTGCCGTTTATATAGTACATCACACCACTGCGCTGTGACGTCCCTATAATATTAACTCATATTGTTCCGAGCTTCATGCGCCTTAATTATTGAGCTAGCGACGGTTCTTTGTGACGAGTGAGAGAGAACGTAGCGAATCTTGGAGCGTATTTGAAATATATCGTTACACCGCGTAGCGGCGCACTGAGACGCAGCAGCAGCAGCAGAAGAAAAAGCAGAGGAAGCGAGGCGCTCGCAGACTGATGCGGGTTTCTGAGCCGTGTACAACCATCCTTCATAAGGCGTTCACCTGTGTTGAAACCATTTCATCCGTTACATTATATATAAGCGTTTATTGCGTAGAATACGTAGCCGTAGGTGACCATACATACAGAGAAAACCTATAAAATGCCTTTATAGCCTAAACATTTCGTGTGTCTCAACCCCTTTAACGCTGTCTATGACATTGGACGCGCATCGAAGTATGTCGTACATTTTTCTCACTTTGTTAAAAGCCGTTCGCATTGATTTCATGAAACATTCTTCGCTTGAAGAACAGTGTATGCCTCATGCACAAATCGACTCGGCTCTCTCCTTAGATGATATCCTTCGGTAAAAAAAACGAGCCCTATTTTAGTGCAACTCTTTTCACGAGATTTTCATGCAGTGATAACTCTGCGGTTCTCCCGTCCGTGACAAGAACAGGAGGGCTAGTGGTCAGACATTTTCAAGTAGTGCAGCTCAACGGCAGGTGGTTTAGACGCTATCAGCTCTGTGTTTGTCTCCTTCTCACGGCTAGGCCACGTGCCGTTGTGCTGTACCACTTGAAGATCCGTCCATAAGTATCATTCTCGACACCTATTTTAGACGTGCTTCTCTGGCAAGAATCGTTCCAGGTGCGAACTGATTGACTAACCGCGCGTTTTGAGGATTAAAGTTAACGTTAATACTCTTTAAGCCCATTTTTCCTTTAAGTACAGTTGGCTACTTTTTCTTCCTTAAAGTGCAGTACGCTATTTTGTTTTCAAAAGTAGTATGCTACATATGAAAGAAATTGAGTGTAGTATTGTGGGCATGCTCTTGTATAACGGCAGGTTATTATTGGATTGGAATGAGGACTGGAGCCGAAAGCCGAAGGCCAAAACCGTAGAAAACATTGTTTAGCGGAACTAGCTCTTAATTCGCGACAAGTGTATCAATAGGACGAGTTATTCAGGGCGCGTGATAAGAAACCGAAGTCACTATCTCGCTTTTTATCCTTGAGAGCGGAATGAAGGATCCCGTGCTCCAACCTGCGCCAACAAAATAAAGTTGTCATTGGCAGACGCAGAGTCATAACGCCCTCAAAATGTTTTTGTCGTTCTGGAGAATTTTGTACGCGATAGCGCATCGGCCAACATGTGTGTCTCTCTTTCATTCAGAAGCAGTGAAGAGAGTCCGCCTGGACCGGTTCCCGTTCAAGTCCCGCGTTAAGCCTACCCCTGTCAGAGGATGGTTCCTTTTACGACATCATCGGGGCTGCGAAAATTCGCCGTTAGGAGCGTTGCAACATTGGGCTCAAGTGCTGCACTCTTCTGGACTCTTTGGACTGGCCACAGGAAATGGCCAACGCGTATTAGAACTGCTGCATGTACAATTTACGGCTCACATTTTGTTTTCTAGAGATCTCAATTACACACATTCATCGGTGTTCTTTCTCTCTCGCAAATGTTGCAAATGTCCTTGCTCGCATCAAAAATGAGCCAAAAGATGAATAAATTTTATTTACTTCGTCACAAAACGGCCCATTGGGGATAATTCATTAGCGGCTAGTATCGAAAATTGGTGCATAACAAAAGATATAGCTACGGAAAGTGATGGTTGTCTTGAAGGGCTGGTTTATATTGGAAAATAATGGATGCCATTTCTGTTTGGCCAAAATAATCTTTTCATTCTTCATCTCCACTAGGGAGAACGAGTGGTGAATGTGACACTATGTACGCATGGGAATAAACGACGACTGGGTGAGTTGATGTCACGCGTTTATTCTCGAGTTATTTTTGCAGCGTGAAGCTCCATATCTTGAGCTTTAAGGAGGCCTTCTGGGACAAGCAGTGAGCAATGAAATGGAGACATAGGAAAAAAAGTAACTCTCCAACCGAAACAGTGTTGAAGACACGAAGCTTACTGTTCCTGCATCGCCAGAGATCCGCCGCGAAAGTCGTTATTACGAGCGCCCCCCTCCCCTCCCCACCACTCAGTGCGTCGAATATCAGGAGAGAAAATCGCGGGACCCTTTCTAACTCGAAGAGTGTGCTTCTCCCCGAAACCACAGTAGCAATGCGGAGGGGCGGTGGATGCTTCTTTGTTGCGTCTGCCGCTATGGACTATGGAGAGGGGTGACGCTGGCGAACGATCTCAAGGATATACATGTAGCATAAATATATAAAAAGGTAAAACATGTCTGGTTGAGAAAAGCGAGAAATAACGTTGATTCATTCACTGAACAGACTATATTGTAGCTCAGTCGGTGAAACACCGGACGCCAAATCCGTGGGCCGTGGATTTATATTCCAGCAGCAGAATGTGGTTGCTTCTATTTTCTAATCGTATATCTCCATGAAAAGTCCATGTTTTCCTTGGGGCCTGTGGCCATTAGTTCCGTTTGCATGTCCCTCAGAAGACGGCGCCTCAGAATCGGCTCCCATGTCGTTAATTAGTGTCAGCGCTCCGCAAATCCGCCGACTCACTCTTGAACATGGTGCGCAAGGGTTGCTCGCAGCCGGGTTCCATAGAATGACTTCAAGAAGTAGGTCTTGTGCATTACAACCGAGGCGCAATTTTCTCGCAGCTCTTGTGTTATGTGTCAGTGATCCTAATTGTACAATTCAACCAGTGTTAAATTAGCTGTCAATGAATTTGCTGCCTTTTTTGACATTAAAAACTTAACACGAAGTGATGCATTTAGCTAAGTAAAAGATCGTTGCTTAAAGTCACTTGTGAGCGAAGAGTATTTAAATATGATGAAGAATATGAATTGAATGTACAACACGGTGCTACTGTGCTACTGTGCTGGTGTGTTGTTCTGCCGCCTTCTCCTGACTGCTGTATCCTGTCTTGTCTGCGAGCCTGACCGTTCTCTCCGGTGAGGCCATTTCACGTCTGGGGATTGGCCAGTAGTTGTTTTAAACTGGAATTAGAGTTCATGTACAATTAGGCTTATAATGTGTGTAGCTTCCCAGAGGGGGTTCGGCATGCTGGTTTGCCAGTCTGCCGGCACAAATCTTGGACTTAGGATTTTTTGAAAGGTGTGGAATAAGTATAATACCGGTGACATTTGTACCAATTGGGGATGGATTCCTGAAGTTGAAAAATACAAGAATAATCCAGGAGCAGCTAAAGGCTGTCACCCCCCACTACCTAGAAATTTCTGAGGTGCGTCCGTTTGGCAGGAGAGGTATACTCTGTAAGTCCTCGAATATACAGTGTGTGTCAGACTTGCTTCGATGCACATCAATTGCATCACTGTCAGTAAAGCCTTTTATACCTGAACCGCTCGCATGTGCAAAAGGTATTATACGCGGCGTGGATTCTTCGGCTTCTCCGCAAGAAATCATCGAGGAATTTAATGAGGATGACATTGACATCTTATCATATTCCGTTGAAGCAGGGATGCTGGTGGCTCCAGGGTGCCGACAGAATCGATGATAGCGACGTTTGCTGTCAAACGTCGCTATCATCGATTCATTAGATGGCATTGACCAGTCAATGCCATCTAATGAGAAACATTTGACTACCACTGTAATAAATGGGTACCTTGAAGATTATCTATTACAGTATCCACGCCACGTAGCTATTTTCACAGATGCCTCACAACGGATTGAAAAAGCAGCAATAGGGATTTATTTCCAAGCACTTGATCGGAGTTTTTCTGTACAGATACCTGATTACACACCAATATTTACTCCTGAATTGCTTGCAATTGGTTTGGCCCTTCAAAAAGTTCCCGGTAACGCTACTCACGTAATCATACTCTCTGACAGCCTGTCAGTCTTAGCAGCATTAGAAAGCCCGAAAATGCGTCTTTTGAAACAAATCCTGACATTTTTCCTTCCGTTACATTTACAGGAAGTACGTTTTAAGTGGGTTCCGGGACACAGCGGCATCGCTTCTAATGCAATGGCGGGTTATTTAGCAAATTCAACTCTCAATGGGCCTGTTGCCGATGTTGTACCCAATATTATCTTGCTAAATATATCCCGTTTTGACCGGTTTCAAACGTTCAAACTCCTTGAGGCATGAGCCACTCCTTGTGACTACGAATTTTAACAATTTAAATTTCCATTGGAATGTCCGACGTTGTACCTCGAGGCAATGTGAGGTCTTCATGACGCTCATGCGTTGCAGAATTGCTTCCCTCAATCTTTATTTATGTCGCTCTGGATTCACGCCGTCGAATATTTGTGCATCATGTAATTACATGAAAACGATTGAACATTGCATCCTCTCCTACCCCAGGTATGCGGCTCAGACAAGAAATTATTTAGAAATATCTCTTGCTCGCCTAGGATTACCATTTACAGTTCCTGTCCTCCTCTCCTTTGGTGCAACCGTCAAAAGGTTACCCTAAAACAGGTGTGTGACTTACTTCATAAGTATAATATTGCTACTGGAAGATTTGTGTGTTAGCACTGATCTGTCTGAATTGTACTCTTGTTCTTTTTAATATTATTTTTATTATTTTACAGTTTTAATTCTTTTTTATTGTTTTCTATTACTATCACCTCGAAATTTCAAATTATTTCAGCAACACTATCTCCTAATTATTAGGTTATCTATCGTAGAGTCAAACGGACATTATGAATTATATTATGTTACCTACAACGAATTCTGGCCAATCCCTCGCTGTGGGTATGTGGCATTATAACGAGGGAGAAGAAGAGTGGCTGAACTAAAACAAGAGAGTCGTTTACTTGCAAAAGGGAGACTCCTGTTTTCATCCTAACCAATGCAAGGTATAAGTGAGACAGCTTCAGCGGCCATAGTTATTTATTGGAAGAAGGGACCAACAATGGGCAGAAGGCTCAGTATGTTTTTGGGATCATTGTAATTGCTGTTGTGGGGCAGGCAAGTCCTGTGACAGCGGGCGGAGTCCCTTTTCTGCGAACACGAGTATTCCGGCGAGCACTTCCACAACAACAGGTCCCTGCGGCACGAACCCGCCGTGTGCTTCGGAGGACAGCCTGCAACACAGGAATAAATTGCTCACGCTCTCTGCATGTGAACAGCTGGTGTTTTTGCGTAAGGCACGGTAGAGAAGTTCTTACTGCACGGATGTGTGAATTAGTATATTTTCCATATCGAATCAAATCCGAATAATAGGATAGTCCCGTTAGCTAATGAATTTCGAATAGTGTATCTTACCTACTGGATTGTGTACCGATGAAATAGGTCTTACAACACATCGATAGGTCGATAGGTTTTCGAATATTCGTACCTAAAGACCAATAGTCCATAAGAATGAAACATTAGAGGAGACGATGTTTTTAGGTGCTTTAAACTACGGGTTTCATGTTATAGCTGCTAAAAGACGCAAAACTAATATCCAAAAACGAATTCAGTATCTTGAATTTATGGGCGTCATGACGTTAGGCGGTGCATGCACGGATCAATATGCGCATAAGAAGGAAAAAGACGAATCTGAGTAGTTTGGGCGAAGACGACGACGTTCGAGCAGTGTCGGCTGGTGCCTGCAGGAAAGGCCTGTTATGCGAAAGCCTCGCCTCCCGTCTCCGCTCTCTGAACCATCGAGCTGAACTACTCCCGTAACACCTTGGTGGAGGTATTTTTGATTCCCCTTGCCACAGCTCCTCGTATTTCTGCGCCAGAAAAATGGATTTGCGCAGTGGACGTTATCTCCCTGAGCTCACCCCACCGACTACCACAGTAAGCATGGCATCTCAGGACGCATCACCCGCTACGGAAACTCCAGCTGCCCCCATGGTTTTAACCAAAATCCGTCATCCGCCTCTCTTTAACGGCGAAGACAACAAGGATGTTGAAGATTGGCTCGACGAATATGAAAGGTGCAGCAAGAACAACCGGTGGGATGCTAGCATAATGCTTGCCAACATCATCTTCTACCTAGCGGGAACGGCGAAGACCTGGTTTACCAACCACGAACAGGAGATGCCTACTTGGGACATCTGCAAACAGAAACTTCGGGACTTATTTGGCAAGCCGGTTGGGCGAGCTCTAGCAGCCAAGAAAGACCTGGCTACTCGTGCTCAATCGGCAACCGAATCATACCTCGCCTACATACAGGACGTCGTTATCCTGTGTCGGAAGGTAAACACCTCTATGACCGAAGATGATAAAGTGGGCCATATACTTAAGGGTATCGCTAATGATGCATTCAAAATACTTCTCTGCAAAAACTGCTCTACGGTGGACGCAGTCCTACAAGTTTGTCGCCGTTTCGAACAGGCGAAGCAGCGCCGCATCGTCCACCGGTTTGAGTGCCTTCCCAACACGGCGACTACATTCTCATGTGACGATCTGCCTGCTTTGCAGCAGCCTTCAAGTCAGAACAACCTCACTACTATCGTCCGCAGAGAAATCGAGGCCTTGACTCACGTTACACTTATATCACCTCCTCCAGAGCCAACAATAGCTATGATACAGGCTGTCGTAACGCAGCGCCCGGACGTGACGCTGCGTTACCAACCCGGACAGCCAACTGTGTTTCGACCATCGCACCACGCCGCAACCTGATCAATGTCCTCGTAGATAGAGTCCCTGTGCCCGCTCTCATTGACACTGGAGCCCATATTTCCGTCCTTCTTCGTTCCGCCAGCGCCGCAAAAAAGTTCTTACGCCCGCTAACACCTCTACAGTTCGTGTTGCTACCATCATCGAAATATGCACTGCGCGCGTCAGCATCGCCGGCCACCACGTCCCTATGCTCTTCGCCGTCCTTACTACTTGTCCTCAAGACGTCATTTTAAGCCCAGACTTTTCAACAGCCCATTCCGCCCTCATTGACTGTTCCTCCGGACTTCTATGCCTAGCCCTGCCCCTTTGTGTTCACGACCCTAGTGCTGACCATTCCCAGCCTCGTCTCCGATGCAGTACATTTACTCGCCTACCTCCCGAGGCGGCAGTATACGTGCCCATGTCACCCTCTCCTTCCCTGCCTGACGGCGACTACGTTGTCAACCCCCATCACCGACGTCACTCTACAGCGCAACATCGTCCTACCTCATAACACTGTACACGTCGCGAATAACCTCACCTATATTCCCGTACTCAACTTCAGCATGTCTTCGCAAGTTCTCCCGGAGGGCATTTCTCTTGCCGAGCTGTCACCTTTGTTCAGATTTACTATATCTGCAGTGCTGTCCGACCGTCACGCCGAGGTACCTGCCCAATCTGTCCCGTCACATAGTCCGGAGGACCGCAGTCTCAGCCATGGTTGCCTCTGACCTGCGCCGCGAATATGCCAGTGCCCTTGCCGGCCTTTTGCGGTCATACAGCGACATTTTTGATTTCGGTCGCGGATCACAGGGCCAAACGTCCGTCGTCACGCATCGAATCGATACTGGAGATGCCCGCCCTATTCACAGACGGCCTTAGAGTTGCTCTTTCCGAACGCCGGATCATTCAGGAAAAAGTGGAGAAAATATTGGCCAGAAACATTACTGAGCCGTCCAGCCGCCCCTAGGCATCTCCGGTGGTACTCGTCAGAAAGGAAGACAATTACCAGCTGGAGGTTTAGCGTAGATTATCGACACCTAAACAAGAAAACAAAGGAAGACGTTTACCCTCTTCCAAGCATCGATGACGCCCTCGACTGCCTGCATGGTGCCAAATACTTCTCCTCCATCGATCTCTGTACTGGATATTGGCAGATCTCTGTTGACGAAAGAGATCGTGAAAAGACAGCTTTTGTCACCCCGGATGGCCTCTACCGATTCAAGGTGATTGATGCCTTTCGGCTTATGTAATGCTCCTGCGACCTTCGAGCGCATGATGGACTGCTTACTACGAGGGTTCAAATGGACCACATGTCTGTTCTATCTCGATGACGTCATCGTATTTTCATCTAACTTTGAGGGCCACCTCCATCGTGTTTCGGCTATTCTTGGCGTCTTCCGAAGAGCTGGCCTTCAGTTGAACTCCAAGAAGTGTAGCTTTGGTTGCCGGGAACTCAAGGTCTTAGGACATTTGGTCAACAACCATGGCATCCAGCCGGACCCCGACAAAATTCGCGCTGTAAGTGGTTTTCCTATACCGAAATCTCCTCGGACGTTGCTCGTATTTCCGGGGATTTGTACCAAACTTCGCGGAGATCGCCCGTGCACTTACGCAGCTTTTGAAAAAAAGAGGTCTTCTTTTCCTGGGGCCACGAACAATCGCCCGCCTTCGCCGCTCTTATTGGCCACATCACCGGCCCGCCAGTGTTGGCTCACTTCAATCCGTCAGCGCCCACAGAAGTACGCACCGACGCAAGTGATCATGATTTTGGTGCTGTTCTCGCACAATGTCAGCTCGGTTCCTCTCGCGTCATCGCCTATGCCAGGCGACTCCTCTCTGCGGCCGAACAGAATTACTCCATAACTGAACGTGAGTGCTTAGCCTTAGTTTGGGCCATTACGAAGTTCCGCCCTTACTTGTATGGCCGGCTATTCACAGTAGTCACTGACCACCACGCATTGTGTTGGCTTTCTACACTCAAAGACCCTACTGACCGCCTAGGACGTTGGGCCTTGCGCCTTCAGCAGTACAATTTTTCAGTGGTCTATACGTCTGGCCAGTTGCATCGAGATGCGGATTGCCTTACCGTCATCCACTCGACCCGGCAAGCCAACCTGAATGAGACAATGACGCTTGCGCGCTCTCTATTTCTGACGTTTTCAACATTCGCTGTGAGCAACGCCAGGACCCTCAGCTTTGCGAAATTATCACTCGCCTCAGCGCCGATCACCATGACCCTTCCCTTCGTTTGTTTGATCTCCACGACGACACCTTATACCAGTACAATATGCGACCTGATGGCCCCGACCTACTACTAGTAGCCCCTCAGCACCTACGCACACCCGTCCTTGAGCAGCTTCACGACGTTCCCACAGCGGGTCATCTAGGCGTCTCTCGCACATACCACAGTGCGCCGTCGGTTCTTTTGGCCAGGCCTATACCGCGCAGTCCGCCGCTACGTGGCTGCCTGTGACCGCTGTCAACGCCGGAAAAAGCCATCAGTTTTACCAGCTGGACTTCTGCAGCCGATCGACATCCCCACAGATTCATTTTCTAGAGCGGGTCTGGATCGTTTAGGGCCTTCCACTGTCCTCATCGGGGAACAAATGGATTGCGGTGGCCACTGATTACACCACACGCTACACGATCACACGAGCAATACCAACCAGTTGTGCAACTGATGTCGCTGCTTTCCTCCTCAATGACGTTATACTTATCCATGGAGCTCCTCGCCAACTGCTCACCGACCGTGGACGTTGCTTTCTTGCCCGTATAGTGGACGAGATCCTACGGTTGTGCAACGTTCGTCATTCTTTCACGACTGCCTACCATCCACAGACGAACGGGCTTACCGAACGCCTTAACCGGACACTAACTGACATGCTGTCAATGTACGTTTCTGATAACCACCGCGACTGGAATATAACACTCCCGTTTGTCACATTTGCGTACCATTCGTCGCGTCACGACACTATAACACTCCCCTTTGTCACATTCGCGTACTATGCCTCGCGTCACGACACTATCGGCTACTCCCCCTTCTATCTTCTATACGGCCGTGAACCTATGCTTCCTTTTGACAGCTAAAATACGCAAAACTAATATCCAAAAACGAATTCAGTATCTTGAATTTTTGGGCGTCATGTTATAATGTTACGTTAGAAGGTGCATGCACTGATCAATATGCGCATAAGAAGGAAAAAGACGAATCTGAGTAGTTTGGGCGAAGACGACGACGTTCGAGCAGTGTCGGCTGGTGCCTGCAGGAAAGGCCTGTTCTGTGAAAGACTTGTCTCCCGTCTCCGCTCTCTGAACCCTCAAGTTGAACTACTCCCGTAACAATATGATTAGAAAAATTATATTTTCTCATTTACGACAAAAAAAAAACTAAAGCCCCCACCTAACGGCACGAGGCACGTGTGAGGAGGGGCAGAAGGAGTAGTTGCAATTACTAGTCATGTGCAATTACGATTAAGGAAATCATCATCATCATCATCGCAATCATCATAAATACTGGGAGGGATTATTTGCATTAAACTGATAAGAGAACGAAACCACATGAGCCTCAACCTTATTTTGTACTTGTATTGCACCCTCTAGACCTCAGGTAACCCTTGTGAATAGAAGTTTATGAATTAATGGCCTCCACGATCAGCTCCGGTGCAACGGCAAGCTTAATCGCAGAAGCCACGGATTTCTGGCGCCGTATGGTAGCTGCGTGTCAAATGGCTGTTTTCCCGTACTTAGTCATAAGGTTTGAACGCACTCGCTATGACGGCTTAGTGGTTAAGATTCTCGGCTATTGAAGCGAAGTACCAGGGTTCGAATCCGACGGGCTTTCTATCTGTTCTGATGGTTGTGTAGTGTGAACGCGGTACGAAACCTCATGGCCAGTCATTGGTCAGTCTTAAGGTCCTTCACTCTCCCTTTTGGCTGGCGAACTTGAGAAACCCGTCGAGAAGGTTTGTGTTCGGACCGCTTTACCAGACTGGATTACTCGCTCGAGGTCATTCGGTCGTTAGTTCACTAAACAGCTCAGCCAATCAGAGCGACGGCAGGAACAAGATCGGACAAGATTCTTGGTCGGTCGGTGGTGGTGGTGAGCGTTTCAGTGCTCTCGCACTAAGAGGCTGAAACGCAAGCTTTGCTCAAATTGTCTCAACCTTTCCGCGCCATTCGGTCTAAAGGGTCGTGCATGAGCGAAATTCCAAGAGCATTGTGGAATCTACGTTCCAGAAGTGCGAACATCGAAGCATTCCTGCAGCCCGTGGTGCTCTATTATTATTGTCAAATAAATGCACCGTGTTATCATTGCTAATCTCTTCATTGCCATTATCACTAACTGAAGCGTCATTGCCATCGCTACTGTCATCCTCACGGCAGACAAGAATTACGATGTGCGTTTTACAGTGGCGCAGTTGGCTAAAGCACTCGGCTGGGGATACAAGAGATGGAGGTTCGACTCCTGGTGGTGGAAGGAGTTTTAGTTTTTTGATGACGTCATTAGGATGACTTACAACTGAAATCCCGCGGAATCTCGCACTTTGACAACATATTTCGAAATTGCCGCCTAACCGGACATGATGTCGAATTAGATATAGTTTAATTAAAGTGTGTGACATAATTATGGCGGACAGTCTGAGCCGTTAAAAGTTTGGTCTGAAATAATATTGTCAGGAAGTGCAGAGGAAAGAATAAAGGAGTGTGAAAAGAAATCTGGCAAGAATGAATGGTGCGGGAGAGGAAGCTCGCTAGCGCTCAGTCAACGCACCAGCTAAGGTGGAGCTATCTCTGTAAATAAACTTAATGGTGTGGTGGAGGTGCTGGAATGATCACCACGGACTCTTCTCCCCCTCGTTGGAACCAACGACACGCTGGACATTCACCGTTGCCCTTGAACATGCTCCAGGAAGGCAACGCACGTCATCAAGGCGCAGCGGCACCCTTTTGGCACCACTACCGCGAGCTGCAGACCTTTTCTGGCAAGGCTGGCGAAGTCGTGAATGAGTGTCTCACCAATTATCAGAGGGCGAGCAAATACAGTCGTTGGGATGCCACAGTTAAGCTGGCCAACATTGGACACCACAGCCCTGACATAGTTGGAGAACCATGAAGCGTCCTTAACGAGTTGGGACCGCATTGAAGAGGAGATTCGGAATTGTTTCGGGAATAGCGCGGCAAAACCGAAATTCGCTGAGCAGACTTCGCTCCAGCAAGCGTTAGTGCCTGGAGAAACGTGCACAGCGCGTAGATTGGAGAGGTGCTGAAACTCTGCAAAGCGGTAAATCCCTGAAGGTCTGAAGAAGACAGAGTTAGCCACCTTTTAAAGGGCATGGCGGAGGATGTATAAAATGTTTGAATCACAAAAGATAGCTTGGATTTTGCCATTACCGTTATTAAACACTGTAGCACGTTCGAAGCGCTTATGCCGTGACGCATTACCAAGAAGTTCGGCTGCTTGCCCAATGTCACCACTAAGCTTGGATTGTCATAACCCTTCGAATTTATCCGGCATGATTTGACAAATTGTTCGTGGTGAACTCTCCCCCGGAATGAAGATGTTGTGAGCCGCAGTGCACTTTCCTGAGACAGCGGCTCCCTGCAGGCAGCTCCAATTCAGCGCTTTTGTTTTTGGGGCGCTCCTGCCCATGAACACCGGAACGAATCGTACTACTCTGCTCCACTACCTCGTTCCTACTACAGCGCGCCACCTCTTCCGCAACGACGCCAGCCGCTGGGCTTTGCTGATGTCTTTGATCCTGTCCCAGAGATCTATTATCCTGACCGTCCTCGGGAACCACCAGTTTGCCATCGCTGTGGTATGCTCGGCCACATATCCCAATTCTGCCGGCGCCGGACTCTGGCTCCCCGCTACCTGCGCAATGGTCGAGGCGTCGACATATCAGTCCAGAACTCTGTGACCTGACCTTTCCACCCTTCGCACCCGTACCGCTACGCTCCACTGCTACAAGAAGGGTCCACAGGAAGGGTCCACAGGAATGAAGACTGACCCTTCCTGCACGTCGGTCCCGACGTTCGCTATCTTCTCGTCGTTCTTCGCCGCCCCCGGAAAACTTGTGTGTACGGCCGATGGAGGTGTGGTCGTCAGGCCATCGATGTTGCCAATTCCTCTGCCTGTCGTTGTGCTAAAGAACCGCCTGGACCGATGCTAGTGGGCGGTGTTTGTGTTGTGGCCTTAGGGGATAGTGGTACTACTGTGTCCGTGATAAGTTTACATTTTAAGAACTGCCTCGGGCGTAAAGTAATGTTTGGTTGGGATAGAACTGTCATATTTCGAGGCGTAGGGCGAGAATCGTTGATTCCACTTGGTATTTGGTATGTAAATATAGCGCCTTAGAACATGCTGTTGGGCAAATTGGTTCATACTGGACAAGAAAATAGGATACGCAAAAGATACAATCACTTGAGAGGAGAACACAGGACATGCGCCGTCCTGTGTCCTGGACAGAGATTGCGCCTGTCCTGTGTTCTCCTCTTAAGTGATCGTCCGTTTTGTGCATCCTATTTAAATGTAACGATCGCTGAATATGGGTTTAGAACGGAATTTACGGTGCTTTTCGCTCTACGCACATTATTCCAGGAGTAGACTTTTTACAACAGTGTGGCGCAACTCTCGACTTCAGCAGTGGCGGGATATGAAGAAGCCCTAAACTCATTGAATCGATCGGCCCTGATAGAAGAATCGCAGTGGGCTGCCCAAGTGTTTTCTGTATTTGAAGATACCTTCGTCACGGCGATGTCCTAGCTGTATCCTCGGGCGCGGTTCTCAGTGCCTTCGACGCTCTGGTGGAGCTCGCTTCCCTTTCCGGCACGAAAAAGAATTTGTTGGCGCCCCGCAGCGTTGTTCGAGTGAACGATGGCCGTGCCAATCTTTGAAGAATGACGCTTTTCTATGCACATTGCCGCCTTCAGTGATGGCGTTGCTAGTTCAACTAGTCATCTTGATCTTTTCAATTCCCAGTTCCAGTATATAATAAACGAATCGCTACCCACCAAGGACCGCCGAATATTAATGGAAGTTCTTATGAAACACGTGAACGTGTTCGACTTTGCTCGAAATCAGCCACCACCGATTCCACCTTCCCGCACCCATCAAATAATCTACACTGAGTCTGCACACCCGATTAGACCGACGCCATACCGTGTCTCACCTTCAGAGTCTAAGATAATTGACGAACAGGTTCGTGATATGATGCAACGGGGATTTATACAGGAATCATCCAGCCCGAGGGCCGCCCTTGTGATCCTCGTGAAAACGAAAGATGGCACATGGCGATTTTCTGTAGCAACACTGTCAAAAAAAAGGATGTTTACCCGCTACCGCGCGTTGGTGATGTCATTAACTGCCTCCATTGAGCTTCCTACTTTTCCTCTGTTGATTTACGGTCCGGATACTGGCAGATTCAGATGCTTATGAAAGACAAAAAGGAGACTGCATTCGTGATTACAGATCGGTTATATTAATTTAATGTGATGCCTTTCGGCTTACGCAACGCTCCAGCTACCTTTGAAAGATTTATTGACACTCTTTTGCGTGGAATGAAGCGGCAAATTTGCATGCGTTACCTAGATGAAGTAGTGAGTTTCGGGAGTACCTTCGCCGAGCATCTTGCATTGTTTGCTGTGGTCCTTAACTGCATGGAGAAAGCCGATCTCGTGCTGAACTATAAGACGTGCCACTTCAGTGAACGCCAGATTGTTGTGCTCGGGCATCTTCCTAACAAATACTGTGTTAGGCCCGACCCACAGAAGATTTAAGCTGTCAGCTGCGTCAATGAGCCCAAGCCTATGAAAGAACTCCGGAGCTTCCTGGGACATTTCTCGTACTTTTGACGCTTCATTCCCAAGTTTGCTGATGTAGTCTACCCGCCCACATGCCTCTTGGGGAAAAATATCCCTTTCAAATAGACTCACGAAAGTGATTATGCGTTTCGCCAGCTCAAGCTTCTTCTTACCTCGCATTCCATACTGCGCCATTTCAGCCCGACAGCTACCACTGAACTCCAGACGGACGCCAGCGGCATCAGCGTGAGTGCTGTGCTTTCCAACGGCATGTCGGAAATCAACACGCTGTCGTGTCGCTTACGCAAGTCGCACCCTTAACAAGTCTGAACGCAACTATACCATGACGCAGTTAGAGTGCGTTACCGTCGTTTTTGGCGTACAGTGGTTCGTTCGTATTTTTATGGTCGTACCTTTACAGACATCACCGATCATCATTCGCTTTACTGGCTGGTGAATGTGCCCCACCCTTGCTGTCGATTGGCCCGCTGGGCATTACGCCTTCAGGAGTTCAACTTTACAGTGTCGTACAAAAGTGGCCGCCAACACATTGACGCTGACTGCCTCTCGCGGCTACCTCTCGCGACAATTCTTTGCGATGACGATAACTTTGGCGACTATCATGCCGCGTTTCCGTACAATTTCCGGATCTTGCCACATTGCAGCAAGAACAACGAAAAATTAAGACTTGTTACTACTTTTCGAAAAGCCTGTGATGTGGCATATGCGAATGCTTTGTGCATTAGCGATTGTTTGCTCTTCAAAGAAGTTCCAATTAAGCGGACAGATCGTAGAGAAACACAACTGCTTTTGCGGACTAGCTGTCTACAAGCTGAGCCACCACCGCTCTGGTCTTTCTCGCTACCAGTGATACCAGTGCCTGGATCCCCGCTTATCACTTGGAGGAGGTCGCGGGATTTCGCTTCCATTTCCTCGCCGTGGAGCTCCGCCGCCGCCGAATTGCGACCTCAGTGACTGACTCCAGCACCAACACCACCGGCCCCGCTCCCTCGGCCTTTCGATTCCATCCTCCAGGGTGCTTCAACAGCGGGACCCGCCGGTATTCAGCAGTACCGACGATCAGGACGTGGAGGACTGGCTTTCGCCGTATGAGCGTGTAAGCATCCACAATAAGTGGGATGACGTCTTGAAACTTAACAACGTTATCGACTACCTTACACAAGTAGCAAATTTGGGGTTCGCCATTCACAAGACTGACATTCCAACTTGGGCCTTGTTCAAATCTCGCTTTGTGGATGTCTTCAGTCGCCCTGCGGTGCGCAAGCTCAGCGCCGAACACCGTTTGCGCGAGCGGGTGCAGCAGACAGGAGAAACCTTCACTAGCTACATCGAAGAGGTTTTAGATTTGTGCAATCGTTTAAACGCATCGATGAATGAAGCCGAGAAGGTTCGCCACATCATGAAGGGCATCCACGAAGACGTATTCAACATTCTCATGGCCAAAGAGCCCCGTACTGTAAGTGACGTTATTACGATGTGTCAAAGCTACGACGACCTTCGCCGGCAACGCATCGTCCCTCGACAACCTGAAGCTACGATCGCGGCTATGTCTGACGCCCATGTCAGCTCCACACTAATTCAAGAAATAAAAGACTTCGTACGGTTAGAATTTGCAAGGCAATTATTGCTAATTCCAAACGTTCCGCATTCCAGTTCACCCCTGGCTCCGACCATACGCCAGGATATTCAGGAACAAGTTGCCGACACACTTCCGCCCCCTCGACAACCAAGTCTTCATGCGGCTCCACTGACAGCTCCGCTCATTTATGCCGACATTTTCCCGACGCCTGGATCCACTCCACTGTCTTATACTGAGGTTGCTGCAAGACCACCCCCTCCTACGCCTTTGCTATCGTACGGTTCGCCTCAGCCGGCATTTTTCACTCAGCGCCATATGCCACCTATTCGACGCTCTTGGAGCACATCTGACAACCGGCCCATTTGCTTTGCATGTGGCCTTCCTGGCGATGTTGCATGCCTGTGCCGCCGTCACCCAACCCCGTACGCTTTCGATCAGAGCCCGGTCACCTACGCGCAGCCGCCGTCCCCACCCCGTGCGCCATCCTCCCCGTGCGCCCTCGTCCCACTTTGACCATTTCTCATGCGACCACCGCTCAACCTCTCCGTGTCGTCGCTCGCCGTCACCGATGTGTCGTCGCTCTACCTCGCCAATGCCGGAGAACCACTAGACGCAGTTCCACAGGCAAGAACTGCGCTTTCGTCGACCAGTGAATGTCCTGCTTCGCCACCGAGCAATTTAATCGAACTGTGTAACGCGCCCGCCATCTTTGAACGCATGATGGACAATATTCTCCGCGGTTTGAAGTGGCACACATATCTCTGCTACTTAGATGATATTGTTGTATCTTCATCCGACTTCGCGACCCACTTCAGCTTGAAACTGTCTTGCAATGCCTTAACGACGCCGGTCTGCAGCTCAATCTGAAAAAGTGCCATTTCGCCGCTCGCCAACTCACTATTTTAGGTCATTCACTGCCCAAGGATGGCATCCGTCCTGATTCATGTAAACTTCGCGCTGTCGCTGAGTTCCCGGAGCCAACGTCTATCAAGCAATCACGCAACTTTATAGGCTTGTGCTCCTATTTTAGGGGTTTCATTCGGAACTTCGCGACCATCATTGCCTTTCTGACGCGACTTCTCAGCGCTCACAAAGATCTTTCTGCCTGGTCGCCGGCTTGCGATACTGCGTTTACGAAATTGCGCGCGATACCTGCCTCACCCCCCCCCCCCCGTATTGTGCCATTTTGACCCGTCTGCTCCTACCGAAGTGCACACCGATGTCAGCGACGCCGGCCTGGGCGCTGTTCTTGCCCAACAAAAGCCCGGTGTTGATGAATACGTTGTGGCGTACGCAAGTCGAACTGTGACCAAGGGCGAGACAAACTACTCGGTGACACAAAAGGAATGCTTGGTCATTGTTTGGGTGCTTCAGAAATTTCTGCCATACTTGTATGGGCGCCCATTTGATGTTGTTGCAGACCAACACGCTTTGTGTTGGTTGTCTTCACTAAAAGACTCCATCGGCCCTCTCGCCCGCTGGTCGCTGAGGCTGCAAGGATATGCTATCCCAATTATCCATCGTACAGGGCGTAAGCACTCCGACGCAGACGCTTTATCTCACTCGCCGGTGCCGCCTGACGCCCCGTTGTCTCCTGCCTCCAGCATCGCCTTGTCTTCCCTCACCATCGATGACATATGCCATCAGAACAGCGCAAGGATCCGCGGCTAACATCACTAATCTTCTTATGAACTCGTCACTTTCACCGGCTTCTCGCGCCCTTCGTCGTCAAGCGCAGCATTTAGCCCTTCGTGACCGTCTCCTCTATCGACGCAATTATATGCCAGATGGTCGTAAGTGGCTGCTTGTCGTACGTCGCCACCTCCCGTAGTGATATATGCGCATCCTAACATAAGGATTCGCAGTGTGGTCATTTGGGTGTATATAAGACTTATGAACGGTTGCGACATCGCGTTTACTAGCGTGGTATGAACACCTTCGTAAGTATGTGCGTTCATGCATTGATTACCAGCGTCGCAAGCCTTCTACTCTCCATTAGCCGGCTACAATACAGCATCTTCCGTACCCATACCGACAATTCGATCGTGTTGGTATCGATTTCTATCGACCTCTGCCTTATGCACCTGGAGGGAATCGTTGAATCATGCGGAGACAGCAGCACTTCAGGATGCCACCGGACCCAATATCGCGTCCTTTCTTCTTCATCATTTCATTCTGCGGCACGGGGCCGCTCGTGAACTTCTAAGTGATCGAGGCAAGTCTTTCCTATCCGAGGTTGTCGAGGCGCTCCTACGCGAATGTCAAACCATCCACCGGACAGCCAGCGCGTACCACCCTCAAACCGACGGCCTCACAGAGCGCTTCAACCGCACACTGGGTGACATGATGTCCAAGTACATCGCCTCCGACCACTCCGATTGGGACAAGATTCTCCAATTTACAACCTATGCCTATAACACCACCGTTCAAGCAACTACCGGATTCTCGCCATTTTTTCTGCTGTACGGGCGTGAAACTTCGTCTCCACTCGACACCATCCTCCCCTACCGTCCTGATATCTAAGATTATACATCATTTTCAGCAGCTGCCAGGCACGCTGAAGAATGTCGCAAGCTGGCTCGCCCGCTTACTTCGGACGAGCAAGCCCAGAAGAAAGCGCACAGCGACAGCAGCCACCCTGCTCACCAATTCTCTCCCGGTGCTCACGTATGGCTCTGGGTCCCATCGACCCCACCAGGTCTGACCAGCAAGTTTACTGCCAAGTACCACGGACCCTATCTAGTGCTCCAACAGACTTCTCCCGTCAGTTACCTAGTTGAAGCGCTAGCCGCTTCCAGCGACCTTCGCCGCCGTGGGAGTGAGATTGTTCACGTCGACCATTTGAAACCTTTTACGATCCCGCTATTTTTTCGTCTCCTTGAGTCGCCAGGATGGCTCCTGTTTTCTGCGGCGGCCAGATGGTAAAGAAGATGTTCCAATTAAGTGGACAGATCGCCGAGAAAGAGGAAGTGCTTTTGCGGACTAGCGGTCTACAAGCTAAGCCACCACCGCTCCGGTCTTGCTCGCTACCAGTGCCCACTGCCAGGGCCTGGATCCCCGCTTATCAGCTCTACCGTCTGACGGCCATTCGTCCACGCGAGTGCAGTGCTTATTTGTATAAACCGTTCACATCCTGCTTACTGATATCCGTAAGGTGGTAGTGACGTCGGTGTGGTCCCTGCTTCCTCGAACAGTCCTCGAAGAAAAACACTAGGGCGGCATGAGTCGCTCTTCATGCGAAATATTCGAAACGTATTCGTACAGTGGAGCACGTTACCCTAAGTTTGCTTCATCCTGCCGAAAAGGCATTGCTGTCGCTGTAGCACGAATTGAGAGAAACGTATAGGAGAAAATAAGTACGCGATTTCGGAAATTATGAAGCAACCATACTTAATTCATGCTGTATTCAGAGGGGTATCATGCCATTTCTCTCTTCCCATTTAGCGTTCATCTTAGCGAAGTTGCAGGCTGGTCGCGATAGGGGTTCCAACGGACGACATACGTACCTCTGACAAGTGTTGGTGTCCACAGCGAAGTGAGATACAGTACCTTCTTTTCCCCGAAAACGAGGTTAATCAAAAGCAAAAAGGACAAACGCAACCCTACTCGCGGAAAAACTTGTGTTGAGCTGCATATCCGTTGGTACACATTCTCACTACGTGACGAAAAACATACATAGAACCGCTTTTCGACATCCTAATCAAGTATGACCCTGTTACAACGAAACTGACGGAACGCGCGACAAGTTTCATTGAAGTGGGAATTTTGTTGTCACTAAACCTGCCCAGAACACTTTGGGATTTGACTGCGCGCTTCACAAACATCATTTAGTTCTGAAAAAATTGCAGGCTTATCAAGGTTGAGCCCAGTGGATGCGAAGCATGTTAAGCAGCTGCCTCAGTGTGGATGGGGCTAAGTAACGGAGACGTGGTTTTAGGTTAATCGCCGTACTTTATTCTTTGCAGCCCGACAAACACACTCTTATGGTCCGTAAATGCATGACTCTTGGTTTGCACGTCCCTTACGCATACACGCCCGGCGCAAAGACGCTGGCGCGGTTGCGGGCACAGAGACTGACGCGACGGCGGGCGCGCGCCGCTTCATCCCTGGCGTGAAGTCACATATCACGTGATGCAGCGATGGTGGCGCCGCCGCCGCGTCGCGCGCGACGGCGCGAACCGAAGCGTGGAGGCCTCCGCCGGGCGACGTCCGACGGCGCGATATGAGGCCCCATCTGCAGCCGGTGTGACGTCATCACGTGACGTCACATCATGTGATCTCACTTCAAGGTTACTGGTGGCCACCGCTGGGAGGCGACCGACGGCGCGATATGAGGCCCCATCTGCAGCCGGTGTGACGTCATCACGTGACGTCATGTCACGTGACCCCACTTCAGGGTCAATGGTGGCCACCGCCGGGCGTCGCGCGAAGGCCCGAAACCTACGTGAATATGCTCCGCATAAAAGTCGGTCATCGTCGTTCGCCTCCATCCTTCGGATATCAGTGCAGTGGTGCGATGCCTGCACTCGGTCAAGAGCTGCATCACGACGTCGTAGTCGTGGGCGCCAATGAAATTGGGGTATTGTATGATGCGTCCATCACATAGAATGCAGGAGGCGAAGCCTAATGCATCTTCTAACTCTCACTGAAGACGACGTCTCGTTATGGCGAACGTCAAAGTTCAAACTTCAAAATGGCGAACTTCAAAATTGCCGACAGTGCGCTGTTGGATAAGCCAAATCCGCTTCAATGTCTCATTTTCTCTGCAACCTTTAGCCTTACTGATAGTTTGAGTCTTCATTTCCAAAGAAAGGGACTTCTACTCTTTCGCCATGCTCCTGTCGAGCGAACAAGGTACACAGGCGCACATGAAAGGTAGGGAGAATCTGACCAATGCTGCTTCGTCGCGTACCGCATTGCGCTTGCGATTGCATGATTTAAACTGAATCCCGATTGGCCGTGTTTCCGGCTTGGCAATGCAGACCGGCGCTTTGTCACAAGGTGGCTAATAAAATCGTCATCGCTATCTAATAATGGCGTCTTTTAATGAGTTTGTTTACGGGTGCTGCAGTGGGGACATGTTTTCGGGGAAACTAAGCGGCATGGGTGTACGAGAAGTTGCAGACAGTTGGCGTTGTGCTTATTTATACATAAAATAAATTTGCAAGTATAGCTCACTCAGCTTAAGTATAGTAAGCGAGAACAAGAGCGCAAAATGGTTCGTTGTGGCGAAAACTTTGTTGCACTGACTTTTATGGCTAGTTGACAGAGAAATAGAAGTATTTAGTTGAAGCAGCGTTAATTGCTACGACTGTATGAACGAATATATACACGCGGTTCTCGTTGACGACGGAAACAGGCCTGCAAAAATGAAAGGCACATCTTCGTCAAAACATCTCGAGGCGTACCTTTCAGAGACTTTTGCGATCTTCTCAGCCTAATGCAGCTAGGTTTTTCACATCCTATAAATGTTCCAATCGTAGTTCGTCGCGTATTTTTAGCCCATTTGAGGCCGGTTTACGTTCAAGCGATTGAGCAAACTCGGAGAGGAATGGCAGCGACAGAGTGAAACATTTCCAACTTTTTGGAACTGCGTTGAGCCACCGCGACAGCTCACAACAGGGTATTGCGTCGCCGCGACAGAAATCGTGAGCGTTTTCGCTTGCTTGGGAAACAGCTTTTACGAGTGACATGCATTACCCAAAGTTCTAGTAACCCCAATCTAAGACAGCAAACTCGGTCCATTTAAATTCGTGTCTATCCCTCTCTCTCTCTCTCTCTCTCTCTCTCTCTCACCTGTGTGCTCTAGGATGCATTGTCGCTCGCAGTGCAGCTCGCTGCCATCGCACTGCTCATTGGGCGCACACTTCTTCCAGGCACCATGAAATATTCCGCATTTACCCCAGAAGCAACCTGCAGGGGGAATACCCAGGGCAAGTTATGCGGCTGTTTGAAATTGTTGTGCAACGCTTTTTGGTTTGGTTTAGCTTGATTTATGGGGTTGTAACGTTCCAAATTTACTCAGCTATGAGAGACGCCGTAGTGGAGGACTTCAGAAATTTCGACCACCTGGGGTTCTTTAACGTGCACTAACATTATGACTCATGCCGACAAGTTGGATGTAATGGGATATGGCTGTACTAGCGGACCCTTCCGGCTCATTTTAACAAAATATTTGATTTTTCTAATGTATAGAGAGTGTATTAAGGAAACATTCGGTTAACATTTGCCAACCAAGAGTTCGTACAACCTTCGTTCAAGTGTGTGGTCTGCTGGGTGAAGCTTCAGTTACCAAGACGCAGGCATGACTTGTGTTCACAGTGCTGCTCTTTACAAATTTGGAGTACTAAACGAAGTGCTCTTGAGCAGTGAGCTATTGGTATACCTCTTTAATACTTCTAGGAAATGCGCTCGCAATCATTGAAAACCGCGATGATTATGAAGCAAATAAATTATAAATTTGAACTAAAGCGTCACTACAATTAGTTAGACACACATCGAGTGCATGCCAGTACCTCAAGTAGTTTGCCTGGAGGTAAAATAAAATAAAAGCTGTAAGTAGATAGGACAATTTGAATGACTTAATCGTCTAGGGCGGCGTTATGACGACTACAAAGGCTAAAAAAAACGAATGGTCATGAAAAGCGCTGATGAATGAGCACACTTTGCTATGGTAGTGCAGAACCTCTTGTTTTCTGGAAAGCTTGCTCTAAAGCATAAGATATAGTTGTTATTGTAGCTAAGGACTTTTGAATGTGCTAGCGTACAAGAACCACTCATAATATTGACGAAAAAGCTCTTGAGGCTTTCTTTCTCATATAAACCTCGTCTGTGTTTCTAAGAATAAATAAGGGCTATCAAATTCAAGTAGTGAGCATTTTGCATGTAGTTTGCTCTCAGTTTCTTTTTATTTTCATCTGACGTCTTCCAGCGTTATACCTTCCTTACGTGCCTACAAAGCTTGTGAATATCGCTGTAGTTAAAATGTCTTGTCAGGAAAGTCTGCTATCTCAATTTCTTTCACAGCTCCAGCAACCGGTGGCTGTGCTTAGCATTTTTTATGGCGCGGGAGAACGACAAATCTGCTGACAAGCACGTTCAAAAACTCTCGCAAATTTTATAGGTAAGCAAGCCATTAGACCTAATAACGAAATTGCGACTGTGGAAAGCGAATCTTCCTTCATAAGTGTGAAGAAAAGTATTGTAATTGCCTTGAAGCCACAAGGCTTTAACTGACACTGTACCTGCCCACCTTACTACAAGATGCCAAGACGAGTCTTGATGAGTGCATGCCGGAGCGCTGTTAAAAATGGTACTTGAGATACTGCCTGCGTCTCGGAAGAAAGATCTACTTTAACTGAAATCTTGAGTTACAGCGAGAAAGATTTGAACGTTAACCTCTCGTGGTAGGTGCACACAATATTCGGGGTTGTTCATTTTGCTGACCAGACCCATAGCAGCGGTTACAAGCAAGCAGTTTAAGTCTTTTGTTTGGATCAGCGAGGTACAGTAATGCCGAAGTAGCTGCTTGGCGTTTAAGCATCAGTGGAGAGTTGCGTGACAAAGTATACTCATCGAAGTCATTTGTCGTGACGAAGTCCGGATTCAAAGACCACACGATAGTGGCCGCGGTCTGCGCATCACGCTAATGAGGAAGGCTAATGTGCCACAAACGTCACGCAGGGCCCGAAGAAAAGCGTCTGATACACTAGAAATGCAGGATACAAAAGCAGGCTAAACAGGAAGATTTATAGTGCAGTTCTCCTTGTGTATTTTCGACATAAAGCTGGCTGACGAACGCATCAAGCGGCCAAATTCAGTCATTTACACTTCTTGTGTGGGGACCACAAATAATTGCCTTTAAAAATTCGAAACATTATGTTCTAAGCATTGTATGACGGGAAAAACCTGATTCACAGAGAATTATGTCTCTGTATACTTTCCGTTCTTTTTTAATCAACCACCTTCACTGCAGCTGATGCGATAATACGACAAACACGAAATGCTCGAGCTCGGCTTTAAATTTTGGTACTGGGTGTGCGATGCTACGTGCACGCGGTATCACAAAGGACACCTGCAACGAAGTGAATCCACTCTGTGGTGACCACTTCTCGGACTAACATTTAATCACTATACTGCATAGGAAACCAAGCGGGCCCATGCGACTTTTAATACAAGGATTTGAGAAGGATTTCCTAAAGAACGTTTGCCAAAACAATTATATACTATGAGGAGAACGGGTTTGATAGCTGAGGTAGATGCTTTATGCACAGGGAGTAATTTTTCTAGGTAATGTTTGGCCGAAAAAAAACGCAATGGTAGGAATAAACATCAGTATTTTCCGACGTATTCGATACAATGTGGGTGTGAAATCTCAACAAGAAATGCTCTTAGGTGATCGATTTTAAACTAATGCGGTAGGTACATTGAAACAGCCGACAGACGTATAGACGCCCTCTAACAATTGAAACCCAAGCAAAGTGGTATGCTGACGGGGGTAGACACTCTCATTGATTCATTCATTGATTTATTAATACTGTCAGCCTATGCAGGCTATTACAGGAGTGGAAATAAACAAAATTTAAGCAAAAGGAGTACATTTCAACAACTACAAAAGTCCGATACAAAAACACAAGCAAATACAGTGGACCTAAAACAGAACGTCAAATAATACAGCATAAGGAACAAAGGGAAACAGATTATGCAGAGGGACAACTTTTATATAGGCGCGTTTTGTTCAAAGTATGTTTTTAGGCTTTCAAGAAAGGCATCTAGAGTATTGCTTTTTACAATGCAGTCAGGCAGCATGTTCCACTTTTTAATCACACGAGGAAAAAAGCTGTATTTAAAACAATCATTATGAGAAAGCGGCACAGGAATATGCATACTATGCCGATCTCTTGATGACTCATCGGGGTGTATTGCAAAATAGTGTGATGTGTTAATCTTAAGGTGGCTAAGGATTAGAAGAAAGAGATACTTCAGCCTTTCTATCTTAGTGCGGCATTCTAGTTTTTCGAGGTTGGCTGATTTGCACAATTCGGTTGGTGAATTGGTTCTTCGGTATTTATTGTAGATAAAACGGGAAGCAAGTCTTTGGACGTTTTCAATTTTTGTTTTGTTAGATGCGGTGTAGGGGTAAGTAGTTAACCTTGATGAGTGGGCTTTCAATTACTTTCATTTATTGGTTCTCAATTGTAGAAATACAGGTAACACTAGCAAGGAGCATCATTCTGAATCTCTGGTACCTCCATAATCAATATCCTCACCATTCTCCGAACTATGCGCACTGTAGGGCGGAGGCATCTCTTGAATTCCTCAAATTATTCCGGTCCTGTGCTAGCTGCATTCACTTGATTATTGACTTCTTAACCTCATCCGACCATTTAATATTATGCCACCTCCGGCTACTTTTGTCACCCCTTATGAATCCAATTGCTACTGATATAAGCAGGCGAAATCCCTTAAACAGTGTCTTATGACCCGAATGAAGTTGGCGAGTTCCAATATGTTTCACGCGTATAGTGCCATTTATACTTCGAATGAAGTTCGAAACAAAGGCGCACAACTCACGAACAACTCTCTTCTTGTTTACGTTTTGAGCTCCAGTCAATGCCACCACAGTGACCGCAAACAGAAGTATCGTCCTCATCATGGCGTCGAGGGCCCACTGACACGCAGCACCTATTCTTCGGGGGTTCGCAGTGACAGCTTCTGACCACAGTGCGCGCTCCGGCCAGGCTTCACGGATGGAGCGAGCTGTGGCTAAGACACAACGATTCTCCAAAGCCGTCTTCGCGGTCATCTTCAATTTCCGGTTCTTCGAAGGCGAGCGACGTCTCGCGGGCTTCCTTTTGATGACGTCCGCCTGATTGACGGCGCGACGGCGAGTAGAGGCGGAGGAAATCCAACCGTATTTGCATGCGCTCGACTGATTTGTGGTCCCCGCCTGCCCCACGTTTTACTCGTCTGGATCGTGAACGCAAGAGGCTCTGCTCAGTACGCGCGGCCGCTTCGCGTCTGGTGCATCTGAGCAGCGGGTCACGAAGGTAACGGAGCGCACGTCCTTTCACGCGACGCGCTGTCCAAGTTGAATTGCGTCATCCCGCCGCGCAAAAACAGCAGCGACTGACCGATGGAAAAATATGAGAAACCTGTTTTATGAGCGAGATTCGTGCGTCACAAGGCCAGTAAATTTTGCGACTCTAGGTTGCCAGGCCTGTTCGTCGCCTGGCAGCTTAGGATGAATCGCAGCTTAGGAGGGTGAAGCAGGAATAAATCTGCAAGTGGAACAGTTCATTTTTGTGCCCCTTGTTAGCAAGTAAGCTGGTGAACCGGTCAAGGTAACGTCGGTGATCTCACTTAATAGAAGACCAGCGCTGGCCTTACAAGTGATGACACTCAGTGCGAGTTTCTGTTTGCTTTAGGTTCTTAGTGCCAAAGTGCTATGCTTGATGGGATAATTTTGTTTAAAAATTGCATTTATTGGGGAGCAGGCTGTCGTTTTGTCTGGCTAGGAATGCATCACATACGTGAGAGTTAGCGTATTTAAAAACGTACTGATGACTTATTCAATTCAGTGATGTGTAGCGAGCCCTATGTTTGGGAAGACCAATCAGAACTGCGCGGGATTTGAACCTACACCACCCACAGCAGCACGCGGGAAAAGTTCTGCTCCCTATCGCTGATTGTATTGCGCCGTAAGGTATGAAACAGATTCTGTCTTGATTGTATGATTCCTCATGCTCTAATTCCTGGACAATTTTTCAGCGAGTTCTCCGGGGCACTGAAACAATCACGAAACATATGATTAGCTTTCCAACAAAAAGCACACTTGGCGCCCCCTTTCGTGTTGCGGATAAAATGTATGTATTATGGCGCGAGCTTAAGCATAGATGTGTAATTAGAGATATATGCGACAGAGTTCAATATAAAAACATCCGTCAAAAACCAGGCCGTGCTATGCTTAGCCGCTTGGAACCTAAATGTCTGCTAACAGCAGGTCTAGTAGGCTGTACCTTGCTGCTATACTGTAAACTTGCTTAGCGTGGGGCAGCTATAGGAAGTGCAGGTTGGCTATATTTTGTTAAGTTATATAGAGCAGACACGGGCAGTATCGAACGTCCTTCATTCCTTTATTATTTTCCGGCAGGGCAGGAACTTCTCTGCGCGAAGACCACTTTCAGGCTATTGAGTCCGGCAGAGGGCGTGAGCGTCTTCGTCAGCCACAGCACCAGTAGAACTGCTGCCAGCGCAGGCGCGCTGCATAATCATTTGCTTCCCCAACTACAAATTCGCGCGCAGTGAGATTATCTTTGGTTTCATTGAACTTGGAAGTAGGCTGCAGTGTTTGCCTACCGTTACAATGTGATTGCGTTTTCAGTAAATTCACCATGGGGCGTAACCATAGGGGGATAGTTGGGAATGCACGGCATTAAGTGAAAAAGTAGGGCGGACGTGTTAAAAAAGTGATCTATATAAGGAATGTGCAAAGCCTCCTTGTAGAAGTCCCATGCACAGATTCCTCATATTCCAGTTTTTCTCAACGAGCAGTTGCGCAGAACACATCTCTGGACGAGTCCAAGTACCGTACGTCGCAAGCATGCACTGCCAGATGTTTCGGACTCGTTGGATGACCGATGATTGGCAGGCAGCTTCATCAGTACAGAAATTAACTTCCTCAGCCCATTTTCGTGTTCTGTTAGTCTATCTGCCAAAGGCCATTTTCATTGACAATTGTTGTGAAGTTGTCAGTGAAAAGGGCTCTTGGCAGATCCAGCTCAGTCGGTTCCTTCCTAAACAGTTGAACAAACTGCAGGTAACTGACCCTTTCATCACAAAAAGCTCAAACGATGTAACAGAGTGTTTGGGGCACAACCATTCAATTGGGTTCGCGTTTTCAGTGGGTGTCGTAGACCTTTTCTACTCCATACCGCGCGCAGATTTATTCCCATCGGTAAGGACTTGTGTGGAAAAACATAGAGAAGTGTCGTTCCAGAACTCTGCAGGCATGTCATTAGCTAATTTTATGATCCTTCTGGAATTTTACCTCAGCAGTATCTTTATTTCATTTGACAAAGAGCATGACCTGCAACACCGAGGCATATGCATTGGTTCATGCGTAGCACCAGTACTAACCAGCATCTTTTTATCACATATTGACCAGTCATTGATGACAGCCCTAGATGGCAGCAATATTTTAAAAGTGTTCAGATACGTGGATGATTTTTTAGTTCTGTTGAGCCAAAGCCATGCTATGACGTACCAGGATACGGCGAATGATGTTTTATATCAGGTTAGGCAGCATGGTAAATGTTTAACATTTAATGAACTGCCTTCGAGGGACTACCTACAGGTTTTGGACATCCACATGATCTTTTCTAACAGCAATGATTGCTGGTTGTATCGCCCCAGAGTCCAGAAGTGTATGTTGCCCTATAGTTCGGCGCACTAAAAACCAGTTAAAAGGGGGATTGTCGCTCTGTACCTGGAATCCGCCCTCATGAAGTCGTGTCCACAGAAAATGAAGGAAAGTTTTAATGATCAGGTGGGCAGGTCGGTTTCCCCTGTGCGAACGTGGCGGCTGTGACTGAGACGTTGCAGCAAAAGATAAAGGGAAAAGCGCGGCAAAGGGCTGAAAGCAAAGGAAAACCGGTAGTCAAGCCGTATGTGCACAAGGTACCGCACAACTTGAAGAAGGTGGCGGGGAAGTTTAAAGTGCCGATGGTGTTTTCAGCACCTTTGAAAATGGCAAAGCTATGCTCACGTATCGCCAAAGAAGGAGCAAATAAGAGTGGCTGCGGCAAGAAACATGCTAGGCCCTTTGCGGAATGCGCTATCATAGTTGTCTACGAGATACGATTGTCTTGTGGAAAGGTGTATGTAGACCAAACTGGACGCTGCGGGAACGATCGTGCACGGGAACATAACTTATTATTAAAAACGGGGAAGGTTCTAATTTAGCTAAGCATTGCGTGTCCTGCCGGGGTTGTCAGCCTCGGCTGTATGAGATTAGGATTCTCGGCAAGAGCCGCAATTCACTGGCACGTGAGGTCATGGAAGCGTATTTTATAAAGATAAGAGGGACTGACTGTATCAGTGAGTCTTCTGTTGTGCTGTACAGCAGTGAGGTATCTTTCCTCGATAAAATAATCTGAATTGAGTGTCCTAGTGCCAACTGTTTGGAACCTGCTTCTGACGACCTGTCGTTGGTGGTAGTGGCGTTTACATTCTTCGAATTTTTATTTGTTATTTTACATTGTTTAATATTTCAGGGTATGACTGCTTTTACTTCGTATACATGACACTGCCTTTGCTACGAGAGACTGACTGCTATTGCTACAGTTTTTTTGTAAATTACCTTTGTGTTTGGTTTTTACCTTGTTGTTTGTTCTTACTTTTTACGGCTATTTTGTTAGACTGCTCTTGCTTCGTTATGTGACACTGCTTTTGCTACGAGGCATTGACTGCTATTGCTTTTGTGCTAGTTACCTTTGGTTTTTACCATGCTGAGTGTTCTTATTTTTTACGTCGTTTGATTTAGACTGCTTTCGCTTCGATGTCTTGACACTGCTTTGCTACGATTAACTGTTGTTGCTAAGATCTCTATCGTTTATTTATCGTTAACCTTGTTGTGTTTAGTCATACATGCTTAGGCTTGTCATTGATGAATTTTGATACCGGGAAGGGGGGGGGGGGTAGTGCGATTGGGCTATGAAAGCCTGAGTGGCCGAAGGTTTAAATATACGTTCCCTTTTTCCTTCCAATAAACAGTTGGCAGTTCGTGCTAGTCCTGTACCCTGTGTTGGGTGCGTTTCTTTGTTCGCGAAACTATAACGTGTCTGAAGCTTAAGTGAAAGTCAAAGGCAAGAACAGCAACTTCATGAACGCATCTGTCTGTGCTTCCGTTATTGTAAATGTCACGCTGTTAAACCCACCTTGAACACGCACCTTGTGCTGAGCATGCATTGCAAGAGTTTTGCATTCTGCAAAAGTCTGCAAAACGTCTACATTCCTGCCTGTCAATAATGAAAGCGGATAAGGAGGGCGGCTTCGTAGTCCTGCCGCAAGGAATATTTACTGAGAAAGCCCTGTCAGCAGTCTTAAAGAACTTCAAACCCATTGAATTTCGAATCAAGTTCCAAAGAAGGCAAGCTATCAGCACCTGAACCGAATGAACCTAGAATGCTGTCGCGATGGCTGTTTCAAAAGCTGAGAGTGGCTTTTCGGAAATTTTTTTCCCCCGCAAGACACACAAGAAGGATTGCTCTCTTCGCGCTATTATTTCGGAGAGAGGAAGTTGGCAACATGGTGTGGATTACTTCCTAAAGCAACACTTCAAGAAGCTTTAGGATGTGATCCTTGCGTCATCCGCTGTTCCAAGGACTTGGTGGCAGGTGCGAAAAAATAAATCCCAGCTACTTCTACAGCTCTCTTTAATTGATGTAGAGGGCTTGTTTTACATCGTTCCTCATGATGGCCTGTTAGAAGCAATCAGAGACAAAATTGATAAATATGGTGACACAGCCTTCCAGAACACTGCAGACGAAGTAGTTCCTAGAACATTTGAAAATTTCACCTCAGCTCTACAGGTAGCCTTCCCTCTTGCCGTGTTTATGTCCAACAATCTGGCATTTGTATTAGGTCGTCCGTTGTAACTGTTTTGTGCGATTTTCTAATGGCATCTTTTTACAGGCGCCTGGCACAATAGCTTTTAAAGCAGCCGGTGTTATATGTGTTTCGTGCTATCTTGTGATCTTAGATAACTTTTGTAACCTTGATACTGACTGCGTTGTTGCTAACATTCTCGACTCCATCTTCTCTGAGGGGCAAGTTTTGCGCTTCAGCCATGAATTGAGAACTGACAAGATCCATTTTTAGACCTTAAATTTATTTTCACCCGATGGTCATGTTTGCTGCTTGTTCAGTTCTTGAGCTGACAAATCCTTTTGCCCTATAAAAGTGCTCATTCTAAGCTAGTAAAACGCAACATCATCATGAACAGTTGTCGCTCCGTACTTTAAAAGCGATGTGCTCACTTTGTGTCATTAAGTTTCTAGAATCAAGTCAAGCGGCTCGAATCCGTGGCTTACACACACACTTAATTTTTAGCTTATGTGAAGACATTTTTAAGAAGATAAAAAGCACTGAAAGGAAAGTGCGCTGTACGCAAAGATTTCGTAACTTTGTGATGCCGTATTATAACTGCCTTTCTCGTAATCTCAATAGGGGTCAGGCAGATATGGGATACTTGTTGCTTTTCCGGCACCTGCCAAGCTGAAGAAAGTTTGACCCTTGCTTTCAAGAAAAAAGGAAGGAAGAACAGAGCACAGCTCGCGTAGAATAAATAATCAGAACAAGTTCGCTAGGTGTGCATTCGGGGTTATCTATCTGGTACATCTATCTTGCGTTCGGGTATACATCGGCCAAACTCATCATCATCATCATCATCATCATCATCATCATCATCATCATCATCATCATCATCATCATCAGCCTGATTATACCCACTGCAGGGCGAAGGCCTCTCCCATATTTCTCCACTTAACCCGGTTCTGTGCTAGCTGCATCCACTTGACCCCACCTAACTTTCTGCCGCCCCCTGCTACGCTTTCCTTCCCTTGGAATCCAGTTTGTTACCCTCAGCGACCATCGGTTATCCTCTCTTCGCACTACATGCCCTGCCCATGTCCATTTCTTCTTCTTAATTTCCACTAGAATGTCGGTAACTTGAGTTATTTCTCTGACCCACTCTGCACGCTTTCTATCTCTTAATGTTACCCCTACCATTTTTCGTTCCATAGCCCTCTGTGTTGTCCTCAACTTAAGTAGAACTCTCTTGGTTAGCCTCCACGTTTCAGCCCCATAGGTGAGTACAGGCAAGATGCAACTGTTGTATACTTTCCTCTTGAGCGATACCGGTAAGCTGCTAGTCATAATCTGCGAGTGCTTGCCAAATGCGCTCCATCCCAATCTTATTCTTCTTGTTATTTTCTTTTCATGGTCCGGATCTGCGGTTACTACCTGTCCTAAGTAGACATATGCGCCTACTACTTCCAGTATTTCGCTACCTAATGTAAACTGCTGTTCCTTCCCGAGGCTGTTGAACATTACCTTAGTCTTCTGCATATTGATTATCAAGCCTACCTTTCTACTATTTCTGTCTAGGTTATCAATTATTATTTGCAGTTCATCCCCCGAGTTGCTTAGCAAGGCAATGTCATCAGCAAATCGCAGATTACTGAGGTATCCTCCATCTACCCTTATCCCTAACTGCTCCCATTCCAAGTCTCTGAATACTTCCTCTAAACAAGCTGTGAATAGTACTGGGGAGATTGTGTCTCCTTGCCTAACACCTTTCTTTATGGGAATTTTGTTACTTTCTTTATGCAGAACTATGGTTGCTGTGCAGCAACTATATATATATATATCTTCCAGCACTTTCACGTACGGGTCTTCTACTCCCTGATTTCGCAATGCCTGCATCACCGCCGAGGTTTCCACTGAGTCAAATGCTTTTTCGTAATCAATGAATGCTATGTATAAGGGCTGGTTATATTCCGAGCATTTTTCTATCACCTGATTGATGGTATGGATATGATCGATAGTAGAGTACCGTTTCCGAAACCCTGCTTGATCCTTTGCTTGATTGCAGTCTAAGGTTGTCCTGATTCTATTAGTGATTACCTTAGTAAATACCTTATACGTAACAGACAGTAAGTTGATTGGTCTGTAATTTTTAAGGTCCTTAGAGTCCCCTTTCCTGTGACTGAGGATAATGTTTGCGTTCTTCCATGGTTCCGGTACCGTCGATGACAACAGGCACTGCGTATACAGGGTGGCCAGTTTTTCTAGCACGATATCCCCCCCTTCCTTCAGCAAATCTGTAGCAAATCGGCCAAACTGGTTGGTGCCTAAATGAGCGCGCCCTTGAACACAATAGCTCGATGCGCACCTGTGCAGGTACCAGATTACCACTTTATTAGAGAAGCTGCCGATGCGTCCCTTATTTCCACTTCTTTGGTAAGGCATGAGAACAGACTTAAAGGGAGGTAATTGAAGCCTATCTGATTGGCAAAAGAGGCGACGACTGCGTCAGATCGCCGTCAGTATCACTACCGAGACAAGAGATTATGTATCTGGAAGAGTATGTTCGTGTTCCCCAGCCTCTATGATTCTGCTATAAAGTGCCGTTGCCACTACGTCGAGTGTTTTTCGCGATAGTGTCTCATGCCTTGATTTGTTCAGAGGCTTTATAGGTCACCTGTTTCATAAATAAATACAGTTGGGAATTCGCACCTTGTTTGTGCCTGTGCGTTCCTTCAGTCCCGTCTTTCGCTCGGTTTTACTCGTTCGCTTCAAAAATTTGGTCACGATAATTTTTTTTAGCTGAACGCGACGTGGGTGTGGCAGTTTGTCTCGAAAATTAACATAGACGCCGCTAAGGCATGCTATTTTTCTAGTGCGCACAAGTCGCATTTAGTATAACAATGTAAAGCAGGAGATAATTTTTTTGTGGAGACATCCTGTCTTTTTCGGAAGACCAACGATTACTTGATATTTTATTTATTCGCGTATCTCGTGCTGTGACAGGCTGATATCCCAGTACGGAGCTGCTTAAGAACTGTTACATTATACAGCGACAGAGGACATTCCCCATTATGCCACGATGCCTAACAGCCTATGAAATCCTGCAAATGCATACATAATATTTCTAGGGTAGTCCAAAATATGTTTAGTAGGGGTTGTGGACTGAAACAATAAAAACCGCTTACAAGTGTGGAGCTACATGCATATAAGCGATCATTTTTAAAGGCATCTTCAGGAGTTCACGATGTGGTGCTTGCATTATTGTGGTTGTGCTGTGCTTGCAGCCGAATGGCGCTTTTGCGATGTGGCACATACACTTGGATATCGCGTTTAATGTGAGAAAACTGTCCATGCCGTTGTGGATGAATAAATAGGAAAAACGAATAAAGGCTTTGAGGCGAGGGAAATTGACGACAGCTGCAATTTCCTTGGAGTCGAGATGGATTCTAGCCCTCCTAAATACATTGTAGATAGCTTTGTTAGTTGTGCTGCTAAAGTGGCGATTCTTGGTATTGAGCAGAAGATCGAATTGAAGAAGGGAGGTCGCAACCCTGGTGGGAGAATCTCGACGAAAAGACGATGCCACCGTCAGGATAAAAGAGGCATGTCTTCCATTCCATTCCGCGAAGAACTATGAGGATAATGCTCCAAGATGACAGGTGCATTGGAGAGTCCGAAAGACATCGCGTTAAATTCGTAGAGATCTTCTGGGGTAGCAAAGACGGTCTTGTCCTCGTCTGACTCGTTAATGTGATTTGGCTAATAACTTGTGCGTAGGCCGGAAAACATCCTCGGAAAACTCGGAAAACATCCAGCGCCTTGAGGCGGCGTGGTCAAAGACAGAAGGCAGAAATCTTCGTGGGTTATCTCGACAAGGGCTCAGTAACTCACGAAGAGATGGACTGAGCCATCCTTTTTTTTTTTTCAAACGAGAACGACGGGAAAGGACCAAGAGCTCGTTGACGACTCGATGCTGCTTCGCGCTAACGTGTTAGCGACTGGTTATTTGATATTGAGTTCTGGGTAAATACGTACAACGACGGACAACAGCAGAGCCGCGCCTTTTGATGCGATGGCACGTAACCGATGTATTGCATAAATATGCAATGTAAACATCGAACTAGCGTGCCCTTTTGGAAGAACAGCTAGCAGGGTCATCGGCTGCTCTGATGTGAGGTCGGGGGTCAGTGCTGATGGCCACAGCGAGTCCAGGAAAGCGAATTGAGTGGAATAGGTTCGCCGTGAAACCAAAAGCCTACAGTGGCGCTTTTCGATAGTGACATGAATTAGCCAGTACTGTTCAGCGCCGCAACAGCGGATGAAACAGGCAAAACAGCTATGCCATTGGAGGTCTATCACAAAGTGGGCATAATTAAAGCTTCGCCGTTGAGATATTAATACAAGGACTAAATGGCAAGCTTCTCACTTCCAGACTGTAGAAAGAAGTCAACTTCAGCGAGAACAAGCGCGGATGAACAGTCAGAAGCGGATTCTAGTTCATTGTCTGCAGTGTTGCTGAGGCGCTCGCATCCAGTGATGAGTACTGGCGCCGAGTACAAGGAGATTAAGTCCAATATCGACTAACAAATTCACGTGCGGAGCGCATAAAATTGGACATGTTGCCGCTAATCATCGATGAGACCGCAAGCTGTTCATTTCCCGTGGATATGATGGGGGTGTCATTGGCTCAGTGGAGCGGCCCCCGATGTATGGAGTTGACGCTACACGATGAGATGAATGACTAAAAAAACGGCGCCCTGTCGATGGCTGTCTCAGCGTACACTCCATTTAAAAGTAGAGTTAAAATTTTTGACGAGCGTTCGCAGTAACTGTGCAGTTCGCACGCGAAGCAGCTTTCCACAAAAAAACTGCCTTTGCTACTTTTATGCGCTTTAGGGGCGAGGGTGCAAGCGGGGCGAAGCGGTGACGGTCGGCGAAAAGGCGAAGAGAAGCAGCCTACTGTAGAACAAGAGGGCTGAGAAACGCCCCGTGATTCAGTAGGAGACGTATAGCGATAGTGAAAGGCGTGGTGCTGCACGGCTTGAGCGCTGGGCTGGCGCACACATGTGTAATTGGAGGGAACATAAGGAACATGTAGTGCATCTAGCTGGCGCTGACGGTAGAGTCGGGAAATCTCACAACGGATCCCGCATTAGGTGGTCATGGAAGTATGGCAGCAGCGAGCATGCATTAAATGCATTTTGTTTCTTGGTGCAGATCTTGATCCTGCTTGCCCCGTAGAACCATTGTCTCGGCGCCACGACTGTGCAGTTGCATCGTTTGCTGCTGACGCCGGATGACAGCGTCTGGCTTTTCGGTTCACCGCCAGCTGGACAACGTCGCTGCGAGGGAACGGCCCCCTTTTTTGAAGACTACTTACCGCTCTCTTTGACTTGTGATTGCGTTCACGTCGCGAAGTTGTTAATAATGTCCGGTGACGTTTAGTTGTATGCTGGACCCTCTAAGGAGGAGTATTCCCAGTAATACAGTGAATTAGTCTCAGTAATAAAATCTTGTATGATCCGCATCGATCAGTAAAGAAAAGCTGGCGTTCTTGATTGCTGTACACATTCTGCATAAATTCTTTCATACTGAAAACATCTTCGGAGTGGAACCACCTACCACCAGATATTGTAGCCGTAAATGACGCTGATGAGTTTCAAATGAAATCGTCATTATAACACGGTCTACCATGGCCTAATTTGTTTCACTTCTTTTCGAATATTGTGTAATTAGCTCTGTTGCCATGTTACGTATATTTGTTTCATTTATAGCCGTCTGTCATCGTACCCAGTTCGTAGCTCAATGTTTCTGCGAATGATTTAACATGTTTGTTTACTTGCTACTTTTTTGGACTGCTGTTTGTGAATTTATTCGTTTTGTCGTTTTTATTCTTCATAGATACTTATTTGGGGGGGGGGGGGGGGTCAGTTTTTCGAAATGCGTATTTTCTTCCAGTCAGTTATTTTTTCGCATTGTTATCAATTTTTGTTGACATGTGTATGTATGCGGTACATTATTTTTTTATCAGTTTGATTTTATATCTTTGTACCAATCCCCTCGAAATTCCCCTGTGGGCTTCGAGGGTATTGCAAATAAATAAATAAAATGAATTCTAGCCACCACGAAGTTATGACCGCACTTAATGAAGTTAAGGCCGCCCAAAATTCAATGGAGTTGCAGATTGCAGGTATTGATGGTCGGCTTACTGCAGTGGAAAACAGTATTCGCACATCTGAGGCGCCGCAGGTAGAAAAATGTCGCTCATGTCGCTGCACTTGACTAAAGGGATTTGAATATCGTTCAAGCCGAGATAACTTAATATTCCACGCTATCGACGTTAGTTGTCAAGAGATATGGGCCGAGTCCGAACAAAAATCTACTCCGTTCTAAATATCGCGTTTAACGTCGGTTTGGATGAGAGCGACGAACGCATATCCTCCATTCCTCCTATTAAATTAATCCTCGAAATGTTTCTATAAATACATATATTTAAGTTAGGTGTTCTGTCTTGCGGCATTTCTGTTTTATCTTCATGTATTTTTCCTGATTTACCTAGTGCTTTTTTTGTGGTCTAATTATTTCTCCATTGACTGTTTATTCACTGTGTGGGCGTGACTTTCTCTGCTGTGAAATGCCGTCATATGCAGGGGCAGCCGCCCCGTCAAGCTGCTCTTCGAAGCAGCTTTTTAGCGGCTGCTCCTTTCCTTTCCTTGTAGTAAAGGAAAAATAAAGTATTATTGTTATTATTATATCCTGAGCCCATATACTAGGCTGCTTTGTCCCCCACTAATGTTGCCCCATTATTGTTAACTCTGCGTCATTTAAACTTAGGGAAACCATTCTTGCCTCAAAAAATAAGTTAAAAGCTTGCAAGGTAACTGTGAGTGAAGGTTTTCGCAAAGCGACAAGAAATGTCCGAATGATAATCAGAGCAGCAAAAAGTTTTTAGTACGGTATAACAAACTTCATATAGGCAATAAATGTTATGTTTACTCAGTGGATACCGACAGCGTGTGCGAAATAGGGTCATTCAGTGACAGCAGTCCAGCCGGGTCTTCGTCTAGCACTACCCGCACCAACGCAGATGCATCTTTATTCAAACCCAAAAATGTGCTCCTAATGTCGTCAGTCGCAATCTCGTTTCTCTTCACAAACATCCGTAGTACTGTGAAGAAACGCCATGACTTATCGTCTGTAATTGACGGATGCGCTGACGCTGGGGTAGTGTTAACAGAAACTTGGATTTCAAACGTTATAAGCAATACAGGATTGCTTGACTGTGAAAACAAGTTTCACCATCTACTGCCAAGATAGCACTCCAAAACACGGAGGAGGTGTACTGATTGCCTTTGCCAATTAATTACCTCTTATCAGATATCGTCATTCTCTCTACTGCGCTCGAAATGATTTGTGCCCGCATAAGCCTTCACCATCAAAGTGCATTATTCTGTGTGTGCTATAGGCCGTGAACGCGGCATCACCTTTTTGTGATGACTTACACGATGTACTGAATATTTTGGTTACACACTTCTCTTGGCTGCCTTTATTTTTGTTAGGTGATTTTTTTTTTCCCCAAATACGTTGGTCCGGTCTCTTTCCAACTGTCAGAGATACTTCTGCAGTCACTCTTTTTTTTTTGTTAATATATGCATGCACTTTAACCTTACACAGCTTGTTTCAGAGCCTGCAAGGCTTGGTTCTGGACATCTAACCTGTTAGACTTAATTCTTACCAGTGCTCTTGATTTTCTTCACCGTGTAACCTACATACCTGGTTTGAATGATGATTGTCTCACTCACTTCAAAATAACAGCGCTTACTACTAAAAACTTTAGTACTATCTAGACAATTAGAGATTATTACAGGGGTGACTATACCTCAATTAACAGCGAACTAGCACTCTTCATAGATAACTGTGTGCCTACCTTCTTCGAGAGGACCAGTGAGCAAAATTGGGCTTTATTTAGGAATACAATTTCGTCGCTAGTCGACAAGTATGTCCCAATGCGCCGAATTTTAAGAAAATGTCGATCACCGTGATTCACCGTCGCCATGAAACGACTTTTGAATAAGACGCGCTGTTTCGCCTTTCAAAACGTGCAAACACTGTGAAAAGTTGGTCGGCATACGGCGATGTTCTCCGCACTCAAGGAAGCCAAGCGCGTGTTCCTAAATAACGCGCTGTTATCACTTCTTTGTACTAATCTATCTAAGTTCTCAAATATTGTCAGGCCCAAAGAACGAACAGTCATTAAACGTTCTAACAGTGCTGGGAATACAATGACAAGTGAAGAATGTCGTACTGCCTTAAACCTTGAATTTGGAAAATAGTTTTATGAATGTTCCTTCTATGTTGCTCCATAATGGCTTAAGTGCGATTTATTTCCGGTGTACCAATTGTCATCGATTTTGCTGGCACTGTGATGTTAATCCAGAGCCTTCAGTTATGCAGCTGCGGTGTCGACAACATTAATTCGAAGTTTTTGAAGAACACTTCCGTTTATTCCAGCATATATCTAGAGCACCTTTTCACCTAGTCTGTCGAACACGCCAAAATACCAGCTGACTAAGGTAGCTAGGGTTGTTCGACTCTTCAAGCAAGGTAATCCGAATTCTGCCTTTAACAGACCAATTTCATTAACAAGCATTCCTTGTAAACTAATCTCGTATTTGTTTTGGAAAGTAACTCTCTCTTAAGCTCCTGTCAGCACGGGTTCTGGAAAAACGTTTCTTGCGTGACTCAACTTTATCTTTCACCAATATCTTCGCGTCGTCTTTTAATAGTGGCGTACTTACCGACTGCATCTTTCTTGGCTTTGATAAGGCTTTCGATAACGTATTGCATCACTTACGCCTTCTTAAAATGGGTTCCCTGAATATTGACCCTAATCTTCTTCAATGGATTGAATGTTTCTTGACTAATCGCACCCAGTTTGTATCAGCTAAAGACTGTCTATCATACCAATGTGCCGTAAAATCTGGTGTTCCCCAAGGCTCTGTTCTGGGTCCTTCACTTTTTTTTAGAATGACCTTCCAATTGCCATTAACTTCCGCGTTAAACTTTTTGCCGATGACTGTGTTCTTTTTCGTGCATTCAGCTCAGTTCAGTCGTTCAGTCGTGTCCGACTCTTCGTGACCCTATGGGCCATATCACGCCACGCTTTCCGGTCTCTCACTATCTTCCTAACATCACATAACTTCATCTGCAGCGCCTCGAGGATGCCATCTAACCATCGCGTTCGCTGCCTACCCTTCTCCGGTGACCCTCAACCTTTCCCAACATCAAATCTTTCTCCAGCGACTCCTCTCTTCTCATCAGATGACCAAAGTAGCTGAGTTTTAACTTTAGAATTTCACCCTCCAATGAGCAGTCAGGGTTTATGGTCGACAATATTGACTGATTTGATCTTCTGGCAGTCCAAGGAACTCTCAAGAGTCTTCGCCAGCACCATAATTCAAACGCGTCAATTCTTCGGCGGTCAGCCTTCTTCACAGCCCAAATCTCGCATCCATACACAACTGGAAAGATTAGCACCAGTTATACGGATCTTGGTTGGCAGTGTAATGTCTCTGCTCTTTACTAGGCGGTCAAGGCTAGCCATGGCTCTCTTTCCCAGGAGCAGGCGTCTCCTAACTTCATGGCTGCAGTCTCCTTCCGGGGTAATATTGGAGCCCAAGAAGAGAAAATCTGTCACAGCTTCCACTTCTTGTCCCTTGATGCTCCAGGACTTGATAGGGCAAGACGCCATGATCTTTGTCTTTTTAATGTTCAGTTTAAGCCCAAACTTCTCACTCTCTTCTTGTATGCGCATCAGAAGTATCTTGAATTCCACTTCACTTTCTGCCATTAAAGTGGTATCGTACGCAAATCTGAGGTTGTTGACACGTTTTCCAGCAATCTTCACTCCAGCTGAAGACTCGTCCAGACCGGCCTTCCTCATGATGCACTCAGCATATAGGTTAAATAGGCAGGGCGACAGTAGGCAGCCTTGTCTCACTCCTTTCTCAATCGTGCATTACATAACGTTAACAATAGTTGCCTCCTTCAGTACGATCTTGATAAAGTCTTAATTTGGTGTCAGCGACGATATATGGTTCTCAATTCATCAAAGTGCTAAATTATGTCCATCTCACGCCAATCTAACCCTTCTAAAACGCTCGATTACCAGATTAATAGACTTTCATTAGAGAACGGCGTTCATATCACTAACAACTTATCCTGGCGCATGCACATAGAATATGTATTAACAATGCAAACCGTGCCCTTGGTTACACACGCAGTAAGTTCCGTCAGGGTCCATCCTATCTGAAGTTATTTTTATATAAAACACAAATACGGCAAAAGCTAGAATACGCGTTATCAATATGTGACCTCACGCTACTCACTTTAATCGATGCTATAGAATCTGTTCAAAATCGGTCCGCTCACTTAATCCTTTCCAATTATTCTCTCATCTAATCTAAACTAAGTGGGATTATTCTCGCAGTTCGTAGAAATGTTTCACGCCTGAGTTTTTTTCCACACCATTTTCTTTCATAACGGGACACTAAAACAGGAATTTTTTTGTTCTATGTTATCCTACATGTCATCACGTGTTGATCATCCGCATAAAGTTGTCATCCTAACTCGTAAAACGAACGTGCTTTTTAATTCTTTCTTACCGAAGATTAGCACTGAGTGGAACCACCTTCCACCCCATGTCGCCTGCATTGAAGGCGAGTCATATTTCAAGCCACTTATTACCACGTATGTCATCGAACAAGCATCTGAGTCATGCTTTTAGCCTTTTGCCTTTACGTTTTAACGTATTTTTTATTTTTGCATCCACCCCTCTATACCGCCCTGTGGGCCCTGAGGGTATTGTAATAAATAAATACATAAGTAAATGTACACAGGACGGAAATGACGCCAGGAGGGACCATGACCGGATATCTGAGGATATGATGCTATGGTAGTCACATGACGTAAACCAGTGGAAGAGAAGGCGGAAGGGTTCAGGCGCATGGCTACAAAACAATTTCGGCGTATTGGGGTCAGCGACACGCAATGTTGGACGCAATGATGACAACAGCGCATATGAAAGCGGCCAGTTCATCCTGGTTTACGCTGCATAAATCTGGTGTAGCTGCCGGGAGAATGGCGCTTCCAGGAACTAGGGCAGCTTGACCGTATAGCTCCTCTCGAATTATGGCAAGGATAATGGAACGCGCAGGTTTTCATCAACAAGGACTCTGCCGTCACTAGAGTTTGCTGGAAGCGGCACAACTGAAGCTTGTCTAGGCATTGAACAGTCGAATATAATGGCTGACATAGTGGAGGGGGTCTGGGGAAGTAAGGTGTTGAAAGAGATTGTGTCTGTACCCTAAAGAACGGGAAGAAAGCAATTCGACTTTATCACAGCAGCACTTACCCGGCGAAAAACAGCCAGGACGTCATAGATGCAAGAAGTGTGCGTTTGGCGCATTATGGCCTAGCTTCTTATGTGTCATAAAATTCAACAAAAGACAACTATGTCAGAAGTGTATAAGGCTCGCCAGGCTGCTACGAATGGGCGGAAACTCGCTTCTTGACCAGCTCAGATCGACCAGAGGGCATCCGGAAATATCTGCGCAGCTGCTTTTTGAAGGTTATTCATTCGGGGATGTCATCCGTGAGATTCAGAAGTCATGTTTTCGCGACGTCAATCAAGTAGAAAACGACTTCCAGCAATTTGTGCGAGACATCCCAGCCGTTGGAAGCACCGACTCTGGTGTAATTATCGAGCCAGTCGTCAACTTATTCGCCACCAATTCCAGCAAAGATCAGCGGTTGTGTGTCGCTCCTCCGTGCTCTGTCCTTGTCCTGCTACGCGTTACAAAAAACAACAGAAAACCAACTAGTCCGAAAGCTTGTCCTTCTAAAGATCTCAGCTTGCGGCTGGTGATGTTGTAGGCCGGGCTAGCCGCAGCAGCATGTGCAGAAGGCGGCGGTGAGGAGGTTTTGTTGGCCTCATTCACACCTGAGGGCAATGAGAGCTAGCGAAGGTCGGAACGGAGCTCCAGGGAGGGTGGTGAATATATCCACAGCGAGATGTTGGGTATACGAAGGGCAGCTCCACAAATTATGAGCAACCGCTTGAACACACGTACTCACTCCAAGTCGTCAGATACTGTGCGCGCGATCCACAGAGCATCGGCGAGCATTCGAGACGATGTATATATGCAGGTGAAAGCGGTTCAAGTTTACGCGCTGCGTTCAAGGTAGAAACAAAACAAGTAGTGAAAAAAATGAGCACAAAAATTTTAGACGGGGAACAATTTTGAAACTCCTTAGCAAGGTAATCTACCAATTTGCATAAGGTAGCCGTGAGAGAATTAACACTTTCTGCTTACCGCGAACTCCTTGAAGATCAGAGCTAACAAATGTAGAACTGGGATTGAGAGGGGAGCCCTAGCTTTGAGAGAGCCACTTCCAGAAAATGCTTTGGAAACAAGTGGGAAGATAGAACGATATATATATATATATATATATATATATATATATATATATATATATATATATATATATATATATATATATATATATATATATATATATATATATATATATATATATATATATATTGTAAGGTGTTTTTTGGAGCACCAAGACCGTAGACAACGTCCGCAAACCAAAGCGACAGGGGTAGCGTTCGAACCAACAGTGCAGTGCCAAGAAGGCTCCGGCTCCACTTCGTCTACCTCTTCGGGTTGGCGCGCGAGCTGATGGCAATCGGGATTACTACAAAACCCCCCGGCGGAAAAGGAGCCATCCTGGCGACTCATGGTGAGGAAAGGGTAGGGGGATCATAATACGGCTTGAGGCGGTCGACATGTAGAGTTTCTCGGCCGCGGCGGCGATGATCTGGAGATGGGTTCAAGGGCTCTACTACGTAATTGATGGAAGAAGATTGTTCGAGAATGCGGTAAGGTCCATGATAGCGCGATAGGAGTTTGGATGAGAGGCCTGGTGCAGAGGAAGGCACCCAGAGCCAAACGAGGGCACCTGAGGGATATGAAGGCGCTGGATTTGTAGGGTCCCTGTTATGCTTTTGTTGAGCCTGGTTCTCCGCTGTGAAGGAGCGCGCCAATTGTCGCCATTATTCGGCAAATGTGTGCGCTTCGGACAGTAGAGTGGTCTCTGAAGCGCCGGGGTGGTAGGCCAGGATAATGTTCATGGTCGAAGTGGGTGTTCACGACCATGTGAAAGAAAGAAGGGGGAGAACCAAGTCGTAGTCTGCGTAGCTGTATTGTAGGCGTACGTTACGAAAGGCAGCACTTGGTCCCAATTAGAGTGAGCGCTATCAAAGTACATGGCTAGCATGTCAATAAGAGTGCGTTTAAATCGCTCAGACATGCCGTTCGTTTGGGGGTGATACGCTGTGGTGCTCCGGTGAATAATCTGGCACTGTTTGAGGAGGGCTTCAACAGTGTCGAAAAAAAACGCACGTCCGCGTCCACTGATCAATTCTTTCGGTGCGCCGTGACGAAGAACGAGGCGATGCAGAATGAACGAAGCAACATCCCGTGCGGTGGCAGGCTGCAAAGCCGATGTTTCGACATAAGGGTTAGGTGGTCAACGGCTACGATGACCTAGCGATTGTTAGCCGAAGTGGTCGGAAGCGGGCCATACAGATCGATACCGACACGATCAAAAGAGCAGCTGGGGCAAGGCAATGGCTGCAACGGAGCGGCCGGCTGAGGGGGTGGATTCTTGCGACGTTGGCAGGCGGTACAGGATCGGATGTGTTGACGAACGAAGCGGTACATGCCGCGCCAGTAATATCTCATACGCAGTCGAGAATAGGTTTTCATGACACCTGCATGGCCGCATTGGGGATCGGCGTGGAAAGAGGCGCAGATTTCAGCACGGAGATGTCGCGGAATCACGAGAAACCACTTTCGCCCTGTAGGATGGTAATTGCGGCGGTATAAAAGTCCATCACGAGTGGCGAAGTGGTGGGCCTGACGACAAAGTGCACGTGGCGGAGACAGCTCTGGGAGCGTAGACAGGAATGTTAAGAGGGAGGATATCCATGGATCCTTCTGCTTCTCAGATTTCATGTTGGTAATGTTGAGCGGCGACATATCGTAGGTACAAACGAAGCCAGCTGTCGAGTCGTTAGGAAGCGGTGAGTGGGAAAGGGCATCAGCGTCGGTGTGCTTGTGTCCAGATCGATAGATGACGTGGATATCGTACTCTTGGAGACGTAACGCCCAGCGGGCGAGGCGGCCGGAGGGGTCTTTGAGGGAGGATAGTCAACAGAGCGCGTGGTGGTCGGTAACAACGTAGAATGGGCGACCGTAAATATAAGGACGAAACTTGGTAATGGCCCATATGATGGCCAGACACTCCTTCTCGGTCACATAATAGTTCAATTCTGCTTTCGTGAGGGTACGACTAGCGTACGCGACGACATACTCGGAACATCCAGGCTTCCGTTGAGCAAGAACAGCGCCCAGACCTACGCCGCTTGCATCAGTGTGTATTTCGGTCGAGCAGGCAGGGTCAAAATAGCGGACTATAGGGGGAGAGACCAGTAGACGGCGTAGTGTACTGAACGCAGCCTCACAGGCTGGTGACCAAGAGGAGAGGTTCGGGCCTCCGGCGAGAAGTTGCGTTAAAGGGGCGATGATACTGGCGAAGTTGCGGATAAAACGGCGGAAATACGAACATAGACCGACACAACTGCGAAGTTCTTTCAAGGTTGTGGGCTTGGGGAAGTCTGCGACGGCACGAAGTATGGTAGGATCCAGTAGAACGCCATCCTTGGATATGACATGACCAAGTATTGTGAGCTTGGTAGCGGCAAAGTGACATTTCTTCAAGTTGAGCTAGTAGGCCGGCTTCAGTAAGGCACGTAAGGGCACGCTGAAGGCGCAGAAGGTGGGAAGGGAAATCTTTCGAGAAAACGACAATGTCATCTAGATAACAAAGACACGTTTCCCATTTGAGCCCACTGAGAATGTTATCCATCATTCTCTCGAAGGCGCCGGGGGCGTTGCACAGTCCGAACGGCATCACATTGAATTCATACAAGCCATCGGGAGTGATGAACGCTGTTTTCGGGCGGTCAGCGGAAGCCATCGGTACTCGCCAATAGTCAGAGCGCAAATCTAGCGACGAAAATAACTCCGCTCCTTGCAAACAATCTAGCGCGTCGTCAATTCGTGCTAGTGGGTAAACATCTTTGCGGGTTATCTTATTCAGACGCCCGTAGTCCACACAGAAGCGGATCGTGCCATCTTTCTTCGTCAGCAACACTACGGGGGAGGCCCAAGGGCTATGAGATGGTCGTATGATGCCCCGTTGAAGCACATTGGCGACATGGTCACGAATGACGCGGCGCTCAGTGGGCGACACACAATATGGTCGCTGCCGCAGAGGAGAAAGAGGACCAGTGTCGATTGCATGAGAAACGGTCAAGGCGCCGCCCAAGGAAGGCTGGGACACTTCAAAAAATGCACTGAAGCGCTGAAGGATGGCGACTATTTGGTCCCGTTGGGCGGACGGAAGGCCGTTCGCGATAGCTCGATGAAGGGCGTCGACAGGAAGCTTATCACTCGTAGCAGCACAAGACGTCAGGGCAGCGACGTGAGGAAAAACGTCAGGTTCGGAGAACATGTAAGTGCGATCAGGGTCCAGCTCTTCAATGTAGACGAGGCACTCCCCGCGAAGAACAACCGTCGGGCAGGGAAAAGGGATGGAAGCATAGATGACACAGCTGCGATCAGAAATAGTTAGAACGGCGAAAGGAAAAAGGATGCGGTTATGGTGGGCGGAGGCGAGTTTGGGCGTAAAGAAAACAGGACTAGGGAGGGCAGATGTCGAAATAAGGGGAAAGAGAACAGCAGAAAAGGGAGGAATGTCGGTGTCTGCCGCTACAAGAAGTTTAGCAGGGCGCACGGGCGGGTCACACAGGAAAACATTACACACAGGGGAAAGCTCAACTTCAGCACGGGCACAATCACAGCACTGTGAGTCAACAGAAAGTGGTAGCCGAGGATGATGTCGTGGCAGCAGGTGTAAAGCACCACCATCTCGACGACATACGTAATGTCTTTGATGCAAACTCGTACTGTGCACGCTGCCACAGGGGTGATGCGCTCTGAACTGGCCGTACGAAGCGAAAAGGCAGAAAGCGGCGTCGTGACCTTGCGAATTTTGTGGCGAAGGGCATCACCAATTACGGAAACGGCAGCGCCTGTATCCACCAGCGCAAGAACGGGAAAACCTTCTACGAACACTTCAATGACATTGGCGGGAGAAGGCGGAGGACGTAACGAGTTCGTCAAACGCGCAGTTCTTGCCTCCGGAATTGCGGCATTTAGTTTTCCCCTTGCGTAGGGCCCTGTCGCCGGAGCATCGGCGAAATGGAACGTCGGAGAGGCGAAGGCGAACGGCGTGTCGAGTACTGAGCCCGAGGTGGAGACGGTCCAGAGGAGACGTTGCTCAAGGGCGGCTCGGGATCGTAGTGGTACTGACGGACTGCGTTCTCAGGATGAAGCGGGAGCTGACGGCAAAGGCGAGCGACGTGACCCGGGTGCCCGCAAGCATAGCAAATTGGGCGATTGTCGGCGGTTCGCCATGGGTTCCTAATGCGGCGTCGCGGTCGAGGAATCGGAGACTGAGGGGCCATGAAACGAGGTGGAGCATAAAATGTAGGGCCGTTCTGGTAAGACGATGTAGGAAGCGGACCGCGCGTTCCAGCGGTTACTTGAGCGTAAGTGAGTGGGGCTTGCACAGGAGCGATGGGAACACTAGAAGGCAGCGCTTCAGCGACTTTCTCCTCGATAACGTGGCGGATAGCCGGCGAGATGGATGGCGCGTTGGCCGGCGCTAATTGCGAAGGCAGACGATCGGCAGACCTGGATGGAGCAGGGACAGCTGGCGTGAAACTCCTTCGCGGATGAAGTCTTGGATATTCTGCATAAATTGAGACTGTTCCGCAGACGACGTATCCAGTGCCAAGCCAGCAATGCCGGCAGGTGCGCCAGCCCGCCGCGTAGAAGCGCGTTGCTTTCGTAGCTCGTCAAACCTTTGGCACAGGGTTATATTGTCGGATACGGAAGTAGGGTCCCTGGCCGACATCATGTAGTGCGCATCATCAGAGAGACCTCTTAGAACATGTGTGACTTTTTCGGGCTCGGGCATGGACGGATTGACCCGCTTGCAGAGGTCAACCACGTCCTCAATCTGGTAAACGTTTTCTTGGGAAGTTGAAGCCGTGCATGGAGGCCTAAGACATCCGCGAAGTTCTTCTTGAAGAAAGACCACGTCGAAAGATCGGCTTCGTAGTTTCGAAACCACAGATTTGCCACGTCCGTGAGGTAGAGGAGGACGTTGCTCAGTTTTATGGAATCGTCCCAGCGGTTGTAAGTGGTGACGCGCTCGAAAGAGGCCAGCCAGTCGTCAACGTCATTGTCGTCAGTACCACTGAAGAAAGGTGGGTCACGGGAGCGTTGTGTCCCGGGACAGAAGATGGTGGCAGAAGTGGCAGGGATGGGCGCCGATGGTTGGCTGGGAGCGTCCTGCATGGTGTGACCGAAGGCGGTAGCGTGCGGTTCCGAAGTTCCAGGGTGAAATTTGCGAGGAGGACTGGAGCGACGACCTAGACACCTCCATCAAGTGTAAGGTGTTTATTGGAGCACCAAGACCGCAGGCAACACCCGCAAACCAAAGTGACGGGGGTAGCATTCGAACCAACAGTGAAGTGCCAACAAGGCTCCGGCTTCACTTCGTCTACCTCTTCGTGTTGGCGCGCGAGCGGATGGCGATCGAGATTACTGCAATATATATATGTTGTCACGTAGTGGTGACAAGGATGTAGACACCAAAAGAAGACACAGGCTTGATGGTACTGAAATTAAATCTTTATTGGGCTGACTTGCGCCCGCAAAACAACTAAGCAACTCAGCGGCAGTGATAGCAACAAACGTGCTCGTCGATCGTCGAACAAAGAATGCCCGTCATACTCGTCGACGCCCAGTTTAAAGGCTCCTCAAAACAATCTAGATAACGTCGGAAACTGCTACTAGCACAACCTGGCACATTTGAAGAAACATATGCAAGTGACCGGAATCTTCGAGACAGATCTCGGTGCATCGTTCGCGACAAAAAAAAAACGATAACGTGTCGTATCACGACAACCTTGAGCGAATGACTGCTCGAACTCGGGGTGCATAACACGGGGGCAGAATTGGCGGAGGCAGTGCGAGTCTCCCAATTAGAGAGACTAAGCACGACCGAGACGGGCAGGGTAATCCTTGCAAAAGTAGGCCTCAACCCAGATAGGGGAATTCAAAAAAAAGTCACAATTAAGGGGCCCATGAAAAGCTTGAAGCCGTGCTTAAGAAAGGCGCACGAGCGGTCGGCGTGCCTTCACTAGTCAGCAAAGCGCAAAAAAATTTTAGGCTAACATCTTTAATAGCGCAGATATTCCATTTTAAAAATGACGCTCCTCCTCTCCCGTCACTGTAGCCCTTAACTCATACACGCCGATGCGCCGGCCAAAAAAAAAAGAAAATGTCCGGGCCGACGCCCCGCCCATAATGCGTCACGGAGTGACGCCACCGACTCTCGGTTTGTTTACTTCCGGTAGTGCTCCGATATCTTCCCCTTCGTGTTTGCGGCGGTTCGCGTGTCGGTCGCCATGGATCGCATGGATCCCGAGCTCGAAGAGAGGCTGCGTGAAGCCGCTGCCGAGCTGGACTTTGATCCATATGATTATACTCCGTTTCGTGATCCGCTAGACAGCGACGACAGCAGCACGCCATCGACTGGCCCTTCTGAACCACCCGCTGGCAACGGAGACGACGGCCTACCATGGTGCGTTCCGTGGCGCACGCGCCACTGCACATAAGTTATTACAACTTTCTTATTTCACGAAATGCCGTTTCGTGTTTGCTTCGCGGCCTTTTCACATTTTACTTATGCGCAGGTGCCGCTGCGGCCGCTGCGAAAGCATGCCCACACCTGAAGAAGATGTGTGCTGCCGCAGCATGCCGGAGGTGCTGGTGGTGTGCCAGCAGGACGGCGGCTGCATTACGATCCACCCAGCGTTCCAAAGCGTGTGCCTAACGCCCGAAGTCCTTCGGGCTGTGCACATTGCACTAGAGGAGGAGGGAGCGAACATCGATGGAGACGGAGATGTAAACAAGTAGGTAGTGCGGAAGCGTCAGGTGACAGATTCGCATTATTTTTTTGTGTGTGTGTATGATCCGTTTACTGTATTTTCAGGCAGCACCGCTTCATAGCCTACCGCTTGTTTACCATGTGGATTTGGGGCAGGCTGGGCGAAGGCAACTGGGTGGTCCTGCCAGCCTGCGTCGTTTGCCGGGCTCGGCGTGAATTTCCGTCGGCGAGCTACGTGGGATTCAGGCACACTCCCCTTTAATCTCAGGTGATTGTCGCTTCACTGCATGCTGTATTCTAAACTTTATCACGTGTGCCAGGCGCACTGCTTCGAGTGGTGCATGGAAGTGCGTTTATTTTTAAGGTGGAAAAGTAGAGAATGCTATTTTATGAACGCCAAGTTATGCACTGCGTCAAGTGTCTGTTTTGTGGCACTGTTTAAGAACAGACATCTCATTCCTCTAAAGTGCCAGAACTTCTAGATATCTAAGCAAGAAAGGTGTAGAACTGTTAGTTAGTGAAAAATAAAGCCTGGGAAGAAAATTCAAATCCTAGTAAAAAAAAGATACACATCCAAAAACAATCCAGAATGGAGGACAATGCTGAGCATCGCCAAGTTTGCTTGAGCACATGCTTCCAAGCATCTACCATAAACATTCATTTATTTGGAATGGAATTTTATAGAAAAAAAAAATTAAAATCGAAACACAGAATGCTTGTGCCGAGGCAGCACAAGCATTCTGTGTTTTGATTGATACCGAGTGTGTGAGTGCTCAATACTGACACAATGAAATGAGTGCTTGAAGGTTTGTTTATTGGTACTCCTAGCCGTGAATACATGACAACAGATCGCAGAATACATCCATTCCAGCAGTGGAGTAATACAGGTGAAGCACAGATCAAACCACAACTCTTGTTCCTGCATTTGCTGATCTGAATTATTAATTTGAATTTATTTACAGTCTAATATGCTTGCAGAGTGTTATATTTCTTATCTCCAAGCTGCAGTAATAGCTGGTCCCTTTCAGGTGTGTTTGCCAAAGTGTAGGGGCAGCACTGCATATTTTCAAAACGTGCAGGTTCAACCGCCCTTGAACCAAATTTCATGAGCGTTAGCCATTGGCCGCAGTCACAGTTGCTGCTGCCACTTCGATCTTGGCTCGCTTGCACTCTTGCTCAGTTTTTTGGCAATGGGCTAGTCTGGCTTCTCTTTGTTCAATGGTCTCGGCAGGCTGTCTGGCACGGTTGCAACCTCCGTCTATAGTGAGGTGGCGTATGTGCATGGTGTATTTCCTTAAGTTTAATGAAGGAGAAGGAGTTAATGAAACATTAAGGCGATGATCATTGTAGCGCACGAAAATGTCTTGTAATTAGAAATTGATGGAGGCGATGTTTACTGTACAGTGCGAGAGTGTGTTGTAGTTTGACTGTGATATGTTGTGGCAATAGCATAGTGCTCTCATGTCTAAGCTATAAAGATGACATTGTTTGCTGCACAGCGTGAGAATTCAAAGTCAACACTGCATTCACTTTGAGGTTTGTGCACGGGAGAAGTAGAGCGAATGCTCTAAAAGCCTTATTTTAGCTGTCTTGGCTATCACCAGCTGTCATGCCTGCACATAATCCCCTATTTCTTGATTATCAGCTGTATCTAACTGTGCATTACATCGCTCTCCTTTCACAGTGAATATATGTACACCAATTCTGCCAGCTAAGGTAGCCACTGCTTCTCATTTTGTGGCCTGTACCGCAGGAATCACTTAGTTGGGCTGGGAGACCTTGTCATTGCCTGTTCTAATATTTATCCCTCTGGCATTTTATAGAGCGAGGAGCTTCTTTCAAACTCATTCATTTGGCACTGTTGATAAGGATGTTTTTAACTTGTTCTCTTGCAATTTCTGGGGCCTGAACTTTGTCGACAGCTTGGCTTGTTATCTTGCTTCCTTGAGATCTGTGAATATGTTTCTAGATTTTACTGTCGCTTTTCTATCCGCATATCTCCTCTTCTGTGGCTTCTTTTCATGGTTGATTTTTCCAGTGTTTGTGTTTACATTTTATTCATCTGTGCAGGATAGTCAAAGGAAAACGAAAGGCAGTATAGAACAGAGCACCAGATAGAAGGATCAGAACTGAAGAATTTACAGCTTTGCAGAAAAAGACCACGATGAAATTTGCAAGGAGAGAAGAAGGGAGCACTTATCCAAAAGGAAGAGGTCACCTGCCTTGGGGAAGAGCATTCCGACCAGTTACGTGGCTGTGTGATGGTGGGCTGTCGGCTTTGACGGTTCCAAGCGGCCTCCACTGGTTTCTGCTTTGGTTATGTGGGCTGAAGCATTCCCCGTCTACGGTACGAGCAATGCACTTTGCAACACACTCTCATGCTGTGCAGTAAGCAGCGTTCTCTTCATCAAGTTCAAACTACAACATACTGTTCAGCTGTGCGGCAAACATTGTGATCTTCATGAAGTACCATCTGCACCACTCCTTCATTTAACCTGGGTAAATATGGCATACACGTACGCCATCTGGACGAGTGCGGCCGAGGTTTGCTAGCGTAATGTGGGACCAATTTAAGCAGTGTGACATAATTCGCAGTGCTTTCACATTACTGCACCTAAGCAGAATTGAGTGCACTCGTGCAATTTCTTTTGGAGGGGGGGGGGGGGGAGCAGTTCTTTTCACTGCACTAGAGTATGCAGGTTGTGCCACAACTTTTTCTCAAAGTTGGCAAATCCCATGAATCCTTGCAGCTCATTGACCTTTTTGTAATTTTTTAGCATATGTAATACCTTTCCTGCAGTTTTGGTCTGTTCTATATTGTCACAAACCCCGCCTTAACGATTAACAGAGGTGCGGGATCCCCTTTACGGTTACCCGTCGTCCCTCTATGAGGTTTTAGAACACAGTTAAAAGTTAGGCCGGTCAACCAGTGAAGTGCGTGTGTTGGTGTGTGATCAAGGAATAAATTTATGCGTCACTTTTTTAACACACAATGGGAACATATATAGGTAGTAGTCCAAATTACACTGCATAAAAAAAATTAATAAAACACCAGGACATGATAGTAATAAAAAACGACTCAATAAATGACAAGAGAAAAAATCGACAATGAACAAACGCTGTGATAAAGAAGACTATAAAATAACAAAGCAAGTATTCCAGAGATAGTAAGTAAGGGCGAGAGTTACACAAAAACACAGCGTAAAATACTAAGACAGGTCAAGGTTTAAACAAAGGCAAAAAGAATATTCAATTAACCGACAGTCTGTAGCAAAACGGATTCTCACAGCCTTCTTATCTAATGAGGTATCGTAATCGCCGAGTTGGTCGGTAGCGGCGGCCGTACAGGGAGTGGGGACGACAAGTAGGTCGTGGGCTCGATGAAAAAAAAAAGACACTTTCCTGGAGCAAGCAGCCACAAGAGTAAACTTTTTTTGTATAGCAGGCCATCACATAGGCATAGGCAAAACTGGCTGTTCGAGGTTGGGTCTTGAGCAGCAGCTAAGAACGACTTCAGATGCTGATCGGTGTGTTCCTCGGTTCAAAAGGTATGAGTATTTGGAAATCTCTGAGATAAAGCAGTGACGTAATGATCAAAGTTGTCCGCGTCGCATTCCGTCGTGACAGGTGGCAACTAGGAGAGGCAGTCTCCATCTGCGTGCCGTCGGCCACTTTTGTATGAAATGCTGTAGTCGTATTCTTGCAAGCGAAGTGCCCAGCGGGCTAGGCGACTAGACGGATCACAGAGATTGAGTAGCCAGCATAGGGAATGGTGATCGGTTATATATGGTGATACCCTTATTGTCAAACCTCATTTCTGGCAGGTAGCAAGTATGCCCGTTGGTAGTTGTAGTAGGTCCTCTCTGTGATGCCTTGCACCCCAATGGATTGCAGGAACCGATGAACTGAAGCTATACCGCAGCCAGAGAACAAGATGCCTGCAGCCAGGAGGACATTTCTTGCTGCCTTTCCTTCAACCAGTGGTTGGCTTTTCCAGAGGAAAGAATGCTGCAGTGAGCATGTCCCCTTCACAGTCACAAGGCTTCCCGCTATGCTAAAGTAAAGGGTTCTTGTTTGCCCGCTCATTGTTCAGGCCTCAAGAAGCTGCCGCAGGCAACCCTCGAACACAAGGAATTTTCATTCTTTGTAGAGGGGTTCCTCAATCGCTGACTGGGCCGTTTCATCCTGATGGTCGCTGAAAAAGAAGTACAGTGATGTCAGCGATTGGTGCCATGTGATTGTTAATATTATGAACTAATACGTAGCAGCCGTGGATGTTCATCTCGGAATGTCTTGGCTGTAAAATGTGCTAAATAAAGCTGCTGTCAAAGTTTATAGTAGGTATGCTTTTTTTTTTTCATTCTATCAACAGGGAACAGAAAAATGCCATGGCAAATTAGGTACACTTTAGGGCTACGCAACTTATATTTTTTTCACAACAGAATCAAATATCCTTGTGCATCTTAGTGACTTGTTCAAATATTTGTGCAAAATTAAACTTCAAAGTGCATGTGATGGCTCCGTAGTAGCTCTAAAGACAGCACTAATGTACACTAGGCAGACACAGCATGACCATATTATGTAAGGAAAAATTGCCCTTTTGCTACCTGACGCAACTGTGAATATCCTAACACCACGTCCGAGATTAGTCGTGTGCAAGGTATGTATGAGGCATGGTCTCTATAGACTCATCAAGGCAATATTTGTTGACCCATTGTGAGTATTACCACATCCTTAATCATGTCAAGCCATGCATGAGAGTTATGAACGCTATCATTCGAATGGACTGTGTCACAGTTAGGGTATATTTGCAGGTTTGAATGAGTGAATATGTGACACATAGGTGACGTATTTCGTCAAGTTTTCTTTTTTTTTTGCCTAATTAACAGTGCTTAAATGACAAATTTTCTTGCCTGCCATAGCCAGCAAAGCACAATAGTGGATGAAAGAAGTTCTGTTCTAACGAGCGGCCAGTGATAGCAGTAACTGGCCAGTGATAGCAGCCTGCCACCGACTTCTCTGGTGGCAGGCTTCTCTGTTTGAACCTTGGGGCTGACTAGAGATTTAAATCCAATAGACACCTGTGTTCCTGGAAAAATTTCATATATTTCAGATTATTTGCAAGCACCCCATCTACGTTTAATGTAATCAATCATATAGCTCTTTAATGCATTTTCACAACACTACAACATCTTTATCAATAATGACTTACCAACAGAATGGCACTCCCACATTGTGTTGCCACAGTATGCGTGCGAGTAGTTGAAGGCCCCGCTGGTGATGCTTCCTGCAGAGAGATATTCATAATTATAATGATGGTTGTAGATTTGAAATTTTTCATGCTTTCATTTTCAGGTGCTGTATAGAGTGAACTGCCCGTACCAAAATGCAAACATTGTCAACTTGCTACACTTACACAAATATTCTGAAAGTGGAGAACTGATATGACTAAAAATTTGCACAGACAAGCTGTAGTTTGTGGAGTTTCAAGAGCCCTGAAAAATTTGGAGGCATGTTAGCAGCACAAACAAAAGACACAGTGCAGGACAGTCGACTAATACACTGTTCCATGAACCAATCCAGCAGCTCATTATTTTTGAACGTCGGGTCTCCCATGTTAATCCAGTTAATATATGTGCTCCGAGTTTCTTTTTTTGGTGCGCCAGTGCACACCAAAGCCTTGCATCATCCACTAAACAAAATTAACTATTTGAACTCCAAAATAATCTCATCTATACAGGAAGAGCTACATTTTAATTGCTTCCAGAAGGTGCCTCAAGCGATGATCGAGCTTGTGCATGGAAGCAGACATAACATTTGCACTTATTTGCATAGCTTACTTACTCGGGCAATAGAGCCATCATATGCAATATAATACAAAGCTGTTCAGTACAGTTGAAAATTAAGCATGTACGTATGTCAAAGACTTGCATTATCCACTGGACAAAAGGAACTATCCAAAATATTCTCACCTCTACAGGAAGAGCTGTGGTATTTGGATCACCTCCGGTAGGTGCCTGAAGCAATGGTTGAACACGTAACTAACTGCATGAAAGCATAATGACATAGCAACAGTTGTGCTAGTTTATATAGCTTCTAGAAATAGAGCCATCATATATGTGTGCAACATATTCCAAAGTTATATATGTGGCCTAAATATACATAAATATAAATATAAAAGTATATATACATTGTTATTAATACCATGATAGCAGTACTAACCTGTCCAGAGGAAACCTGTGTAGTGCTGAGGTCTTTCGGGCTTCCTGGCGATGATGGTTTGCCATGCTAGGAAAAGAAAGGAAATTTGTGCGTAATCAACATTGTGTTAATGGCAGTTTTATTATTCTGCACATGAATGAGAATGAAAGGAGACAACAGTCTGCAAGTGCAAGGTCATAGGGGATACCTTCTTTTTTGTTTATCTATATACCACATGTCATTTTTCCTTCCACTTGGTATTTAGTGATCTTTCTGCCTAAAATCGTTACATGACTAATTCTGATCAATATCAACCACAAAAGTATTTAAAAAAAAAACCTACATTTACCTTGGACTCGACTGTTGGCTCCTTTCATTAATTGTATCATAACGAGCCAATTTCCCCTTCAATTTTCCGCTTCATGAATGAGAAAGACATGCATATACAGGTGTTAAAAGGCAAAGATCAAGAGTGCACTAAACGCACTGTGAAATAAGCATATCTTTAGGTGGATGGGGGGTGGGGGGAGGATGCAGTTGGTCTGTATTGTTATTAGTGTGCTGGTATTTTTTTATTACAAGTCAGGCTTGGTTTATGGGGTTCAACGCCCCAAATTCGACTCAAACGAGGCGCCGCACAGCACTGAGTGACATCGCACAGCACATGTACAGGTGCGGACGTAAGTAAACGGAGCAGCTAGGCTTTTTCAGTCAAATTAAAATAACGCCTTCCTCACTGGAGATCAGGAAATATTTGTCCGTGAAAGGGCACTTGCGTCTACTACCGGTCCACGCATACCACGACTACCAGTTTCAAATATGCACCGAGTGAAAAATGAAGAAAAAGCGTGCTCCGTTTACTTTTGTCCGCACCGGTACGCGGGCACCTTGCTTGCGCTTCCGTCGAAAAGCGGCCGCTGTGCCTTGGGCACAGCAGTCGACCACCCTAACCCACTGCACCACCCTGGCAAATTATACTGCGATTGTTGTGATCGCGTACACGTTAGTGTATGTTAATTCATGGTTTCATGTGCGCAGGTCGCCTTATCTTTTTTTTTTCCTTATCCGCGCGCCGCAGGGCGAGAGCTCCCTTTCATACATTTTCAGCGGCTTGACTTGTTGTGGTCCTCTCGCAAGAGCGGTTTGCGCGCACGAAATCTGCGCCTGCAAAACTTGCGCTAGGCTTCATGCACTTCCATGCGAGACTCCGAGCCATGCTACGCGTGTTTCCACAATAACTTGCAACCCAGAAAACTTACCATTCCAGGGAGAAACTTCGTCGGCAAAGCGTCGGACTTGAGGCGTTGACGTCTCACGTTGAGGCCAGTTTGCTGCGCCAAACTGGGATTATACTGGTATGCGTCACGGGAAAAGTGGCGGCCACAAGCTCTGAGCTCCTGGCGCTTGTCCGACGATGACAGCCCGACGCGTTGGAGCCAGCTTTCCCGCGTGACACCTTGCTTTGTAGGGACACGATGTCGCATTATAACATCTTTCCTGTCCTCGGCTTTACAGCCAACTACACAGCAATGGTGGTCCATTGCAGACCAGAAAAAAAACAGCAGCAGTTGGGATCGCGAGATTTTAAGATTGACAACCGGGCAACACGTGCTTTTGCGAGCAGACGGATCTCTCTCGGCCGGAAGTGTTCCGCTTCTATCAAGATGCGCGCAGAATTTTTACCTTTCTTTAATGTACAATAACAACTAACGAATAAAATACTACTTTCAGGAAGAATAGTGCCAACTTTAAAATCTATAATTGCAAAAATTACACGTGACGTCATATGGCCATGGCCAATGATAACGCTAACCCCAATGACGTCGCATGGGCTGGGCGGCTGAAAACGCACGGTGGTGAGTCGCCCAAATTGTCTGCGAGCGGCAATTTTCCAAAATTATTTGTAAATTACAGCTAACATGCAGAGCTTTTTGAATGTGATCTCGATGCTCACTAAGACCACCTCTAAACACATGTAGCATCAAAATACGGCCGTAAATGGCGTTTCAGGGGCCCTTTAATAGTGAAATCAGGAATGCCTTGGTAGTCCCCCCATTTCCTAGGAATATGCATCCAGAATTTAATGTCGAAAGAAGAGCAAAACGAGCCGAAGCTCTAGAGCGACGGTTCAAGAATATGGGAGTAAAGGAAGTAGTCTATGTTGATGCGGCAAGTGGCAGAACAGGTGCGGCGGTAGCTTCGGTAGTCGATGGCTGAGGGGCACCGGTATCCGCGGCAGCTATCAGAGGCCGCAACATAGAGACTGCGGAGGAAGTTGCGATAGCGCTAGCTTGCGTAAGAACAGAAGCCAAGTTCATAATTAGCGACAGCAAAACTGCCATTCAAAATTTTGGGAAGGGGAGGATATCGCCGGAGGCGGCCAAAATCCTCACCCAAAGAACGATAAATAGGAAAATTCAGTCAATTTGGACACCCGCTCACGCTGCCGTCCCTGGTAACGAGGCGGCTCACGAGCTAGCCCGAGCTCCCTACTTCCGGGTAGCCGTCGAGCCCCCCGAACACTGGGCATACGATGAGCGTCTGCAAAATTACGGGGAAATCATAGACCATTATAAATTGGGACGTAGACTGGTACCCCCGCCAGATGTTAGACTAAATAACAGAGAAGCTGTCGCGTGGAAGCGACTACAAACTAATAAGTTCATGAACCCGGTCTGGGCGTTTCACGCGCTACCAGACTTTAGGGACAATGATATCTGCAAACACTGTGGGGCGAGAGGGACCCTCGATCACATAATTTGGGAGTGCCCACAATCTCCAGGGATAGGGCAAAATATTACGAGCAGAGAAGCCTGGGATACTCTGCTGCGAAGCGCGGACCCTGCGATCCAGCACCGCACCGTCCATCTGGCGGAAGAGGCCGCAACAAGCCATGGGCTACCTGCCAGCCACTAATCCGCGTTCGTACAACTCTCCGTTTCCGATGGAATTAAAAGTTGTACAACCAACCAACCAACGAGCATGAATGAACACGGGATACAGAATTGATATGCGTGCCAGAATCACAGTGATAAGGCCGCATGCCGGCGTTTGTTAAAAAACAAATACAGTTTTGAAGGTTTCGCAGCACTACGCCCCCCTTAAAAAACATCCGCCTTGATGTTCCAAAATAAACAAACCAACTTAAACAGAAACATCACACAGCTCAAACCCCACGGATTCTTTAAAGCGTGTAATAAAGCTTCAGGCGAACATGTACGATTTCTGGGCGCGCGGGTCGCCGTTGGGATGCTGTCGTACCGTCGGGATTGACTTACTGTCCAGTTGTCCGACGCGGCGAATGATTTTGTACGGTCCAAAGTATCGACGCAACAACTTTTCACTTAGTCCACGGCGGCAAATTGCAGCCCAAACCCACACTTGGTCTCCTGGATTGTACTCTTCGTGGCGTCGTCGTAAGTTGTATCGTTGGGTGTTAGTGCGCTGTTGGTTTTTAATACGCAGCCGTGCGAGTCGCTGGGCTTTATCCGCACGCTGCAGGTAGGCGGCGACATCAAAGTTGTCCTCGTTGGTTACGTGCGGCAGCATTGCGTAGAGATTCGTCGTGGGCTCCCTACCGTACACAAGCTTGAACGGGGTCGCTCTGGTCGTCTCCTGGGCTGCAGACGTATACGCGAAGATCATGTACGGCAAGATGGCGTCTCAGGTCTTGTGTTCAGCGTCGACGTACGTGGCGATCATGTCCGCGATCGTTTTGTTTAGACGCTCCGTAAGGCAATTGATCTGGGAATGGTATGTAGTTGTTCGTCGATGACTCGTATGTATGTATTCCAGTATGGCTTTCGTCAACTCTGCCGTAAACGCCGTACACCTGTTCGTGATGAGCACTTCTAGGGCGCCATATCGCAAGAGAATTTGCTCGACAAAAAATTTGATAACTTCTGCCGCGGTACCATTGGGCTATGCTTTTGCTTCGGCGTAACGGGTAGGGTAGCCCTTGTTACCCATAGACGAAGCTGGAAAGGGGCCGAGGAGATCCATCCCAATTTCTTGCAAGGGCAGGTCTGGGGGCGGAATCGGGTCTAGTAGTCCTGCTGGTGTGATGGGCGGCGTCTTGCGTAGTTGGCTCTCACGACATGTCTTTACGTAGTGGGAAACTTCGCTAGGCAGTCGCGGCCAGTAATACTTCTCCTGGATTAGACGCAACGTGCGTGTTCCAGGCAGAACAAGAAGCTACGCGGTCCTGTTGGGTGCGAAGTTGTTCTCAACGAGGAGGCGATTGCTTAACGCGAACGATGATAAATGTTGCCTGAACACAGAAGAAGGGGAAGCGGTCTTTTCATCTAAGTCATCGGCTAGCGCTATCAGCTCAGGGCCTGATCGCGGTTGTTTTGCGAAACGGCTGGCGCGTACCGGTCCCAAAAAGGCGTCTTCGTCGTCTTGTTTCGCCGGCGTATCAATGGAGGCTCGTGACAAGCAGTCTGCATCGGAGTGCTTGATGGCTAACTTGTAGACAACTATGATGTCGAATTCTTGAATACGCAGGCTCCATCGGGCAAGGCGGCCGGAGGTGTCCTTCAAACTTGCCAGCCAGCAGAGCGCGTGATGATCGCTTACCATCTTGAATGGTCGGCCGTATATGTACGGGCGGAACTTTGAAGTGGCCCAGATGATCGCAGGCACTCCTCGGTGGTCGAGTAATTCGCTGAGGCTTTCGAGAGGAACCTGTTAGCGTAGGTGATTACTTTCTCCTGTCCGGCATTCTTCTGAATGAGAACGGCGCCTAGGCCCAGACTGCTCACGTCGGTATGTATCTCAGTCTCGGCGTTCTCATCGAAGTGGCCTAGCACAGCAGGGGACTGTAGTTCTTGACAAATCGTCGGTAATATGCGCACAGTCCGAGGAATTGGCGCACAGCTTTCTTGTCACCTGGCTGTAAAAACTGTGCGATCGCAGCTGTTTCCTGTGGGTAAGGGCGAACTTCTTCCTTGCTGACAATATGACCAAGAAACAACATCTCTTCTAGACGAAGTGACACTTCTTTGCTTTTAACGTTAAACCCGAGGATTTGATTGCGTCAGGTACTGCTCGAAGCCTTCTCAGATGGTCTTCAAAGTTTGACGAGAACACAACGACGTCATCCAAGTATACCAAACAAACCTGCCACTTAAAGCCTGCCAGGACAGTGTCCATTAGCAGTTGAAAAGCCAAATGTTTATTACCTTGAATTCGAGGAGGGTGTCCGCTGTTATTAACGGAGTCTTCTCGCGGTCTCTTTCGTCGACCTCAATTTGCCAGTATCCACCCTTCAGGTCCATCGACGACAAGTACTTAGCGTTACAGAGCCGGTCCAGAGTGTTGTCGATGCGAGGAAGCGGGTAGACTTAGTTATGTCATTCAAGCGGCGGTAATGAATGCAGAAGCGAAGTGTGCCGTCTTTCTTCTTCACCAAAACGACTGGTGCCTCCCAAGGGCTGTTGAATTTCTGGATCACGTCATCACGCAGCATTTCCTCAACTTGATCGCCTATGGCCTGGCGTTCTCGTGGCGATACACGGTGGGGGCTTTGACGTAGCAGTCAAGTGTTTTCGTCCGCGATGATGCGATGATTTGCCAACGGAGTTTGCCGCACCTTCGATGCTGGAGAAAAGCACTCGCTGTAGCTTTCAAGAAGAGTGCGAATTAGGTCCTGTCTGTCTCGGGGGAGCGCTGAGTTAATGCCGAAATTGCGCTGCTTGGTTCGGTTGGGTGCATCGTCAAGTTGGCTGAGGAGGGCGAAGACTTCTCTAGCTCGTCAAGGAAAGCAATCGTCATGCCCTTATTCAGGTGCCGGTATTCTTCAGGGAAGTTCGTGACGACCACATCAGCTTGTCCGTGACGGAAACGGACGATGCCTCTTGCGATGCCAAGTCCTGTATCTAGTAACAACTGAGTGTTTTCTTCGATGACCCCTTCCGTGATTTCGACTTCTGTTGTGACCACAGGAACGATGACGCTTGATCAGGGTGTACGCTCCATTGTCTGTCTAGGACGTTGAGAGCGACGTATGCTTCCAAGTTCTCATAGCAGGTGTGGCTTTATCGGTCGAGAGCTTGTTGAGTTGGAATCGGAGGTCGCTGATGGCTCGATGTTAGTTCAGAAAATCCATGCCGGGAATCACATCGCGGAAACAGTGCTGTAGGACGACGAAGCTGGTAGGGTAGGTACGTCCATTTACTATCTCTCTTGCGGTGCATCGCCCCAACAGCGTAAATAGGTTATCACCAGCGATGCGGATTAGCAGGCCGTCCAAAGTGGTCGTCACTTTCTTGAGCTGAGCGTTGAAAGCTCCACTGATTACAGAGAAGTCGGCACCGGTGTACACTAGGGTAGTAAGCGTGAGTCCGTCGACAGCAACCTCAAGGTCACTTGTTCGCGTCCTAGTATTGCACGTTGGCTTCGGTGTTCGATCTCTGCTTCGTCTTGTGCTGAAGTCGCGGCTGGGGCACATCATCGTAAGGTTGCTGGGCGGCAATGTCAACTTGAAATCTGGTCGTGATCTTGTCGACATTGTCGTCTTGTGGATCGGCGATTTAATGGCTGCGTCATCGTCACTCATCATCGGCGATGGAAGATCTTCGAATTTTTGCCGTGAAGCAACCTCACCTCCAAAGGCTGCTCTATTTAGTTTGCCCGGCGCGGGCTTGGGGACCTTCCGCGCACACTTTCATCGTAGTTACGGCCTGGCGACGCAAAGCGGGCCCTGAACGGCGATGGAGGCCTGAGCCGACGGCTGTCAATGTCTTGCGGTCGTTCACCTGGGCGTGGCCGTGGAGCGTCAATTGCAAATCCGCGGAGACGGATTCGTCGGTATGGGCAGTGGCGCAGAATGTGGCCGGACTCACCGCACTGGAAGCATAATGGCTGGTCGTTCGCTGTCCTCCAGGCGTCGTGCTTCCTCGGGCTTAGGGGTCGTTGGTAGGCTTGGCGGGCGGGGGCCAAGGGCGGCTTTCAGGAGCAGGGCGTTAGCGGCGAGGGCTTGGAAAGTCACCACGTCGGGGCGCAGGGCGACGTAATGCACCAGCATAGTTCATTGCTGTTGCCTCTTGTGCTGGAACTGTCGCAGCCCTCGCTTTAGGAATGCCCAGCGCCTGCTGAACTTCTTCCCGGACGACGTCCGCGAGCGTCGCCACCTGGGGTTGTTGCGATGACGGCAGCAATCGACGCAGCTCCTCTCGCACGGTCTCCCGGATGAGGTCCCGAAGGTTCTTTCCGGCTGCTGATGCGCTGGGGTAGTGGCTTGAGTATTCCGGTTGAAGTGGTCGCTCGTAGTGGTGCATACGGGTGTCCAAAGTATTCTCGATGGTGGATGTTTCGCTTTCAAATTCGTCCACAGTTTTAGGCGGGTTGCGGACACGCCCTGCAAATAGCGACTCTTTAACGCTTCGCATTAAAATTTCACTCTCACCGTCGGTCATGTTGGGGTCGGCTCGGCCCTCTATGTAAACCAGGACGGGCTCGTTTCAGAGTTGAAGTCTTCATTGGAGGAGGGCCTGAGCTCTTTCTTTTCGAACAGAACTTGCAAAGGCCACCAAAAGCTCTGCTTTGAATATCTTCCAATCCTAAAAAGACTATTGTCGTGATTTTCGAACCAAACTCGGACATGTCCTTAATGAACAAAGTAGACTTGCCTGAGTTTCGCCGCGTCGGTTCAACCGTTGAGTTCTGCCACACGGTCGAAAAGGTCCATCCAGTCTTCCACATCATCACTGGGCAGTCCTTGGCAGATAGGGGGCTCCCGGGGCTGCACGAAGACGACTGGTGCTGTTGACTGGGCCATTTCCTGAGTTGATCCCTTCCATAGTCGAACGGGGTTAGGCAGCAGACCGTGTTCGCGTTGTATGCCTTGGAGTCGGCGGCTGGTTCGGTGACCTGTAGGCTGGTCCCCCAGAGCGACAGTAACAAGGCTGGGGTCTTCGCTTGAAGGATCAAATGCAGCACCTCCACCAGCTGTCACGTAGTGATGACAAGAACGTAGACACCAAAAGAAGACACAGGCTTGATGGTACTGAAATTAACTCTTTATTGGGCTGCCTTACGCCCGCAAAAGAACTAAGCAACTCGGCGGTGGCGATAGCAACAACCCTGCTCGTCGATCGTCAAACAAAGAGTGTCCGTCACACTCGTCAACGCTCAATTTAAAGGCTGCTCAGAACAATCTAGATAATGTCGCAAACTGCTACTAGCACAATCAGGAACATTATAGAAACATACGAAAGTGATCGGAATATTCCAGACAGATCTCGGTGCATCGTTCGCGACAAAGAAAATGATAACGCGTCGTACCGCGACAACGAGCATGAACAAACACGGGATACAGAATTGATACGCGTGCCAGAATCACAGTGATGAGGCTGCATGCCGGCGGCTAGCTGTTAACAAAATAACACAGTTTTGAAGGTTTCGCAGAAAAAAAAAAGATATATATATATATATATATATATATATATATATATATATATATATTGTAAGGAAGAAGATACAGCGCCCACGCAAACGACAATGAAGACTGCTTGGTTCCTGGCCGATCAGCTGGCGTGCGCACTGGAAGCTCGGACTGTCTTGTTCGGTCGAGACTGCGCTTTACTCTACGATCGTCGCGTGTCACCGGTCGCCATCTCCAGTCCTCCGAATAACCCCCAATACACCCCTCTTCATTTGGTGGAGGTGCGGGGTGGGACTCCTACACAATCACCGTGGGGCTCCGCAGCCGTACGATACCTATGGCGACAAACGAGGTAGGCCAACAGCCAGTGGCAGTCCCTTCGCAATCCATCTCATGCTCCGGTGCCATTCGCCAGCGAGACCCCGCGTTTTCAGCGGGCAGGGCGACCAGGACGTTGAAGATTGGTCGGCGTCGTACGAGCGAGTGAGTCGTCATAACAACTGGGATGACCGCACGAAGATCAACAACGTCATCTTCTACCTGAGTAACGTTGCTAACCTATGGTATCGAAATCATGAGGCCGACATGCCAACTTGGGTTAACTTCAAGGCAAAGTTTACGGACGTTTTCAGTTGCACCACAGTGCGGAAACTACGCGCTGAAGAAGGCGCGTACGAGTTCAGCATGAAGCAGAAACCTACATAAGCTACATTGAAGACGTCGTGGAGTTACGCAAGCGTGTCGACTCGTCTATGGATGAGGCATAAAAGACAAAGCACATAATGAAGGGCATTGATGCCGATGCATTTCACATGCTGTGGGCAAAGAGCTCCACCACGGTGGCCTCAGTATACAGCCTTTGTCAAAGTTTCGACGAGCTGCTCAAGCAACGCCTCTGCACTCGGCGCCCTCCCGCACCTGCTGCATCAATATCTGGCTTGGCTGTGAGCAGCGACCATTTGGCTCACATCAACTTCGTTCGAGATGAGGTGTCCCGACAGCTTGGGCTTTTGTCTAGCTCACACCCGTCTACATTCCAGCTGCTTACCCCTACTATTTGACACACCATCACGCAGGAGATTGCCGATACACTTCCCAGTTTTGGCCAGCAAGCAGCTGGCACACCTCATGCCGACTCTGTTCCGCTGCAGCCCATACCTCTTGCTGCACCTTTGAGTTCAGAGGTCGTGGGTTTGTTTCCCACCATCGGCAAGTAGTTTTTTCTTCTACTTTGTGTTTAATTATCTTTCACCTAAACAGATTACATTACTTATTTTTGTGATTATCCAAGTAAACATTCAAAAATACATAAAGTACCATCCCCAATGCTTTCCTTGGCCTTGCCGACTGTTGGCTTCTTTTCTTCATGTATTATAACGAGCACCCTCATTTCCCCTTAACCCTTTAACCAGCAGATCAACAATATTGTTGACCCACTATAGGCAGCCACAAAACGTCTCTCCCTACAATTTAGAATGTGTTCATCTAAATTTAGCCTTTTTATGAAGTAGGCTCTGAAATAAAGTTGTATGAGTCATCAATAGATAGCCCGTAATGACCGTGTTCAACCTAAAAGTGCAGTCGTCGTCTTCTTCGCGCGCGCCACACGTTGCCAGAGTTCTAGCCTCAGCAACAGCCGATATTCGAAGGTAAGGGTAGCGGCAATTTTATTTCTTTGCAGAGGCGTCTCTAAACGTGGCCTTTGCAGAATACTATAACCTATTTCGCAACAGAAGCAGCAGTGCAGGTCAAAATACATAGTCTACAAAATTGTGGAGCTGCCAGAATAAGGCAAAACTTTACCGTCAATGATGTGCAGTCGGCTGTTTGTTTTTATATACACAATTGGTTTAAGCGTGATACAGGACACGTAAAGGTACCCAAAAAACTTTGTTTAGAACTAGCTCAGCGTTGCCACTTGTACGTAAGCTGCTCAAGGTGACTTTTGTTTTTGTAGGGAAGGGTTTATGGCGAGAATCAAGTACTCGTGTTCATATAAAGATGAAATGAGCACCCCGGAACGTTAGCTTTTCATTAGTTCATGTTTTTGTTTTATTTTGCCGACACGTAACGTACATATCTTCTTGTTACCATGGAAACAATGCTGTTTTATGGAAGTCGCATTCAACACAGCAGGTCAGAGGGCGCTGTGCTCTCAGCCATTAAGGTGTGTCAAGCTTTAAGTGCACCGAATGTGACGTCTTTTTGTGCCTGAAAAGCGGTAACAGCTGTTTCCTTAAATTCCACCTCAAGTAGGACATGATTCACGCATGTCAGTTTGCCAGCTTTGTGCTCCCTATTTTGGCAGATCAACAAAATTGTTGACATTATGTATTTTTTGAAATCCTTGTTCAAACGCATTCCTATTTTTTTGGATGTACATTTAGACTAATAAAAACGAATGCAAACCAAGGAAAAAATTATAGCATCGCTCTTTCTGGTCTTGCCAGTTAAAGGGTTAATTGATCTGCTTGTAGCTTACGGGGGTCTCGGTTCTGGCAGTCTTGGAACCATAGGTAGCGTAAGAGGATTCTAGCACAGCTTTCGCCCTCGCTCTTGATCACGTTCTACGTGACGCTGGCGGTAACAAAGGACGTTCCACGTTCGCCGCTATGGTTGAGGGTGGCGCTGGTGAACACTCTCACGGTTCGTATATGGCCAACATAAATACCCAAGCAAGAAGCAGGAGGGACAGCGGCCGATGTAGCTCAGTTGGAAGAGCGCCGGACGCAATATTCGGAGGTCGTGGGTGCGGTTCCCATCATAGGAACGTTATTTTTTCTTCTACTGTGTGTTTAATTATCTTTCCCCTAAACAGATTACATTACTAATTTCGGTGATTATCGAAGTAAACATTAAAAAATGCATAAAGTACCATCCCTAATGCTTTCCTTGGTCTCGCCGACTGTTGGCTTCTTTCCTTCATGTATTATAACGAGCACCATCATTCCCCTTAATTGATTTGCTTGTAGCTTTCGGGGGTCTCGGTTCTGGCAGTCTTGAAGTTATAGGTAGCGTAAGAGGATTCTAGCAAAGCTTTCACCCTCGCTCTTGATCATGTTCTACGTGACGCTGGCGGTAACAAAGGACGTTCCACGTCCGCCGCTATGGTTGAGGGTGGCGCTGGTGAACACTCTCAAGGTTCGTATACAGACAACATAAATACCCAAGCAAGTAGCAGGAGGGACAGCGGCCGATGTAGCTCAGTATGTAGAGCACCGGACGGGATATTCAGAGGTTGTGGGTTCGGTTCCCACCATCGTCACGTTGTGTTTTCTTCTACTTTGTGTTTATTTATCTTTCCCCTAAGCAGATTACATTACTAATTTCTGTGATTATCCAAGTAAAGATTAAAATTATACATAAAGTACCATCCCCAACGCTTTCCTTGGCCTCGCCGACTGTTGGCTTCTTTCCGTCATATACCGGGCGTCCCAGCTAACTTGAACCAAGGGATACAAAATAATACCTTTGAGGTAGGTCAGTGAAACCAATTGCATTCAACTGCCAGCGTCCTTGCGCACTACAGGCAATTTTTGTGTTTTGCAATTACGTAATTAGCTAATTATGTTATTTTTTCTAATTTATTAAATATCGATTTAGACCAAATATGTGAAATGGAAACTTGTAGAGCACCTTCAGAAACCCCCATTCCACTAATTGCGATAAGGAAAGTCTCACGTGTATCGTTTTTTCTGGGCTCAAAAGGAAGCCTGCGAAATGAAAATAATACCACGTGAATAGTGCATTTGAGCGCCGCGATTGTGGTGCTCTCAGTTGTGGTTCGAGCGAACGAAATTAGCGGCGGCCGTGTCTCGGCCCTGTTAAAGCGGCAGGCCGATATGCCTGCGATGGCTTCTTCGCCCGCGTCAGACAGCCGGTCCACGTGACGGTGCAAGTAGCGGCGAGAGCGGCGAGCCGACACCACGGAGATTCTAACAAGGCCTGCTTCTTTCCCATCAGCGAACGTCACCAGAAACGGATGAGCGATAAGGTATCAGCCACTGAATCTGCGCATACAGGCTTGGGTAAAGGGGCGAGATGACATCATGTGACTCGACTAAAATTAGCGCTGCACCTTCATTTGCCGTTTCTTTATCGTCATCCGCCTGTCATGATGTAGGCTGCTGCGGTGCGTAGGCCTTACCAAGATCGCGGTGGCGACGGGCGAGCTCGAGCTCACTCCAACCATCGCCAACATTTCTGCCTGCCGCTGCAACGGGACAATCGGGTCACTGCCGCAGCTGATTTCGTTCGCTCGAGCCACGACTGAGAGCACCACAATCGCGGCTTTCAAATGCGCTAGTCACGTGGTATTATTTGTATTTCGCGGGCTTTCTTTTGAGCCCGGAAAAAAAGATACACGTGAGACTTTCTTATCGCAATTACTGGAATGGGGGTTTCTGAAGGTGCTCTACAACTTTCCAATTCACATTTTTGGTCTAAGCTGAATATTTATTAAATTAGAAAAATAACATATTTGCCAATTATGTAATTGCAAAACAAAAAATTGCCTGTAGTGAGCAAGCAGGCTGGTAGTTGTATGCAACTGATTTCACTGACCTACCTCAAATATATCATTTTGTAATCCTTGGTTCAAGTTAGCTGGGACACCCGATATATATGTATACACAGGGCCTCTTGGAGATTACACACGAGAGCAATGGGTACAGGGTCTGGGTCATGAAACCTCTCACTGCGAGAAAATGGAGGTAACACCTTAGAATTACTGTCTTCGTCTTTATCTCCGTTCAGTGAGCAAAATAACGAGCTGTCACGGGCGCGTACGCACGCTACTGGAATACGTGCATTGGCGAAGAAAAAGCAGATGGCATTCGGCACGCACGGCGTTTCGAGACACCTTCTGCTGCCGAATCTCCGAGACTAAGGCGTCCAGCGCTGTCTCTCCATAGGTACATCAGAATATTCGCCACAGCGCCATCACCAGTTGCCACTCGCAGCACTGGCACCGAGCGGGATCGTGACCGGTAAGAGTTACCTAACTTAGGAAGCCTACCTGACGCGGTGCGAAGTTCTCCGGTCGTTTCGTGATACATTCACGTGGAAGACAAGTTCACGAAGGACTTGTTTGTCACTCTCCTCGCATCGCCGCCCATATCATTCGGATGGCGACGGGTGAGAACGACCCAACCAAGACGCCGCGGTCATCACAGAGTCTACTGGATGGCTTCGTGGCCGCCGACTCACGCGCTGTCATCCAGGCGAACGTACACATTATCCTGAGCCACGGATGGTTCCAGCGATGGATCCTGCTTTGCGCCATTGTCAGCCTGGTTGTGCTGCTGATGCACGGGTTCGCCTACCGCATCATTGGTCGCCCCATCGACCATTGGTGCCAGCCACCCGAGGAACTGCGCTACTTGTCACCACAAGAATGGAGGAACATGGCAGTACCCGTACTGCCGGACGGCAGCTTCAGTCAGTGTACCTTCTACGACCCTCCGCTTCCGGTGAGCGCTCGTTCTTTTTTATCACGGTGGTCAGGTAGGGGTCCAGCGCTAAGTTAGCCACAGTTGTGATATAGTTACTGAGTCCCGAAACTAGATGACGAATCTGAGAAGAAAACGTTGCCGAAAAAAATGGAATGCAAGGCGGAGTTGAGTGAAAAAAAAAAAAAAAAGCACTGCTCTCGAGAACGTTAGTTTTTACTTGCAAGAAATCCATTCGCAGTGCAATAACACCCTTCTGATTGGTTGCAACAGCACTAGGCATCTTCGCACTGAATGTTTTGTATCACGATAGAGTTCGTGATGTGGTTATGAAGTGCAGCAAGCCATCGCTATTTTCTTACCAGCGGATGTGCCGCCCGAACCTTGCGCTTTGATAGGCTGCTGTTGTCAACGTCCTCAGTAAGTCTTGGTGCACCCGCATCAGTATACTGATATTTGCGTAGCGAACTATTAAAGTTATAGAGGTTGTTGAAATTTCAGGGCTGTCTTCGGAAATGGCAACTGAAGCATCACGTACTATCGTTTAGAACGTCCTCTATCGAACTTGGTTTGGACGTTGGTTCTACTCCCAGGAGGGGCTGCCGCGTTTTGATGCAGGCGAAAATCAGTAAGGCTGCCGTGTGCTGTGCGATGGTAAAGAACTCCAGGTGGTCAAAACTATCTGGAACCTACCTTTAAGGCATCGCGCCTAACCTAGCTGATTAACGTCGGCGCATTGAAACCCTTGAAATAAACTAACTCGGTCTAGTAAGTTCAACCTAGCACGAGGAACAATCTACGCTCAATGCAAAATGCAACTGGCTATTGATATTGCTTCGAAATGTTATGTAGAACTGACATTCAATAACTTTGAAAGATATATCTTGAGCCATTCATAATAATTGCGTAGTGAGAAAAAAAGCCACCTCGAATTGGCCTTGGAACCAGGGAGCAACGGAAGGCCTATGTCTTGAGCCATTCATAATAATTGCGTGGTGAGAAAAACAGCGAACTGGAAGTGGCCTTGGAACTAGGTAGCACAGTGAGGTTTTGTACAGCGCAAGTTCGCAAGGAAAGTCATTTGGAAACATCAATATTCAGCAGTTGACATTAGAGGTCAGGACGACGGAGCTCATGACAACACAAATCAGAGTGATGAGCAAAGGCCATGGGTTCGCCTCAGATTGCTACACAATGCTTGAGACAAACGCGCCTGTCTCTGATTTAATGTAACAACTATACAGTGTGTCCAAGCTAACTTAAGCCAAGGGTTAAAAAATGAAACATTTGAGTTAGGTCAGAAAACCACCTGTATACAGCTGCCAGCCATCTGGCGCACCATAGGCAATTTTTTGTTTTGCAGTTAATTGATAATTAAAATAATTTTTCCAATTTACTAACTATTGCATTTAGTCAACAAATGTGATTTGCAGAGTTGAAGAGCATCTTCTAAACCCCCATTCCATCTATTTCCGATAAAGAAGGCCTCACGTGTATCGTTTTTCCAAGCCCTAAAGAAAGCCCGCGAAATGCAAAAAAACATCACGTGACTGGCGCATCCGTGCGCCACGATTGTGGTGCTCTCAATCGTGGCCCGAGTGAACGAAATCAGCTGCGGCCGTGACTCGATAGCCCAGTCCCAGCGGCAGGCTGATATGTTGACGCTGGTTGCAGCCGGCGCGGTGAGCTCGTTGCGACTTGCATCGTCACGCACGCCGACAGCGTGAAGTGGACGAAGAACCACCGCACACATATCGGCTTGCCACTTAACGGGGTCGTGGAACCAATGCTGCGGCTGATTTCGTTCACTGAAAGCCAGGTTGAGAGCCCCACAATTGTGGCGCGCAAATGCGCCAGTCACGTGATATGTTTTGTATTTCGCGGGCTTTCTTTAAGGCTTGGGAAAAACGATACACGTGAGTCTTTCTTTATCGGAAACAGAAGAAATGGAGGCTTTAAAAGATAGTTTCCAACTTTCCAAATTACATTTGTTGTCTAAATGCGATAGTAAGTAAATTAGAAAAATTATTGAATTACGAATTAGTCAAGTGTAAAAAAAAAATTGCCTGTGGGGCACCAGATGGCTGGCCGCTGTATATAGGTGGTTTCTATGGCCTAGCTATTTCGAACGTTCCATTTTTAAACCTTGGCTAAAGTTAGCTTGGACACCCTGTATACAGACTGTATCAAGTATCTCGCCGCCGCTCAACGCCTGGCTTTCTAACAGTAACAACCACACACAAAAAAAAAGCTGTTTTGGAGTGAAATCATGACTAGCATTGACAACAAGGGCACAAAATGCCACAAGGGAATCATTCATAATGCCTTTTTTTACTCACAGAGAAGGGATATATACCGGGTGTCCCAGCTAACTTGAACCAAGGGTTACAAAATAATATATTTGAGGTAGGTCAGTGAAACTAGTTGCATAGAACTGCCAGCCTCCTTGTGCACTAAAGGCAATTTTTGTGCAATTACCTAATTAGCTAATTATGGTAATATTTATAATTTAATTAATATCTACTTTAGACTAAAAACGTAAATGGGAAAGTTGGAGAGCGCCTTCAGAATCCCCACTTCCAGTTATTGCGATAATGAAAGCATCACGTATACCTTTTTGCCGGGGTCAGAAGAAATCCCGCGAAATACAAATAAAACCACGTGACTAGCCCATTCGCGCGCCACGATTGTGGTGCTCTCAGTCGGCGTTTGAATGAACAAAATTCGCTACGGCCGTGTCTCCTCGACCCCGTTAAAGCGGCAGGCCGATACGTCTGGGAAGGCTTCTTCGCCCGCGTCAGACAGCCGGCCCACGTGACGGTGCAAGCAGCAGCGAGAGCGGCGACCGGACGTCGCGACAAGGGGATGAGCGATAAGGTATCATCTTTGAATCTGCGCGTACAGGCTGAGTAAAGGGGCGAGATAAAATCGTGTGACTCGACTCCGATTCGTGCTCGCACCTTCATTTGCTGGTACTTTATTGTCATCCGCCTGTTAGAAAAATTAACATAATTAGCTAATTAATAATTGCAAAACCAAACATTGCCTGTAGTGCGCAAGGAGGCTGGCAGTTGAATGCAGTTGGTTTCACGGACCTACCTCAAATGTATTATTTTGTATCCCTTGGTTCAGGTTATTGGGACACCCGGTATATATACACTCACACACACACACACACACACACATATATATATATATATATATATATATATATATATATATATATATTGTGAAGATATCGATGAGCCCTTTTTGCTGGACGCTGATGAAGAGGAAGCGGAAGCAGTCTGTGGAATTGTGATTGCGCAGATCATCGTGCTGGTTCGATCATCGTGCGCTTCCTTGCCGACCTCGACGCCGTCCTCGACGCATAGATTAAACCTTCTCTTACACTAGGTGGAGGCGCGGCCTAATACCCTTGCCTCCCGCTGGAGCTTCCCACCCGTACGCTACCGGTAGTTCACATGGCCGAAGATGAACACCCACCAACTGCCCCGATGACCCCGCCAGTCGTCTGCTCTGGCTCCTTACGCCAGCGAGACCCTGCGCTCTTCCGCGGAACTGACAAGACCGACTGTGACGACTGGCTTGCGTCATACGAGCGAGTGAGTTCGTACAATAAGTGGGACGATGCAACAAAGTTAACGAACGTTATCTTTTATTTGACTGGAGTCGCCAACCTGTGGTATCGTAACCACGAAGCCGAAATCACAAATTCGGACTGATTTAAGGCGAACCTTACCACCGTGTTTGGTCGTGCTACTGTACGCAAGCGCCTGTCCATCCGCCAGCGCCCATTCCTCAGCCCGCACAAGCCATTGAGACCCTCGAATACCCCGACGTCGCTCCACCTGTCGCTCCACCAATGACATGCGCCCCCACTCCTGTCGCACCGCTGACGTACGCTGCGGTCGCTGCCCGACCACGGCCACCTAGCTACGCCTCCAGCGCCGGTACAGGAATATCTTCAGGTGCCACAGCTTTTCGTTCCGCCTCGATCGCAGCGCCGCAATTCATGGCGAACAAGTGATGACCGTCCCATTTGTTATTCTTGTGGATGTACTGGCCATATTGCCCGTTACTGCCGAAATCGCACTCACGATGATTTCCTACCGCGCCGAATGTCAGCTTCCTGGCAGCCGCCCCGAAATCAGTACGCGGCTGGCGACCCTTCTGCAAGTCCCGTCGCGGATGACCGTGCCACGTTTTCTCCTCGCCGCTCAACCTCGCCGCGTCACCGTTCTCTATCTCCTCTGCGACGACGTTCCAATCTTGCGCAAGAGGAAAACTGAATGCCGCAGTTCCTGAGGCGAGAACTGCCCAACGAGCGAACTGTAAAAGGCCTCACGTATTTCCTGTAAATCTGCTTGAAGTTTCAGTCGAGGGTGTGATAGTACTGGCTCTGGTCGACACCGGCGCTGCTGTTTCTGCCATGGCTGCAAGTCTTTGCCGTTCATAGCGCAAAGTGATGACACCTATTTCAGGATTTTTGCTATGCACGGCAAGTGCCCAGCCTTTAGAGTCTATAGCGGTGTGCACCGCTCGAGTCATCATTCAAGAAGTTTTGTACGCAATAGAGTTCGTAGTTTTGCCTTCCTGCCCTCATGATCTTATCTTGGGTTGGGATTTTCTGTCGCGTAATAATGCGATGATCAACTGTGCACGTGCCGAACTAGAATTTTTTGCGCTAGACGAACCGTCGCCGGACGTTCCTTTTCCCAAAGTCCTCGTTACCGAAGATACTGATCTCCCTGCGTGCTCTTTCGTTCTTGTGCCCACCGCTTGTCCTTTTTCCCACCCTACTGATGCACTTTTCATCCCATCGCTTATCTTTCTAAGCCGCAAAAATCTTCTCCTGCCATACTCCGTACTTTCCGTGTAAGCTGGCCTCACCGCGCTCTGGATTTGTAATCCATTCTCATTTCCCATATCCCTGCGTCGCGGTGAATGCCTCGGCACCATCCAGCTCATTGATTCTATTCTCCCTGGTGACGCAACACCCGCTTCACAGCCCGCTAACTTGGCTGCACTCACACCGCCTGTTCTTGCACTGGACCAGTCTTCTGCCGACGTTTTCCTCCGCTCCATCGATGCCAGTCGTCCTGTACCTCAACGCTCTGAACATCTCGCGCTGCTTCATCAGTTCCGTTCTTCATTCGACTCTCACCAGCCTGCATTGAGCCGCACATCAACTGTTGCCCACCACATTAACACCGGTTCTCATGCTCCTCTGTGTCAGCGCCCTTATCGAGTGTCGGCCACCGAGCGCCGATTTATTGAAGGCCAAGTTCACACAATGTTACAGAATGGAGTGATTGAGCCTTCTAATAGTCCCTGGTCCTCCCCTGTTGCCCTAGTGCGGACGAAAAACGGTTCTATTCACTTCTGCGTTGACTACCGTCGCCTAAACAAAATCACGAGGAAAGACGTCTACCCTCTTCCGCGTATAGATGATGCATTGGACTGCTTACAAGGAGCTGAACTCTTTTCTTCGCTTGATTTACGGTGCGGTTACTGGCAGGTGCCCATGGCTGCGGAAGATCGCCCTAAATCCGCGTTTGTCACCTCCGATGGCCTCTTTGAATTTACCGTGATGCCGCTCGGTCTCTTCAATGCTCCTGCTACATTCGAGCAATATGATGGATACAATTCTACGCGGCCTAAAGTGGAAGACGTGCATCTGTTACCTTGACGACATCGTGGTGTTCTCGCCGATCTTTGCGACCCACCTCTCTCGACTGAAGCAGGTCTTGACATGTCTTGCGATCGCCGGTCTGCAGCTCAACTTGAAGTATCGTTTCGCTGCTCGTGAGCAGACCATTTTGGGCCACGTTGTGTCCAAAGATGGTATCCGTCCTGATCCCGCCGAACTTCGAACTGTGACTGCACTCCCGAAACCTACTATCATCAAGCAACTAAGGAGGGTTTTGGGTTAGTGCTCATACTTTCGGCGTTTTATGCGGAACTTTGCTTCTATTGTCGCCCCGCTGACTGAGCTCTTCGGCAATAACTCAGACATTTCGCTGTGGTCATCAGCATGCGACGACGCCTACAACTCCTCGCGCCGCCTTCTCACAGCCCCGCCCATCCTGCGCCATTTTTACCCCCAGGCGCCAACCGAAGTGTACGCAGACGCGAGTGGTGTCGGTCTCGGAGCTGTGCTTGATCAGCACCCCTCTGGCTTCGGTGAGTGCGTCATCATCATCATCATCATCATCATCAGCCTGATTATACCCACTGCAGGGCGAAGGCCTCTCCAATATTTCTCCACTAAACCCGGTTCTGTGCTAGCTGCATCCACTTGACCCCTGCGAACTTCTTAATCTCATCCGCCCACCTAACTTTCTGCCGCCCCCTGCTACGCTTTTCTTCCCTTGGAATCCAGTTTGTTACCCTCAGCGACCATCGGTTATCCTCTTTTCGCACTACATGTCCTGCCCATGTCCATTTCTTCTTCTTAATTTCCACTAGAATGTCGGTAACTTGAGTTATTTCTCTGACCCACTCTGCACGCTTTCTATCTCTTAATGTTACCCCTACCATTTTTCGTTCCATAGCCCTCTGGGTTGTCCTCAACTTAAGTAGAACTCTCTTGGTTAGCCTCCACGTTTCAGCCCCATAGGTGAGTACAGGCAAGATGCAACTGTTGTATACTTTCCTTTTGAGCGATACCGGTAAGCTGCTAGTCATAATCTGCGAGTGCTTGCCAAATGCGCTCTATCCCAATCTTATTCTTCTTGTTATTTCTTTTTCATGGTCCGGATCTGCGGTTACTACCTGTCCTAAGTAGACATATTTGCCTACTACTTCCAGTATTTCGCTGCCTAATGTAAACTGCTGTTCCTTCCCGAGGCTGTTGAACATTACCTTAGTCTTCTGCATATTCATTTTCAAGCGTGAATGCGTAGTCGTTTACTACTCTGTAACGGAAAAGGAGTGCTTGGCCATTGTCTGGGCAATCACAAAGTTTCGCCCTTACCTTTACGGCCATTCGTTTGACGTAGTCACGGACCATCATTTCCTCTGCTGGCTTTCATCGCTCAAGGACCCATCCGGCCGCTTGGCACGATGGGCTCTGCGTTTGCAAGAATATGATATCTGTGTTATTTACCGATCTGGTTGCAAACATAAAGACGCCGACACTTTATCTCGCTCACCGCTTCCAGCCGACCTTGCCAGCCTCTCCGTCTTAGACTCCGTGGCATCTTCGGTCGACGTCAGTGACATGCCTGCCGAACAACGGAAGGATCCATGAATCGCCTCTCTTATTGACTATCTTTCAAACCAATCAGCAATTACCCCTTCACGCGTCCTTCGCCGCCAAGCTTCCCACTATGAGATTCGAGATAACCTCCTTTACCGGCGGAACTACACCTCAAGTGGATGGAAATGGATCCCCGTGATTCCGCGCCATTTACAGACTCAAATATGTACAGCGTTTCATGCCGATCCACAGTGCTGACACGCCGGAGTATTCAAGACGTACACACGAATCCGTCTTCGTTACTATTGGCGCGGTATGTACAACTCGGTTCTCGGGTACGTTCGATCGTGCCTGACGTGCCAGCGCTGCAAACCTGTCTCTCCCCGTTCGGCTGGTGAGTTACAGCCTCTCACATGCCCGCCTAGACCCTTTGACCGCATTGGAATTGACCTATATGGCCCTCTTCCGTACACACCCGATGGCAATCGCTGGATCATTGTCGCCGTCGACCACCTGACGCGATATGCCGTAACCGCCACACTCCGAGCTGCAACAGCCCTAGATGTGGCCGGTTTCTTATTGAAGAACTTTATTCTCCGTCACGGTGACCCTCGTGAATTGCCCAGCGACAGAGGCCATCCTTTCTTATCCGAAGTCGTTCAAGCTCTGCTCGATCAATGCAAAATCATTCACCGGACTTGCACCGCTTACCACCCGCAAACAAACGGCCTTGTTGAACGATTTAATCGCACCCTCGGCGACATGCTCGCGAAGTACGTCGTTATCCACCCACACGAACTGGGACATTGTCCTCCCTTATACAACCTATGCGTACAACACTGCTACGCAATCTAGCACGGATTTCTCTCTGTTCTTTTTGCTTTACGGTCGGCATCCATCTGCTCCCCTTGATACTGTCCTCCCCTACAACACTGATGCATCAGAATATACTACAGTGACAGAAGGTGCCAAGTATGCCGAAGAATGCCGCCAGATTTCCCGAACTTTTACGACCGACTCTCAGTGGCGCCAAAAATATCGCTATGACACCGATCAGGAGAATGCACCACACTTTGAGCCCGGCTCAATTGTGTGGCTATGGGTTTCATCCGGCAGACCTGGCTTCTCAAAACGCTAATCTCCAAGTATCATGGGCCCTACCGTGTCGTCGAACGCACTTCACCAGTGAACTATATCGTTGAGCCTCTTACGCCATCTCCCGATTTGCGACGCCGTGGCCGCGAGAGTGTACATGTGCAGCGTCTTAAGCCGTTATACGATCCGATTTTACCTTCGCCCCCTTAAGTCGCCAGGATGGCTCCTTTTTCTCTGGGAAGCATTGTGAAGAAGAAGATGAGCCTTTTTTTGCTGGACGGTTATGAAGAGGAAGCAGTCTGTGGAATTGTGATTGCACAGATCATCGTGCTGGTTTGATCATCGTGTGCTTCCTTGCCGACCTCGACGCCGTCCTCGACGTATAGATTAAACCTTCTCTTACAATATATATATATATATTTTTTTTTTCAGCAGGTTTCAATGGGCCAGCTTACTGAATAAAGTAGTGCGTTACGACAGACGCGACTGTTTGTTCTCACAGTTTATTTTGTCGGCAGTGCTATTCCCTTCGTCAAAAGTTTCCAATGTCCAGACTTGTGTACAATATCATGACTGGATATTTTAAACTTCTAACAACCGTTCCGGACGGTGGACAATATCCTTCTTCGGGGTAGAATTCCTCTATTCTCAATTCTACCTTGAAGACGGATGGTCCGCCGTCCGAAACGGTTGCTAGAACAAAATAGACAATCGGGAAAGGTGTGTGACATCCTGTTTATATTTTGTCACGCTGTGGTGACCAGGGTCGATGACACAAATGAAGACACAGGCTTGATGGTACAGTCGTGTGCAACCGTGTCTAGAGCTCGCCGACAGCGCTCGGCGGAGCAAGTCAGCGACATCTATCTTTAGGCTCTAGGTTTGCGCTATGCGTCCCATGCGCATGCGCGACAAATCTGACGGATGCCTCCTCATCGCTTCCTTTCCAGCCCCCGCATTTTGAGTACCTTGTGTGCCGCTAGGGTTGCACTGCTTGCATTTGTGAGGCTGTGACGGTCGCCAGAGCGTCGCGGTGCTACCGTATTTCTCGATTGTAACGAGACGGCCAGCAAAGCAAGCGCTAGTGATAGCGCGCATTCCTTCATATGCACCACTCGCCACACTTATGCTTTATCATGAAGGAGGTCAAGTTCCTAGATCTGTACGGATGGCAAATGCTGTGTCCGTTATAACTGATATTTCCGGCCCAAAATCACGCCACCAAACAATACCCGCTATCACTTGCACAATGGGCTTTTGAACCGAGCGATCACCCGATATCACATTGCACTTGCCTAGCCGCTTCGTGATTCGCGCGAAATGCGTTCGGCTTCCAGCCGCTGTTACATATCATAAGCGCATACCTGGTGGCATGAAGCGCAAGCATTAGGTGGAACTGATACCGAGAACACACGAGCAGGCACTGTTACGTTTTGGCCACACATGCGCACAGCTCGCATAACTCAAACCCATGGCCTAACGTTAGATGGCGCTACCCCGCTTCGCAGAGCACCGTCGGCGCGCTCTAGACAAGGCTGCTCACCACTGTACGAAAATTAACTCTTTATTGGGCTGACTTGCGCCCGCAAAAGAACTAAGAACTCGGCGGCGGCGATAGCAGCAAACGTGTTGGTCGATCGTCGAACAAAGAATGCCCGTCACACTCGCCAACGCTCAATTTAAAGGCTGCTCAGAACAATCTAGATAACGTCGCAAACAGCTACCAGCACGGGCTGGAACATTGTGGAAAGACACTCGAGTGGCCGGAACCTTCGAGACAGATCTCGGTGCATCTTGCGCTACAACAAAACTGATAAAGGTGTGACTCACGACATCGAGCATTAACAAACACAGAATACAGAACTGCTACGCGATCCAGAATCATAGTGATAAAGCCGTATGCCGGCGGCTGTTAAAAACAACAAATACTGTTTTGAAGGTTTCGCGGCATTACTCCCCCCTTAAAAAAAACATCGCCTCGATGTTCCAAAACAAAGCAACTTAAACATAAACACGGAAAAGTTTAAACACCACAGATGCTTTAACGCGCGTTTTATGGCTTCAGTCGTACATGTACAATTTCTGGGCGTGCGCGTCGCCGTTGTGATGCTGACGTTCCGTCGGGAGTGACTTCATAGTCCAGTGGTCCGACGCGGCGAATGATTTTGTACGGCCCAAAGTATCGACTCAACAACTTTTCACTAAGTCCACGACGGCGAATCTGTGTCCAAACCCACTCTTGGTCTCCTGGATTGTACTCTGCGTGGTGCCATCACAAGTTCCATCGTCGGCTGTCGGTGCGCTGTTGGTCTTTAATACGCAGCCGTGCGAGTCGTCGGGCTTCCTCTGCACGCTGCACATAGGCAGCGACGTCGAGGTTGTCCTCGTTGGTTATGTGCGGTAGCATTGCGTCGAGCGTCGTCGTGGGCTCCCTGCCGTACACAAGCTTGAACGGGGTTGCTCTGATCGTCTCCTGGACTGCCGTGTTATACGCGAAGATCACGTACGCCAAGATGGCGTCCCAGGTCTTGTGTTCAGCGTCGACGTACATAGCGATCATGTCCGCGATCGTTTTGTTCAGGCGCTCCGTAAGGCCATTGGTCTGGGGATGGTACGCAGTTGTCCGTCGATGGCTTTTGTGACTGTATTCCAGGATGGCTTACATCAGCAATGCCGTAAACGTCATTCCCCTGTCCGTGATGAGCACTTCTGGGGCGCCGTGTCGCAAGAAAATTTGTTCGACAAAAAATTTGGCGACTTCTGCCGCGGTACCATTGGGTAGTGCTTTTGCTTCGGCGTAACGGGCAAGGTAGTCAGTGGCCACGATGATCCACTTGTTACCCATAGACGAAAATGGAAAGGGGCCAAGGAGATCCATCCCAATTTGTGGAAAGGGCATGATTGGGGGCGGAATCGGGTTTAGTAGTCCTGCTGGTCTGATCGGCGGCGTCTTGCGTCGTTGCCCACTACGTGAAGACGTGTCGTGAGTGCCAACTTCGGCAGGCAGTCCCGGCCAGTAGTACTTCTCCTGGATTCGATGCAACGTACGCGCAAATCCGAGGTGGCCTGCTGTGGGCTCATCGTGCAATGCTTGCAAAATTTCCTGCCGAAGGGTTTTAGGCAGTACGATAAGCTGCGCGGTCTTGTTGGGTGCGAAGTTCTTCTTCACGAGGAGGCCATTACTTAACTCGAACGATGATAAATGTCGCCTGAACACACCAGGAGGGGAAGCGGTCTTTCCTTCCAAGCAATCGGCTAGCGCTTTCAGCTCAGGGTCTGATCGCTGTTGTTCTGCGAAACTGCTGGCGCTTACCGGTCCCAAAATGGCGTCGTCGTCATCGTCCTTCGGGGGAGCGTCGACGGGAGCGCGAGATAAGCAGTCTGCGTCGGAAGGGTTTCGACCCGACTTATAAACTACAGTCATGTCAAATTCTTGAAGTTGTAGCCTCCATCTGGCAAGGCGGCCGGAGGGATCTTTCAAATTAGCCAGCCAGCAGAGCACGTGATGGTCGCTTACCACCTTCAATGGTCGGCCGTATAGGTATGGACGAAACTTAGAAGTGGCTCAGATGATCGCAAGGCACTCCTTCTCGGTCGTCGAGTAATTGACTTCGGCTTTTGTGAGGGACCTGCTAGCGTAGGCGATTACTTTCTCCTGTCCGCCACTCTTCTGGACGAGAACGGCTCCTAGGCCCACACTGTTCGCGTCGGTGTGAATTTCGGTCTCGGCGTTTTCATCAGAGTGGCTAAGTACAGAAGGGCACTGCAGGCGGCGCTTAAGTTCGTCGAAGGCTTCTCCTTGCGGCGCTTCCCATTTAAAAGGTACGTCAGCCTTTGTGAGCTGCGTCAACGGTTCGGCAATGCGTGAAAAGGTTCTGACAAATCGTCGATAATAAGCGCACAACCCAAGGAATCGGCGCACAGCTTTCTTGTCGACAGGCGGTGGGAATTGTGATATTGCAGCTGTTATTTCCGGGTCTGGGCGAACACCATCCTTACTCACGATGTGACCTAGGAACCGCAGTTCTTCGTAGGCGAAGTGGCACTTCTCTGCTTTTAGCGTTAGTCCCGATGACTTGATGGCTTCCAGCACTGTCTTTAGTCGTTTTAGGTGGTCTTCAAAGTTTTACGAGAAGACAACAACGGCGTCCAAATATACCAAGCAAATTTGCCACTTCAAGCCTACCAGCACTGTGTCCATTACTCGTTGAAACGTGGCTGGTGCAGAGCAGAGGCCAAATGGCATCACCTTGAACTCATAAAGGCCGTCCGGTGTGATGAATGTGGTCTTCTCGCGATCTCTCGTCGACCTCAATTTGCCAATATCCACTCTTCAGGTCCATAAATGAGAAGTATTTTGCATTGCAGAGCCGGTCGAGAGTGTCGTCGATGCGGGGAAGCGGGTAGACATCCTTCTTCGTTATGCTGTTCAAGCGGCGGTAATCAACGCAGAAGCGAAGTGTGCTGTCTTTCTTCTTGAACAAAACGACTGGTGCCGCCCAGGGGCTGTTCGATGGCTGGATTACTTCATCACGCAGCGTTTCCTCAATTTGATCGCGAATGGCCTGCCGTTCTCGCGGCGATACACGATAAGGGCATTGGCGCAGCGCTCGGTCGTGTTCGTCCGTTATAATGCGGTGCTTGGCCAGTGGTGTTTGCTGTAACTTCGACGATGGCGACAAGGACTCCCTGTAGCTTCGAAGAAGACTGCGAGTCTGGTTTTTTCTGCTGTGGGTCAATGCTAGGTTGATGTCAAATGTGGGCTGACGGAATCGGTCCGGTGCGTCTTCCAGTGGTTGGTCGTGGAGGGCGAATACGTCTTTGAGGTCCGCTAATTCGTTGAGAAAAGCAATGGTCGTGCCCTTGTTGAGATGCCGGTATTCTTCAGTGAAGTTTGTTACCAGCACCTGAGCTTGTCCTCTCCGGAATTTCGCGATGCCTCTTTCGATGCCGACACCTCGTTTCAAGAGCAATTGGATATTTCCTTCGATGATGCCTTCAGCAGTTTCGATATCTGTGCTACCTACGCTGACTACAATGCTTGATCGGGGCGGCACGGACAATTCTCCGTCGAGGACGTTTAGAGCGACGTGCTGCATCGACGTCGTCGTAGCAGGTATGGCTTTGTCTGAAGACAGCTTGATGAGCTTGGATCGGAGGTCGATGACAGCCTTATTTTCATTTAGTAAGTCCATGCCTAAAATCACGTCGTGGGAGCACCGCTGCAAGACCACACATCTAGTGGGGTAAGTACGCCCATTTACGGTTATTCTTGCAGTGCATCGTCCCGATGGAGTAATCAGGTTGCCACCTGCGGTGCGAATTAGCGGGCCATCCCAAGCGGTCGTAACTTTCCTGAGCTGGGAGGTTAACGATCCACTGATGACTGAATAGTCAGCTCCGGTGTCTACTAGGGCAATGACTCTGCGACCGTCGACATCAACTTCAAGGTAGCTTGTTCGCATCCTCGCATCGCACGTAGGCCTTGGTGTCCGATCTCGGCTGCGTCGTTTCTTCAGGTCATGTCCGGGGCATACCGTTGTTACTTCGCTCGGCGGCGGTGTCGGCTTGCACTCTGGTTGTGTTGTCGTCGTGTGGAGCGGCGATGAAATAGCTGAGTCGTTAGTGGTCGTCGGCGCGGAGGATCTTCGTCTTTTCGCCGTTGACTAACCTCACCTCCAAAGGTCGCTGCCTTTAGTTTCCCCTACGGGGGCTAGGAGACCGTCCTTGCACGTAACCGCGGCCCGGCGACGCACATCGGGCATTGTACGTGATGGGGAACATAACAGACGCCTTGGTGACGAGTGCTCTCCGCTGCCCAGAAAGTCATTGATTTCCTGTGGTCGCTCGCCAGGACGGGGTCGTGGAGCGTCGACAGCGAAACCACGGAGGCCGATCCGCCTGTACTGGCAGTGACGGAGGATGTGTCCTGCCTCACCACAATGGAAACAGAGCGGTCGGTTGTTAGATGTCCTCCAGGCGTCGCATTTCCTGGTTCTTGGAGATCGTTGTTAGACTTGGCGGGCGGGGGCCAAGGGGCGGCATTTTGAAGCAGAATGGTAGCGACGAGAGCTTGGGAGGTCGCGTCGGCTTGGGAGGTCGCGTCGGGGTGCAGGACGACATAATGCACTGCATAGTCCATCGCTGCTGATTCATGCTCTGGAGCCGTCAGAGTCGTCGCCTTAGGAACGCCCAGCGCTTGCTGAACTTCTTCACGGACGACGTCCGCGAGCGTCACCACCTGGCGTTGTTGCGATGATGGCAGCATTCGGCGGAGCTCCTTTCGCCCGATCTTTCGGATGAGGTCCCGAAGGTTCTCTCCGTTTTCAGATGCGCTGAGGTAGTGGCATGAGTAGTCTGGTTGAAGTGGTCGCTCGTAGTGGCGCATTCAGGTCTCCAACGTCTTCTCGATGGTCGATGCTTCCCTTTCAAATTCTTCCACAGTTCTCGGCGGGTTCAGGACAAGCCCCGCAAAAAGCGACTCTTTAACGTCTCGCATTAGGAATTTCACTCTCTCACCTTCGTTCATGTTAGGGTCGGCGCGGCGAAACAGGCGTTTCATCTCCTCTACGTAGACCAGGACGGGCTGGTTTGGTAGTTGAATTCTTGATTGGAGGAGGGCCTGGGGTCTTTCCTTTCAGACGATGCTTGAAAAGGCAGTCAGAAACGTTTCCTTGAAAGTCTCCCAATCCTTCATAGTTGCCTCATGATTTCGAACCAAACTCGGGCATGTCCTTGAAGAACAAAGTAGACTTGCCTACGTTTCGCGGCGTCGTTCCAGCAGTCTAATTCTGCCACACGATCGAAAAGGTCCATCCAGTATCCCGCATCTTCATCCGGTCGTCCATGGAAGCAGGGGGGCTCACGGGGCTGGACGAAAATAACCGGTGCTGTAGGCTGGGCCATTGTCAGCGTCGATGCCTTCCGAGATCGAATGGGGTCAGGCAGCAGACCGTGTTCGGGTTGTAGGCCTTGGAGTCGGCGGCTGGCTCGGTGACCGGTAGGTTGGTCGGCCAGGGCGACAAGAATAAGGCTGAGGTCTTCGCTTGAAGAATCAAGGGCAGCACCTCCACCAGATATCACGTTATGGTGACCAGAGTCGATGACACAAATGAAGACACAGGCTTGATGGTACGGAAATTAACTCTTTATTGGGTTGACTTGCGCCCGCAAAAGAACTGAGTAACTCGGCGGTGGGGATAGCAGCAAACGTGTTGGTCGATCGTCGAATAAAGAATGCCCGTCACACTCGTTAACGCTAATTTAAAGGCTGCTCAGAACAATCTAGATAACGTCGCAAACAGCTACCAGCACAGGCTGGAACATTGTAGAAAGACACACGAGCGGCCAGAATCTTCGGGATAGATCTCGGTGCATCTTGCGCTACAACGAAAACTGATAAAGGTGTGACTCGCAACATCGAGCAATAACAAACAAATAATACGGAACTGCTACGCGATCCAGAATGTCGGCGTATGTCGGCGGCCGTATGTCGGCGGCTGTTAAAAACAACAAATACTGTTTTGAAGGTTTCGCGGCAATATATATATATATATATATATATATATATATATATATATATATATATATATATATATGTGTGTGTGTGTGTGTGTGTGTGTGTGTGTGTGTGTGTGTGTGTGTGTGTGTGTGTGTGTGTGTGTGTGTGTGTGTGTGTGTGTGTGTGTGTGTGTGTGTGTGTGTGTGTGTGTGTGTGTGAAGGGGATATGAGGGTGCTCGTTATAATAAACAAGCTAACAGTCGGCGAGGGTAAGAAATAGTATCGGAGATTGTACTTTTAATGTTCTTTTTTAATTCTTGCTTCTGTAATCACATATATTAGTAATGTAATCTGTTTAGAGTAAAGATAATTAAATACAAAGTAGAAGGAAAAACAAGGTGCCGATAGTGGGAACCGAACCCACGACCTCCGAATATCGCGAATACTACTTCGTTGTTTTTCCTTCTTTGTGTTTAATTATCTTGCCACTAAACAGATTACATTACTAATTTATGTGATTACAGAAGCCAAAAAATTAAAAAAAACGTAAAAGTACAATCCCCAATGCTTTCCTTGGCCTCGCTGACTGTTGGCTTCTTTCCTTCATGTATTAAAACGAGTACCCTCATTTCCCCTTCATTTATCTGTTTGTAGCTTACGGGGGCCTCGGTTCAGGCAGTCTTGAAGCCTTAGGTAGCATAAGAGGGTTCTACCACAGCTTTCGCCCTCGCTCTTGATCACGTTCTACGTGACGTTAGTGATAACATAGGACGTTCCACGTCCACCGCTATGGTTGAGGGTGGCGCTGGAGAACACTCTCAAGGGTCGTATACAGACAACATTGATACCCAAGAAAGCAGCAGGTTTAACAGCGGCCGATTTAGCTCACTTGGAAGAGCACCGGACGCGATATTCGGAGGTCGAGCGTTCGGTTCCCACCATCGGCACGTTGTTTTCCCTTTTACTTTGTGTTTAATTATGTTTCCCATAAAGAGATTATATTGCTAATTTATGGGATTACAGAAGTAAGAAACTAAAAAAAAACATAGAAGTACAATCTCCAATGCTTTCCTTGGCCTCACCGGCTGTTAGCTTCTTTCCTTCACACACACACACACACACACACACACACACACACACACACACACACACACACACACACACACACACACACACACACACACACACACACACACACACACACACACACACACACACACACACACACACACACACACACACACACACACACACACACACACACACACACACACACACACACACACACACACACACACACACACACACACACACACACACACACACACATATATATATATATATATATATATATATATATATATGACATGGTTTGTTTGTGAAGAAGGACGGTCCACCGTCTGAAACGGTTGGTAAAATAAAATAGCTAATCGAAAACGTTGTGTGACATTCTGTTTCTTTATATTGTTACGGTGCGCAGTATCTAGATGACGACGACGCACTGGTGTGGTGTTGTGAAGAAGACGACGCTCAAGCTAAGCTGGGTTTGTGCTGGTGGTGTGAGCTTCTGAGAGTTATCTGGCTTTTACCGCTGTGTAAGTTTCCCTTAACATTTGGTGGAGGATTGCTGGAAGTGCACCTGTAGGAAACCTGGATCTCCGTAGTGGCCGCCAGATTGGTACCATCACTATGCCATCCGACGCGACATCAGCTTCAGCTGCACCACTGGCTTCCACAGTCGTCATGACGCAGCCTCGTGATCCGGGCACCTTTTGCGGCACCGACCATGTCGACGTAGAAAACTGGATCGGTATGTACGAGCGAGTAAGCAAGCAAGATCATTGGGACGCCACCCTCATGCTCGCAAACGTCATCTTCTATCTGGCGGGTACGGCGCGCGTCTGGTTTGAGACGCATGACGATGATATTGACACGCTGCATTCTTTATTTTCCCTCTGTGCTGATCGCGAGCGTGTGCCTCCTCGAGGCGAAGAAACCGACGTTCGTCTCCTCGAGGCGAAGAAACTGAAGTTCTTCTGTCGAAGCGGGCCTGCTAGTTTTCCTGCCGCACTGTGACTTCTGTTACTCCTGTGTCCCGCGGTGACTTCTGATCAGAGACTTCACACCGTGACATCTGGTGGAGCTGCTGGGTAACGCAACCCATGCTCCGAACACCTCCAACCAGCCGAGACTCCAGCCCTCAAGGATCTCCTACCATCGAGATTACGCCTACCCATCAGAGTAGCCGACGGCTTCGAGGGCTTGATCCTGAATTCGCGCCTCTACAATTTTCTCGTACTGCGAGGCCGCCACCATCTTCTCCAGCACCACCTTCGGAGACAACACAACCACCCGTAATGACGCAGGTAGACACCACTGCCCCCTCCTTCGTGTTGCAGCAGCCGCGGGAGATACCCATCTTCCAAGCCTTTCCCGGCGACGACCCGGAAGACTGGCTGGATAAATTTGAGCGAGTAGCCCAGTACAATCGCTGGGGCGACGACCAGAAACTGCAACATGTATTTTTTTCGCTTGACGGTTCAGCTCGCACATGGTTTGAAAATCATGAGACTACTATCCCAACGTGGAGTTCCTTCAAGGACCAGTTTCTGCAAGCTTTCACCACCGTTTTTCGGAAAGAACGCGCCGAGCTGCTCCTACAGACGAGAGTTCAGCTCCCTAACGAGAGCGTCCTCGTTTACTTCGAGGACATGACGAGGCTATTCCGTCGCGCTGATCCAAACATGTCCGAAGAAAAAAAACTTCGATATCTTATGAAGGGAATTAAGGAACAGATCTTCGTTGGATTAGTGCGATGTCCCCCCAAGACCATCGGGGAATTTGTATCCGAGGCCACTACCATTGAGAGGGCTCTAGAGATGCGATCTAAGCACTACGAGCGGCCGTCCATCCCTATTGCTGCCGCCATCGCGGATACTGGTAGCACTGACGTGCTCCGTGAGACCATACGGGCCATTGTACGCGAGGAGCTGCAAAAACTATTTTCGACGACAGCACCCCCTCAAGTATCCAGCCTTTCTCAGATGGTTCGGGAAGAGGTCAACCAGGCACTCAACCCACCCGAGCCACTCCCGACAATGCCACCACAGCAGGCCATGACCTACGCCGCAGTCACTCGTCGTGCCTGTCCACCTCCCAGTCAGCATCCACCTCCAAGTCAGCACCAAGCAGCCCCTGCATACACTCGTCAAGCACCTCCCGCTCGAATTTCTCAGGTGCGTCCACGCAAAAGCGACGTCTGGCGCACTCGCGATAATCGCCCGCTGTGCTTCCACTGTGGCGAAGCTGGTCACCTGTTCCGCGATTGCTATTACCGACGAATGGGTCTGCCGGGATTTAGCGCCGACGCGCGAAAGCCGCAGCGTGGTGAACGACCCCCTGCCATTGACGCGTACCTGGCTGAATCATCCGGAACGCCCTACAACTACTCGCGGTCGCCTTCACCGGGCCAATACTCCTCGCAGACACGTGGTAATGCCGGCCTGACGCGGGTCCGCTCCCCTAGCCCCCATCGGGAAAACTAGACGCGGCAACCTTTGGAGGGAAGGTTGCTCATCGACGAAATTCTCAAGCTCCTCCACCGCTGCAACCGGATGGCCACTCCGTTTTACGACGACACGACGCGCCCCACAATGATCCGCTGCCTCGGCGCTCCAGTTCTCCGACGACACTAAATCAGCTAGTACCACACCGCAGCCGTGACCGGACCCCGCGACGTTCCGGTAACACCACAGCCGTAACCGCCGACCTGAACATTTCAGTGGACGGAACCGACGTGACAGCGCTTGTGGATACCGGCGCCGATTATTCTGTGATGAGTGGGCCTTTCGCCGCCACTCTGAAAAAGGTGACTACACCCTGGACAGGCCCACAAATTCGTACCGCCGGAGGCCGCTTGATAACGCCGACCGGTACCTGCACTTCTAGGGTAACTGTGCAAGAAGAAACGTACTTAGCAACCTTCGTCGTACTTGTCCAGTGTTCCCGCGACGTCATCCTTGGCATGGATTTCTTAGCAGAGAATGGAGCCGTTATCGACCTGCAGACTAAGTCAGTGACCTTATCGACTGAGAACGCAATACACAGTGCTTCAGAGCGACCGACAGCACTGCACATCCTTGATGATCACGTCACTATTCCGCCCCGTTCCAGCGTGATGACGTCTGTGGCTGCGAATACACTGCGAAACTTTAAAGGTGTCGTGGAGAGTAAACAGATCTTACTTTTCGAACGCAGTCTTGCTGTAGCCAGAGGAGTCGTTCGCCTCGAAGACGGCAAAGCAGACGTCCTACTCAGAAATTTTGGCGGTGAGCACCAGCATTTAAGCAGTGGGACTGTAGTGGCCCATATTTGCGGTATCACGCATGTTCGAAAAGCCTCTGGACTTGCGACGCTGTCATTTACCGAAATGGAGAGGCCTACCACCGATTTACACTTCGACATTAACCCTGCACTTTCTCAACTGCAGCATCGCCAAGTGAACCAGCTCCTCCAGCGCTATCGGGCGACCTTCTCCAACTCTTCACGTGTTGGCAGAACCGATCTCGCCAAGCATCGTATTATTACGGATGATACCGTGCCACCTCTCAGACAGTCACCTTACCGAGTGTCTCCGACTGAACGCGCCGCTATCACCCGCCAAGTGAAAGAGATGCTTCGCGACGATGTCATCCAGCCCTCGCGGAGTCCATGGGCTGCACCTGTCGTTCTCGTGAAGAAAAAGGATGGTACACTGAGGTTTTGTGTGGATTACCGCCGGCTAAACAAAGTTACAAAGAAAGACGTCTATCCCCTGCCACGTATCGACGATGCTTTGGATCGTCTCTGCTCCGCGAAATATTTCTCTTCAATGGACTTGAAATCCGGATACTGGCAAATAGAGGTAGATGAGAGGGACCGCGAGAAAACGGCGTTTATTACTCCGGATGGGCTCTACGAGTTCAAGGCTATGCCCTTTGGTCTCTGCTCTGCTCCGGCTACTTTCCAACGGCTTATGGACACCGTACTTGCAGATCTCAAGTGGCAGACATGTCTCGTTTACCTTGACGACGTTGTGGTCTTCGCTCCAACGTTCGAGGAGCACCTTCGGCGCCTTGAAACTGTTTTGCAAGCCATAACATCCTCTGGCCTTACGTTAAAGAACGAGAAATGTCATTTTGCTTATACGGAGCTCAAGTTCTTAGGGCACGTCGTAAGCCACGCTGGTGTCCTGCCGGATCCAGAGAAAACGACAGCTATTGCCAACTTCCCTCCGCCCAAAGACCAGAAAGCTGTTCGACGATTTCTTGGCTTATGTGCCTACTACCGGCGCTACGTCAAAGATTTCGCTCGACTCGCCGAGCCCCTAACACGTCTGACAAAGACAGACACGCCTTTCACTTGGAACGCACCACAGGAACAAGCATTCAAAGAGCTTCAACGCCGCCTACAAACACCTCCCATATTGGCTCACTTCGACGAAAACGCCGACACGGAGCTTCACACCGATGCAAGCAACATAGGCCTGGGCACCGTTCTAGTTCAAATCCAGGGCGGCCAAGAACGTGTAATCGCTTACGCCAGTCGCTGTCTATCTAAAGCGGAAGCGAACTATTCCGCAACAAAGAATGTCTAGCCATTGTGTGGGCGACGTCGAAGTTCCGGCCATACCTTTACGGGAAACCATTCAAGTTAGTAACTGACCACCATGCCCTATGCTGGCTTGCAACCCTAAAGGACCCTTCAACCCGTCTTGTAAGATGGAGTCTACGATTACAGGAATTCGACATAACTGTCACATACAAATCTGGCCGTCAGCATTCGGACGCAGACTGCCTCTCACGGGCCCCTGTAGATCCCCCCGCAGATGAAATTCCTGATGAGGCCATACTGCTAAATGCCATCAGCACAGAGTGCCTCGCTGAAAGACAATCTGCAGATCCTGAACTTCGTCACATCATGGACTATCTAAACGGTGCATGTACAACCGCTCCGAGAGCTTTCAAGCGTGCTCTGTCATCGTTATGTGTGCGCAATGGTGTCCTCATGAAGAAAAACTTTTCCGCCAGCCAAACGCCGTACCTGATTGTTGTACCTATGTGTCTACGTGATGAAATCTTACAAGCTTGCCACGATGAACCAACCTCTGGACATTTGGGAGTCACGCGCACGCTTGCAAGGCTCAAGGAAAAGTACTACTGGCCTCGACTTAACTCAGACGTTTCACACTATGTGAAAACGTGTCGCAACTGTCAGCGTCGTAAGGTGCCGCTGACTAAGCTCACCGGACTCTTGAAGCCAATAGACCCACCGTCGAGGCCTTTCCAGCAGATTGGCATGGACATGCTGGGACCATTTCCCCTTTCACACTCCGGTAACCGGTGGGTCATTATTGCCACGGATTACCTTACACGATACGCGGAAACCTCCGCTCTACCCAACAGTACTGCCTTAGAGGTTGCAAAGTTTTTCATCAATTGCGTTGTCCTGCGCCATGGCGCACCGGAGATTTTGATTACTGACAGAGGAGCCGCATTTACAGCCGAATTGCTGCAGCAGATTTTAATTCACAGTCATACTGAACACAGGAAAGCAACACCTTACCATCCTCAAACGAACGGCTTGACCGAACGCTTGAACAAAACACTCGCTGACATGCTCTCAATGTACGTCGACGTAGAGCACAAAACGTGGGATGAAGTGCTCCCGTACGTTACCTTTGCATACAATACAGCGGTCCAGGAAACAACGAACATGACACCTTTCCGTCTGGTCCATGGCCGCGAAGTGACCACAATGCTTGATGCCATGTTACCACATCTAGACGACGGCAACCAACAACCAGATGTTCACACCTTTCTGCACCTCGCCGAAGAAGCCCGTCAGCTGGCCAGGCTGCGAATTCAGAATCAGCAACGCCGCGATGCCCAGCGATACAACCTCCGACACCGTGACGCCCGGTACACAGCTGGAGACCGCGTCTGGGTTTGGTTTCCTGTACGTCGACGAGGCCTCAGCGAGAAACTGCTGTGTCGTTACTTTGGCCCGTACAAAGTGGTAAGCCAAGTTGGGGACCTAAACTATGAGGTTGTTCCTGATGGATTTAAAAAGTCCCGACGCTCCACGCTCCCGGACGTGGTCCACGTGGTCCGCCTGAAACCGTATTACGACCGATAGTGTTGACTCTTTCTGTGCGCGAGCAACTGCCCTTCGTGCAATGGTTTTTTCTTTATCTCTACCCACACTCCCAGCATCGGGACGATGCTTCTTGTACCCGGGGGGCAATGACACGCTGCATTCTTTATTTTCCCTCTGTGCTGATCGCGAGCGTGTGCCTCCTCGAGGCGAAGAAACCGACGTTCGTCTCCTCGAGGCGAAGAAACTGAAGTTCTTCTGTCGAAGCGGGCCTGCTAGTTTTCCTGCCGCACTGTGACTTCTGTTACTCCTGTGTCCCGCGGTGACTTCTGATCAGAGACTTCACACCGTGACAATATCACATCCTGGGATATGTGCAAAGAGAAACTTCGCGATCTATTCGGCAAGCCGATCGGACGCAAGCTCGGCGCACAAAAAGACCTTGCATCCCGTGCCCAGTCTTCCACGGAATCATATTTGTCGTATATTCAAGATATTCTAGCCTTATGCCGAAAAGTGGACAGCGCCATGTCCGAGTCAGACAAAGTTGGTCACATATTAAAGGGCATTGCAAACGATGTTTACAATCTGCTGCTTTGCAAAGACTGTCCGACGGTCGACTCAGTCATCCAAGTTTGCCGGCAGTTTGAGCAAGCAAAACACCGTCGCATTACTCCCCGCTTCGACCGCTTGCCAAATACAGCTGCTACGTCTTCGTGCGAAGACAGTCCAACACTGCAGCAGCCATCGCTGCCTTCAAACTTGACCAGAATTGTTCGCCGAGAGATAGAAGCTATGGCGCCCGTTGCGTTCGCTCCTCAACCGGCAGATGCTACTATAGCTTTAATACAATCTGTCGTTCGCCAGGAGTTCGCAAATGTGGGCCTCAACGCGAACGTGGGCTTCAACTCTGGCCAGTCTTCTGCACAGCCCTCGTTCCAACTTAATGGACAGCCATCTGTCCAACCCACCGTTCCGGTGGTAGCAGCTGCGGCTCCAACTGCGCCCTTGCCGACGCGATACCGCTACCGCTACCGCAATCCGGACGAATGGCGAACCTCGGATGACCGACCGATCTGCTTCACCTGTTCACGTGTCGGCCATATTTCTCGTCATTGCCGCAGCCGTTGGATTCCGCCACCTCGACCCCGATACTTTCCAGATCGCAGCGCCGAATATCCACACCCAAACCATTTCCGGAATACTCGCTCTCGTGACTTTAACTCGCCAGCTCCGCGCATGTCCAGCCGCTCACCGTCGCCTCAGACCAGGAGGTCCCGCTCGCCCCTACCTCACCGTCCACCATCTCCTCACTTCTCTGGCTCTCTTCCGGAAAACTAACCAATGCAGCTCCCGGAGGTGATGCTGCATTGACGACCCGGCCCGAAAATCCTCTGCTGACCCTCGCTAATCGCCGCAACCTTCTAGACATCTGTGTGGATGGTGCCCCTGTTACTGCCCTCATTGACACTGGTGCCCAAATTTCAGTCCTCAGCTCATCCTTTCGCCGCCGTCTCAAAAAGGTTGTCACACCCGCCGCTTCATCCGCCGTTCGTGTCGCCGATGGAAGCGTCGCTGCCGTCGTGGGACTGTGCACTGCGCGCGTCAGTATTTCCGGTCGCACTACCCCTGTCCTCTTCACTGTTATCGACCGCTGCCCTCATGACGTGATCCTCGGCATCGACTTTTTAACGGCCCATTCTGCCCTGATTGATTGCTCAACTGGCCTTCTTCGCTTAGACCTGCCCTACTGCCCCGAAACCAGCGATGTCAAGCCCCGCCTCCGATCCGCCGAATTTGTTCGTCTACCACCCGAAGCTGCTATTTATGTTCCGCTGGCCCCGTTCCCCGCAGTTCCTGACGGCACATACGTCACCTGCCCAATTACCGATGTTGTTCTACGTCGCAACATCATACTCCCTCATACCGTAGTGACTGTCACTGCTAACCGCACCTCTCTTCCCGTCCTTAACTTCAGCCGCTCGACCCAAGTTTTACCCCATGGCATCGCACTTGCTGATCTGGTTCCTTTGGCGGACTGCGAAGTTGCTGCTCTAACGCCTCAGCATCTGTCGGAGCAGCATATATCAGCTTCACATTCGAACCTCTTTTCAAGCATGGTATCTGCGGATCTGCCAGATGACCAAACCAGAGCAATCTCCGACCTTTCGCTGTCGTACGCTGATATATTTGATTTCGGGGACCGACCATTGGGCCAAACATCCGTTGTGACCCATCGAATCAATACGGGTGATGCCAGCCCCATCCACAGACGACCTTATCGTGTTTCCCTTACTGAGCGGCATGCTATACAGAAAGAAGTTGACAAGATGCTGACGCAAAACATTACTGGGCCTTCCTGCAGTCCCTGGGCGTCCCCTGTCGTATTGGTCAAAAAGAAAGACCAAAGTTGGAGGTTTTGTGTGGACTATCGCCACCTTAATCAAATAACAAAGAAAGATGTTTACCCTCTTCCACGAATTGACGACGCGCTTGACTGTTTGCATGGTGCCAGCTATTTTTCTTCTATTGACATGCGTTCAGGCTACTGGCAAATTGCTGTCGACGAACGGGATCGCGAGAAAACCGCATTTGTCACCCCCGACGGACTCTATCAATTCAAGGTGATGCCATTTGGACTCTGTAACGCTCCTGCGACATTCGAGCGCATGATGGACTCGCTCCTCCGTGGCTTCAAGTGGAGAACATGTTTATGCTACTTAGATGACGTCGTAGTTTTCTCTCCCACGTTCGCAACCCACCTTGATCGACTTTCTACAGTCCTGGCTGTTTTTCGCCGCGCCGGTCTTCAACTGAACGCCAAAAAATGCAGCTTCGGTAGGCGCCAAATCAAAGTCCTGGGTCATTTGGTTGATGCAAATGGTGTACAGCCCGACCCTGACAAGGTTCGAGCCGTGCGCGAGTTCCCCACCCCACGTAGCTCAAGTGACGTGCGAAGCTTCGTTGGCCTTTGCTCCTACTTCCGCCGCTTCATTCGGAACTTCGCAGACATCGCTCGTCCGCTTACCTCTCTTCTGAAGAAAAACGTACCTTTCACATGGGGTTCTGACCAAGCCTATGCCTTCACGACGCTTATTTCCACCCTCACTACACCACCTGTTTTGGCGCACTTCGATCCTTCTACACCTACCGAACTGCGCACCGACGCTAGCGGCCATGGTATTGGTGCTGTCCTTGCCCAATCCCAGCATGGGTCCTCCCGCGTCATTGCTTATGCCAGCCGCCTGCTTTCGTCCTCTGAGCGCAAGTATTCAATTACAGAGCGGGAATGCCTTGCACTCGTTTGGGCGCTGACCAAGTTTCGCCCTTATTTGTTTGGGCGGTCCTTCTGTGTAGTCACAGACCATCATGCTTTGTGTTGGCTGTCCTCACTTAAGGACCCCACTGGCCGTTTAGGTCGCTGGGCCTTGCGAATACAAGAGTACGAGTTTACTGTGGTATACAAGTCCGGCCACTTACACTTACACTTAACAATATATATATATAGGAATGATGTGAGCGCTCAGCCGAGTGTCGGCAGTGCCCTAAACTGTAGACAATAACCGTATAGCTTAGGAAGGCGACCAGTAGTTCTAAACAGTGCAGGTAAAACGAAACTGAAAACAAGGCATTGATATGATGAACAAGAATACAGACGGGTTATATCAGTTAATCACTGAATTTGGTACACCAGCAGGGAATTATCACAGGATTGTGTTTGCTATGTCTGAATTATTAAACCTTATTTTCCTGTGTTCATAAGGCAGCCATGATTTCAGACTATGCATTACATGTGTGTTGCGGAACTAAAAGTTCCAATATCACTACAGGACCTGCAGTGGAGAAATGCGGAAGGCCGAGCGTTGCCCCTTTTCGAACACTAGCAGCGTTCCGTTGAGCGCGTGAAAGTTCACTGGCATTCTGTAATTGGTTTACAGGAGAGGAAAGGCGCAGTCTCTGTCACATGTGTTTCTGTGGACATGTGAAATCCCTCGGAAAGGTCAAAAGTCAAATCGGCTTCAGATATCGTTTTTTTTGTTTGTTTTTAATAATGCGGTTAGTTGTGCTGCAAGACTAAAATATTGGAGCCTCCACGTTTCAGCCTATGGGGCTGAAACATGGAGGCTAACCAAGAGGGTTCTACTTAAGTTGAGGACAACGCAGAGGGCTATGGAACGAAAAATAGTAGGGGTAACATTAAGAGATAGGAAGCGTGCCGAGTGGGTCAGACAAATAACATAAATTAATGTCATTCTAGAGGAAATCAAGAAGAAATTGGCGTGGGCAGGGAATGTAGTGCGAAGAGAAGATAATCGATGGTCGCTTAGAGTAACAAACTGGATTCCCAGGGAAGGGCAGCGTAGCAGGGGGCGGCAGAAAGTTAGGGGAGCAGATGAGGTTAAGTCCGCAGGGGTCAAGTGGATGCAGCTAGCACAGAACCGGGTTAATTGGAGAAATATGGGAGAGGCCTTTGCCTTGCAGTGGGTATAGTCAGGCTGCTGCTGCTGATGATGATGACTAAAATATTGTTCTTTTTTCGAAAGGTGATCTGGTAGAGCGCGTTTCATCCAATCTGAAATTTTGTGGCTCGGCTGCTCAGTCGGCTTGGGTTCGGTGTCAAGTACCTTTCTTTCTAAGGCTTTCATCTCGAAGAAAGCCGAACACTACGCCACGGGATAACTTAGTCACGTCGCATTTGTATGTGGGTTGAAAAAAAATGAATGGTAATTCCTTTACAGACATACCAAATTTGCTTGCATTATGTGACAGCTGTCATAAATTGTTACATTGAAACACCAGGTTGCGTGTAAATAGCCCTGGGAGTATGAGGAACTGCATACTGCTAATTTTGAAGAAAATAGGTAACGCCAGAAATGCACTTAAGGTTAATTTTACGGACGAAACAATCAGAGCATTGAAATGAAGAACATGCTTTCTGGCTCATTCTGGTAAAAAAATATTACTTACTTTTTGTATTTGAAATATTGGTCTATGTATTTGATTTCAATAAATTCAAACATTCATTATTAATCATTTAATGCACAGAGTCGTCAAACATGAGGTGGAGGCCCGACGGGTTTGATGCTTAGCAGAAGGCTCTGGATTAACGACGGCCGACTAGGGCTCTTTGCCATGCACTTATATTACGCAGCATTCGGAGGTCATTGCATTTGGCCTCCACTGAAAAGGAGCAGCCGCGATCTGGATTTAACAATGCTATTTTAGTCAGTGGTTGCGACTGTAGGAAGGACGAAATGAAAGTGCACTGCTTGCCAAATGGCTCTAGCTGAGCGGCCACCGCTGGCTCGTGCGGCCAGAGGAATATTCGAAGGAGCAATGAAGAAATAAAGAAAAAGTACATGGAAGAAAAACGACGAAGAAAGACTCGCGCCGCAGCCGTTGCCCTCCGCCACTGAAAGGCAGTGAGTGCAATGGCGGCATGCAACAGATGCAATAGACCGATAGAAGAGTAGCCTCCGCCGAAAAAGGCCAATTCAAGCTTCTTTCCAGCCTCGGAGGGCCGGGAGCAGTCACTATCTAGCTCTACAAAGTCATACTTGTCAAACAAGGAGCTATACATGCGGTCAAATTGAATTATTAGTAATCAAAAGACTACTGAACACCTTAGAATACATCTCATTTTTTAGTGCAGAGTTTAATTTCTCTGCTATCAGTGCTTTACGCCGAGATGTTTCTTTACGCTACGAGCGAACCGGCCTCGGTGGCTCAGCGATTGACACACTCGGCTGCTACCGGAGTAACAGGGTTCGAACATGACCGTGGTGTCGTGTTTCGATGGCTGAGATACGCAAAGGCGTCCGCATGCTGTTGGATGTCAGTCCACGTTAAAATATACCGGGGGCACTTAAGCCTCTTTATGTGCGGCAATATGATAGGACTTCTCTATTGGGCATGCAGGGGCGCCACAGGTGTTACTGACAAAACCGGATATGTTCGGCATGTCTGGGCATGGTGTGGTGACATCTATTCTACATTGTGTTATGAACGCAACCACTGTAACCATCAATATGGTTTTCCATGACACTGATTAAATGACTATGACCGGCCATGGCTTAGTCATAGTATATTTCATAGTCATATTAATGGTTAGTCATAGTCGTAGTCGAGGTTAGTCACAGACAGCATAGTCATAGTTATTCACAAACATAATTACTGTAAATAGTTAGCCATAGTCAAACTCATGGTTAGTCATAGCCATAGTCATAGCCAGTGACACTCATGGCTTTATAATCATAGTCATCATCAGTAATAATCATGGCCATAGACTAATTGTTACTATAACTGACCATGAGTGCGGCCAATCATATCTTTGACTAACCATTACTATGACTATAGCTTTGGATTCCTATGAATAGGTCTATGTCTTATCGTGGCTATGAATAATAAAATCTTCACTATCATGATTATTTATCAGTGATTGATTTCATTATCGATCTCTTGGTGACTGACAGGTTCCAATGACGTTTTCTGCCCACTTTATTACATGAAGCGTGATGTCAAGTAAATGGTATCGCATTAAGAGTATCCACGTGGTACTTATTTCGTAGCCTCTATTATGGTATCTCTGTCTCTTTCTCTCTCTCGCTCTCCTTTCACTTCTATCGCACTCTCTTTCCTTACAGTGCGGCTCACGTGTCCGCCGAGACGAGTGATATATACTGCGTCTTTTCTTTCTTATAAACAAAGCTAATTACATGCATCTTGATGTCAACAGTCCTCGTGGCTAAGACCCTGACCGTAACTAGCCCATCTCCCCTTCCTATGCTTGTAAATGCCATTGATTCTCTTTTTCTTTCTTCAGATAGAAAACGAAGAGCGCCGTGAAGTTCCCTGCGAGCGGTGGGACTATGACATCAAGCGTCCAGAAGACAGCATCGTGAGCTCGTGGAACCTGGTGTGCGGACGCCGTTGGCTGTACTCCATCTCCTCGTCAGTTTATATGCTGGGTCCACTCATATTCATGCCGATAGTTGGCATTGCGTCAGACCGCGTGGGACGCTGGCGGACCCTCATGATATGCGGCTTTGGCCTGCTGGTAGCCACCCTGAGCGCTGGCTCGTCTCAGTCCTTCCCGGCGTTCATAGTCGCGCGGTGCGTCATTTCCGCCATGTGCAGCGCGGTTCACCTGCTGCTGATCATCCTGCTTTACGAGGTGACCGGCGATGATAACCGCCCTCTGTACATTCTGCTGGCCACGAGCGTCGGATCCGTGCTGTCTGAGTTCATACTATTTATCCTGGTCGTCTTACAACCGCGCTGGTTCCTTGCTCAAGCAGTAATCGCGTGCGTTTCCGCGTTCTTAGTTGTTTGGTGCTACTCCCTCTGCGAGTCACCCGTTTGGCTGCTTGACACGGGAAATATTCGGCCTGCAGAGAATATTGTAATCCGGGCGGCTGCAACTAATGGCCTAAATGTGACAAAAGCCAGAACCACTTTCAGGGAGCTAAAGAAGATGCTAGAAAAGCAAGAATCGGCTTCTGCGAACACCACCACGAATATGGAGACCAAGGTCAACACCGGTAGTTTTCGCCGACGTGCCGCTTCCGTACTAACTTCTTGGTTCGGCGTAAACTTTGCCTTTTACGGAATTGGCTATATTCACGTAACACACTCTGTCTACTGGCCATTGTTTAGTTACGTGCTCGAGGTGCTGCTCTATTTTGCTGCCTACAAATGCATCAGCACGCGAGGCCAACGAGCGGCTCTTACCTTCACGCTGATCATCCTCTGCGTGTGCAGTGCAGCAAATACGGTGTCCGGCGAATGGCGTATTGATGCTAAGGTGCCACTGGCGAGGATGTTAGTCGTCATCTCATCAAGAGTAGCCATGAGCGTCAACATCGGCTACACGGCGGAGGTGTATCCAACCATTGCGCGAAGCCTGGGCCTCTGCATTTCCTACTCTGTGGGGCGAGCAGGGGCACTGCTGGCCGCGGTTATCAGCAACAGGTCATATGGCGAGGACAGGAGGACGATGAATATCTTGATGACGGTACTTACCTTCACAAGTTTAGTCGCCATTCAGTGGCTCCCGGAGGTGTTCATTAAGAAGCAGTCAACTACTGAACAAACTCCTTTGAGCGACGAACAGCGAAAGGAGGCCCTGAAGGCGTCTCTGGCCCATGGTGAAACGGAAGCCAAGACCACTAACGCAAAGAAGTCACGTCGCCACCGCAAGACAGAGGCAGGCTCGAAGGAAAGGGGCAGAGTTGGCGTTGGGCTCAAAACATCGCATGTATCGTCTGTGTCTGCGTCGCCTGTGCCATCCGAATCTCCATGAACTCTGACATCACCAGCATCCCGTAAACAGCAGACTAATGCTAAAAACTGTTTGAAGAAACTATACTAATATGTAATAGGGTAGGGAGGGGGACGGATATATTGTAGCTCACCATAATGAGCGCTTACTATTTGTAGCCGATGTTTCCAGACATGCTATGCTCTTCGCTTCAATGACAGTTCCTGGTTATTGAATTCATTTCTCTCGCTTTGTACGTAACTGCCTTATCTTCTTTCTTGATAGAAAAATATTTTTTTAACTCCTCACAGGCTCGTATGACAGGATAATATGTTAGAAGTTTTATGTTAACCGCAATACTTAATGGCGCAATATTAATAAAAAAGCATGGATGCTCTTTCAATTTGGATGTTGCGAAATCTAGGAGTTCCAGTGAATGATAGGATTTCTGAAAGCGGAAGGATTAAAATTGTTCGACCAGATGGGCGACAGAAGGTCAGAAGATGGCTGAAGCGACGTGAGTTACGGGAGGTTCGGCTAAAGATAGAAGTTAATGATTTACGCTCTAAACTACGCTACGAAGAAGGCAAATTTGGGTGGATTCTCGTGTTGCGAATCATTTTTGCTAGCGCAGAAAAGACGCAGCGAAGGAAGGCACACCATGGACGTTATGATACTTTTCAACAATCCCCAGTTGTCAATACGTGATTGCAATATGAGAAGAGGGATTTCATGACTCCAGTGTGCGAGGACTACATGAATCACTTTCGAAGTACCTCTGCCGCTGCATGTTGCAGCTTTGAAGAAGCAGGTGAGTGATACAGTATTTAAAATGTGATTACAAGTCCTCAACGCGGCTCAAACTTAGTTAATGGTTTAATAATTATTTAGGTACGGAAAGTAGAAAAGTAGGCGTAATTATTCGACCAAACAGGAATGTTCACGAGCCTTGGAGCATCGAGGCACTGGGATTGGTGAAGAAATACGTGGACAGGCAGTAGCCGCAGCTGAGATCCGCGAAAGGAGAGTGCCATTCAGATCGGGTGGAGCGCATTGGGAAAATGTTCTCAGATCATGAGTAGAGAAGTAGCGTAACAATATCCCATGAGATAAAGCTACGTAATATCTGTAACCTTGCGGTACTCACGTGGGGTCCAATGAAGAGACTTCTGCAATTGATGACAACACACAGCTACGGAACTTAAATGGTAAGTGTACCGTTAGGAGACCGGAAGTAGAGAATCAACTATAGTTAATGATGTTTCATTCGAAACTGAAAATGCATGGATGTTGGCAGCAAATTATGGCGTATAATGGATAACCGATGGTCTTAAATAGAATTAATTCTGTTGCAAAGAAAGGAAAGCGTAGCAGTAGGGTGGAAGAGGCTTAGATGCGCAGATAAGATTGGGAAGTTTTCGAGGATCAAATGGATGCAGCAGGCGCAGGACAGGGTTAACTACAGAAATGAGGGAGATGCATTAGCCCGGCAGTGGGTATAATCCGGTTGATGATGTACATAAAGAAATAAGTACATCAAAAATAAAAATCCCGAAACTCTGTGGAATCTCACTACGGTAATGCGAAAGTTAGAGTGTTGCTGGTGCACACAGAGCATCACGTTTGTTCTCATTATTATCATCAACGAAATGCACCGTCATCATCGTTGTGTTACATCACAAGTACGCGCATTGCGCGTTCCGTGCTTCCATGAACCAAAGACGGACGTTCGAAATGGAAAAGCGTTTATTCAGGCCGAACATCCGGCCTGACCAGGAGAGGGGGAAAGGGGAAAGAAGGAACGAGGGAAAGGGTGAAAGGCATTCTGGCTGGCGTTCGCCAAAGTCGGACATATAATGCAAAACGTTTTACATTTCTCTTCCCCGCGTTTCGATGGAGGCGAAACAAAGAGGCGTCTGTGTGCTGTGCGATGTCAGCGCACGTTAAAGATCCCCAGGTGGTCGAAATTACTCCGTAGCCCTCCACTACTGCTCCTCTTTCTCTCCACTTTCCCTCCTACCTTCTTCCCTTCCCATACGGCGCGGTTGAGGCGTCCACAGAAAACAAGTGAGACAGTTACCGCGTCTTTCCCTTTCTATAAATCAATCAACCTTAATAACAAAGCTGCTGTACTGGCTTCTTTTGGCGCGTGGAACGTCGAAGTGCCGTAGTCGTACACGATGGCTGCGTCGATGCGGTTCCTGCTTGCTGTTGATGTGGACAACTTTCGGCGTCTTACGCCGCGGACGAATTCGCCAGTGATGTTGAGGCTGGCTGTGGGGTATCTGCTCGAGGAACCGTGCACTCCACGCCTTTGTCGTGGGCTACAGGCGTTGGTATACCAGCTTGCACAGCGCTGTCTTCCGCTGGGCTGGGATCCAAGCGCACGTGGAGGAGTTGTGTGTCCAACACGCACCTGGTCGACGTGACGCCTGACCGGTCCGGCCGGTGTCTCTATGGTGACCATCTGTGATCCTCTTGTAGATGTGACTGCTCCAGGCCGCCATTTTTCTCCTACGCCAAAGTTGCGTGCATACACTGCAGCTCTAGGAAGAGGTGATGACCATTCATGTGGTTCAGAGACAACCTGTAGGGATGGGTGGAAAGCATGTATCTAGGCGAGAGCGGAGACGATAACCAAGAAGCGCCTCTGAAGGAGAGTTGCCCGAGTTGTTAGGTGTCCTTTTGTAATTAAAGAGCAGTCTGGATATGTGGATATCTAATCTTCCAGCCCCCATCTTTTTGAGGCCTTCCTTAATCGTTCTGACTGCTCTTTCCGCAAGCCCATTTGACGATGGGTGAAACACAACCGTTCGCAGATTAGTTATATTATTCTTTTTCATGAAAGTGTCAAATTCAAGACTGGTGAACTGAGTCCCGTTAACAGATACCACAGTCCTTGGGACTCCAAACCTGCTGAATATCTCGGACAAGGAATTCACTGTCGCAGTAGCATTAGCTTGCTTCATGGGAACTGCTTCAATCCATTTACTGTATGCATCAACTACAACGAGAATCATGCTTCCCGCTAATGGCACTGCGAAATCTACATGTATCCTGGACCATGGTTCTCGAGCAGTAGGCCAGCATTCTGGTGGTGCTGCGGCTGGCATGGGCAAGTTTTGGACACAGTTTTGACATGTTGCTGATAGTCGTCCTATGTCGTGGTCTAATCGTGGCCACCAAAATGATGATCTGGCAACTGCTTTCATCGCTTTAGACCCCTGATGTGTTTCGTGCAGCAGGTTGAGAATACGATCTCGCGCTTCCTTTGGCACTATTACGCGGTGCCCCCAGTACACCAGCCCGTGGGGCCAAAGACAGCCCTTGTCGTTAGTCAAAAAATGGGATAGCGCTCTCATCAGCGATACATCTTGCCGTTGACGGCCAGCCATCCTTTGTCAACTGCGCAACCCTCTTTAGTGCGGGTCATTCGCAGTTAATTGCTGCAGTTCATCAAGGGACACCGTTCCATCATCGAGTCCTGCTAGAGCAAGAATGTATTCAGGAGGATCTTCTGATTGCAACTCTGTCGTACATTGTGGCAGTCGACTCAGGGCGTCGGCATGCAAAAGTTGCTTACCCAGCGAGTACTGGAGCTTGTAACGGAAACCACCCAGGAACAGAGACCAACGTTGTATGCGCGCGGCGGCCAGCGATGGGGTTGGTCGATCAGCTCTCAGCAATCCCAGGATAGGTTGATGATCAGTAACAAGTGTGAACTCTCGACCTACAAGAAAATCCCGGAACTTCGTTACGCCAAATACAAGGGCAAGGGCTTCGCGTTCGAGTTGCGAGTAATTTCGTTCAGCCTTTGTTGAGGTTCGCGAACGGAAGCCTATGGGCTTGTTCACCTTGCCATACGTGTGGAACAGCGCGGCTCCAATCCCTTGTTGCGAAGCGTGACACTCTAACTTGAGGGCTGCAGCCGGATTGAAATGGGCGAGTACCCCTGCCCGACGAAGGCCTTGTTCAGCTTGCATAAATGCCGCCTCCTGTTCAGGTTCCCACACCCATCGTGCGTTCTTATCCAGCAGCTTGTACAACGGTGCAAGGACAGATAATAAATTTGGCATGAACTTGGCGTGAAATGTGATCATGCCCAAATATGCGCGCCACATTTTTTGGGCTAGGAGCTTGCACAATTGCTTCAATATGCTGTTCTGTCGGATGTAAGCCCTCACGATCAGTTCGGTGACCCAAGTAGGAAACCTGCCTGGCGAAATGTACATTTGTCCAGTCTGAGTTTGGCCCCGTGCTCGCCATGTTTTTCCGATACCAGAATATCATCGAGGTATGCCTGAACGCCTGGTATGTCTTGCAATATCGTGTCGATTTTCCGTTGGAAAATGGCAGGCGCAGAAGCTATACCGAAAGGCAAGCGGTTGTAGCAGAACAACCCACGGTGCGTATTGGTAACGCGCAGTTTCTTGGACTCGTCATCGAGAGGGATCTGATTATAGGCGTCACGAAGGTCGGGTGCTGAATCACTCGCCGCCATTCAAAGACGCAAAAATGTCATCAATAACAGGTAGCGGGTACTGTTCCAGCTAGCATGCAGGGTTCGGGGCTACTTTGAAATCTGCACAGATTAGAACACTGCCATCCTTTTTGAGTACCAGTACAATCGGTGTAGCCCACTCTGCGTGCGTTACTGGGGATAATACTCCGATAGTTTCAAGCCATTCAATCTCTCTGGATACTTAGTCGCGCCATGCAAATGGAAGAGAACGGGCCTTACAGAATTTTGGTGTGGCTCCTTCTTTCAGTTGCAGATGCACTGGTGGTCCGTCTATCAGGCCCAATTCTGTGCTGAAAGCATCTTGGAAGTCCGAGAGCACATTCCCCACCGTTGATGTGCAGTTCTTCCCTAAGCTCTCCGCCAGCTTCGCCCCGACGTTGAGGACGGACGACCCTGCGTTGCTGAACTTTGATAACAAGTCGCGTCCGCAGACACTTGGTCCTGAGCAGTCAACAACAATTAATGAGCCCTCGACGCTGGTCCCGTTGTACGAAACAAGGATATCCAACTGCCCCAGCACTGGTAAGGTTCCTATAGGTAACAGGGAAGTTTGATGTGGCACGGCGACAATGGTGGCCACTGTTTCTTGTGCTGCTCAAAAACTTGCTTAGGCACAACACACACAGCCGAACCAGTATCGACGATAATCTGTATATCGCTGTTACACCACATGAACGTTCGGCGAATCGGAGGTTCCGATTGAGCTTTCCGAGACGCAACTAAAGTCCAGATGTGCATGCTGTCGGCCGCGTCATTCAAACTCTCCTCTGTTACATTTAAAGCTTGGCTTGATCTGCTCCGAGCATAGTTTCTCCGGCGTTCCTTGCTGACGTCGCTAAGACTTTTTTTGCAAGGTGCCCGCACTGGCCGCAGCAGTAGCATCGAGCGTTCGTTCAGCCACACGCGTTTCCGTTGTGTTTAGTGCTTCCGCACCGTCCACACTCTAATACCGGCTTGTCGAAGCTCTGTCGACGCGCGCTTATCATCATTACAGCTGTCAAGTCCGACGAAATCGCATTGGCACCCTGTTCTGCTGCCTCAGAGCTGAACGCTATCGCTTCGGCTTCCTGCAGGGTGAGGTCTGTTTTCGCCAAAAGCTGCTTTTGCAGGGCACTTGACCGGACGCCGCATACTATCTTGTCGCGAAGCGTTCTATCGAGCATGCTCCCGAAGTTGCAACTATCCGCTATTTGGCGAATTTTGACAATGAAGGTATCAATAGACTCACCTTCCAGCTGGCGCCGGTTGAAAAAGCGGAAACTCTCCGTTATTTCGTGGCGTTTTGGGTCAAAGTACGAGCTTAGGACTTCGATTACTTCTTCGTACTTCATCGCATTTGGCTTCTTCGGTGCACTTTTTCCTGAAAGCACTTGGACTGTGCGTGCGTTTAGCGCAGAGATGAGCAACGCCCTTCATTGGATCTTCGATTCCACTTGCTTCGAAGTAGGCTTCAACCTTCGTCAGATATGCCCTCCAGTTGTCACCGCAGTCGTCATACTCGGGAAGCTGGTGATGTGGAACTGGTTGCATCCAGCATCTCAGTCTTGACCGTTGTTTCAGGTTGGTTCTCGTCGTTGGTTCGCATTGGGCTCGTCGCCACTGTTGCATCACAAGTATGCGCAGTGCGCGTTCCGGGCTTCCATGAACCACAGACGGACGCTCGAAGTGGAAAGGCGTTTATTCAGACCGAAAAACCGGCTTATATAGTCTGACCGGGAGAGGAGGAAGGGGAGAAAGAAAGAACCAGGGGAAGGGTAAAAGGCATTCTGGCTGGCGTTCGCCAAAGGCGGAACTATAATGCAGAACGTTTTACAACACATTGCTACTGTCATCACTGTCATATTCACTAATTTCAGCGTCATTATCATCGCTACTATAATCCTCACGGTAGACAAGGAGAATTATGATGTACGTTTCACGATCACGATCGTGGCGCAGTTTCTGTATCCTCGTCCGTAGTAAGTTTAGTTTCTTGAATTGCAGCCACCTTCACACTACAGCTTTCAAACAGTTGCTTTAACTGGCATTGGCGCCGCTGATTCCGTAAGCCTTTAACGTTAAGGATAGCGATCTCAAAAGCTGTATCCCTTGCCATTTGTCCTGCATACATCATTCAACGCCATCCGCCGAAACGAGGAGAGTCGTCGGCAAATTGGCGGCCTTTTGTGCTGTAATTGCCCTCTTTGTAGAACCCAACCTTCCCCTGCCGTCCGCCTCTGTTACCTTGTTTTGATATTAGCTGGCATCAAGCTCCTCATCCGAGCTCGGACGCTTCAAAGGCGCGCTGCGTCCATGGAGACGTCTGAGTTTGCTGAGGCTTTCGCCCATGAGATCTGGAGCATTACGTCACTCGCAGCTTGGAGGTCGGTCGGCAGCTCTTTGCAGGCGCCGGTGGGTGGCTCCAGACGCAGCGCACTACACCACCGATGGACAAGCCTGGACACGCATCCGCTGGCTCCTCGGTAGCTTCCAGTGGCAGACCTCAAGATGCTTCTGCGACAGAACACAGCTTTTCAACCGGCTCAAGATCGGATGCCCGATGTTCAAGCTTGCCAGAGTCTGGAGGCTTGGGGTCGGGAGGTTCACTAGGTGGCGGCTTCATCACCTGCGGTTTATTAATGGCCCCTGCTTCATGTGTAACCGCAGTGTTGAGCTTTCCAGAAGCGTTCACAACATCCGAAATGTCCATGATGTGCTCTGACACTACAGCATCATCTTTAGATCAGGAGTCCTGACGTCTGTTTTGAACTGTCTGTTTTGAAACGCTATTCTCGTAAGTCACCATCGAAATATGATTCATTTGATATTGGTCAACGCAGACGATATCCCGAAGGTTCATGACACGGTCAAGGGCATCGCTGAAGTCAGGCGCTCGGTACGGACAGCCGTTTAAGTCACCACGCAAAAATACAGTTTTCAGCGTGGTATTACCGGATGGCAGACGAGGCAACACAATCTTGTGGGTGTCCACGATGTCTTGAGAAGATGAAAAAACTCGACCAAAGGTGCGATATGATATTATCGTCAGCCATTCGAAAGGCTTGTACAGAGGGTGGATGCTGTTACTGAGCAATATGACGTCATATTGCGTTGATGGTGAAGGACGGCGCATATGTTCAGCAGTGGTGAATTGTTTGTGTATGTGTCTGTTAATCAGCAATATGGAAAAGTGTTTTAGTTGTCATTGGCAAACCTCCTGTGCACGAATTGGGAAGTTTTACTGCTTGGAGATTTAAGTTGTGTGCATAAGAATGAGCACCGATCAGTATATCACGGACGTTATGACCGCGGTGCTGCTGTTATGACTTAGTTTGTGAGCATATCCTTGTTGACACTGGCCGACTAAAAAGTGATGGTACACATTTCACGCACTTCCAATTGTCTTCCGATGCTCGATCATGACAGGATCTACGTTTCGGCTGGAACATTACCTATTGTGCATAGATACTGGGTGAGACCGATATTTTTTAACGAGCACTGCATGGTATCTGCTCAGATAGGAAAACACACTAGACGTTTTCTCCAACCGGAGTGGGAGCTATGGAAGCTAAATAACTCCCTTTTTTTCAGATGAAATTTTTCAGAAGGTTGTAGCCGTGTGCTTCAAAGACACGTAAGCACATGCCGATCATTCAGTCTTTCAAAAGTTTGATCTTTTTGAGCAGGTGGTTAAGTCTTGCAATTAAAGCACCATCATGGATCACATTCTTAAAGCGCCTTCACATTCGTGAATTGAAGCGCACCTTGAAAGAACTGTATGCGCTGGAAAGAATTTTTCCGAGTAGTATCTTGATGATGTCCGCAGTATTAAAGCTCAGTTACAAGAGTTTATGGCAGAAAAGTATCAGGGGACTTGATTAGGTTGCGAAGAAATATCTCGCCGCGATTTAAATGATGAAAAGCAGGCTACTCTTTCCAAAGAAGTTTTAGAAATTCGTTACGGAAGTGATACGTACACCCTGACACATCGGGTATTCTGGGTGCCTTAATCTTGTGGGGCTCCGCAGCCCCTTTAGGTGTTTTAAACCGCACGTGCGGCTTCCTATTTGTATTTTGTTTGCTTGGGCAGCGCGAGTGCGCATGAGCAAGCAGATAATCTTAGGGGGCCGTGATGTTAGAAGCGACAGACGAGGGTAGATAAGCGCGTCGGAATCAAGGCCATGGCGGAAGTAGAATGGTGGCGAAGGCTGGGCCCAAAAGCGATTCAGCGTTACCGCAACAGAGCCACAGGTCGGGGGGCCAACCACTCAGATTAAGAAATTATACTACTACAAATTAAAAAGTATCAATCAACATAAAAAGAATAGACATTTTGATAACTTCGCTTGTGAGTGAGGTAAGGTATTTTATAAATACATTCTTAATTTTTTTTAATCTTGCAACGCTCTTATCGCCCCATCCCCGTGATGCTGCATCGGTCAGGAGGCGCTGCCAGAGGTAACCAAGGCAACGGAGATAACGAAGCTGACGATGCACGAAACTGTTTCTTATCGCTGTCTGTGCTCGTCTGCTGTGGTGCTGGCCTTGGTGCGCCCGGGAAAGCGTAATTTAGTTCGCAAGTCTGAAAACGTCCCTTTTGCGAAGATTTCGCCGTCCTTGCTGGTCGCTGCTCTGTCGCCGTTTGGTGAGATTTAATATCCCCCTACAGCCGTAGTTTTTTGGTTTCGTCCTCTTCGTCGTTCGGGCAGTGCGAAGTCTTTTTGCAGCATTGTATTGCGCTTAGCGTTTTATCGCAAGATGAGCCCGCTCAAAGTGAGGAAGCGATGCTCTGTGACACGTTGCGACAGCGTGGACTCAACCGTCGGTGTCTTACCGCTTCCCGGCTGACTTTCACCGGTGAGCAGATCTGGAGGTTGCACACAGACTGAATGTATGCTCTAATGCTCCTGTGTAAAGCACGTTTGTTGATTGTAAAGCTGTCTGGACTCGCGCAACCTTGAAATTGCCTTGAAAACTGCTGTATACTTTCTTCCGAAGAATGTGAAGAGTGATCCCAGTGCTCTATGCTCCACGTATGTTTTGATGCACCTACTAATTCATGACATTTTTATTTCAGTTGCAGCTGTCATAGCTTTGTTTCTGTACTATCATGACAATATGAGCAAGAACACACGAGCGCGTGGCAGATAGCCTCGAAACCCACTTGGGGAGATACGGTGCGGCCGCTGTGGGAAACAGTAAAAAGGGAGCCGTGGTTCCGTTAACTGTTGTCACTCCCGCCTTACTAGTATTACTGCGAAACGGCAGCTGATTGCAAGACACCCTGTCGGAAGTGATGAGGCATTTTTACTTTCTTCGCAGATTTGAACGTGTGCGTGAGAGGTGTGACTGGCCATATCATAGGCCATTAAAAAAACGTCGACCAGAAAAAGCTCATTGCAGCATTCTTGCCACACACCCAGAAAGAAAAAGTAAGAAACGAAAAGGTAAACAGCGGTATCTGGCGCAGAACTACATATACCACGGTTCACAATCTGCGCTTCACAACCGCCTTATCATCGCTAGCGGCCGGTGCCTCGCAATCAGCTGCCGTTTGGCAGTAATGCTAGTAAGGTGGGAGTGACAACAGTTAACGGAACCGCAGCGCCTTTTCTCTTTTGTTTCCCACAGCGGCCGCACCGTATCGCCCCAAGTGGGTTTCGAGGCTATCTGCCTCGCGCTCGTGTGTTCTTGCTCATATTGCGCATGATAGTACATGCATGTTTCTTATCTGGTGATGTTTTGTGGCAGGCACTTCAAGCCTTTTCCATGCCTCGGCTGTGATCATTGAGATGATTAGCCCGCTTAAACAGCTCTACTGTTTGTGCTGTCTGCGAGGTGCATTTTTATTGTTGGGATTTGTTGCTGTATTTTATTGGTTGATGCAATAAACCATGAATATGAAAACATAATTGTTCACTTAGTACACTCTGTTGCGAACTGGGCACGACTGCCCCGTTGCACCAGTGTTTCTGGACCGCACCTTACTGTGCTGAGGGACAAAGTAAATGGCCAAAGTACTTGCATGACTTGCAGCAGTATTTGTATTATGAATTTGCATGTGTGGTTTCTATTTGGAAGTGTTGCTGCCTTTCTAGACCGCCACCTTAGCCAACCCCTTTTATTGTGCTGGAGCAACTGCTTATAAACAATGGCGTAAACTACAGAAACTCAAGTTCTTTTAGATGGCAAAGGTTGGCGCGCGCTGAAAGGCAACAACCTTCGAAAGATACAGGCTCGTCAATGCAACGCAGCGGTTAAAAGAAAATAAAAAAAAAACTTGTTTATAATTCGCGCCAATGTGAACGTATGCGTGACGTCATTTGACGTCATCGCCCCGCAATTTTTATTGGTCGCTGGAGCCCATGAGCCGCCATGTTTTGTACGTATGGGCGCCTATGGAGCCTTCGCTACCATAGTACATATACCTTGGCAAGGCGAGGGTCCTTTTTTTGCCCCGGCGGAGAGGCCGGCGCGGGGGCAGCCGGCGAGCGTCATGGGCCAGACCATAGCTCGCGGACCCGTTTTTTTTGAAGGCGAGGCCTTCAATCTTTAACCATTATGCGTGGCTCTTTATTGGTAGTAGTAACTCTAACAGCGGGTCTGATTTCACTCATTTAAAAGATTTTCCTCGTCTTAAAGATGAGCAGCGAGTAACCATTGGGTCTATTACTTTATTTGGTACTTACGGCAGCCCATCTGGTGCTACAGATGAGGTCAAGTCGACCATTTGTTTACTACAGGCCCAGAAGTCTCCTGACCCGGATGGTCTAAGTTCGAAATTTTATAAAATGTGGAAGTTTTCATTGCAGCTTACAAAATAGGTTTTCTGCTTCCCACTTTCTATACCGGTCACTCCATTCTAATTCCAAAAACCACGCACTCATATCGGTTGAAAACTGTTGAAGGGTATCGACCGATGTCCTTATGCAACGTGGATTATAAGATATTTGTGACGGTTCTTTCTTCTCATTGCATATTGTGACACTAGATTTATTAGGGCCACAAGAAGCGTGTGGGATGAAAGTTCGTAGTATCCAAAACCTTATACATTTCGCACGTTCCTTGATAGAGACAGTGTCAGACACAGTCAAACAAGTGGCTCTAATTCAGATTGATCTGGCAAAAGCTTTTCGTAAATTTCATCATGCTTTTATGCTTGCTGTATTAGGGAGTGAAAACATTGGTGATGTCTTGCTTAAAGGCATCGAATTATGCTATAGAGCTGGCCACTACAAGAATGATTTCTAATCAAAACTTTGGATCAAAACTTTACCAAACCTATTCTGCTTAAATCATCAGTTCAACAGGGCTGTACGCTATCGCCTTGGTTATTCGCGGTATATTGAGCCCCTGTGTCTAAGTATCAAGAAAATAGTAGTTCGTGGATGCTAATTATTGCAATGTTAAATCAAGAGTTTGCCTTATGCTAATGACATTACTCTTTCTTGTTCTGATAAAAAGGTGTGATCGAGGTTTGGCGCGTAACTGAGCGTTTTAAGATAGTTTGGGTGCGTCACGTAACCTTGATAAATCAAAGGGGTTCTGGCTAGGTCCCTGAGGTACTAAACAAAATTTTTTGGCCGGTATCAGGTGAGACTCAGAAGACACAGTAATAAGGCGAAAGCCTTTAGTGCCTCGTAGTGTCGTCCGCAAATATGCCCGCGTTTCGGGCGCATGCCTTTATGGGCGTATGCCAATCATCATTGAATCGATACTTAGCCAATAGCAATCGGATGACTCGGAACATGATTTAAGGCATTTCCAGGTAATTTCATGATAATTTACGACTAATAATAAAATATTTAGGCAGATGTCAATAGGAACCCATGCATTTGGAGGTCATCGTAACTATCACTAACCATCACTTACTAGTTAAGGGGTGTAACTAACACTAACCAGACATTAACTAGTACTCAGAAAGTGCAAGTGTGGTTAACTGTAACTAACCAATAGTAATGTTTACACGTTTCGAGACGTCCATAGCCGTTACATGGTGAAGCCATCGGCCGAGATGCCATGATCGGATGTGACGTCATCATAATATCACATCCGGTCATGCCTAATAACAGCAAGTGATAATGACGTCACATCCGGTCATGACGTCATGACTGATATTGACGTCAGCAGGAGATTCACGCATATACGAAGCTGACCCTGCCAGGCGTTCCATCCCGGCATCCCTGCGGCGCCTTTGATTTGGCGCTTCCTCGAACGCCACACCACAGAGCATATATAGAAATAGACGCAGTACAGCAGGTTTGTCAGTAAACGTTTATTAAAAAAGTCAAGGGGCCGAAGGCCCAGATCTAGGGGTCGGCCAAGATTCCTTGGAATCTGGCAGCCTCTAGAGCGGGACCGATGAGCGCTCGTTGATCGTCCTGGGTAGAGCTGCGTAGACGAGCCTCCCAGGTAAGAGTTGTGGGGGTTGGCATGCGTTGTCGTGGACAAGTCCAGACCATATGAAGGAAGTCTGCTGGGATATTGCAGTGTTTACACATCGGCACATACCGTTCAGGAAATATGGAATCTTTCGGGATTGGGGAAAGGTTTCGCCTTGACTTGGCGCTATATGGACGGGCTCTGTCTTTGCAAGTTCTTGGTGCGGACCTGGATAGAGTTGGCGCAAAAGACGATGGTGTTAGAGCAGGTCGCGTGAAGTGATTATGGTGTCCTTCTGGACCAATGCGGGCATGTTGGGGGCGGGATCATAAGCTGCTCGGAAAGTGAGCCCTCAAGCTAGCTCATGTGCTCCCTAATTACCCTTTAGACCCATGCTGGCTGGAGCCCATATCAGGCGGATAAGGCGTTTAGGAGGATTTGATATGAATACGCGTAACGTTTGGACTGAAATACGGCCATGAGTAAATATAAGAATGACGCGTCTGGGTCACTTATGACTACTTTAGCTTTAGAAGTGGAGAGCGCGAGAGAGTAATAGCTACTTCCTCCGCTGTAGTGATATGTGAAGTGCGTACGGAGCAGGAGGCATGAAGAGTCATGTTCTCATCTGTGGCAACCGCTGTTGCAGCGATCCGATTAGGATGGTCTGCCGCATCTGTGTAAAGTATTTCAAGTCGGCCAGCATATCGCTGCTGGAGTAGCGCGGCCCGAGCTTTTCTGCGATCTTGAGGATGAGTTGGATGCCTGTTGCGAGGGAGATGGAGAGTCTTGATACTGGCCCTGATGGCAGGTGGGAGATTCATCACCAAGGATGGTGGACGGAGGGGAGCGATGTGAAGTTGTTCGAGGACAGAGCGGCCTGCGGAAGTTAGTGAGAGGCGTTGGCGCTGAACTAAAAGGGCCGCCTCAATGAGCTCATCAACCGTGTTGGAGACACAAGGGGCGAGGAGCCCGTCGTTGGAAGTAGAGAGGAAGACCAAGGGCTGTTTTGACACCGCGCGGATAAGGGAATCCAGGCGGTGCTTCTCCGCCAGCGTAAGAAGTAAATATGGAGCAGTGTAAGCAATAAGACTTACGACAAATGCTTGGAAGCGATGAAGGAGATTTCAGTACAGCAGGCATCAGCGGCGTTTTAAATTGGTGGACAGTAAAGAAAAGGCGCAGTATCTGTCACAATTCTAGTCAATCATAAACGGTCTCGCAGTCAACGCCTAAGGAGCGCGATGGGGAAGGCTTCCGCCTTGAAGCACTTTAGTGAGCCAAAGTGCCCCTGAATATTGGGGGGTTTCCTTGCATCAGTATTGCAATAGTAGACCTCACTGGGATTCTCAAATCTCCTCATTTAGGAGACAAATCCCGGCTTGGAATGGTATAGGAGCTATATCTACTTGCACGAGAACAAGTTTGCAATATTTTCTTGATTTCGAAGCTTACCTATGCCATGCAGATGTTGCATTGCGGAAGAAACAAGTATAGCCCATGCATAGAATTTTTGCTACCTTTGTGTGGTGTTCTCAATGGGAGCCTATTCATCGAGGCAATTTGGTTCTCCGTTTCCAGGCTCGTAGAGCTGGGCTTCAGCATTTTCTTGTTCAACAGCTTGTTTCAAATTTCTCTTCTTTAAAACGGCAAGCCACCCCTTCCTCCCAGCTGTGTTTAAATTAAGACCATTAAGAGCCCATATTTGCCTAATTTATTTCCTCCCACTGGTCATAGGACTGAGGGTCCTTTGTGGGCTTTTTTTAAGGAAGTTGCGACCCATTCCATTGCATCACCGTACGGTTTTCCTTAAAATACATACACAGTCTGTGCAGAAGAGAGATGACAAAAGTTTTGATTGAGATGTTATTTCCTGTACCGACTTAATGGCAGCTTTACCTTCCCTTTCTAGACAATAGTGTATTAAAGTGGGTGCAACGATTGTATATACAATCAGCCGCACTTTCGTTTTAAACTTCAGAAGTCAACCTTACCTGTCAAAACGTGGCTTCGTGCAAAATGAACTTTTGTGCCATGGTCAGTGGACAGTCGCCTGTGTCAGCAGCCAGAAACTATAGGTCATTGTCTTGTGTATTGCCGTGATGCAGTTCTTTGGGCATTCTTCAATGGACTGTTAAAAAGTTGGTTGATATTATGCCCTATAATATAAAATTTTTGTCAACAATGGAAGCTTCTGACGTTCCATGTGATCTTTTTGTGCTCATGAGACTGTTTAGCGCGTGGAAGAGCAGCATGACAGAACGCAGAGCCACCACGTTCATTGAAGTCTCTGTTACGAAAAGAGTGTTTTACGGTGCGGGGGTATATGCTGCGCAGGAGAGACCTCCTGCCTGGTTACCTTTGTTCGATGCATGCATATGTCTCCCGGAATATTGACGTTTGGGCAAATTTAGAGCTTGATGCTGGTGTGACTGTGTAGGTTGCGGGATGCGACATGGTAAAATCGACCTTGAAGTACTTCCGTGCAATTAAGTGAAAATTTTTGGCGTTCCGCAGTTGGTTAAAGTGCTCGGCTGGGGATCCGAGGGATAGAGGTTCGATTCCCGGTGGAGATAGAATTTTCAGTCTTCTTAAGGCGTCATCATACACAAAAAATCACGCACAGATCGATATTTCGCGCACGGGGTTTAGTTTCATGAGCCGAAAAGGCTTGCGCCTTAGAACGTAGCCTGAGGGGGCAGTCAAACCCGGGATCCTCGGATACTAATTAACGAACGTTGCCTTAGCAGTAACAAGGACCATGTGCCACCTTTTCTGGTGGGTTTCGTTTATGCAGTATTCTGTCAGCGAAAAAAAAAAGAAATAGGATAGGCTGTTCTTTGCTCGAAATATGACATTCTGTACAGCAACAACCTTGTGCCTTCTGTTACCTGTGTGATATGATGCAAACACTGTCTTTCTACTTTGCTGTCACTTATGAAAAGCAGCCAGAACTTTTCCGTTAAGCTGTTACCATAGCTTTTAGTCCAGACTCCTTCTCTGTAAGATAGAAATAAAAATTCAAGTTCAGTTTTCACCCTGGTGTCCGTGTCGATGAAGCAGAATTTCTGTTCCAGCACTTATCCTTCTTCAGTCGTCAATACCGAACCTACAAAAACGATTTAAATTTTTACATGTATTCTTTGACTGCCCCCAAATACTATTACCGCTTGGGATATGGCGCACACTTTCAGTGGCCAATGACGAAGAGAGATATCCGCAGTTGCCCACATAAAACACTCGATGGCGACTTGAACTATGCCTCGTCACTGTCCCTTTTATTTATTTATTTATTTATTTATTTATTTATTTATTTATTTATTTATTTATTTATTTATTTATTTATTTATTTATTTATTTATTTATTTATTTATTTATTTATTTATTTATTTATTTATTTATTTATTTATTGTACCCTCACGGCCGTTAGGCATTACAAAGGGAAGTGGGTATAACATACTCGAAACGAGACAAAAAATCATCAGATAATAAATTAAAAGTAGTACAGGCATACACTCATATAAATTCTATAACAGCATTTCGAAAGGCAACGAACAGTATCAGTAATTTCAACAATATTATGGGGAATTTGATTCCAGCTGACACAAGTTCTAGGTATGAATGAATCATGAAAACATCTTGTGCGACAAGGAGGGATGCAAACTTTGTGGCGGTGATCAATGCGTGCTGAAATATACGGCGGTCTTTTTAATAACTTGTCTTTAAGATAAGGATTATGATAAATCTCGTGAAAAGTACAGAAAGAAGTTATTGACTGGTGATGAGGACGAAGAGGGAGGGAAAGGTTAGTTTTCATGGCAGTAACTCAACTAGTGCGATGATAGTTGGAAAGTATGAAACGACAACCGCGGTTTTCAACAGATTCGAAGTCTGAAATGAGAGATTCGACCCCGGGGTTCCAGACCGCTGCCGCATATTGTCACTTAGAGCGGACAAATGTTTTGTAAACTAGTAATTTTAATTAACTTGGTGTACATGAAAAATTTCTGCGAAGATATCCAAGGATGCGGTTGGCATTATTTAGGATGTAGTCAATGTGGGTTTTCCAAGAAAGGTTAGAAAAGACGTGAACACCCAGATATTTGTAAGACGACACAGTTTCAAGAGATATTCCATTAATCTGGTAGATAGACTGTGTAGTAGATAGACGAGAAAGGGGTACTAACCGAGTCGAAAAAATCTACAGAACTTTGTCAAGAGTACAATAAAATATCCTGTAGTTTTGTCGTATCCATCAGATTTTTCTGTAGTTCTGTAGTACACTTCTGTAGTTGTGTAGTTTTTCCGTAGTAAATTTCTGTTGTCTGTAGTTCTGTAGCACTTTTCTGTTGTAACTACACAAATTTCAGAAGAGACTACAGAATGTTCTGTTGTCACAACAAGTTTCCCGTCAAAAACCGCACAGAAATTCTGTCGTGACGTCCGAAATTTTTTTTGTATTTTTTTCCGACTGGGAAAGACTAAACCTGGTAAACAAGAAGTGAAATAAGCATCTAGAAGCAACCAGAAGCAACCAACAGCAGCATCCGTGCTTTCGCATTACTTCAATGGAGCTTCTGCAGTGCTCCTTAATTTTCTTCCGTCTCCTTTTCTCTGCTATCCGCGCGAATATTCCACAGGCGACACCATTCCAGTACCTTGGTAATATCTGACTGAAGACCAGATACATCGCTATCATCAATAATTTTGCAGTAAATAACACAGTCATCGGCAAAAAGACAAATGGAAGACGATATATTGGTTGGTAAGCCTTATATAAATAATAGGAGGGGACCAGAGACGGACCCCTGAGGTACACCAAAGACAGCAAGCCAAGCACCTGAACTGATTTCGGTTAGAAAGGAAATAATGCAACCATGAAAGTAATGCGGAATCGATGTTAAGGCATTTTATTTTAGGAAAAAGAAGCTTATGAAAACCCTTGTCAAATGCATTAGAAAAATCTATAAATGTACAATCAGCCTGAGACCCACGATATAGAATACAATGCAAGCCATTTGTGAAACATATGAGTAGTGTTTCGCATGAAAAAGATTTACGGAAACCGGGCTGGAAATTATTGAAAAAGCAATTAGATTCTAAAAAAAAAAACACAAAATGAGAATAGATGCCATGTTTCATCATTTTACACGGAATGTTGGTGAGCGATACAGGGCGAATTTCATCATTTTACACGGAATGTTGGTGAGCGATACAGGGCGAAAGTTATCAGGACAATATTTATCTCTAGACTTGTGCAGCGGAATCACCTTGCCGACCTTCCAGTCATCGGGAATGCAACCTGTTTCCAAAGACTGGTTAAATAGTTTGGTAAGGGTCATTGAAGTATACATCTTTGTAATAACAAGAAATTTGGAATTAATGTTATCTACGCTGCAGGAGGAGGAAATCTCAAGGTTTTCAATTATTCTCAGAATATCAGTTGTATAAAAAAGAATTGGATCCATGGAAAAAGCATCAAGAACACGACACTCATGATTGGTAGGGCTAACATTGTCAGAAAAAGCACCAACAAAAACACTATTAAGAACACTCGCACATTCGTTAGGTGAAAATGCAACACCGTCAGAAGATATAGTACAGTTGTATAGAGAAGATATAGTAATATAGTATTGATGAAGTATATTTCTTTTTGACAGTGTTTCAAAACTATCTAGGATTATTAATCAGTAGAGCAGGCAAGGTAGTGTTAAAGAAGGAGTCCTTGGAGTTTTTCAGAGCTAGTCCGTACTCAGCGGCCGCAGAAAGGTAAGCATTCCAAAGTTTTTGGGCGTTCGATAATTTGGCAGAGCGAAACAAATGCTTTTTCTTGTTGGATAGCCTTTTTAAAATGTTGCTATACCATGGAAATTGGTTATTGCACCGCAAAAGCCTTAGCGGCACAAATTTATTAGTGAGACGTTCAACATGTGTCCCTAAACAACTGCCAGTTAGTATAAGCAGAACGCTGTGAAAACTCTGGTAAGTAGTTGTTAAAAAAATGAGCTAGTTCACGATTAATGGCATCATAGTCGGCCAGTTTGTAATCTCTAATAGACTTGAAGTGGCAGCGGCGATTAGAAATATGAATTGTTACATCAAAGCGAAGCAAGGAGTGAACACTGAGACCAGGTAAATATGAGATAGAAGAGATAAGATCCGGCGCGTTAGTTAGTACAAAGTCTAATACATTGCATGAAGATGGCGTGGTTCGAGTTGATTTAGTAACCGTCTGCAACAGGTTGAAGTAAGAACAGTTTCGCAAAAATTTATTGCATTCAGTAGAAAAGGGGCGAGGATAAGGCAATGTATTAGCCGACACGATACTGGGATAATTGAAGTCACCAGCTAGAAGAATTGGCGCACCCGAATAATGTACTCAGATCATATTAAGAGCATCATGCAAATCGTGAACGAAAGATGTGTATGAAAACTGGGAACGGTAGCATAATTCCTAGAATAACTTTTCTAAAATGAACACAAAGTTCGACCCAAAACAACTAATGTGTTTGGAAGTTAATTGGGGGAAGACACGATATTGTCGGCGATGGCTAGTAGGACACCTCCTCCCCTTCTTTGACCTCTATCAGAACGATGAACATTGTAACGCTTCTTGCAATCAAACAGTTCCCTGCTTTCTCTATCTTAGCAGAAAGCCACGTTTCTGTCAATAATACAACATCAGCATCACATGAATAAATGACACAGTGTTGATCTTCCCGCTTAGGTATTATACTTCTTATGTTTGTAAAAAGAATTGAAAGTGCCGTCTTACCACAAGGCGCCCGTCTACTGCCCCTCCCGCATCGCTATGGTTAAATCTGTGGCGAGCCAGGCGTAGCGCGAGCAGATTCTTGGTGAGGGGCCGATAAAGATCCAGGTGGACCAGCTTGCTCAAAAACGCTATCCATGAATAATGTCATAGCCGTAGCATTTGTCGTTACTAAGCCGTTTATTATACCTGAGCCTATACTTCAAGTCAGCCTCCTTCGTGAACTGCAGAAGCTTATTCCTGACCACTGTTGTCTGCAAAAAATAATCTACACTTACAGTTACCTTTTTACCTTTATTTGGTGGACTGGAGTAGGATTTGTTGCTTTATTATGAAAGACCGGAACTTCACAACACTCGGACGACATTTTGCGTCCGAGAAAACTCCAATCAAGCGAGCTCATTCCACCGCGTCCTTTGTAAGGAGGAACAAAGCAGCCTGAAACCAGCTTCAATAATTTTTGTTCCGATTCATCCCATGTTTCTGACATACTGTCGGGTATACCATAGAACAGAAGATTTTTCCCTCGCTGCCTGTCTTCCAGCTCAGCTTGTCCAAAACGTATCTCGTTATTTTCATTGACAAGCGTATGCGTTAGCTCACGCAAACTACGCAATTCCTCATGGGCACCATCACTGTCAGATGATTTAGATTCGACTGCCGATAGTCTTGCGTCAATATCGGCAATATTTCAAGTCATAGATTCCTGATTTAGTTTTATTTAATTCATAGAGGCTATTAAGTGCGATTGCTCTAACTCCATTTTAGCGGTCCTTGAATTAACGCCTTCTAATAAAGTCAACATTTCATTAAGCTGTTTCTGCATAGAATTATCAACAGTGCCGTCTTTGGACCGCGTGACAACACCAGCGCCCATTCCAGGTCCAGGGTTAAGTTCAATATCCCCCGACACCAAAAGCAGTTGTGTACAAACATCGAAGCACTGGACAAGTAAAAGCAACAGCATTCCCGGGCGTGGGAACAGCAGCAGGCACCTATTGCTCGATTTCTTAGCGAACATGGAAACATTATTACCAACCTGCACGAAGAAACGCGCGCTGTAAAACAGCCGCATGACGCCACTGTCCCCACGCCCACTGAAAGGCGCGGGCCACAGCAGTCCATTTTTGTCCAGGCAGGAAGGTCATGTCGTGGACGATGCGCAGGGCTTGTACGATGGAGCCATGGTATAGCAGGGTTACCAGAATTGTTCGTGGTCCACACTGTCAACTTGACCGTCGGCAGTCACAGCTGGCGCAGCCGGGATGGTATATGGTATCAGCTGGTGCCTTAGGTCCGTCACTGAGTTCAAAGACTGCCATTATCTGCACAAAGAAACGAATGCTGTGAAACAGCCGCATGACGACGCTGTCCCCAGGCCCACTGAAAGGCGCGGGCCACTGCAGTCCATTTTTATACAGGCAGAAAGCTGATGTTGTGGATGATGCGCAGGGCTAGTACGATGGAGCCATGGCATAGCAGGGTCTGAATGTCACTTTGTAATTTTAACTCAGGTGGTGAGCAAGCGAGCTGCGCACCCTTTAAGCGCTCATACTAGCGGTGACCGTCCGTTCGTTGCATCCAAAGGCTGGAACGGAGGCAGCTCAACTGCCACCCTCCCCCCGCACCGGCGTAGACCCTCCTCGCTCCTCGGCGGCAAGTAGCCGCGCCGAAGCGCATGCGCAGCTTCGCATAGCAACCGTCACGTCACCTGCACTGGAAAGCGGAGCGAGTACACGCTGCGACCAGGAGGTTGTATAACCTTTGGCTGCGACGACGCTCCTTCGCCAAACGTGTCATTGCAGAGGAGTGAGTCGGATCACGGCCGTTCGATGGAAGCGCTTCCATCGAGTGGCCCAGTGATTCCGCACCAAGCGGTTCGGATAAGCGCAGGAACCCCTAACACCAAACGGCTAAAGATTAATGAACGGATGCGTCGACGGCGGCTTCAGGCTTCTCCTTGCACTAAGGCGAGATATTGCGACGGCGTAATGATTCGCCTGGGACGAAAGCAATGCCATGTTGGCAATCATTGGCAGTCGAAGTGGCGCGGGAAAGGCTTTTGCTTAGTGCACTTTAGGCTGCCAAAGTTCCTCCATAGTTGTTTTTTCACAGACTCTTAACGTTGCTGCTCGTTTCGGTTACTGCGTGGCATTAACCATCATTATCTGCCTGAATTCGCTCGGGGAGTTCTAACAGAGTGTTTAGTGGCGCCTTGAAAGATTATTACTACACGATGTATGTTAGTAGCAGCAAAGGCTCGGTTAAAGTGTGTCTTTTCGATCTTCAGTTCAGATGTTACGCACTGCATGTGCCATGCATTTCTGTAAGTTTCTTTTAGCGGATCTTGCCGCTTCGTGTAGGAGCCGCAGTTCTGTAACCAGGAACTTCTGCAGCCTCGAAAGAACGTAGCAGCTGCTTCAAGAGCGTTACCAGAAGCTTCAGCAGTGCATGCACCAATGTCGCCAGAGGATCGTGGCCGAAATAGTAAATTATATAGGCATACCATCTACCGTCATCAGTTGCTGCACTGGTTGAATTTGCGCTCAAGCTTAGAAATGTTAACTCTGTGGTTGCCTTGCAGCACCTACAACAAAACATTTCCACTGTGATTTCGCTTTCAATGCCAAAAAGGCTATAGATATTGTGGTCTGTTTCTTCATAACATCAGTCAGGCCACTGCAGCTATGTTCGAAGGTATATTCCCTTGAAAATTGGTTTTCCTTCGAGTAAAAAAGCAGCTACGTTTTCTGCATACGAACGAATATGAACCATAATGTTTGATGAGATGTAAATCCAGGAAGAGTTGTCGAACAACACATGTTACGATAGGCTTGAAGGCCTACCTTGTAGAATACTGTGACAGGCAGAGTGGGAATCCTTGCGATAGGGCCTTGGTGTGCATAGCCAAAGGTAATAAAATCTCACGGGAAGAGCGTCTTACATTTTTTATTTCGTGTGAGTGCCTCGTTAACGCTTCTGTTGAGGCTTGTTTCTCAAAGAACTGTCAGTCAAGACCTTTGCTCTCTCCTTGATGAAAAAGTGGAAAAATGCTTGGGATATTGCTGCGATGCCTGTATATTTTTTATTTGTGTTTATTTAAAATAGCTTCAGGGTACAGATGTACGTTACAGAGATGATGGGGCACATACGGAATATATATATATATATATATATATATATATATATATATATATATATATATATATATATATACATATATATATGAAGAATTGACGCGCTTGAATTGTGGTGCTGGCGAAGACTCTTGAGAGTTCCATGGACTGCCAGAAGATCAAATCAGTCGATATTGTCGACCATAAACCTTGACTGCTCATTGGAGGGTCAAATTCTACAGGTAAAGCTCAGCTATTTTGGTCATCTGATGAGAAGAGAGGAGTCGCTGAAGAAAGATTTGATGTTGGGAAAGGTTGAGGGTCGCCGGAGAAGGGGTAGGCAGCGAACGCGATGGTTAAATGGCATCCTCTAGGTACTGCAGATGAAGTTATGTGATGTTAGGAAGATAGTGAGAGATCGGAAAGCGTGGCGTGACATGGTCCATAGGATCACGAAGAGTCGGACACGACTGAACGGCTGAACTGAAAGCAGAAGGATAACACAATAAGTGTACAAATTTCTGAAAAAAAACACATAAAAAAGAACAACGAGGTACATGCGTAATGTAGGAAGACGGCATAGGTGTAAAAAAGAACAAAATATAAATATATAGTAAGCAACAAAGTATACTATGAAGATAAGCAAATAACCAGACAATAAGTTTTAATACTAAGCAAGAAAGAAAGTTTGCAGCGCGGATTTAAATTTTTCTTCAGTTATACTTGCTAAGGATGCAGACAGGTTATTCCAATCATTACAGGTGCGAAGAAGAAACGAGTCAGAATAGGCAACTGTGTTTGAGTGTGGAATGCTTACCTTTGACTATGGTTACTGCGAAATGAAATGCAGGATGGTGGTTGGACCCATAAGGAGTGTAATATTGAGTTATGGTAGCATATTTTATGAAAACGTGAGAGGCGGGATAGTTTTCTTCGAGTCGATAACAGCGCGAATGTAAGTATGCCTTCATATTAGTAACGCTGGCTGTCCTTTGATAGTTATTTAAGATGAAATGGGCCGACCGATTTTGTACTGCCTCAACGGAGTGTATGATGGTTGCTTGTCACAGACAACAGGGGTAGACGTGACTAAAACGACGGGTCGAAGCTGTACCAGCAGGCAGAGTTCCGCACACAGCACGCACGCCGACTTCAGCGTCCTTTTCTTCCAGGCCCCACCCAAGACCATCATGGATACCAGGTGGCATTACTTCCCCTTCTAAAAAAACGAAAGTATAGACTTGGCGCGAGTGATGCAAGCGAAAACAAAAGGGTCAGTACAGAGAGTGAATAGAGAACGGAGGCGGTGCCCTACACAACTATAAAGCGCATAGTACACTGCACACCACCGCGTGAAATACGGCTTCATGCGGACAACGTGCACCACCTCGGAGCGTGGTTGCCGACGCTGAGTCTGCACCGCACCCACTCGAAGGACTTCGTATGTCACTCCCGTGACACGGCGTAGAACTTCGTAAGGTCCAAAGTAACGCGGCAAACGTTTTTCAGACAAGCCGGGCCGGCACACTAGTGCCCACACCCAAACGTGCTCGCCAGGTTGGTATGTGACGTGTCGATGATGGAGGTTGTAGCGACGTGGATCCTTGCCCTGTTGTTGCTGAATGTGAATGTGGGCAAGTTGGCGGGCTTCCTAGGCACGCTGTGCAAACTATTCGGCGTCTGGCGCGAGAGGATGATCAGTGCAGCATGGAAGCATGGCATCCAACGTCGTCTGAACGTCGCGTCCGTAGAGCAGGCAAAATGGAGTAAAACGCGTCGTCTATTGGATGGCAGTGTTGTAGGCATAAGTGGCGTATGGCCGAATCTCGTCCCAGGTCTTGTGCTGGGAGTCTATGTACATTGCAATCATGTCGGCGAGCGTTTTATTGAGTCTCTCTGTGAAGCCATTCGTCTGTGGATGATAGGCAGTGGTTTTGCGATGGCTCGTATGACTGAGCTCAGGTACGTTGTGCATAAGTTGTGTCAAAAACGCGTGCCTCTATCGGTGACAACTTGGGACGATGCGCCATGGCGTAACACGATTTGCTACATTTTTATGTAGCAAATCGTGTTACACCATGGCGCATCGTCCCAAGTTGTCACCGATAGAGGCACGGGGTGATCTGAGATGACGTGCCACGCTTCACCGCCTTCGTTTCCGCATACCGTGTGAGATTGTCGGTCGCGACTATAATCCATTTGTTACCGACCGATGTCAGCGGAAATGGGCCCAGAAGGTCGATGCCGATTTGGTCAAACGGCGTCCGGGGAGGCGCAATAGGTCGGAGCAAACCAGCTGGCTTGAGAGGCGGCGCCTTTCGACGTTAGCACTTACGACACCCTCTGACGTAGCGGTGAACCGCGTCAGCAAGCTTAGGTAAATAGTAAAATTGAAGAACACGGGCGATCGTGCGTGCAAAGCCCAAGTGACTAGAGGCGGGCTCATCATGGCAAGCAAAAAGGATATCGGCACGGACGTCGGTCGGCACTACGAGCGCTCGGTCAACAGTGTTGGAGTTTTGCTTGAATAGAACGCAATTCCGGAGACAGAAAGCAGACAGGTTCTGAGCAAATTGGGGCGGGATATCAGCAGCTCGCCCTTGCGGGTGATCCATAAAAGATCGAAGGTCCGGGTCAGCTCGCTGTCGGGTCATTACGTCTGAAGCACTCACCAGTCCAAGAAAACAGCTCTCGTGGTCCGTGCTCTTATCGACTAAACCGACGGGTGCGCGCGACTGCGCATCAGCATCTCGTGCTTCTGGCCAGATTTATGCACAATGATGTACTCAAGTTCTTCAAGACGAAGGCACCATCGTGCTAGGCGCCCCGATGGCTCGCGGAGGTTAGCCAGCCGGCACAAAGAATGATGGTCGGTAACCACTTTAAAGTGGCGGCCATAGAGGTAAGGACTAAATTCCATGGCTGCCCACACAACCGAAAGGCATTCCTTTTTCGTAGTGGAATAGTTGGTCTCGGCGATGGAAAACTTCCGGCTGGCATACGCGGTGACCTTTTCGACGCCAGGTTCGTTTTGAAGAAATACAGCGCCGAGGCCGATATTGCTGGCGTCGGTGTGGACTCTTGATGTCGGCGTCTTCATCCAAGTGCGCAAGAACAGGGCTTGTTTGCAGTCGTCTGCGACAGTCCACAAAATCCTCTTGTTGCTCGGCTCCCCACACGAACTGTGTATCATACCGCGTGAGGTGAGTCAGGGGGGCGGCAACCTTGGAAAAATCGGCGATGAAGGGGCGGTATACGCGCAGAGACCCAGGAAGCGTTTCAAACCTCTCTTGTTTGCAGGAACGGGAAATTTGACGACAGCAGAAGTCTTGTCGGGGTCTGGCCTCATGCCAGCATATGATGAAGTGCCTTTGTTCACAAAAATTAGCCTACATTTGTTTGCGAGTCAGAGAGAGGCTAAATTACGTAACGTCGCTCCTCATGCAAAGCGCAGGACACGGGTTGAAAGGCTATGTACTTGAGTCTACTCAGATGTCTTACATTTGATTGCGATGAGTAGTAAAGGGTTGTTTTGTGGCATGCATATATTTCAGTTGCGTAATATTTGGGTTGGTTGAAATCTTACAGTCCTGGCATGATGCCTGGAATGGGCTGCTGTTTGCTAACAAAACACTCCTCCAAATGCAATACGCGTTCATGTAATTGTGCATTTGCACACAGTGCTGCTATTCACTGTTTTGGAGACTCCCGCATGTTCGCTGCTATGCTGGATTTCCTTCGCTTTATGCCCGGGAAGTGTAGCCTGTGCGCGATTTTCATGGTTATAAAATATTTGATTATTTATAATTTCTGGTAATTCTTTATAAATGGTTTTTATGAACCTTTTTGTAACGTTACATATTACATACATTAGATCACATATTACATTAATAATATTATTATTACAATACATTACATCACATTAAATTACATACTGGCTGCGACAGTGCAAGGCCATATTACTCGCAGCTGGTGCCAAGCCTTTCAGATGTACTATTGTAATTTATCGTGTAGATAGCTACACACGCAAAAAAAACGTGTGCGACAGTACAAGCCATTTTATGATTTGCCTTATGCTGCTAGAACATTCTAATTTGTGCTATTATTGTAGCTGTGCATTCAAGCTTATGTTAATGCCTTTTGTAGGATTTACTCTATCATGTTGCTCTTTAATGGCGTCCGAAAGCTGGCATTAAACTAGTGCTGCTTCTCCGACACTCCAATCTCATTTGTGGTCTTCGTGCTGTGCAAGCACTACCACGAGTTTGTCATTCATCAGGTCAGTACATGCAATTTATCCTCCCGACAGCCTGAAGAACGAGGGTGGCTGTAAGTAGCGGAGTAATTACCCAGCATGGTTTTACATGACGCCCACTAGAAGACAAGGCTAGCGATGACGGAGGCAGTACGATGGTGGGTAATAGCCAGTTGGCTTAACCTGGCTGTCAAATTTCCAGTCGAGCTAAATTGTCTGAACAATTACGGAGTCAAATTTTTGTCAACATGGCCGAGCACCGTTCCGCCTTCGTCGTCGTTGACCTCGTCTTTCGTAGCCTAAAAGAAAAACGATTCGAAATCTGCGCCAAGCACAGTTCACATGACGTCACACGTTTTGTTTGTTATTTGCACTAGTGCTTAGAACAGTCCTCAGGGAGGCTTGGCGATGCCAAGAAACTCTTGCCTCGCTCAATCGTCATCATGAGGCGCTATGTAAGTTTCGCTACGATGGAATCTACCTTGTTCAGTACAGCACCGAACGGCGAGCCCAACGCCTGGCTGGCCCGGAGCTGACTCCGCGATTTGGAATCCCCAAAGCAGTTTATTTATTGCTTCGTGGTCCTAGGAATCTACCACAGAACTTTGTGCTCAATAATGTTTACGCCATGTAGGTTCCTTCGTGTCCGCTACCTCTTCCTCATCCTTTGGCGGCGAGTGTAACCAGGCGCCACTATCCCCTAGCCTACGCAACAAGGACTGTCACTGCGCGCTCCGAGCTTGTTTTGTACTCCAACCGTCTTGCACTATCTAACCCTTCGAGTGCTCCTTGACGCCGTACACCTTGCTGCTTGAGGAATGGTTACTATTACCCATAGGATACCTGCAATAAGTGACCGGTGACACTCTACACCGCTAGTAAAAGACTCTCAGTTTACAGTTCTATATTTGTAGATCCGTTACGCTGGTCAAGCTTGCCATGCGTGGTTCCTGGTTTCGCGGAACCGTACCGTGCATATGCAGTGTTGACTAAAGGCAGATCAGTGCTGCAATTTAATAAGCAAATTCGAATTAAATAATTACTTTTGCCGAGAAATCACTCTCAATAAAGTAATGAATGACATTACTAAATTAGCAGATTAGGAAAGTAATTGAATACAATAAAATTACCGAAAAAGTTATTTAATTACACTAATGTGTTTACAGTACACAAATTACTCCCTGTGGTTACGGTCAAATGTTATGCGTTTTGGCGGGCTTAGGTTGTTTCGCACGTGGGACAGTCTGCACCTTCCGTGGTTGTCCGAAGGCCCCGCGTATAATTTGGATAGTCATGCGATGCTACGGCACCTTACGCATTCGATATTTTTGATGGTTGTGATGATGTCATTGGCCTATTCTTACTGCACAAGGTCCCCTTAGAAGGTATGACATCTTTAAATATACACATTTATTAAAAAGAAAATTGTTGCATTTTCATTTTCTTTTATTGCTTTCCAATGCGTTATTAGTAGAAGCTAGAACCTCAATAAATCAATGTCGTATGCCCTGTGGTGCGAAGACAAGCCACCTTGCAAGTGGAAAAATAGAGAGGTTAGCGAAAAGAATATTAGTCTAACTGAGCAACGGCCTATCATATATATATATAATAAACCGTGACTCCCTTGGCTCAAATATAGTGATCTGTCTTGCATATGCGAGGCAGATCACTAATCTAACCTTTCTCATGTGGTTTAATTGTCTAACAGAAAAATCACCAACAAATAAAATGTGAAGACTGGTAACATGCTTTTTTCTGTTAAGACCGTCCTGTAGGTTGAGACTGAAGGCACATACGGCCCGAAGTTTGAAGCAGACCGCAGTATCAGGTCCCTAAAGCCAGCAGCTGAGCCCGAATAAGCCGCCCTGCTCACCAGGATGATATGCTTGAACAACAATTAGGAATGAGCTGTCCTCAGTGTAAGCCGTGGCAACATGGAAATACCTCGACCTCGAAAGCCAACCTCATTGAAAGACGACCTCACTCAATCTCAAACTTATGCATGAGGTTGAGGTTCATTTTTCTGACCTCACTACAGATACTTCGTACGAGGCATAAAGTTTCTTGAGGAAGGCAAGTTTAGAAAACTAGAGACATCAGGTCCGTGCATTGAAGGCGAGTGTTATTTCTGGGACCAAGGAAATGCCGAAAATGCAGTTGCGCTGTTGTAAGGCCGCGATAAACGGTAGCATTATTTTTATTGGCGCTTACACGCGTAGCCCCGCGCCGCGTCAAAAGGGCTGTCGGACCCCGCTCCTCGGAGCCAGGATTGAGGCGTTTTCCTCGTTTGTTTTTTCGCGCCTCTCCTCCGGTGTCGGCCGCTTCCCGAGCACGATTGGAAGGAGGAAACGTTTCGTTTTTGTCACCTCCTAGACGTTGGAAGATTTTCGGGACACGACAATAGCTGCGCTCCATTCTGCCTGGGAGGGCCTGTGTTGTAGAAACACGCTTTCTTGGCGGTCCCTCACATGGCGCCGCTAACGAAGGAGCGGGGCTTTTAATGGAGCTATTCGACACACGGCGTCTCGAATAAACCCCAGCTGAGCTCTGTTCAGCCCGAAAATTGGGTGCATGGGACGGTGCTGCTTTCTCCTACACGAAAGCGCGATTTGACCTTTCCTATCCGCGGTGCCTCTCCCGGTTCGAGTAGCAGTGACGACAACGAGCCCCTCCCGCTGATGGCCTTTCATAGTCAGGCAACAAGACTAACCTGAACGTGCAATCAAGATTAACCAAGCTACGCCTTAGCTTTCGCTACGTATATCCTGGCATCGCTGAGCTAAGCCGCAGCCAATTTATACTGGTTCCTCTCGAATTGTTCTCATGGCATCTGGAAACACATACGGATCAGATTTTATGAGGTTTTGGTTCGCCTTTTGGATACAGTGTGTGTGTGGTGGTGCTGTTCCTCTCCCGGTTCGGGTGGTAGCGGCGACGACGAGCCCTTCTCGCTAATGCCCACTGACTGTATTGCTACCCTGGCTCCCTGTGGCTAACGAGATAGCGTCCTGGTCTCAAACCCCCCGTGGCGCTTCTTCGGGAGACGCCGCAGCGGCATGGTTGTTTCCCCATGTGGACCGTGAGATAGAGAAAGGAGGATGAGCGCCGATGTGGAGAGGTTGAACACTCGAGTGGAGAGAGCGTACGGCATGTATGCCGTACTTTTATTTTAAAAAATTAAGGACCTGGGTCCTAGATTATGGCCAACCCACCGGAGTTGGATCTTATTGATCAACGGGTTTGATTGCCGGCGTAATTTTGAGGCGCATTATGTGAAGCGATAGCCCTCATGTCTTTGTCGTTGCCATCACAAAGTAGCCATCAGACCCGGTTGAGTAGTTCAGTCCAGTCAAGCAGAACTGGCGACTCCGTGCTCTGCACGTAAGCTTTCCTCTGTGTGAGAAAGCAGTTCTCGGTGTCAGATATGTTTTGTGCATGAGATGTACCCTTTTGCTAGGGTGGTGGCAGCTCTGTGTGAGGCCGCCAGTGTAAATTCGGTTGTTTTTGTGCATACTCTGTAAATATATCTTCTCCCTCCGTTCAACACCAAGATTGCCTGACTTGTCATATTCCTTCGTCTGCCGAATCATGCTTCTGAACAATCGGAAGGCGACACCTATTCATCACTGCTGTCATGGTATAGCATTCGCTGCGCTCAATACTTTTCCGTGGCCGGTCCGTAGCCATTTTGTCAGAAATTAGATTTTTGGTAATACGTATATAACAAAACATTGAGGTACTCGAATCTGCATCCTTGCTTACAACTTGTTTTCATAAAACAAAACGTGCTGCCAAAGAATGGCTACAAATGAATTACAGGAGGCTGCAATTGATTTCAAGTAATTAACTGCTTGAAAGGCGTTGCGAAGAATTATGAAAATGACACACAAAGGCTACACCTACACTTAGCGGAGACGCTATAAAACTCTGCGGAGAGCACGCAGATGACCGGCTTCTGTTGTTTATACAGGACAGCGAATAAATGTATCGGAGAGCGGCCGAAAAAAAATTGGTTTGGATTAATTTGGTGTGGTTTATTGGGTTCAACGTTGCAGAAACTCAGACTATATATAAGGGATGCTGTAGCGTAGGGTTCCAAAAATTTACACTATCTTGTGTTGGGGTACACAGTCTCCGCCTTTAAAATGATAACGCGACAGCGTTAAAGCATCCACCTGCGGCTTCCTCTGTGCGTCATCGTTCGCTTACTACACAGGGTTGTTCAATTCTAGTTATAACACGATCAGTGCTCTAAAACCGCCATTGCGTCGAAACAAACCACGCAGTAGAGTGGTGGGCCGTACGAAGCATCACCTCCGGATCCATCTGTGCTTCTTATCGCTTTGCTCCCTTGTGCGCCTGCGTCGGACGCAATGTTTCTTCGAAATCAGTGACCGCGTTATACTGGAAGTGGTGACCCTGTTACTCGCTTCAACATTTATCGCTAAATTAGTTTACACTCCATTAATTATCTCCCGCATTCACATTAGTATGCAGTCCTAATCTACCACACTACGTGCAAGGCCACCCGACATAGAAAAAATGCCCCGTTATAAAACCAAGTCGCACGAGGTGCCCAACTTCGAATCTAAAAGTCATGGAGGGTTAGAATTTGAATCACACTCCCATATCAGGGGTCTAGCCCCGGTTTGCAACACATGTGCACTCGTCATTGTGACGTGGTGTCGTGACATCACGTAATTTGCCGACCAATCAGTGCATGATCCTGTCACCTGGCTGCATCCACTTAAAAATAAATACCATGCTCATGGCTTAACAGTCACCAAGCGGAATCCGTCAACCTGGACACCAACAATTTATACGATGAGACGTCTAGGGTTATCGCAATAAACGGGAACCTGACACAATTATTCTTCAAACATAAGCACTCTTTCGCATACTGCAGACACCGAAAGGACATATGTTACTGTGTTACCAGTGCATTATATTCACTGACTGCCCAATAAAATCTGACATCTACTGCGAGAAAGACACAGGCGTTAGTTCAGATGCAGGTGCCAAGGGATAAACGACGCAGATATACACAAACTAACAGTGGTGAGAATGACCATACTCCCATTGTGACCAAATTTTGTCCATTAAAATCTATTAAAGAAGTCTCAGAAGAAGGCTGCAGAATACTTACTGTCAGTCGGGTCAGGGCCTTTCGCGCACTCCACAGATGGTCTGTCAGGCATCCCTCAGGCGGCAGTGCAGCGAATTGCATAATTGTGAATAAGTAACAAAATACATGCTATAACTACAAGTCGTACATCATTGGATAGCTTATGCCATGTCCAACAGCACTGGACTAGCCGCACGTTTTAATTATTTGCCGCTAATTGCATCATTCTGAATAAATATTAAATTACATGCTATATTAGCTACAAGTCGTATATCGTTGGATAGCTTATGCCATGTCCAACAGCACTGGACTAGCCGCACGTTTTAATTATTTGCCGCTAATTGCCTAATTCTGAATAAATAATAAATACATGCTAAAGCTACAAGCCGTATATCGTTGAATAGCTTTATGTCAAGTCCAACAGCACTGAACTAGCTGCACATTCTAATTATTTACCGCTAGTCGTGCTAAATAATTCCTGCTAATTGCAATAATGTTTGTATATTACAACTGTACTCAATATAGGCTACACAACGATATATGACTTGAAAGGTTAGCATTCAATTCAGGTTTAATCACAATTCACTAATTAGCGGTAATTAAGACGTGCAGTTAGTCTAGAGCACTTGTACTCGGCATAAGCTATCCTACGATATATGACTTGTAGCCAGTGCATGTATTTTAACATTTATGGACAATTATCTAATTAGCATAATTAGGAATTAAGTCAATCCAGCGCACTTATAATTGACATATGCTGTCTAAAGACATATGACTCGATGATGTGTAAGATCTAAAGATCATTAGCAGTTAATTAATTCACCGTGTTTAATTAGGACTTGCTCAGCTGGTAGCCCACAGCATTGCATTAGAACTTAAAAATCTTTTAAGCACTGGAAACACACTGATGACGCCCGCGAACAGCGCTTCCAAGCGTTTGGCAAGCCAATTCTTGCCCACCATAAGATGGCCGCCGCAGGCTTCACCCCAGCATTGCCCGGTTTAGGGAACTTCCACTCCAGTAGTTTTTTTTTATATCCTGCTTGGTCGTTACCCAGATGGAGATGTCGTCTGCATACAGGGCATAATACAGGGACGGAATGGCAGCAAGGAGCGCTGGAAGTCTCGCCATTACAAGATTGAATAATGTGGGCGAAAGAAGCGCGCCTTGTGGTACACCCATATTGTTAGGTCTTGGATTGTTAACATGGTCGCCTACTTTAATTTTGTACGCTGGGTGGGCAAGAAAGTTCCTAATGAACGTGAGCAGACGGCCACGAACTCCAGCTAACTTAGCGCTCTCGATGAGTCATATGCTTTGCGGACATCTACGGCAAACACGGCTCTAGGTTGCACCGACGAGTTCATGTACGTAAAAAAATCTGATGCCACAGCATGAGAAGCACGTCCTGGGCGTTTAGCCCCCAGCGGAATCTCGTTTGGCGAGGATGAAACAAAGTTTTTTTATAGAAGCCGAAGAAGGCGCTCCAGGACCATGCATTCTATAATCTTGCACAGGTTGCCGGTCAGTGCTGAGTAAATTGGGTGGCTTTCTCGACTTAGGAATCGGTATAATAACCGATTCTCTCCGGGGTCTAGAAAATGTACCCGGCCTCCATATGTTGTTTATGGCATCGAGAAAGCGCTAAATATTGCCTTCCGGAAGGTTGCGAAATTCCGAGGCAGTAATTCCGTCTGGTCCTGGTGAATTGGTGGTGTTTGCCCTTGTTAAAGCTGTGTGCAGCTCAAAAATATTAAAAGGTTGATCCAAATCCTGCTGAAGTGGTATATTACAAATTGGAGTATTCTAAGTGTGAGTCATTGGCGTAAATTGAAGGATCCGGTATATTTGCAAGTTAGGGGAAAAACATGTGACCAGCCTGATAGCCAGCCGTTCACCTGTTATGCGCATGCGAAGAGCCGTTGCTTCTGCTGCAATACAGCGTTTTTATTTCCCTTGCCACGTGCGGAGCACCTGCCATATATGGGTAGCGCACTCATGTTACCATTAAAACTTGAGCCGAAATCATGCCATCGATCCGTGGACAATTTGTTGGCGTAATCGTACGCCTCAGTCATAATTAAGCTCAGACGGCACCTTAGGAATGACGTTCTTCCTTTTGCTCTCTACTCACGCAGGGCGTCAAGGCGTTGTTCCCAAGGATTTACGAGATGAAGGCCAGGGGAAGGTGTGCCCTCCATCACTTGGTACTTCTTCGTTGCTAACAACTTGGCCTGCCGCATTTCCTGTACAAGTTGAAACTCTGGACCTGAGCTCGGTTTGCCGCCGGATCTTCAACGCTCGGCTCCAGTTGCTTCCGGAACACTTCCCAATTGACTACACTGGCCATACGTCTAAATCGTGTTGTCGTACGATCCTGAAGTGTAATAAATATAGGAGCTGATCCCTCTCGCACGTGGTCGGGCACACATCGGAAGTTAAACAGTAATTTGATTCTGGTTAAACCTGGTAAGTTGCGCAAACAATACTGTAATATTGCGTTTAAGGTTCGGCACGTAGTGTAGCATCGCCGATGCTTCTCCGTGTAAGACTGTATAGCAACTGATTTACCCCGACGCGAACTCCTCTTTCTCTCTTTCCTCTTTTACTCCTGTTAGCCATCGTCTTTTATTGCGTATTTTGTTACTGGGCAATTCCTTCTCCTGGGCGGCGGCCGTCTGCCCTTTGAACCCTAATTGTGCGTCGCGACTATTTGCTTTGGCGCACGTGCCTGGATTTTGACGCGCGCATGCAACATTGGGCCTTGCTTGCATCGCATGCGGTGAGAGAGTGCGATCCGGGGAACGAAAGGAGTGCGAAGTGCAAGAGGACTGGGAGAGTGGTGTGTCAGCTTTCGTTCTAATGCTAGCACTGCCCGCTTCCTCCCTTCCCTTACGGCGCGATTCCGGTGTCGACGCAGCTGCAGCTCAAAGTCAATCATGTCGTACGCCGGGTGCACGCGACGGCTCGAAACCTGGCGCAGTATTGCTTACGGAATAAAATCGGGATGGCTCGCCCATTTACGTTCAGTCGTGGTGTCACCTTGGAGATAATTCTGAATAACGCAGGTAGTTTGGGTGCGTCCTTTGAAGAGACTGAAATATGTCGCATTCATCGTGCGCACAAAGTTTGATCCTTGATGCGTGTCTCTCCTCGATCCCCATTCATTGTGTTGTATGTTGAAGTCACAGCCAATCAGGCTAACAGAACCAGAATGCCCCTTTTGAAAGTCCGAGATCCAAGACCAATCAAATTTACACTGCTTCGAATAGAAGGTCGTACTTAAACCGACACAACCACTACTTCGCGTTTAGACAGCTTAAGGACGGCCCCAACGATCTCCTTGTAAGGTGTATACCATCGTCTCAGATTTAGTGCAGCATGTTGAACGTGCATGGCCACCAGAACCGTTGCATTTCCTTTATAGGCTACTCCACGCCGCATGGTGCCGTCTAGGCTAGGCACTGGTTGTTGGTAATGCCGTATGGTTGGCTCCTGATACGTTATATAACCTGGAAGTGTTGGAGTTGGTACTCGGGTTTCTTGCAGTAGGATCACAGTAGGACTCATCCCCGCCGGGTAGCGGAGCAAAAACTCTGCCTTTTTGCACGCAAAAGAGCGGCAGTTCCACTGAAGGAACCATGTGCTCCTGGCTGCAGGCTAGACGTTTAGCTCGAGCCCGCCATGGTGACGTTCCAGAAGAACTTGAGTAGGCCTTATGAACTGGTTTTGGCTTGCCCTTATGGCTTTCAGAGCAGCAACCATTTGGTTTCGGCTGCGCTCCAAACGATCCATACGCTAAGCAAAAAGCGAGAAAAGATTGTGGTGGGTTGGCGTGGCCTCGCGAGCAGAATGGAGCTGGTGGTATGCCTTAGAAAACTGGTTAATGGGCTGCTGCCCTATCGCAAGCGAGGCGTCCTTACGGGACACGGTGAATGGGTTGGTAACTGCTGTAGACGGTTCAGAGCGCAGAATTTGCAGGAGGGTGGGCCTTACGAGAATTCTGAGCATGTCGGTAAGCGGTGGAACCTGTCATGCTGCCTATCGCTGGTGGCGGTCGAACTGTTGAAGATGCTGGGGCACGGCTTCCCTGTGTGACATTGCAACCTGGAATATTAGCCACCTGAGCAGCGGCTCCGACAGTTGCCGTTTTACTGCTGCTCTTGCGTCGCCGGCGCAGCCGACAGCGCTTCTGGACGACATCGATGGCGGCTGTTGTAACGTTGGAGCTGGCCACGTTATGAGCATTAAAGAGGGGACACCGTGGATGTGCTGGCTCATGGTTTCGGTTACATTTGTGGAATCTGAGCGCTGGAATGTTATCGCTAGTATTGCGTGTCGTAGTGCCGCCTGCTGCACACTTTGCTTGAAGTTTTGCACGCAGGTTCTGCATTGCTTGCCGACGTGCAGTACATCGTGGGTCAGTCGCTAGATGACTACTTTGCCGTTTTTGCATACTGTGTTATCGCCAGGCCTACAGACATCGGATTCATTTTGCTGGTCATGCTGTGGGCTGCCACATTTACCACAGCGCCTTCTGTGTGTGTTGGGACATGCATTTTGGCGGTGTACAATATAGTGGCACACGTTCCATATTGTGACCCGCGTAGTATACGTGTAGACCTTGACTTCGCACAGCCCAAAATACATATTCTTGCTGGCGCAGTTTGTCCTTGAAAAGTGACCAAACTGTGCCCCTGTTGCCCATGGGTCTTGCAACAATGATGCGATGGGTGCTGCAGTGGAGGCGACGTATAAGCTCCTGAGGGCTAAAACCGGCAAGTCCGTGGAGCACACCACGTGTGGCGTTGGCTGGTACCGGTTCATACGTTTCCACCAGAATTATGTGGTCAGAAATTACACATAGCTTGTTTAGTTTTAGGATTGCATCCTTGATGTGGCAGTTGGTTGTAGGGAAGACTATGATGTTCGAACAGGCCTGAAGTTTGTAGCGAAGTATCCCAGTGAAGGCGAACTTCTTATGCAACTCCATCACTATGTCGTCAAGACGTTGTCAATCCGGTACTGCTCTTTTGGTTGCAAAATTACCGTGCAGGTGCGCAGCGCCTCACGCGGTGGAGCCAAGGCAAGATGGCACCGGCGTATTCTTTTGTTGGCTGTGCTCCAAGGGTGTTCTGTCCGCGGCGTCGTAGCATCGGTGCTTGCGACGTCAGCAAGGTCCACATTGTTAGAGTCGCCTGCAATTGCATCTGCGGGCAGTTGTGCAGCCGTTTGCTCATGTTGTGGCTTACTGGCTGTAGTTACCCGCAATGAGGGACGCGACGCATGTTCGGATGACGCTGGTAGTGGCGGCTGGCACCAGCTCGGACCCGTCATTGGCTCAGGTGAAGTCCCGGGAAAGGATGAGCGTGCCGTTACTTCATCGCCGCTGGGTCTGCCGTTAAGCTCCAAAACTGTTCTGCAGCAGCCTCAGGCTGATTGGCGGAAGAAGAACCCTGATTCTTGACCTTTTTGGGCGGTTCAAGCGCGTCCTCCGTCAGCGGCGAAAAACGATTGGCGTAAGGCGCCATGGCACGGCCGGCTTGACTAGTCTTAGGGCTGGCCTGATGATGAACGAGGGCCCAAAAGCGCTCCTGCTGGATTCCTTGGAGGTGGTTTCGACCGACGACTCGGCGATTCCCGCATTAGTGGTGGACGCGTGCTCCACAAAGTGCATTATAAATAGCCAGAAAATTAGGAGGCAGGCGTAAGCTCTACACACTCAGACTTATTCTTCTTTGTCTGGAATACATCAAATTCGCATTACATCACGCAGTAAAATATTCAGGGAGCGTTACTGCACATCTCAATGTACCTGAATCCCCTGGGTCTTCGCCTCTCATCTGAAAAGAGCGTTGCTATGGCTTTCACAAGAAAAAGAATGACTCGACAGCCGCTCCTTCTGGGTGGACGGCCACTGCCGTATATACGATCACAGCGATACCTAGGTGTTACTATTGACAGTATTCTCTCTTGGGCACCTCAGATTAAAACAATTGCCCACGATTCCGTTACTTCCTAATGCGAAGTTTGAGCGCAGCACATCAACTGTTTCAGCTTTTCGATAAATTGAGGCAAAGATTTCAATCGACACGTATGTACAATTGCAGACAACGTTTTTTTTTTTAATTTTTCACGCGCATTTCTTCAAGAAACACTCCACTAACAGTTCTTGGCTGTCATGAAGGAAGCTTTGTGGTCGGAGAAATGAATAGAGCAATTGAGTTACCGGGAGGTTGCGAGAGGCAGCGCGTGGGTCCATAGGAACGTTGCGCGACTAACAGATAGCAGCGACTCGCTGACGCCGCTAGCGAGTGAAGCTAATGAGAACGGGATGCACGCACCCTGATCCGCTTAGCGAGTGGACGTTTTGGCAACCGCAGAGCACCCTCGCCGCCACTCAGGAAGAGGGGGGGGGGGGGGTGGCCCTCTTTCGGTATAGCGGCGATGGTGTTCTACGCAGCACGATGTCTTGACTCGCTAGCCGCATCAGTCAGTCGCTGCTAGCGCGGCCTCCGGAGAACCCCCCCCCCCTCCTTTCCTCGTGTTCTCCGGTTGCTGCGCGCTCCTGCCCCCATCATTCGCCGCTTAGTGTACCCCCCCCCTCCCCTCTGCCTCCGAGGCTCCGGTTTCCGAAGCGCAAAAGGGGGCGGAACTGGATACGAGACCGACGATGCCGACGCCGCCGCGAAACCCAGGAACGGGCGCCAAAGAGCTATGCTCTACAACAATCCCAGAGAGGATCATTGCAGCATCGCAGGTTTTCAGATTTATGTGGGAACACGATGCGGCAGCAACTGCCGGTCGATGATTCTGCTTGAAAAAGGCTACGTTTAAGGAGCGTTATGCTACTATTTACCAGAGCTTCAAGTATTATCTCCTACAATCAAGAAGATTTTTGAAGCAGCGTGGAACAACAGTTTGCGAATATGCCTTGTACTCCCAAAGGAATCCTCTGCATCAGGAATACCTGTGCAAGCAAAACGTCTCCCGCTAGATGTGACTGCTGCCCAAAAAGCTATACATACCCATCTCCACAATTTCCTTGAAGGGAAGAAGCACTCCTTACAACGTGCCCACCTAACTCACTGCAACTCTAGCTTTGGACAAGCTTTATAGTTCTTGCCCCTGCCTACTATTACCCAATCACAAAATCTACCACCTCCCAGCTTTTCTCCGTGGACACTATGATCTCTAAAAGTGAATATCTCTGTTCCTGGCGTCAATACTAAGAGCCGCATGCCACAGGCAGCACTTCTGCAAGCCGCTCTCGCCTACTTAAGTAAGGAATATGCCCATTGCACCAACATATCCACCGACGGTTCACCTACTCAAGACACTTCTTCCTGTGTCCTTCATGTGCCCTCAACAAACCATGTCCTGTCTTACTGGCTGAAACGGAAAACATTATCTACGACAGTTGATCTCCAAGGTATTAAAGAAGCTTTTTCCTATATCTTCAATTATTCCAAAGCATCTCTGCAAATCTTCAATAACCTGCTGAAGAAAACCAATTATCAGTCATGTCATCAGGTATCTACTTCATTTGGCCGGAGGTAACTGCATAACATTTCAGTGGATACCAGCCCACTGTGGCATTAAAGTCAATGAAAAAGCAGATGAAGCGGCTCGTAAATGTCCCCAACATCAAAGATTCATTCAGCCGTTCTTCACGAAAACTGATGCATCCCAACTGGCTATGGCTCAACTGAAACTGTAGAACATATCCTGCTTGAGTGTGCTGCGTACGCGGACGGGCGTGCGTACTATGAACATAGCATGAAGAGGCTCTCCCCAGTGCCTTTAACAATATACTGTGCTTTAGGTTACTTAGCCTGCCCTATGCAACAGAGACTCGCTATTAATTTTTATTTACGTGTTTGAAAGAGATCAAAGTTCTTGCAAGCTCTAAATTCACCTTGAATGTTACCCTCAGGTATTTTTCACGCTGTGAATCCTATAAGCACATTTGTCGGATTATACATTTCATCATTTCATTTCATATCAGTACTCCACGATGCCCCTTACAACGCATTTAATGGCAGCATTTTATCTCCCCCTTCATTTCTGTTATTCTCCTCACCATTCTATTCCTATCTTTCCCTACCCGATTTTCTTTCCTACACGAAGTAGCATGCCAGCGAAATCTAAACGCCGCCTAAATTCTGTTTTTCATTAACGGGTCTCTCTCTCTCTTGCCGTGAACTCAAGCACGTAATGATATTGGACGTCTGGAAAACAATAAGGAAAGAAATAGAGATATGCCAAGGTAGCCAAAGCTGGCTAAGCCTAGCCAGGTCTGTTCAGAAGAAAGGTACGCACGCATAGTTGAGGCCAGCTTTGGCCAAGTGGAGCCGACCTAAGCATGCGCCATTTACTCGAAACACGGAAGGCCAGCTGCTGTCGGTATTATAGTAAAAACTATGGACTACCTTAGCAAAAAAAGTAAAAACAGGCAGTGGTAGTGTTTAAATGAAATACTAAATTTATCGATATACCATTCAGGCACGTGCCGCCGCTTCTACGTTGCGAGAGATTTGTGGTCTAACTATCCTTGCACTGCTATGTGATTTTTGTCGTTCTTACTAATTTTGTACTCAGAACAATACTGTTCACGTCTTTGTTTTTATTGTTGTGGGATACACAAGTACACCTTGTTTGCCGATACAAGCTTCTGCTATTCGAAAAACAGTTGTTTGCTTTAGGTTTTTGTACAGTTTCGTTGTGAAATAAAAGGTCAAATGTCAAAACATCAAAACGCGGTTAACTATACAAAAGAGAGAGTCCGAACTTCGGTTGATTAAAAAAAAGACAGAGGCGCAAGAAAAACAGCGTCTGTGGACTCCTTATGCAAGCTTGAGGCTGTGCATTGCGGTCTGCAATTCAGAGCATCCTGGCTTATGTTTTAGAAGCATAGTATGTGCTTGCAGGAAAGTTCCGCGATGTAAACAGTCTAGTGAAAATCACGAAAGAAGAAGCTTCTAATTATATAAAGAGCAATGCTCTTAAGGCCTACGAATGTTCACTAGAAAAGCGTGTTTCTTCAAGTATCTACCCTGAAAACCAGAGAGCAACAATGAGCATGCTAACTCTGCATACAGTGTTGCAACCAGTCCGCGTTCGGATGGGGTAACTGGAGATATACGAAAACAAATGAAAGAGCAGAAAAGGTGCGCGGTGAGGAGCAAACAGTAACTGTGGAAAAAAGGCAGCCGTATTCCCGAGGCACGTGTTATTTTGTGCGGATCGGAAAAAGATATGCAGAACTCCTTCGAATGAAAGAAGGTGCAAGGGAGGAATACGGTAATTCCAACAACGATCGCTGTGGCGACGAGGGTCCGCTACTGGCATAACGGTGTCGGTGCGGAGACAGTGATGCCTTAATCACCTCCTTGCGCTCTTGGGGTGTAAGCACTTCCGGCAGCTTCCTTTTTGGCTTGTGCATCACGAACACCTCTGGCAGCAACTGGATGGCGACTGCGGTGAGCACAACGAGCAGAGCCATAGCAAGTTCGATGGCCAACAGTGCGTCAGCACCGTCAGTGAGTGCTAGAGCGGCAGCCATCAGTCCGCCTAAACGGCCAATGTCGAACGACACTGCCATCCCTATGCTGCGCATGGCTGTAGGGTACACTTCAGCCGTGAAGCCGTAGTTGATGCTGTGTGCACAGAAGCACACACATTGGACTATCATTGTGGACAGTCGCGCCGCCTGCTCTTGGGCATTGTAGGTGAATGCTGCCTGGAGGATCAGGAACACTCCCAAAAGGACGAGGCCGACTGAGAGTGCGCTGCGATGTCCCCTCAGGTGCATATACAAGCAGGTCAAGGCGTAACAAAGCGATTGCATGCAGATGTGCACTAGTTCAAGGATCCCGTTCGAGGGCTTGGCTGGCCGCAGCGCAGACGCGTACAAGGTGAGGGTTAGTGTGAACCAGGACAGCGCCACGGTGACGACCTGAGTGTGAGCGGATGCTGCCCTCAGTCTGGCGTCGAACCCAGAGCTCGGAGCCTTTTCCTCTACCTTTGCCAGCTGCTCGAGAAGAACCCGGTAGCTGTTCTTGGCAAGCCTGTGATCGACGCCATTGTGGCCGGCCGCAGCCAACATCAGGTGCTCGGCTTCGTGCGTTCGCCACGTGGCTAGAAGCCAGATGGGGGACTCTTCAAGCAGGTAACAGCACAAGGCGAGGAGGCCGGTTGGAATCAGGATGAACGCTTGGACGAGGAACCAGTGAGGATGTAGCCAAGAGAGGGCTTCGAGCATGCGTGGAACTACCGTGAAGGGCAACCCGGTGTCGATGAGCCCGAAGACGGAGCGCCGCTCGCTGCCCGTCACCTCGTAAAGCAAGATGTACAGAAGAAGGACGATAGAGTGCGCTGAGCCAGAAACGGTGAGCCTGCGGAGATAATAGATGCAATTGCTGCGACAAATGCTGCCATTTGTCAAAGGCGGACTTTCAGGAACCGACTAATATAATATTAATTTGGTACCCAAACACACGCGGGCAAAAAGTTTCGCCGAAGCAGCAAGAGCTTTGACTCGAATCAAAATCGTGAAATTTTGTTCGTGATATTTTTCCGCCCCTCAAAACGATTAGTTAAGTCTGCCAAAAGGGGCTATGGGGGCGTCTTTTTGGTAATAAATAGCGCAAAAGTCCATCCCCGGAAGTATCTGTGTATATAGGGATTGATATAATGCAGGTTTCCAAAATGTGAATAAAGTACGCTGACAAACTCTTTCATATACCTTGCCCAAATTTTATGAATATGAAGCGCGCTGTAGGCGCGCAAGACACCGCGTTGCGACAAACTGTAGTTTTCATGCTTTCTTTTCGCTATTCAAACACTAGACAGACTTCAAGGAGAAATATTGAGCGTGCACATCGTTAGTTTGTTGAAACATAAGGTAAGGGCAGTTTTTGAACGTCTACCATTAAAATTTTTAACGTTCATTTACCACTCTTGCTTGTGCATTTCTTCCCTGTAAAATCAATCAAATTTACATTGATTTCTGTCGCATTCCTAGTCATTGTAGTTTTGAGGTCTCACATCGTTTATTGACCACTATCTGCTTTGCAAATTTTCTTTCCGCAGTTTTCTTGCGCGCGCGTGCTTTTTTTGTTTTGCTCTGCATAATTTGTGATTAGCGTGATGTTTTTCCTGTTATTGGAAATTTCTGTTTCCCAAGAAACTGATTATTGCATTACTTATTCAATGCTTGCAGTATGCATGATTGGATAAACGGATGGCGTATCAACTATAAACTCTATGGTGTTATTTATGGGCTTGGCATCTGTTTCGAGACGTTCCTTTCAACAGCTCAAAACCTAAAGCAGGACACTATGATTACTTTATCATGAGAAAAATGCAAATATAGTACGCACCACAATATACATAAACAAACTCTATTTATCGTTTTCTTTCTTTTGCTCTCAGGCCAATGCATGTTCCGGCTCAGCGAAACAGCGAGTTCGACTCGTACCCTTGTGTCGGCCTGAGTCTGTGGAGTTCTGTAGCCTAGAAGTCGTCACAGCATCCGACTGTCTTAATGCGGCAGCGTATGTCACTAATTTTCCGGTCGGCTAACGTGAAAGCAGAAACCTACCTCTCATTTCTATTTTTTATAGAATGCTACGCTGAACGACCAACCTATGAATGCCTGTTGTTTATCATAGGCGGTCGTTTGCTGAAATAGATGTCATGTGAGATTGTGAAGATGTGCGCAATGGCATAGACACATTTTTTCAATACATGCCCCATCTTTACAATCAATATTTTATAATTATAGTTTTACTTACGCTTCGATTCAAATTAAAACTTCATAAAATTCCTTTTTAAATAACCCATGGTATATGCAACTAAATATTTTACCCTTATCTTTTCCTTTAGACCAGTTTTGTTTCTGGGTACCGAGAAAAACTGCCACTGAGCGGATATCGGTGCAACTGGAAAAGTCAGGGCTGCAGGTGACGTTTACATTCGCTTCTGCTATTTTCGATGTCGCCGAAAGGATCAAATTCAAAAGGGAAGCAACATAAAATATCCGGAACACTCTGGCTCCTCTGCCTGACTCTTACATCCAGCGCACTCAACTGTCTTCTATCCACCGGGAAAGTCAAGCGCGCCTGTCGCACATGCGTCGTTAACTCAACTTTGTTTCTTCTATTTCCAGCACATGTTCACTTAAGGAATGTTATTTTCGCGCAATCATCGTTCTCCTTCTTTTTCAGTTTGTCATTGTCAGCTAGGCACTCCTGAAGGAAGTTCTAGGCACCAACATCGTTATAAGTTTAGCTTCCTGCGAACGTCAGGCCCAAAGAAAACATCTACTCCGTTGCCAAGAGGCGCCCAACACAAAAGCCGATAAGATGGACTCCATTGCTTCTGATCACAATCTGCTAGACATATTGTTACTCAGACGTATTCGCTAGCCGTGCTGCAGAGGATGATGAAGTGCGATAGACTGTCGAGAGAGAGAGAGAGAGAGAGAGAGAGAGAAAGAGTAGACTTTGATTGTTTAACGGAACGCGGATGGTATCTTCAGTCCAGGATATCATTGGCCTGGGCTGTCTCCCGGGCCCTGGTGAGCAGGCTGCGCTGCTCAGAGAGACCTGTGTGGGCCAGCTCTGCCTCCCACTCCGCTTGGCTGAGTGCTCGAGCTTTATATTTCTGTAATTGCTCTTCGCAGTTCCATATCATGTGAAGGATGTCCGAGACTTCACCGCATGCAGTGCAGGTGTTATTTTTGAATTTTTAGGACCAGATTTTGTGGTACTTTGCTAGGTTTGGGAATGTCCTAGCCTGTATGTTCGTCCAGGGTACTGCCTCTTGTCTGCTGAGGTCTTTAGGGGGTTCTGCGTATCGTTTTCTTTCTAATTTGACGTATTGTATTAGTTCCCCGTATGTGAAAGGGGTTGAAAGCTCTGGGGCAGCTGACTGTCAAAGACGACGCTGAGGGGGGTGAGATCTGAGCTGCCATCAACTAAACTTAAGTTCTGCCCGAAAGACGAAGCGTTGTTCCCGCTTACCAATTGTACCATTTAAGCTCTGTCTACAGATGATCCAACTACAGCTCTTGCAGCCGCCCCTTCGTCCTCCACTTTGCGCCCTGATCCTGTTTACAGCATGATTACAGATGATGTTACCTGAATTCGCCGCTAAGTTACGCAAGCTTTTGCTTATTTATAGTGACCTTTCGACCTCGGCACCTGCCCATTTGGGAGGGTACCGAACTGCAGTTGTCACCAACCGCGCCGAAACCGGAGACAGCGGTCTTATTCACATGCGGCCCTATCGTGTTTCGCTTGCCGAGCGACGCGTCATTCAAACGCAGGTCGAGAAGATGTTGGCGAACGACATAATCGAGCCCCTGGGCATCAACTGTCGTATTGGTCAAGAAGAAAGATAACAGTTTTAGATTCTGCGTTGACTACCACTATTTGAATAAGATAACCAAAAAAGATGTATATCCTCTTCCGCTTATCGACGACGCGCTTGATAGTCTTTTCGTCCATCGACCTTTGTTCCGGCTATTGACAGATTTCTGTGTACAAAAGAGACCGTAAAAAAGCAGCGTTCGTCCCCCCTGACGGCCTCTATCAATTTAATGTCATACCTATTGGCCTTTGCAATGTCCCAGCAACCTTCGAACGCATGGTGGACTCTGCTCCGAGGCTTTAAGTCGAACACTTGTTTGTGTTATCTTTGTTATCTTGACGACGTAATTATTTTCTCCTCCACATTTGAAAGCCATTTTCTTCGCCTTTCTACAATTCTTGCGCGGTGTAGATGTTCCGGACTTCAAATAAACTCGAAGAAGTCCAGCTTCGGTCTATGAGAAATCAGTCCTTAGCCACTTGGTTAATGCTGCCGTCGTTCAGCCTGGCCCTTCCACTCCACGTTCATCCAGCCATGTTCGAATGTTTGTTGGCCTATGTTCTTATTCCCGACGATTCGTTCCAACCTTCGCAACCCTTGCTGGTCATCTCACTCGCCTCCTCAAGAAAGACGCTTAATCCCCTTGGGGGCCTGAACAAGTTGCAACTTTTTCGTAGCTTGAAGGTCCACTGAAACGGCCACCAAGAAGCCACTGATAAACGTGTTTAGTGTGTAGAACAAATCCTTTTGAGCATTAACCCAAAGTATAACTCCTTGGAAGAAAGCCAGCGATTTATTATTAATTTTTAAAAACAGCGTTTTTTTGAAATTCGTGGGTAGAGAGGTCGTCGCTATTTCCTTAAACCGTGACGTCACGGGTGAGTTGACTGGCAAGGCTTGCTCGAAGCTGCCATTCGCTGCGGCCACTGCAACCATGACGTCACGGACACACTTCCGGTAGCTGCGAAAGTCGTCTGCTGGTGCGCTGCTCGAACTCTGTTCGGGCTGTTACACAGCTCGCCGCCCTTATCGGTTAGGTGGCCATTGCCCATTAAGTGCAACAACCGAAGCGACGCAGAGATCGGCAGAACGAAGCTGCATTTACAAATATCTTATTTATATAACGTGGTTTCAGGAGTACCGGAGTGTCGTCCGACGAGGCGTCAACAGCACGGTCAAGCACCACACGATGGCAGCACCTCCTCGATCGCCGTAAACACCGCCGCTGTGGTCCCTGCTCCCGCATACCGTACGCGAACGACACGGCGGATTGTTAGCAACGACGTCCGAAATAAAGCGTGCTAAAATTTGTTGGGGTCTGGAATACTGAGCTGAATACAAGTATGAAGCCCTCGTGAGGATCGCTGACCAGCAGCAAATTGCTGGTAAGAGCGATAGCCGAGACAGCCGAGATACAAGCAAGTTTCTGCTCAAGCCAGCTGCCGCTGGTGCATTTCGACTCATCCGATCGGCTCGTACTAGCTCTGCAATTAATGCGTAGCCAGAGTTAATCCTATAATTATTAATCCTGTAATTATTTTACTACGGCAGGATAGGATTTACACTAAGGCACTTTCATAAGGAGACGATTAACGACAGCGTTGAACAGTTCCAAAGCGCCGACCACCGCGGCTTCGAACGAAACAATTTAGGCCTAGCGACGACTAGGGACGGTCATGCACGGCGCCGTCGTTCGCCGCACTCGCGCGCCCCACCCCCGCGGTAATTGTGTAACGTACCTCAGCCTGCTCGCGGCATCCCGTGCTGCAAGCGGTGCAAACTCGTGCACTTTCATAGCTAAGGCCGCGCATGTTTTGACGTTCTGCTCAGCAACAATTGCCGTTCAAGCGATATTGCAGGCAAGACAAGGCTTCAGTATGCAGTCGCTGCACTGTCGGCCGTAATCGCAGACGTCGGGCCGCATCATATTCTGTACATCGATCTTTAAACGTGATACAGTGGGCAAATGAATAACTTTGTGAAGCAGACCCGCTCGTACGTTACGCGCACTCGGGCGCCGACGAGTAGCCTCCGTCAACAGACGCCGCCATAACCTCGGTTAACAACGCAAACCGAGGTCGCCAAGCTCAATTTTGCGATAACCGCGGTTAGTGGTGTAACCATGGTTTGGTCCGCCGCGTAGCATGGGCTAACCACGGGTTTGCGGTTACACTAACCGTCGCTGCGCGAACTGGCGAACTCCTCAGGCGAATGCGAGTGAAGACGGATTGACGCGAGTACGTCAGCGAGCGAGCGTGCGGCAACCGGAAGTTCATCGAAGTGACGTATTTCTGGGCGGAGCTTTGCACTTGCTTGCATTCTTTTTTATGGCTCCCTTCGGCGTACGAGTTGAGAGGGAAAATTGGAAGGGTTATTTTTAATCGCCGATATCTCTGGTGTTGCAGAAGCTAGATCGAAAATTTTTGCAATAGAATGACGGGTGGTTCAATATCTATCAGTGTTATGGCATTGCTTACCCTTCTTGGTGACCCATTTCAGTGGACGCTTAATGCTGCATACTCCACCCCTGTTTGCCCATTTCCACCCATCCGCCAATACTGAACTCAACACCGGCGCAAATGGACATAAAATTGGAACTATACTCGCTCATTGACAACACGGCAGCACAAGGGTGATTGCGCATTCCAGCGGCCTCCTATTTATGCCGGAACAAAATTATTATATCATAGAGCGAGAGTGCCTGGCGCTTGTTTGGGCTATTAAAAATTTCAGCTCCCTTATTTGTTTGACCGACTTTTACTGTTATAACAGACCATCATACTTTGTCTTAGTTTTCCTCGCTGAAATATCCTACTGACCATTTAGGACGCTGGTCGCTACGATTGTAAGAATATATTTTTCCGTCATGTGCAAGTGCGGCCAGCTTCACCAAGATGCAGACTGCTTGCCCTAATCCCGTGGACTCCCCTCGTCCTACCGACTGACTATTACGCATGTCTCTTCTCTGTCTCGGCCTTTTCTAACATTGCCGACGGACAGCGCTTGCATCCTTCGCTACATTACCTTATCCCCGTCTTACCTCCGAGTGCCCTGGTCTATCCCTCGTCTTATTTGTACTCCACGAGAACATCCTGTACCGACGTAATATGTGACCACATGACGCAGACCTTTCGCTCGTCGTTCCACAACATCTGCGTTCCGTTACCCTTGAACAATTCCATTATGCGCCCATGGCTGGCCGCCGGGTATTTGTCGCACATACGACACAGCCTGCGCCGACTTTTTTACTGGCCGGGGCTCTACCACTCCGTTCAGCACTATGCTGCCGCATATGAACTCCGTCAGCGTCACAAGAAACCCACAATGTTGCTTTCAGGTCATGTTCAACCGATCCCCATAACCCGTTTCCACGTGCTGGCGTTGACCTTCTTGGGCCCCTCCCAGGTTTCGCCTCGGGGAAGAAATGCATCGCCGTCGCGCCACCGATTACGCTACGCGGAGCGCTACTACCCGAGCCATCCCATCCATCTGCGCCACAGAGGTCACTCACTTGCTCCTAGAAAATGAAATTCTTCCTTGTAGTGTCCAGCATATCGCCCAAGTCGTTAATGCGCAGGCACGCAAAACGAATAAATGGCATGCGCCACAACCTGAGCGTGGGCTTATCTCGACCAGCCACGCACCGACGAACAGGTGGCAATAAACGTCGCTCCGCCCCTGGAAACTTATCTGTTCCTTCACATGAACCACACAACTGGCGACGAGGGTGGGATTGAATGCGTACGTCGTTCTTCAGTTTTGAAAGGCAAGGGTTTCCGAAAGTCACTCGGTGAAGAAGACTGTCTTTCTGCAGTGTGCGGAGCCAGTGCCTGTCGTCATAACTAAGGCCGAGGCAGCAGTGACGCACATCGCTTGGCGACTTGGCCAGCTGGAACCCTTCGACGAGTCCGCCAGCGATTGGGCAGCGTACGTAGAGCGGCGTACGTCGTTCCTAATTGCCAACCGAGTACCCGACTGTGACAAGGTACACGTTTTCTTGAGCATTATCGGACCGAAGACCTACGGGTTGTTGAAGTCATTAACTGCTCTAGAACTCGAAGAGTTTCGAAGACCTCAAGAAAGTTTTGAGCAACCACCTGTCTCCGAATACGTCCGTCATTGGAGAACGGGCCATGTTTCACCGGAGGTGTCGACAAGAAGGCGATTCCTTATCTAGTTATGTTGCCAAGCTTCGTAAACTGTCGCAAACGTGCGAGTTTGGAGGCGCCTTTGGTAAATCCCATCGGGATCGCTTCATGTGCGGCCTGCTACGAGAGGACATTCAGCGAGTGCGTTTTACGGAAGATAGCAAGCTTACGTTAGAAAACGGTGGAGCGGGCTGTTGCAATGAAAGCGGCTAAGAGTGCAGCTGAGGCACGTGGCACCGACGTCGCAGTCGGCGGTGTGTACTAGGTACAGGCTGAGGCGCGGAAAATATGCAAAAGCTGTTTTCGCTGTGGGTCGCCAAAACACTCGAGAGAAGCATGCCCTCACTTGGACGCAACTTGTTTCAGTTGCAACAAAAAAGAGCATATGCAGACAGCGTGTGAAGCAGTGATAAAACTTTTTCTAAGAAAAAGTGGAATAAAGAAACTTTGAAGAGGCTGATGGATGTGCCGCGGAAAGCTTAAACCCTCCGTCGCAGCAGCGTTTCGGCAGCTCAGTGTGACCCTGTCCCCGTACAGATGACCATCGACAGCGTCTTGGTGAACATAGAGTTAGACAGGGGAGTGGCTGTTTGCGTCATGTCAATGACGTAATCCGGTCAGCTCTTACCTTCGGCGGTACTGGAGCCTAAACTTTGTTACTACAGAGGAGCACTAGTACGACCACAGGGCATTCCTTCGGTCAACGTGCAGCGCGATGACCATTCTGCAATTCTTCCATTCTACTGGGCCGGGAGTGGATCCACGCCGTCTGGCTGGAGTGGGCGAAAATTTAGGACCTGGACAACATTACCAGATGAGGCACTCCTACTCATATCAGCATAAAAAAGAGGATTGACGAATTCCTGGCGGAGTACCAACCACTTTTCGAAGGCGAGTTAGGCCCGATAACGGAAGAGCGCGCCGAACTGTTTCTCTAGCCTGATATGAAGTCGTGATTCCTCAAAGCCAGAAACGTTCCGTTCACATTGGAAAAATCTTTCGACGCTCAAATGGCTAAAATGGAACCACGGGGCATTATATCGCCGGTTAAGACGCCAGAATACACCGCGCATGGAAGATGGTAGCATAAGGATTTGCGGCGACTTCAAGACGGCCGTTAATCCGTGTCTTTATGTTGACCGCTACTCATTGCCGAAGGTGGACAACCTGTTTACAGCGTTGTCGGGAGGCAAGCATTTATCGAAGATTGACCTCAACCGGGCCTACCAGGAAGTGGTCACGACTCAGTCGTCAAAACAATACCTCATTTTGAATACGCAGAAAGGATAGCTTGCTGTTAATCGACACGGGTTTCGAATTTCATCCGCACTTGGGATTTTCTAAAGAATAATTGCCCCATACTGAAGGGCTTACTCGGGGTTTGCTGCCACCAAGGCGACGTTCAGGTGACTGGTAAAAATAACGAAAAGCATTTATAAATCTGGAAGCTTTGTTAAAATGATGATTTCTTTAGAGATGCGTTGATGTCAGTAAAGAGAAGTGTTCGTTTTTCCAACAGGACATTCGCCACATCGTACACAATATAAGCGCACACGGCATTTCGGCAACGACGGAGAAGGTTGGCGCACTCCTTCAGGCTCCAGCCCCTAAAACGAGGCAGCAACTGCAGTCACTCCTGGGAGTCGTTAATTGCTACGGCAAGTTTCTTCCTAACCTAGTCACAGTGGCGCAACCATTTTTCAGGTTGCTATGTAAAAACGCCCCGTGGTACTGGGATGAGCGCTGCCAGGAGGCTTTCACCAAGATAGACTTTGGTGCACTACGACCCGTGCAGACCGTTGAAGCTATGATGCGACGCATCGCACTATGGTATAGGCGCGGATCGTTCTCATGTTTTTAATCATCATCAGCATCATCATCATCATCATCAGCCTGATTATAACCACAGCAGGGCGAAAGCCTCTTCCATATTTCTCCAATTAACCCGGTTCCGTGCTAGCTGCATCCACTTGACCCCTATAAACTTCTTAACCTCATCTGCCCACCTACTTGCCGCCCCCTGCTACGCTTTCCTTCCCTTGGAATCCAGTTTGTTACCCTAAGCGACCATCGGCTATCCTCTCTTCGTACTACATGTCCTGCCCATGCTCTTTTGTTCTTGATTTCCACTAGAATGTCAGTAACTTGAGTTATTTCTCTGATCCACCCTGCACGCTTCCGATCTCTTAATGTTACCCGTACCATTTAAGTAGTACTTAAGTAGTACTCTCTTGGTTAGCCTCCAGGTTTCAGCTCCATAGGTGAGTACAGGTAAGATGTAACTGTTGTATACTTTCCTCTTGAGCGATACCGGTAAGCACTAGTCATAATCTGCGAGTGCCTGCCAAATGTGCTCCATCCCAATCATATTCCTCTTGCTATTTCCTCTTCATAGTCCGAATCTGCGGTTACTACATGTCCTAAGTAAGCATATTCGTATACTACTTCCAGTCCTTCGCTACCTAACGTAAACTGCTGTTCCTTCCCGAGGCTGTTGAACATTACCTTAGTCTTGTGCAAATTGATTTTCAAGCCAACCTTTCTACTTTGCCTGTCTAGGTTACCAATCATTCTTTGCAGTTCATCTCCTGAGTTACTTAGCAAGGTAATGTCATCAACAGATCGCAGATTACTGAGATATTCTCCATCTATACGTATTCCTAGCTGCTCCCATTCCGTCTCTGAATGCTTCCTCTAAGCAAACTGTGAATAGTACTAGGCAGATCATGTCTGCTTGCCTAACACCTTTCTTAATGGGAATTTTATTACTTTCTTTACGCAGAGCTACGGTTGCTGTGCAGCCACTATATATATCTTCCAGTACTTTCACGTACGGCGCGTCTACCCCCTGATTTTGAAATGCCTGTATCACCGCCTAGGTTTCTATTGAGTCAAACGCATTTTCGTAATCAATGAATGCTATGTATAAGGGCAGGCTATATGCATATACAGGGTGGCCAGTTTTTCTAGCACGATGTCGCCCCCCCCCCCATCCTTCAACAAATCTATAGTTATCTGATCCTCTCCAGCTGCTTTCCCCTTTTCATGGTTTCAAGTGCTTTCTTAACCTCGTCCTTCGTTACTGGTGGAACGTCTTACTGTTTTCTCCCTACTGCCAATCTCATTAAGGTCCTGATTACTTCGGCTACTGTAGAGATCAGTATAGAACTCCTCGCCTACTTTGACTATCTTGTCCAAACTCATGATGACGTTGCCCTGCTTATCCCTTAGCGCATACATCTGGTTTTTGCTTATGCCCAATTTCTTCTTCACCCCTTTAAGACTTCCCCCCTTCTTCACAGCGTGCTCAATTTTCTCCATGTTATACTTTCTTATATCGGCCACTTTGCGCTTATTGATTAGCTTAGATATCTCGGCCAATTCTATCTGGTCTGTCGGATTAGAAACTTTCATACTCTGGCGTTTCCTAATCAAATCATTCGTCTCCCTAGACAGCTTACCGGTATCCTCTCTAACTATCCTCCCACTTACTTCTGCAGCGCATTCAGTAGTGATATCTCTGAAATTATTGTTCACTGCTTCTAGGGTAATGTCGCTATCCTCGATTAGAGCTGAATATCTATTCTGTAGAGAGATCCTGAACTCTACTGCCCTCCCCCTTACCACTAATTCATTGATGAATTTCTTTCTTACTAATCTGCTGCGTTCCTTCCTCAGGTTTAGACTAAATTCGGGACCTGATCATCCTGTGGTCACTGCATCGCACTTTCTCGATTATCTCTATATCTTGCATAATGGCGGGGGCTGAACACATTATGAAGTCAATTTCATTTTTAGTCTCCCCGTTAGGACTTTTCCATGTCTATTTCCTGTTCTTCCGTTTGCTGAAGAAGGTATTCATGATTCTTAAGATATAACGCTCTGCAAAGTCAACTAGTAACTCCCCCCTGCTATTCCTAGAATTAATGCCATGGTCACCTATTTCCTGGTCTCCTGCCTGCTTTCTCCCTACCTTGGCATTGAAGTCGCCCATTCAGTATACTGCGTCTTTACTTTTCGCATTGCTGATTCTACATCTTCGTAGAACCTTTCAACTGCCTGGTCATCATAACTACATGTAGGTGCGTAGGAATGTACAACCTTTAGTTTATACCGCTTATTAGGCCTAATTACAGTGCCTGCCACACTCTCATTAATACTATAAAATTCATCTATATTACCCGCCATATACTTATTGACAAGGAAGCCTACTACTAAAGTTCTCGCCTCTCCGGTAAACCTCGATTACGCAGTACATGCACATCCTTCAGTACAGTATATGCCTCATTCGGCCTCCTAACCTTACTAAGCCCTATGACATCCAATTTCATGCCCTCTAGTTCCTCTAACAGCACTGCTAAATTAGCTTCACTAGCTAGGGTTCTAGCATTAAACGTTGCCAGGGTCAGTTTCTAATGGCGGCCTGTACAGCGGAGCCAGGAATTCTTAGCACCCCCTGCTGCGTCACAGGTATGACCGCCGCCGTGGTCAGTTGTTCCGCAGCCGCTGGTGACTGAGGGCCGGTGTTTATGGAGTTTATCATAGGAGGTTGTGGCCAATTACTGCACCAGGGTGGCCAACTTCTGTTCTGGTGAGGGAGTGCTTTGCCGGAGGTCTTCTCTTGCATCAGGTCGCACCCCAAACCTGTTTATGCGATTCCATCTACACGCGGACTTGTTTTTAATCCGGTGGAGAATCGCGCGGCATCGGGATTCGAACTCCGGTCCGCTTGCATGCGAGGCGGATGTTCTACCGCTACGCCACAGCTGCAAGTTTTGAATGATGGCAGCACAAAGCCAATCGCTTTCGCATCTCGAACATTGACCGATGCCGGGAGGAAATACAACCAGTTTGAGAAAGAGGCTCTTGCAGTAATAGTTGGTGTTGAGAAGTTTCATTTCTACGTTTACGGTCGTTATTTCACATTAGTAGCCGACCATAAACCGCTTTAAACAATCTGGGGCCCGACAACCGGAATTCTGATTATTGCAGCAGCGCGTTTGCAGCGCTGGGCTGTCACATTGTCAGCTAAACGGCATTCGCTCATCCTCAAAATATCAAGCGAGAATTCTGAAGCCGATTTCTGTTAGCGGCTGCCGCTATCAATAGCGAAAGACGAAACACAACAAAGAGAGGAAACTTGTTATTCACTGCGGTTGCAATCAATGCCAGTTTCAAGCTAGGGCATTGCTCGAACAACAGCTCGGGACCCCTTGCTTTGTAAGTTGATATATTTCATAAATGCGGGATACAGCCGGCGTCTGTGACAGAAAATAAAATTGAAGCCTTTTTTGACAGGCGCAACCAGCTCACAGTTCACCAAGGCTGCACCATGTTCGGGATGCTAGTGAGTGTGCCGGCAAAGTTGCGCAACTTGCTGCTGGACTAACTCTACGAAGAGCACCCAGCCATCGTGAGCAGCAAGCACCTGGCTCGCAGCTGCGTGTGGTGGCCGTCTATTTAGGGGGACCTCGAGCATCGTGTCAAAGCCTGCGTAAGTTTTTAAGGACAACGTTGCGAGCCGTGTAAAGCGCCCCTGCATTCTTGGTCATGCCCATAAGCATCATGGCAGCGCCTATTATAGATTTTCCTGGCCCCTTTTTGCACGCAATATTTCTTGTAGTCGTGCAGGTGCACTCCACGTGGCCGGGAGATAGCTGATTTTGACGTTTGGTTTCCCAGAAACCATTGTCACTGAAAAGGGCCCGAAATTTACTTCCGAAGAGTTCAAACTTTTTGTAAAAACATTGGGCTGTCGTTACGTGCTTACAGCACCGTATCATCCCAGCTCAAACGGGCTTGCAGAGTGTTTTATTCAGACACATAAAAACGTTCCCGGTAAATATAGCGGAGTGGGCACATTAAATCTGAGGCTTCAAAAGTTCTTGCTTACCTATCGCAACTCGCCCCAAGCGACAATTGAGTAACCAGCAAACTTCTTACTAGGACGACGGCTGCTAAATCGACTCGATGTTGTTAAGCCAGCGGTGGGAGGAAGGGTTGCATATAATCAGTTCAAGTAATCCATGGCTCGCCCAAGTCGTGACCGTGACATAGCAGTCAGTGACTAAGTGATGGCTCACAACTATCGAGGCAGACCAATCTCGTTCCCTGTTTTTTACCGTTCGTACTACCACACCCAGAGGCAGTTCCACCTGGCGTCGTTACAAGCACCAGCTGCTCGCCCGGATCCGGACCGCGAAGTATCTGCCCAGGAGGGATACGGGTTCCTGGCGTTTCAACCAAGCATCGAACCAGTGATATACTCCTCTCCTACCACTAGTGGTCCTGACGCTTCGCAAGAGATCCAGACGGCGGGTGCAAGACGCTACCCGACTAGAGACCGTCGTCAAAGGACATATATCAAGCTAGAGTTAAGTTTAGTAAATTAGTCAATATAAAAGGGGAGGGATGTGGTGTCGGGCATGTCGCCGTAGTCGTTAATGCGCATGCGCGTAAAACGAATAAAAGGCGTGCTGCACAACCTGCGCGGGGGCTATATTTCGACCAGTCACGCATAGACGAACATGTGGCAATAAACGTCGCTTCGCCCCTGGAAACTTGTCTGCTCTGTCACATGAACCAAACAATACAACATTCGTCGTGGCACCCCTCTTGAACTACTAATTGACCATGGCTGCTGCTTCCTAGCTCTCGCGAGTTTTTGACGAAATTCTCCGTTCTCCGTCGGCCACAAATTTACCACCGCCTATCATCCCCACACCAACGGCCTCACAGAACGTCTAACGTACACTCACACACATGCTGTGCATGTATGTGTCTGACTATCACCGGGGTTGGGACGTTCATCTATCCTTTGTGGCATACGCCTGCAACTCGTCGGTCCGTTCTAATGCTGGATACTCTCCATTTTATCTGCTATTTGGCCGACACCCGTTACTGCCCTTCGGAACCTCACTACCTGCGACAGACGCCCCCAGTATTTATGCCAGTGATGCCGTCGCCCGTGCTCATGATACCCGCCGCATTGGTCATGCAAGGCTCTCTGCATTCCAAGATTCCCATAAATGCCGGTACAACAGTCGGCACTATAATCTTGGATCTCTTGTCCTGCTGTGGCTCCCGTGCCGTCGAGTGCGGTTGTGTGAAAAACTTTTGCTCTGTTACACAGGCACTTACCGTGTTTTGCGCCCCGTGACCGACGCCACATACGATGTTAAACCTGTGCATCCGTAGTCCACATCCACAGCGCCACCATCCGAAACTGTGCGGTGTCCAGTCTCAAGCCCTATAATTCACGTTCTATTTCACTAACGTAGAAAACATCGGAACTGTGCTTTTTCCGAGGGGGGTTAGCGTAACTTAGCGGTATTCGCTGGTCGTCCTACAGAGGATGATGAAGTGCGACAGACTGACATAAGATGACGCAGAAGGTAGTGAAATCTGAGCTGCCAATAACGCTAGTTGCCCGGAGTGCTATCGGACTGTGGATCTTCTCCATAAAATATAATCGGACACTGCAAATCACCGTAACTCGGACGCTATCCACTCATCTTCGATGTGTACGCAATGGCAGCTGCCTTTGTTGCGCACCTCGTGAGGAGGAAGTAGAAGAATGATTTGGCGGCGCACGCTCCCAGGCTGGAGAGCAGCAGCGCAGCCACGGCAACAAAAATGATGGGGCGGCGGCCGACGCGGTCCGCGAGCAGGCCGGCCACCGGGGCGAACAAGACGGCTCCCAGCATGTACGTGAGGGGAGAGAGCTGGAACATCCACGCACGCTCGCACACCAGGTCCCAGCGGCTCACGATGCTGTCCTCGGGCCAGGACGTGTCGTAATCCCACGCCTGGCAGGGCACAGCAAGGCGCTCTTGGAGCTGCCCCTCCTGTGAGGCCCACTGTCTTTCACTGACAATGAACATTTGCCCGTAATTTTAAGTCGCTAGCCTTTAATAACCGATGCTCGCGAATTGTATATGTCCATTCTTCTGTACCGCTTTCGTTACGTGGGAGGCGGTAACTGCAGCTGACAAAGCCGAGCACTAATGGATGTAGGGCTTGCTGACATTACGTTTGGATGGGGCTGCTAACTCGGGTGTCTCTTTTTATATAGGAAGGTGATATCAGAGCCTGCCAGCCCCCTTGCATTCAAGTTATACCTAGGCCGCGCAGGCACGTTCGTATACGGCTCTGTTAAAGCGGAGCTTTATATGTTGACTGGTAGCTTACGCTATAGCGTCATCGCGAAGGTGGGAGGGAAAACAGAAAGAAAGAGGTACCGTGGGTGGAGCCCTTCAGGCCACCCCACATAGAGGCTTTCGCCTCATCGTAGTTTGGTGATCAAAAGTTCCCCTAGAATTTTTATATATCGCCTTATAGTACTATGATGGTGGCTTGTACATAAAGCCAAAGCTTTCAGTGATGTGTACCTTTAGCGGTCATCTTGCTCACATAGGCAAGAAATAACCGAAAAACTGGAGCGTTATAGCTTTGTGACGTACCGATAACAAGGTATGAAACGGAAGACGCCAAATTGTGACGACCGATTAACATGAGCGACAAGAAGGGGCGTTACGGGTCCATCAAGATTTTTTTGCGGGACAAAATTGCTATAGCAAAGAACTAGAACGCAATAGGTGCCATGCAATAGCTGCATAAAACTTTTTCCAACCCTTCAGACAAAACGACTCGTACACGTACACTCACGCACAGACATAAACACACACACACACGTACGCACACACACACACACGCAAACACGCGCACGCACACGCACTATGTGTAACCAAAACGTTACTAATTATGAGGAGTGAAAATGCATGCATGGGCCCTGATAACAAATATTCTCTCTGCGCACAAGGTTAATCAAAATTCACAGGCAGTAGCAAGAGCAAGTTTCGGAAGGTACGTGAGGAATCTGAGGAAGCGGAGCCAAAGAACATATTTTGTACATATTTCATGCTGAGGTGCCCTTCTCTAGCAAAATTGTACGCGCACCCTGTGCGCACCGGCTAAAAACGGGGTTCGTTTCGCGCGCCTTGCAATGTCATTAATGTACCGAATGCGGCAAAATAATTCTCTTGGTGAGTCGACTGAGTGTGACAAATATTAGACAAGGAGATTCGTATGCTATCAGCCGAACTCTTCAACATTATTTTGATCATGAAAAATATCTCAAATAGCGACGCACTTCGTCAGTTATTGTTTAACCACCTGCTCCATAGAAGCGCCGATCTGCTTCCTTGTAGTCATGTTCACTATTTTGAGACAAGGTTCTCGGTTGTCAAACCGCTTTGGCTGTCTGGCTGTGAGGCATGCTGTGTGGAACAACGCAGACATTACTACTAAAGGTTGTGTAGCTTCTTCCGCATATGTGTATTTCCGATATGTGTATTATTGAAGAAGCAAGAAGCCTTTTGTACTTAGTCAGCGGTGTGTTTGTTGGTAAGCGTTCAGTTATCTTGTGCCTGTCCGCACTTTTCTGCGCTTTTCGACGCAATTTCCTTAGTCGCGCACCTAAGCTGTTGATAAGCGGCTTTAAGGTGATAAAGAAATGGATCTAGATAAACATTATGCACCTAAATGGTGCTAAACGTTCGCGATATGCCTTTGGTGAAGAACGCGAGTTTTGGCGAGCACCATGTGCCTTAGGAAATAATGCGCTGTGTTAGAAAAAGGTGTAGCAAACTGCTTGATTTTTACTCTTCATCAGGAAATGAAAGATGCCCCAAACGTCTAAATGTCTCTGAAGAAATCTCGGCGGAAAGAATGGCGGAGGGTGGAAAGAAAGAACAGGGAAGGAGGCGCCTTATAAATACCGATGCGTTCTGTTAACTGTTTACATCATCGTAATATAAACCCTTCGAGAGATACGTATGTGCAGTCTCTGCAGGTGGATTGTACAACAAGGATGTCACCATATACGTGATATACTAATAAACAGTTCTAAGTTTTCAGCTGAAACATATGTCAAGTGGCAGTGACAATGCTGTCGGTAATCATTTTGAATGCCGTGTATTAAAGGTTGAGGGCGTTTTTTTTTAGTTTTTGTATCGTCGTGTAATGAGGCGGTATAGGTAGGTTGCACGGCAATATCTTTATCGTAGCGTTGCTGCTACGAAGGCCAGATTTCTTCAGTAAGAGCTCGAGCTTTGTCAGCTTTGTTGCCTGCATATTTCTGTCGCCTTCGGCAACGCCTCCCTCTGGCTCTTTTGCTGCTCTTTCTCAGGTCAAGTATCTCTCCTACAATACCTCCGCGCAAAAAGACGCCATCCTGGCGGATTAACATGAGGCTACAGTGGCAAGGTAATAGTGCGGTTTGAGGCGGTCAATGTGGAAAATTTCACGTCCTCAGCAGCGGAGACCTGTTGTAGGCGTGATGTGCCCGATAAGATAATTAACGGGAAAGGTCTGTTGAAGCACACGATAGGGGCTCGACTCAGAAGCTTTGTCTACTGGTCTGATGTAGAAGGGGGCACCCATAGCCACACCAACGAGTCTGGACGATAAGCAGGAGGCAGACATGTGGAACCGGAGCGGTGGTGTTTCTGGTCGTACTGGTTTCGAGTTTTGATCTGGAGTGTGATCTGAGGGCACTTTTCAGCATAGGCAGCGGTTTAAGAAATAGGTGTCACTTCGGAGCTGTCGGAACGGTAGGGTAGGATCGTGACCATTGGGCCAGAAGGTTCCCGCAGTACAGAAGGAAATAAGGCGAGAAACCTGTAGTGACTTGCGTTGCAGAATTATATGCGTATTTATAAATGGCAACACACGGTCCCAGTTGCAGTAGGTGGAAGAAACATACATGACCGTCATATATATGTCTCCAAGAGTCCTATTAAATCGCTCGACCATTCCGTTTGTCTGGGGACGGTAGGAAAACATTGTACGACGAACAACATTGCCCTCATGAATAAGGGGTTCTACGACATCAGACAATGGTACGCGAACATGATCACTAAGCTATTCCGGTGGCGCACCGTGACGTAGAATGAGATTCTCATGGATGAAACCAACGATATCACCTGCAATGGCGGCTGGTAAAGCCTCAGTCTCGGCATATCTGGTGAGGTGGTCCATAGCAACAATGATCCACGTATTGCAGGCGGCAGACCAGAGAACAGGCCTGTAAAGGTCAATTCCAACACGTGTGAATGACCGAAATGGACACGGTAGAGGCTGAAGAGCAGCTGGAGGGCGCGGTTGGTTCTTACGAAGCTGAAATTTGATTCAAGAGTGGACGTTCTGGCGAGCAAACCGATGCATGCTCAGCTAGTTGCAGCGGCGATACATGCGAGTAAATTATTTCACGAATGCAGCGTGGGCGAGCCGTGGATCAGCGTGATAGCCACAGTGCAAATGAAGGAGCGGAGTTGTCTGGGAATCACGGGTAGCCATTTACGGCCATCAGGGATGTAGTTTCGGCGATAAAGGAGATTGTCAAGGATAGCCAAGTGATAGGCTTAACGTCGGAGAGCTCGAGAAGGGAGGCACATTGATACGTTAACTAGAACGTTCATGATTGAAACAATCCGGGGATCCTTGCGCTTATCACATGCCATGTCCATGATTTCAAGGAAAGAGTGAAGCCGGAGACTGTGGTTCAGGGTTAGAGGTCACAAGGAAGCGGGAAAGGGCGTCTGCGTCGGAGTGCTTACGACCACAGCGATAAAGGACACGAATCTCATAATCTTGTAAACAAAGAGACCAGCGGCCGAGGCGGCTGGAAGGATTTTTGTGGGACTATGGCTAGCGCAGAGCGAGGTGATCGGTGATGACCTCGAATAGCCGTCCTATAAGTAAAGGAGAAATTTAGGAAGACCCAAACAATTGCGAGGAATTTATTTCTGTTACTGCAGATTTGTTCACTGCTTTTGTCAGGACAAAATGCGTAAGCAACGACGTACTCAGGGAAACTATGTTCGCGCCGAGCGAGAATGACATCCCTGTGTAGCTCTGTAAGAGCGCAGGGGCTCACATGACGCAGTATCGCTGGGGACGTAAGAATTCTTAGTCGGCAGAGCGTCGTCAAAGCTTCATCACATGCAAGTGATCAGATAGGCAAGTCGGGGCTCCCAGCAAGAAGCTGGCTCAAACGGGCAATAATTTCGACAAAAGTTCTGACGAAGCAGCTGAAATAAGATCAAGCCCCATAAAAGCTGTCGAGTTATTTTATTGAGGTGGGCCTAAGAAATTCTGCCCCTGCACTAAGTTTGGCAAGGTCCGGCAGGACTCCATCGTTGGACACGATGTGGCCTAGTATGATCCGCTGTAGAGCACCAAACCGACACTTCTTTATATTTAGCTGCAAGCCTGCGTCCCTCACACATGGAATAATACTCTCAAGGCGAACATGACAAAGAAATGTCCTTCGAGAAGATGACAACATCGCTTAAGTAGCAGAGACATATCTGAAATTTTAGCTCGCGGAGGATGTTATCCATCATGCAAATTTATATAGGGCGTGAGGTGTTACGAATGAGGTTTTCTGGCAGTCGGTTTCAGCCATTGGCACAAGCCAATACCCAGAGCGAAGGTACAGGGAAGAAAAGTTCAGTTCTCTGCAAACATTCAACGGCGTCATCGATGAGAGGGAGAGAACAAACGTAATTCTCAGTAATTTTGTGAAGCCGGCGGTAGCCGGCGCAGAAGCGAATGGAGCCGCCTTTAGTCTTTACGAGCACGATGGGAGACGCCCACGGGCCGTCAGAGGGCTGATCACTTTGCGCTCGAGCACGCCACTCACTTGATTATCGATGAAGCGGCGTTCAGCGGCTGAGACTCGGTAAGGGTGCTGGCGCAGTGGTGTGTGGAGGGCTGTGCCGATATGATGGTGAACTGCTGTTGTACGTCCCAAAGAAGTTTGTTGAGAGTCGAAGGAGACGCTGAATTGTTCAAGCAAGGCGATGAGCTGGTCACACTGGGTAGGCGCCAGAGATGTGTCGACCGAACGGTTGAAAATGTCAGATGTGGTAGAGTCGGTGACACCAGGGGGTGTAGTCAAAGTGGTAATGTGATGCACCCAAGGGTCCGTAATAACACTAGAATCGTAGGCGGAATCAATGATATCAACATTTCCATGCAATTATCCTCGAAGTAAAGTCGTTGGAAGAGACAACGAGTTGGCGACATACAGAGTGCCACTACCACCACGGGAGCAGCATATAGTTGCGATGAGCACTACGGAAGATATGGTTCGGGGGCGCGTATGTTTGCATGGCGAGTGAAAGCGGCGGCCGGCTTCCAATTTCGGCATACGACAGCAGAGCGGCGACCACAGGGGATGGGTTTCTTGGTGGCATACTCTCGGCAACCTGCTCCTGGATGACACGTTGTAGATGGGACGACAAAGATGACGAATCAAGCTGGAAGGTAATCAAGGACAACCGTCAAGACACTTCTTCCCACTAAAATTGTTATATTTGCTGGAGAAGCGTTGGCAAATCCTGAGGAGCACCGAGAAGATCCAGTGTCGATAGCAGTTCATCCGAGGAATGGTACGGCGCGTCATGAGACGTTGTTTGCGGAGTTCGTCATAAGTCTGACAGAAAGTGATGACGTCAGAAAACGTTTGGGGGGTTTTTGGCAACCAGAATCTGAAATGTGTCATCTTCAATCCTATTGAGGACATGCTTGATGCTGTCGTCTGCAGCCATAGGATGAATTTAGCGTTTACAGAGGTGGAAAACGTCCTCAATGTAGCTTGTGAAATTTTCGCCTTTCTTCTGGATGCGAGAACGCAACCGTTGTTCGGCGGTAAGTTTCCCAACAGCGGGGCAGCCGAAAACCTCAGTGAGACTTGTTTTTAGCGAAACCCAGGTAGACATATCAGCTTCGTGGTTTCGGAACCATAAGCTGGCGACATCACTTGAATAGAAGATAACGTTGGTGAGCCTAACGTGGTCATCTCACTTATTGTAGGCACCCACACACTCGTAAAACGTTAGCCAGTCCTCTGGGTCTGCGTCTTCCGCGCCGCTGAATATGGGTGGGCCGCGCTGCCGCACTGGTCCCGAACACATGATAGCGCTTGGGAAGAAGCGGTCGAGGCTGGTCGTGGTGTCTGTCATGATGGTAGAGCCGGGCAAGATGCGTCTTCAGGGCTCTAGGTTGGGAAAAGGCGGTACCTTCAACAAGCATAATAAGGTGATTTAGGTAGTTTTCACGGCATTATCTTTATCTTATCGTTGCTGCTACGAAAACCAGCGTTCTTCACCGAGAGCTCGAGCTTCGTCAGCTTTGTCGTCTTTGTCTTCACACCTTCGTCGTATTCTGCAACGTCGCCTTTTTTGATCTTGTTGCTGCTTTTTCAGCGGTCAAGTATCTTTCTTATAGTTGACATATTGTGAAATATTGAACTTCAAGACTACGAATTTCTCGGCTTGAAGCGTTAACTTCCCGCAATGCAAAATTTTGAAGTGGCGTCGCTTGAATTCCCAATACAAAATCCGTTTGTCTATTTGATGTCCTAAAAAAAGTTAGTGATTTCTTCGTCAATATTATGCCCACGACGCCTTTATAAAATGTGAATTGCGAGAAGCCAGAATTATGGACTAAAATGCGTATTTTTGACTATAGCGTTTCAGTTAATAGCTTATACATAAAGTTGAACAGTAGTACTAAGGATTATTTTGATGGCTTTCAATTCCTCAAATAATTTTGGTGTCTGAAATCATCCGCAAAGTTCATTCGTTAATTTTTGTAGTTGAATCGGTTCATATGGGAAAACCATATCAAGTTACATTATGTCCGCCTGCCTCTACAATCTACCCGCATAGACCCCAACGGGGTATATCTCACAGTGTTTAAAATAACGATCTGTAGAAGGGGAAACATAACGAATAAAGCAGAGCACGTGTGCTTTAAGGAGGTATAATGTGACTCCACCTACCGGCATGGGCGGATCGTAGACGGTGCAGCGGCTGAAGCTGCCATCCGGCTGGATAGGTATCGCATTGTTCCTCCACTCGGCAGCGCCCAGGTAGCGCAGTTCTTCCGGGGGACTGCACCAGTGGTCCACGGGGAGGTTGACCAGCTTGTGCGCCAGCGCGTTGAGGAACAACACAAACATGGACAGCGTACCGCAGAGCAGCACGTGTCTTTGATATTTGCCGTGGCCCAGGATGACGTAGACATTCTCCTGGACTTGGCGAGGCTCGTCCGTCATCATGAAGCCTTCCAGCAGGCTGTTGGCGATGCCCACACCATCGGAATCAACATGATCTCGTTGCTGCGGTAAAGTGGTCACATAAAAAATAATCAAATAAGCACTCGTGCAGCAAGCAGAATTGCTATTTCAATACTGACACTCTTGAATAATCCTATATAACTATGTAGACAAACGGATATCGCTGACAGACACTATGCGCCAGGGCGTGCAGCAGTGCGCAAACGTCGAACACGAAACCGTAGCGTGTGCTGCGCTGTGTTCGCTTTTTTATGACCTTCACTGCAGGTAGCCCTTGCTTACGGTTTGCAAACGATGATACAGCTGCAAATACGGCGAATTGTTTTGAATGACGGTGTTGGCATCCAGGTATGTGTGTGTTTATGTGAAAACCTTTATTGCAGGGAAAAAGCTTAAAGTGGCCGGGGCAACCGTTTGCAGTCACTAGGTGGGCTCCTCATATCCGGAGCCCATTGGCGACCTCCAAGGCTCGAGCTCTGTGGAACAGGGCCTTCTGGCTTGCCAGGTCGGAGCAGCCGAGCAGGGCTGCCTACCTTTCCTCCCGGGTGGAATTGGGTTTGGGGGCGAGGTTCGGGGCTGACTGGTATGCCCATACCATGTGGAAGATATCCGATGACTTCTCCGCACAGTGCGGGCGTTTTCCTTACAGGCAGGATCAAACTGATTTAAAATTGCCGGGCACAGCAGTGTTTTGGTGTAAACACGGAGGAGTGTGCGTTCCTCCACATTTGTAAGGCCCTTACGTGGCTTGGGACAAATTGCATGGCCGAATTGGAATAATTCAGTAATTTCTCGAAAAGTGAGGGCGGGATCGGGTGCAGGATTTGTGTCAAAAGGGTCTGAAGGCGTTGCCCGGAGAGTGAGCGCGTGGATTCATCGTTTTTAGAAATACTTTCAGCAAGGTCTTGGGCAGTAGATATGATTGCGTGGCTTCCAAGAACAAATAACTGTTTTGTTTTTGCTACTACTACCTGGCTCTTAACCGCCTCATTTGACAACTTGTGTATAAAGAAAAGGTATCCGAAATCAATGTCCTTGTACAGTTTAATGACTAATGCATGCACACCATTTCATTACATAAATACACTGCCGCTTCTTGGTTTAACAAGTTACGTGGATGTGATGACAAAATGATTCATGGTCCGAAACTTCAGGCTGAACCTCTGCGCCGATAGTTAGTGGGGCTTACCGTTAGTATGCATTGATCTATATGCGTGGAGGTGACAAAGTATACTATTCCGCAATGTGCGTCTGTTTATCATACATACACCAGAGGATGGAAAAACAACGCGACAGACGAACACCACACCAAAGGAACACAAGACGAGCAAGACGAGGATCCAATATGCTCCACCAACTCGCCCATTTGGCTATAGTGTTGAACTTGATATCTTCGGGCTCTATTAAATGTTCTCACCCCCATCTGGATAACACAGCCAAGACGGCTGTGTTATGTGACGGCTTCGCAGCGCTCGTCTTGCGTTTCTTTGCTGTGGTGTTCGTCTGTCGCGCTGTTTTCCATCAAATATGTTCTACCAACTCGCCCGTTTGGCTATAGTGTTATACACCAGAGCTTGTCCTCTATTTCAAAATACTAATTGTTGAGTAGTGGCAACTGCACGTTTGAGGGAGGCTGACGTGATCAAGAATAAACTCTTCCTAGGAGAAGTGCCTATTCACTTTGTACACACTCGGACACTTGAATTTGGCCTTAGCCATGAGTACGTCTCTCATTCTCTTTTCTCGCCGTTCGTATCTTGTGTACCAAATTTTCGGGGTGAACCTTTACAAACTCACCCCAATCAATGTTTTTCTAGCATTCTAAATGTTCTGCGTTTGCCCACAACAATTTCGGAGCAACCCCGATGTGCACTACATCGTAAACAGAAAATACAACAATTTCGGAGCAATCCCGATGTGCACTACATCGTAAACAGAAAATACAACAATTTCGGAGCAATCCCGATGTGCACTACATCGTAAACAGAAAATACAACGCTTTGCAGGCGTACGACCGAGAACATGGCTTAGGAGGATTTAAGCAATGGCAGGACCGCAGTTTTGATGTGAGTAAAGTAACAGCACTTCCTGGGTTCAGGGCACCTCATGAGCTACGTCCTTCGCCTAGGGTCATCCTCGCGACCACCGCGGGCGACCTGTGAAATCCAGACACGGGTTTAACCGGGTTCTCCTCCCCCCCTCCCCCCCCCGTATGTTTGTTCGCGGCCAACTCCTGCGGCCGTTGCCTGTGGTGACGGGCTCTCGGATCGGACCTACAAAACGCAGGTAAGCGTTACTGCTGCGGACTCCCGGGCGGGTTCCTGCCGCCTGCTGCCGATTGTTCGCCCGATTTGGGAGCTCCGGAATCTTGGAGCCGCGGGACGCGGCAGCCTTGCCTAGGCCTATCGAGTCATGATGAGGGTTTGAGCTGAAGGTTTTGGAGTGCGACATGATACCGGTGAACACCTCCGGCAACGCACTCCCTCACCAGAACAGCAATCGGCCACCCTGGCGCAGTAATTGGCCCCAACTTCCATGATTAGTCCTACAAAACACAGGACCTCAGTTACCAACGGCGGTGAAACCTGTGACGCAGCGGGGGCTGCTAAAATTTCTGGCTCCGCTGCGCGGGCAGTCATTGGAAACTGACCCTGGCAACGTTTAACGCTAGAACACTAACTAGTTAAGCTAGTTTAGCAGTGCTGTTAGAGGAACCAGAGGGTTTGAAATGGAATCTCATAGGGCTTAGTGGGCCGAATGAGGCATACTGTACTGAAGGACGGGAATCTGCTTTTTTATCGAGGTTTACCGGAGAAGCGAGAACTAGGGGTAGATTTGCTTGTCAATAAGTATATAGCTGGTATAATAGATGAATTCTATAGCATTAATGAGAGGGTGGCCGGCCTTGTAATTAGGCCTAATAAGCGGTATAAACTTAAGGTTGCACAGGCCTACGTACATTTAGCCTAATAAGCGGTATAAACTTAAGGTTGCACAGGCCTACGCACCTAAATGTAGTTATGATGACCAGGCAGACGAAAACTTCTATGAAGATGTTGAATTGGCAATGTGGAAAGGAAAGACGCAGTATACTGTACTAATGGGCGACTTCAGTGCCAAGGTAGGGAGAAAGCAGGCAGGAGGTCAGGCAATGGGTGATTATGTCGTTGGTTCTAGGAATAGCAGGGGGGAAGTTACTAGTTGAGTTTGCAGAGCACAATAACTTAAGAATCATGAACACTTTCTTCAGCAAACGGAAGAACCGAAAGTGGACATAGAAAAAACTTAACGAGGAGAGTAAAAATAAAATTGGCTTCATAGTGAGTTCTAACCCCGCCGTTCTGCAGAACGTAGCGGTAATTGGGAAGGTGTCATGCAGTGACCACAAGATGTTAAGGTCTCGAATCAGTCTAAATCCAAAAAGGGAACGAAATACGTTAGTAAGAAAGAAGTTCATAAACGAATTCGCGGTTAAAGGGAGTACAGAAGAGTTCAGGATCTCGCTACAGAATAGATATTTAGCTCTAACCGAGGATGGCGACATTAGCCTAGAAGCAATAAATAATTTCAGATATATCATTACTGAGTGTGCTGTAGAGGTAGGCGGTAGGGTTATTAGAGAGGATACCGGCAAGCTGTTCAAGGAGACGAAGGATTTGATTAAGAAACGCCAAAGTATGAAAGTTTCCAATCCAAGAGACCGGATAGAATTGGGAAAGATATCAAAGCTAATCAATAAGCACAAATTAGTCGATATACAGAAGTATAAGATGGAGAAAATTGAGTATGCTGTAAAGAACGGGGGAAGCCTTAAAGCGATGAAGAAGAAATTGGGCATAGGCGAAAATAAGATGTATGTGCTAAGGGACAAGGCGGGCAATGTCATAACGAATATGGACAAGATAGTCAAAAGATCCGAGGAGTTCTATACTGATCTCTACAGCAGCCAATGAAGTCACGAGAATAATGAGATTGGCGGTAGGGAAATGCAATCAGACGTTCCGCTAGTGACGAAGGACAAAGTTAAGAAAGCATTAGAAACTATGAAAAGGGGGAAATAAGCAGGAGGTGATCAGTTAATTATAGATTTGTTGAAGAATGAGGGGATATCATGCTAGAAAAACTAGCCACCCTTTATACGCAATGTCTGGTGTCATCGACGATATCGGAGCAATGGAGAACGCAAACATCTTAATTCATAAGAAAGGGGACGCCAAGGACTTGAAAAATTACAGAACGATTAGCTTACTGTCTGTTACGTATATAGTATTTAGCAAAGTAATCGTTAATAGAATCAGGGCAACTTTAGATTTCAAACAATCAAAACATCAAGCAGGTGTTCGGAAAGGATCTCTAATATCAATCATATCCATACCATCAACCAGGTGATAGAAAAATGCTCGGCACATAACCAGCCCTTATACATAGCATTTATTGATTACGAAAAAGCATTTGACTCAGTAGAAACCTCGGCAGGCATACAGGCATTGCGCAATCAGGATGTAGATGAGCTGTATGTGAAAGATAGTGACTGCACAGCAACCATAGTTCTGCTTAAAGTAACAAAATTCCTATAAAGAACGGTATTAGGAAAGGAGAAACGATCTTCCCAGTACTATTCACAGCTTGCTTAGAAGTATTCGGATACTTGGAATGGGAGCAGTTAGGAATAAGGGTAGATGGAGAATAGCTCAGTATTCTGCAACTTGCTGATGGCATCGCCATGCTAAGTATGAATTGCAAAGAATGATCGATGACGTAGACAGGAAAAGTAAAAAAGTAGGCTTGAAAATCAATATGCAGAAGACTAAGGTAATGTTCATAGCCTAGGGAATTAATACCAGTTTACGTTAGGTAGCGAAGCACTGGAAGTAGTAGGCGAATATATCTATTTAGGACAGCTATAGTAACCGCATATCCGAACCATGAAAGGGAAATAACAAGGAAAATAACACTGGGATTGAGCGCGTTTGACAAGCACTCCCAAATTATTACTAGCAGCTTACCGGTATTACTCAAAAGAAAAGTATACAACAGTTGCATCTTACCTGTACTTACCTATGGGGCTAAAACGTGGGAGCTAATAAAGAGGGTTCTACTTAAGTTGAGGACAACGCAGAGGGCTATGAAAAGAAAAATGGTAGGGATCCCTACTGAAAAATCCTGTGTAAAATTTGTACAGGAAATCGTATACAGGTTTACTGTACAGGATTTGGGATACAGGAATGGGGGCTATTTGAGGAAATTCCTGTACTGTCCTGGAAAGTCCGGAATGAAACACCGCGGAGCTCTGATACCGGAATGGCCTGTATGGTTGATGGCCCTCGTTTCCGGAAAGAAACGCGTCGCCAGGGTGGAAAAAGCATGCAAGAATATAAAATAAAACGACTACAATTAAAATACTAAATAAAATAAAAAACTTTTACTATTAAGTGTACAATCGAACCTCGGTCCTCATAGTCTTCAGACAGGCATCTTAACCAGTACTCTATGGCGGGTTATGGTTACAGCGGTTATTATTGAGTATATGTAGCTACTTTTGCTCTTTCGTACTTAGTATGCTTTCCTTGGCTGTAGGATTTGTGGCCGTAATTAAATGATCGCCCTTTCAACACGCTGAATATCTTTGCAGGCTATCACGAGGGTTCACAAATGTGCCGTATTTTTATAATGCGTCGCTTTATTGAAGGCAAACCTCAAGATAATATAATTTACTAGTGCTGATGTGTTTTTCATCGTCTACGAACACTTGTAAGTTTTCCTACACACAGAGATATCCGGTCCACTAATACTTGTAATACTGGGTGTTTTAGCTTCACGTGCTACCAGCGGAGCATCGATGTCAATGAATGCACTTCCGACTGAGCGGTTTCAATATGTAAACATTCGAGAACCCGTCGCCCGATGTGCGGCTATCTGCGCATCTTTCGATGGTCAGCGATGTTTTTTTTTTCTCGAACAGTTTTTTGTCATCGCTAGCGAAACGATACGTTCGTGCTTCCACTTTCGCGTTGAAGGCGGCGGATCTTCAGTCGCAGATATGAAGACGCACCGCAAAATCGTACGAGCTGCAGCGACTGTTCTACGCGCAAAATTGACGCGACGCGCGTATATGCTTGCTAGCGCACACTTCGACGGCTTCGCATTTTCGAGGTATTTAGGAAACGAAGCGTGCCCTCTACATACAGAATAGTTGTATATAATAAGTTTGGTATCATGCTTATTTATTGCGCTGGCGTGTCCGGCATGGTTATTCTGGTTGAGCTTCGTCGATCGGCCCGGCTTCTGTTCAGAAGCGGAATACTCTGCCCAGTATCAGTTCCAGAAATGACGCGTTCGTCCGGTTTCTGGTTAATTGATACAGGCTGAACCGAAATGAAACCGCGCGGAGCTCTCATTCCGGAAATTCCTATATGGTCCGTGTCCCTTGTTTCAGGAAAAAAACTGGACGCCAGGCTGGAAAAAAGCATGCAGAACTATAAAATAACACCACTACATTTGAAATAGAAAAAGAAAGAAAAAGAAAATAAAAGAAATAAAAAGCAAATAGAAAAGAAAAAAAAATACATGTGATTCGAACTTCGGTCTTTTCAGCCAGCCAGCATGCACTTTAACTACTACACCACGGCAGGACACGGTGGTAGTGGTTATACTTCTGCTTATGTAGTCGACATTGCTCTTTTGTAGTTTGTGTATTTTTGTAGGGTGTAAAATTTGTGGTCGCAATTGAACGATTGCCCTATAAACACGCTGAATCTTTTTCCTGGCTATCACGATGGGTTATCCGTGTCCGGCATCATTACAGTGTATCGCTTTCTTGCAGACAAACCTCAGAATATCACAATTTACTAGTTCTGATGTGTTTTGTCATCATCATCGAACGCATGCAATTTTTGCTACATATAGATATATGCGGTGCACCAACGCTTGTAATACTGCTTGTTTTAGCTTCACCTGCTGCCAGCGAAGCCGCGACGTCAATGAATTTACTTATGACCAAGTGTTTTGCATACGTAAGCACTCGAGGAAGCGACTCAAAATGTCCGGCTGACCTGTGCATATTTCGATTGTCAGCGATGTTAAAGAACGTTAAAGAACTACAGGTGGTCGAAATTTCTTCAGCCCTCTACAACGGCGTCTCTTATAGCCGAAGTCGCTTTGGGACGTTAAAAACCATAAACCAAGATATTGGTCACCAACTAAACCTCTTCTTTTGAAGTGAAAGCGTCACTGGTGGCGATGCAGCGATTTCGCCTTGGCACCAATTTCCACCGTGGTTGCACCGCTCTTTTCACTATCACTTACACCTTACTCCATTTCCTTACGGCACGGGTGATGTGCCCACAGAACAAGTGTGACAGATACTGCGCCTTTCGTTTCCTGTGAACCAATTAAAAAATCGAAGAGGCAGCCTTGGGTTGTGTGATGTCACCTTGAACATCCTTGAAGGTCTTAGAAGTATAATGCTCCTTTGCTTTCTTATACACCAATGTACAATATACAAGAAAAAATATCAAAACATGATTAGGTGTAAGTGTTCACAATTCCGTGGCTTTCACACAAAATATAAGAAACGCCTATTAGTATAAGGCTTCTCCCTATCCCCAAACGCAGTGTTAAGATGACCGACTGCTATTCCGGATAGGGTGCCTCAATGCGGCCCTCCCACCCTTCGCTTTTGAGGCGGCTGTCGCGTGGCGTTCCTTCGCGCGCGTTCAAGTTTGGGATTGTAGATGGCAAGAATTCTAGACAAGATCAGACTTCTGGATGAAAGGCCGTCACCTGGCTGGAGAAAAAGAGTATCTGACACAATTTCCCCCAGTTTGCGTTTGTATGGTACGCCATCGCTCCTGTTGCGTGGTGTTTCAATTGGCGCACGTGCAAGTGTGGGATTGCAGATGGCAGGAACGCTCCTGAAGCGCTATGAGAAGAGTGGGCTCAAATATGGCGGAGTTGCCTCCACCCTTCGAGAGCGCGCGCTTCGAGGCACCCTAGTGCCGGAGTACCCGGGTTCGATCCCGACCGCCAGTGGCTGCGTTTAGATGGAAGTGAAACGAAGTGGCGTCCGTGTGCTCAGCGATGTTGTTGCGACTGTAGGAAGAAGTAAACTAAAATGCACGGGCCTGCTACTGGCTCTGTAGCTAAGCCATCTCCGCTGCCTTGTGCGCACCGGAGAGAAAATAGATAAGAAAGAAAAAGAGGGAGAGAAAACCGCGCGTCGTAACAGCCGTCGTCCACCACCGAAGCAGCGGCGGGTGCAATGACGGCCTACAACAGATAAACATTCTATGGCAGGCTAGCCCCCATCGCAAGCGGCGTTGACCTACCGGAACCAGCCCCGTAGGATCAGGAACAGCCACCATTAGGCCGGTTTCACATGCTGCGACTCCAGCAGATATTTTCGGTACAGTCGGTGACGCCGCAGGGCGATTTCGCACAGCGCTTTCCCATGCAGCGAACCCGTGTGCGAATTTGATGACAGATACCCTCAGGGTTGTTCGATGTTTTGTAAAAAGCACGTACGCAGAGCGTGATTGATTTATATACACAGATGTATTTTTAGATTCTAAGCGATAATTCTTATGTATTTATAAAAACAGGCAGTCTTTCAGCATACAAAAAGCGCATTGCAATGAAAATACTCGGACTTGAAAATAGGGGTGTCTGATGGGGGCGCGCTCTCTCCTTCGATACTGGGCGTGTCTGTCCATTGTACGTCATCAGATATCACATGACGTCCGCGACGCTCCTCGGCTCCTCATTGGTTAGTCGCAGAACGACCACACCGACGCTGTGACTGAATTGTAATCTGTTGGAAACTCCTCCGCGGCTGGAACGAAGAGAATCGCAGCTTCACAGGGCAAACATCTCATGTGAAACGGGCCTAACTTTCCTTTGCAATGTCAGTGCACGTTAGAGATCCCCAGGTGGTCTAAATTACTCCGGGCATTCCACTAAGGTAAACCTTTCTCTTTTTCAACTTTCACTCACACCTGCTCCTATCTCTTACGGCGCAGTCAAGGTGTCCTCAGTGTCACGGAGGTTTTCACCTTGAACAACTTTGAAGATCAAAGACAGATACTATACCTTTCCCTTCTTGTAAACCCCCAATGTACAGGGTCGTCCACTTCTAGCTAGAACACGGTCACTGCTTTTAAAGCAACATTGTATCTGACGCAGGCAGATATCGATGCAAAGCGATGCAAGCACACAGAGACACGGGTGTGCTGCTTCATATGGCCAGCCACTTTAGATTACTGCGTGGCCGGGTCGGATGCAATGTTGCTTTAAAAGCAGTGACCGTGTTCTAGCTAGAAGTGGACGAGGCTGTACAATATACAAGACAAAAATATGAATCGACCGCGCTAAGTGTAGGTGTCCACAATTCTATGGATCTCCTTCCTTTCCCAAAAGCTAATTTAAATAAAAATGATAAAAAACCGGGCGTTAAACAGGCTAGCGCTGCAACACAGCTTTCGCTCTGTCACTAGGTTCAAGCCCTGCTTAAACCGCCATCATTTTTTATTGCTTGGCTGCGCAAACTTATTGCCATACTGAAGAAATTTTCGTTGCCCAGCACCGCGTTACTATGTAGCTCTTATGCAGTTGCTATGCAACTGTGATTGGTCAAACAAATGCACAACAGCAGTTGAGCAAACACAGCTGTTCAGCAACAGGCTATGAGTAGCGGCCTGCAGACTAGTGTTCTCTCGCTTAGGTTCCCTTTATAAGATTTGTTTAGCATGGTTTTGTTCACTGTAAAAAAACCAAAAACTGCAGGAATGGGAACACAAGCTTATGCGGCATTTTTAACGCGTTAGCGTTAAGGAGCTCGTGTCGCAGAAAAGCCGGTGTCATCGGCGTCCAGTGAGAGATAAATCCCGGCATGCACTTCATAAATAAAAAGCAAGTTCCAAGATGGGCTGGGTGGGAATCCAACCAGGGCCTCCAGAGTGTGAGACGGAGACGCTACCACTCAGCCACGAGTTCGATGCTTGAAAGCGGTACAAAAGCGCTTCTAGTGAATGCGGTGTTGCCTTAGAAACATGCCGTAGAACGTTATACTGCAGTGTATATCGGTGATTATGAGCATGTTACAGAAGTCGCAGTTACACGAGTAGCGAAGTACGTTTCCGCTACATTTCTTCTGCGCTCTACGCACATGCACAGCCATCTTGCGGCAAACACAGAACCCCTCCTCGCAATGTGCGGCGCTGCCCCGACACGTGGCGCGCCACTCGCCCCTGACCCGTTACAAAGGGACTAGCTAACACTATCATCATCATAAACGTTTCGCCGTGCACCCTCACAGGTTGTAGAATCAAGCGTCTTTCCTTTCTTTAGATCACTATCTTCGCTCACCCACTTCTCCCCTTCGGGCCGCGCGGGTACCGGTGCGAGGATGCCCCAATACCCTTGCGTTTAGTGAGTTTTCTCGACGAGGTGCAATAACGCTATCGCGTTCCACTCTTGAAGGCGAAGCTTAAGCGTCTCCTCCAAATTTTTTTTTTTTTGAAGCTCGGATTGGGGACGGGAGACCTTATTGCGGCGTAACACGGTCAACCATAACCCCCTCTCGTTCAGAAAATTTGTATTCGTGTGGCTATAAGTTTATTTGAAGATCGTATATTTATGAACTTGGGCAACACTTTTGGGATGGGGCTCAATCCCACCACTACTTTTGAATCCCTAATTATACACGCTGCTCCTAGGCAGAACAACTTCAGTCGTATGGCTTGGCGAAATTCAAACGAAAGTTGTTCAACAAATAAAGGTTTATGTGGTGATCAGCAAGAAAAGCGATGAAAACACCTGCAAGATCCCTGACTATCTCTCTGGCAGCACATGAACATGCTTCTAAGGGGAAACAATATTTTGGAAAAGTACATATGATAATGCATGAAACATAAGGAAAATATAAGTCAAAGAAAACGAAGTTGCTGTGTCATATCACAAACATTTCTAGAGTTCTTTTAGCAATATACGAGATAAGTCAGTATTAGTGCCGTTAATAAATTGGTTCACAGGAAGGGAAAGGCGCAGTAACTGTCACACTTGCTCTGTGGACACCCGAACCGCGCCGTAAGGGAAGGGAGGAAGGTGGGAATGAAAGTGGAAAGAGAGAAAGAGGAGCCGTAGTGGAGGGCTACGGGGTAATTTCGACCACCTGGGGATCTTTAACGTGCGCTGACATCGCACAGCACACGACGCCTCTTCGTTTCGCCTCCATCGAAACGCAGCCGCCGCGGTCGGGTTCGAACCCGGGAACTCCGGCACAGTAGTCCAGTGTGCGATTTAGGAATGTGAGTATCTGGAACTAAGACATTTTATGCCCACAATAAGTTCCTCATTTAGCAATATGCCATATTTCAAGGAAGGTGTACGTTATAAACAGCAATTTTCCGTTTGCTATGCTAGGCTTGTTATTGCAACATTATTGCTAATAAACCAAGTTTATACATATGGCACAGCTTTTAATTGTACACTGAGGAAACATAATTATGTGGTGAAATAAACCTAGTTGCAGTCTGAGAGATTTATGAAAGTTAACACACGAAATATTAAGGCAATTTTTGTAAGACAGCAAGTTTACTAATGTTCCTTTCAGGGAAAATTCGCAAATGTGGCGCTTCAAAAAGAAGGGGGTGGGGGAAGGGGGGGGGTGGGGGTGCTTCATATGCCTATGTGTTGTAGTCTTCCAGATGAACTGTAGGTTGCGGCTGTGTCACAATAAGCGTGTGCGATCATATGCTGAAACCACGTTGACAACGGAAGACTCACTTCAGTTTTCTCGATATAATGACATATTTTATTTATTTCTTTATTCTTTCTTTATTCTATATTCTTTATTCTTTTTCTTCTTTATTCAAAAGTCGCTATGAAGACTGAGTGGGGTTGCGTTTATGATCTGTCGCGTACTTTTTGCCCCCCCCCCCCCCCCCCCCCGCCCTGGAAGTGTAACATTGCACCACTTCCTGCCGGTCGGTAAGCGATATCATATGACATGGATACCACACCATTTTATTTTCCTTCAGTACAGTATAGCGACCGGCGTTAAGTATGAATGGAGATAGCATTAAGGGTGCGCGCTCAAACCCAACTGCTTGGAGCTCTCGACAGGTAAGGACAAATTACTAAATGCAGGTCACGTCTGTCAAAAAGGACATAACCGGGATGTATTTAGTCGGTAAAACACGGTTTAACAATTCAGCGATTAATTGTTTTCAAAATGGAGCAGAAAAGAGCACATTTAACGCGTAAAATATTGCATCGCTCTGTTACTATAAATAAAAAAACTGCACAGAAAAAAACGAACGAAACGAAAGTATCTATCCTATTCATCGATTCGTCCTCGGATTTTAAAGTGAAAACTTTACTACCTCCAATACGTGAAAATACGATGACCGGCGTGTGCACTGAATGGTACCCCCAAAAGATTTCCGTTGTCCACAGAAATAGGTGTGCAAGATAGAGCGTCTTTCTCTTACTCTGAAATAATTATTAAGGCGAAAGCATTTCTTTGCTCATGGTAAAAATGCCGCGTCAGCGAGATTTGTCCGCTAGATTCCGCGAATGACAGATACTGCGTCTTACCTTTCCTGCAAGCAAAGCATAAAACACCGGTTAACATTGATGCGTTCAGTGTAAAGCTGGTTGCGTTCGAGAAGAGGCGCGGGATATGCAGGGAGCAGCAGCGATGCTGAGCCTTTCGCATTTCGCCACTGCAGAGTCTGCAGCGCTCTAAGAGTTTTTTTTTTTCTTTTCATTAAAAATTAAATCAAATTCGTTTATAGAAATAGAAAGGCGCAATATCTGTCACACTTTTTCCACGAAAACATAATCCGGGCCTTAAAGGAGGGAGTGAAAGTACAAAGAGAGCTAGAGGAACCGTAGTGGAGGGCTGCAGTGTAACTTTGGCCCCTGGGGATACGCTCTAACATTGCACTAACATCGTGCACTAACATGGTACAGCACACAAATGCTTCTCCCTCATACCCATTTGGAAACGCAGCCGTCGTCGGTCAGGTTCGAACTTACCTCAGCAACAGTAGTCCTGCATATTAACACTCATCGATTGATTTATAGGAAGGGAAAGGCGCGGTAAACCTCGGCCACGGCGGCCGATTTTTTTATGGCGACGAAAAGCAAGGCCTCCGTGTGCTGTGCGTTATCAGTGCACATTAAAGAACCCCAGATGGTCGAAATAATTTGTAGCTCTCCACTACGGCGCCTCTCATAGACTACGGCGCGAAACAAGGCTTCAACTTCGTAGGTTACATGTGGCCGGTCGCTAGAGTTTCTCAGAATCACATGATTTTCACTTTTTATACATTCTCCTGAGTTGTGACTAAACTTTGAGATAGTCTATTCATTTTCGATTCAGCTGTTTTACTAATCAATTTATGTTCTGTTGCTTTTTAACTACGCGATTCAGATTCGATCTGGTGTCGAATAAGTGCTTTTGGTTCACCTCTAGCTAAGGGGCTTGCTTTTGCGCTTAGCAGTATTAAGAATGAGGGCATCACTGCAGCTGGCAATTCTCATTATAGGAGATGGCACATGGGCTCTGTATTGACACGCCATTGACGAACACGTATACTTCAGGGGGTATTTGGTAGCTGATATGGCCAAACTCTGATTGGTCAGTGCTTTAAGTGACGTCCCAACATCATGTGACACGGCCATGTTAGGGTTGGGTTCAACTCGGGTTGCGTTTTTGAGCGTGCGACCGGAATCCTGCCCTTTTATTTGTTATTTTTATTTTATTGTTACCCTCAAGGTAAAACATTACATTACATTCTTAGATTCTCAGTGAGGCTGTAGGCCACGCAGGCACGTTTTTGTAGCAAAAACCATATTCGGCTACCAGTCGAGCATTTCGCTGTGGAACTGCTCTGGAATGTGTGGAATGCACCGCGGAGAGGAGGAGCAGGTGCGAGGAGCGTGACATCAGAGCGTAGCCGCCGCGCGCGCCGTCATGCGGGTGCAACGTGCTAGCTATGCGTATACTGCGCATGCGCAACTGCGTGTATAAACGGAGAGAGACACAGCGGCCGCAGCACAGTCATTTCGCATGGACAAGGAAAGTCGGGCAGCTGCTCAGTGGCGGTATTGACAGGAGAGGCTCAATACCTCGGATCCAGGAATTGTCGCCTTGCGATTGGCCATTCAGTAGAGAAATAATGAATACCGAAAGGCCGAGCGAGCAGCAGAAACGCCTGAGCAGAAAGAACAACGTCTCGCCAATAAGATACGCCAAGATTCCGAGCGTCACAGCCGGCGCATAGCAGCTCAGATGGAGCCTTCGGAAGATCAAGAGAATCGACGATAGCGACGGAATAGGATGTAAAGGCCCTTCGTGTAACTTGGTTGCTGATGTCAGTCGTCTTAAACCTAATAAGAAAGCCGAAGTCTGCATCCACATGAGACAAGGTGTGGCTGCTGTCAGACATCTGCCTTCGATCTCAGTGGACAATGAAGAAGCCTGCTGTATTAGACTTGTGAAGAGCGTTATTGTCACACACGTTTACGTGGCGTCGAAAACATCTATCGAACATACGATGTGTGGCTGCCGCCCGTGTGCCAGCTTACGGCATTGTTTCAGAGTTGTGCGTGTCTTTAGGGGAGTTCAACGGGGAACAGGACTCGTTTTGTCTTCATATGAAACAAAAATTCGATTAATCTGCCATCAAAGTCTAATACCCAAATCACAGAGTGGGGTCTGCCATTGATCTTATATATCAAAGATAATCTGTACTTTTAAAATTTCTGCATACATTCAACCGAAACGGCCACGTGTTACTCTACTGATCACCGGGCCTTCTTTCGTTCTGTTCATGAAATAAAAAAATAATGTGTGGCGACCAAAGTCTTTTCTTGCTAATCTATATAAGCTCAACAATAGGCTCGGTAAAATGCAGAGAACAGAGGAAAGTTGCTCTCGCTACGTATATACTGGTGTAGCCGAGTTCAACCACTGCCAATTTTTGCGGCTTGATTAAAGCATATTTTGTTGAATGGTCTTTAGGATATTGCCGCGAAACCTTCAAAACAGTATTTGTTGTTTTTTAACAGCCGCCAGCATACAGGCTTATCACTCTGATTCTGGACCGCGTATCAGTTCCGTAATCTTTGTTTGTTAATGCTAGATGTCGCGAGTCACACCTATATCAGTTTTGTTGTAGCGCAAGATGCACCGAGATCTGTCTCGAATGTTCGGGCCACTCGGGTGTCTTTCCACAATGTTCCAGCCCGTGCTGGTAGCTGTTTGCGACGTTATCTATAGATTGTTCTGCGCAGCCTTTAAATTGAGCGTTGCTGAGTGTGACGGGCATTCTTTGTTCGACGACCGACGAGCGCGTTCGTAGCTATCGCCGCCGCCGAGTTGCTTAGATCTTTTGCGGGCTCAAGTCAGCCCCAGTAAAGAGTTATTTCAGTACCATCACGCCTGTGTCTTCTTTTGGCGTGTACGGCATTGTCACCACTACGTGACATCTGGTGGAGGTGATATCGATGGTCGCAGAGTCACTGCCCTTGTAGACACCGGAGCTGACTATTCAGTCATCAGTGGACCGTTAGCCTCCCATCTCAGGAAGATTACAACCGCTTGGGATGGCCCGCTGATTCGCACCGCAGGTGGCAACCTGATTACTCCATCGGGACGATGTACTGCAAGAAAAACCGTAAATGGGCGTACTTACCTCACCAGCTTTGTGGTCTTGCAGCCGTGTTCCCGGGACGTGATTTTAGGCATGGACTTCCTAAATGAAAATAGGGCTATCATCGACCTCCGATCCAAGCTCATCAAGCTTTCTGCAGACAAAGCCATACCTGCTACGACGACTTCGACGCAACACGTCGCTCTAAACGTCCTCGACGAAGAATTGACCGTGCCGCCCCTATAAAGCGTCGCCGTCAGTGTAGGTAGCACAGACATCGAAACCACTGAAGGCATCGTCGAAGGAAATATCCAATTGCTCTTGGAACGAGGTATCGGCATCGCAAGAGGCATCGCGAAATTTCGGAGAGGACTAGCTCAGGTGCTGGTAACAAGCTTCACTGAAGAATACAGGCATCTCAACAAGGGCACGACCATCGCTTTTCTCGACGAATTAGCGGACCTCAAAGACGTATTCGCCCTCCACGACCAACCACTGGAAGAAGCACCGGACCAATTCTGTCAGCCCACTTTTGACATCAACCCAGTATTGACCCACAGCAGGATAAAACCGGATTCGCAGTCTTCTGCGAAACTACAAGGAGTGCTTCTCGTTATCATCGAAGGTACGACAAACACCACTGGCCAAGCACCGCATTATGAAGGACGAACACGACCGACCTCTGCGCCAAAGCCCTTATCGTGTATCGCCGCGAGAACGGCAGGCCATTCGCGATCAAGTTGAAGAAATGCTGCGTGATGACGTAATCCAACCATCGAACAGCCCCTGGGCGGCACCAGTCGTTTTAGCCAAGAAGAAAGACAGCACACTTCGCTTCTGCGTTGATTACCACCGCTTGAATAGCATAACTAAGAAGGATGTCTACCCGCTTCCCCGCATCGACGACACTCTCGACCGGCTCTGCAATCCAAGGTACTTCTCATTGATGGACCTGTAAGCGGATATTGGCAAATTGGGATCGACGAAAGAGATCGCGAGAAGACCGCATTCATCACACCAGACGGCCTTTATGAGTTCAAGGTGATGCCATTTGGCCTCTGCTCCGCACCAGCCACGTTTCAACGAGTAATGGACACAGTCCAGGCAGGCTTGAAGTGGCAAATTTGCTTGGTATATTTGGACGCCGTTGTTGTCTTCTCGTAAAACTTTGAAGACCACCTCAAACGACTACAGACAGTGCTGGAAGCCATCAAGTCATCGGGACTAACGCTAAAAGCAGAGAAGTGTCACTTCGCCTACGAAGAACTCCGGTTCCTAGGTCACATCGTTAGCAAGGACGGCATTCGCCCAGACCCGGAGAAAATAGCTGCAATCGCACAATTCCCACCGCCTGCCGACAAGAAAGCTGTGCGCCGATTCCTTGGGCTGTGCGCTTATTATCGACAATTTGTCAGAAACTTTTCGCGGATCGCCGAACCGTTGACGCAGCTTACAAAGGCTGACGTACCTTTTAAATGGGAAGCGCCGCAAGGAGAAGCCTTCAACGAGCTGAAGCGCCGCCTGCAATCCCCTCCTGTACTTGGCGACTTTGATGAAAACGGCGAGACCGAAATTCACACCGACGCGAGCAGTGTGGGCCTAGGAGCCATTCTCGTCCAGAAGAGTGCGGGACAGGAAAAAGTAATCGCCTACGCTAGCAGGTCCCTCACAAAAGGCGAAGTCAATTACTCGACGACCGAGAAGGAGTGCCTTGCGATCATCTGGGCTACTTCTAAGTTTCGTCCGTACCTATACGGCCGACCATTTAAGGTTCTTAGCGACCATCATGCGCTCTGCTGGCTGGCTAATTTGAAAGATCCCTCCGGCCGCCTTGCCAGATGGTGCCAAAGAATTTGACTTGACTGTAGTCTATAGGTCGGGCCGGAAGCACTCCGACGCAGCGATCAGATCCTGAGCTGAAAGCGCTAGCCGATTACTTAGAAGGAAAGACCACTTCCCCTCCTGGTGTGTTCAGGCGACATTTACCATCGTTCGTGTTAAGCAATGGCCTCCTAGTGAAGAAGAACTTTGCAACCAACAAGACCGCGCAGCTTCTTGTAGTGCCTAAAAACCTCCGGCAGGAAATTCTGCAGGCGTTGCACGATGAGCCCACAACAGGCCATCTCGGATTTGCGCGCACGTTGCATCGAATCCAGGAGAAGTATTACTGGCCGCGACTGCCTGCCGAAGTTGCCCAATACGTGAAGACGTGTCTTGAGAGCCTACGACGCAAGACGCCGCCGATCAGACCAGCAGGACTACTAAACCCGATTCCGCCCCCAATCCTGCCCTTCCAACAAATTGGGATGGATCTCCTCGGCCCCTTTCCATCTTCGTCTATGGGTAACAAGTGGATCATCGTGGCCACTGACTACCTTACCCGTTACGCCGAAACAAGAGCACTACCAAATGGTACCGCGGCAGAAGTCGCCAAATTTTTTCTCGAACAAATTCTCTTGCGACACGGCGCCCCAGAAGTGCTCATCACGGACAGGGGAACGGCGTTTACGGCAGAGTTGACGCAAGCCATCCTGGAATACAGTCACACAAGCCATCGACGAATAACTGCGTACCATCCCCAGACCAATGGCCTTACGGAGTGCCTGAACAAAATGGTCGCGGACATGATCGCTATGTACGTCCACGCTGAACACAAGACCTGGGACGCCATCTTGCAGTACGTGATCTTCGCGTATAATACGGCAGTCCAGGAGACGACCAGAGCGACCCCGTTTAAGCTTGTGTACGGCAGGGAGCCCACGACGACGCTCGACGCAATGTTGCCGCACGTAAGCAGCGAAGACAACCTTGACGTCGCCGCCTACCTGCAGCGTGCAGAGGAAGCCAGACGACTCGCACGGCTGCATATTAAAGAGCAACAGTGCACCGACAGCCGACGATACAATTTACGACGACGCCACGCAGAGTACAATCCAGGAGACCAAGTGTGGGTTTGGACACGAATTCGCCGTCGCGGATTAAGTGAAAAGTTGTTGCGTCAATACTTTGGGCCATACAAAATCCTTCGCCGCGTCGGACCACTGGACTATGAAGTCATTCCCGACGGAACGTCAGCATCACAACGGCGACGCGCACGCCCAGAAATTGTACATGTTGTACGACTGAAGCCATATTACGCGCGTTAAAGAATCTGTGGTGTTTAAACTTTGCAGTGTTTATGTTTAGGTTTCTGTGTTTTGGAACGTCGAGGCGATGTTTTTTTAAGGGGGAGTAAGGCCGCGAAACCTTCAAAACAGTATTTGTTGTTTAACAGCCGCCGGAATACAGGCTCATCACTCTGATTCTGCACCGCGTATCAGTTCCGTAATCTTTGTTTGTTAATGCTCGATGTCGCGAGTCACACCTTTATCAGTTTTGTTGTAGCGCAAGATGCACCGAGATCTTTCTCGAATGTTCCGGCCACTCGGGTGTGTTTCCACAATGTTCCAGCTCGTGCTGGTAGCTGTTTGCGACGTTATCACGATTGTTCTGTGCAGCCTTTAAATTCAGCGTTGCCGAGTGTGACGGGCATTCTTTGTTCGACGACCGACGAGCGCGTTCGTTGCTATCGCCGCCGCCGAGTTGCTTAGTTCTTTTGCGGGCGCAGGGCAGCCCCAATACAGAGTTATTTCAGTAGCATCATGCCTGTGTCTTCTTTTGGCGTGTACGGTATTGTCACCACTACGTGACAATATCATGGTAGCTCATGACACGACTCTATGCTAGTGAGCATGCGTGAGATTGGGGAGGTACAATTTTGGGGATCAGCGCTTGAGCGACTACCAAGGTGCGTGTTCGGTACAGTGACCAAGGTCCGTGTGAGAAGTCGGCGGACGGGAGTCCATAGCGCTGTCCAGTCACGCCCTTATGTGCGAAAAGTGTAATCTAATTTATTTGCTGGCGGAATCTGCAATATTGAAGCTATTGTGAATAGTTCTTATCGTTATTGTCTGTGGTCTGGAGCCAAGGCACATTCTATTTTTTTCCTAGTTGTACACTGCACATCTCCCCTCTATCTCGGTTCATTTTGCTGTCCCAAAAAGCACGAAATTACTCCCGCGCACTCTTACCTTGGTGGAAACGGTGGGCGTTGCGGCGAGCAAAATGCTGTCCATCGCCATTGTGCTCAACTGAGAGAGCTGTTCTGCTTTTCTTCCCTCTCAGATCTGCGCAGCTCCGCGTTGGCTGCAAGAATCAACACCGGATCATGTTACGTTTTATGCGGTAGGTGAGCACGTACAGAAAGAGGAATGTGCAAAGTGACGAGCTTGAGGTCGTAATTCGAACAAGAGTCACAAAAAATGAGAAGGAAAAAATATTGCCATATATCGAAAAGCGCCAGAGCCTGCGGCCTCTGCATGTCGAAGAACAGATGTGGTAGTACGTACTTGCCTAGGTTTCACAGTTGCTTCAAAATTCTGAGATGGCTCAAAGGCACCTCGGATTTCAATTTGCGGATACTTTTTAGGGCAATAGCCGCATAAACAATGACCTGTGTGACTGACGTCAGGCGGTTACCATCCTGCCGCATATTCATAAGATGCATTCTAAAAACAACCATCTTCTCAAACCGCCACATGAGCACCCGCATCACAGTCTGCAAATATAGAACAATGAGCTTTTAGGGGCATTCCACTCTTAATGCACTGGTATACGATCACCTTCTACCGACACTATGCCGTTGTCGCATTTCCTTATCCTTGAGGGTCGACTCCCGCGTTTTGGTTCTCATTCAAGTGCTCAATTCCTATACTTCGAGCACATGACACTATATGTGCTCAACATATTAACATGTCCACTTTCACTTACGTCCAAGCCTACGATGATAAACGGGGGTAAAGCTTACATTGCTTAAAGGTTTGGGTTTAGTTTGGTTTATGTAGTTTAAGGATTCAGGCTATGAGAGACGTCGTATTGAAGGACTCCGGAAATTTCGACCACATGAGGTTCTTTAACGTGCACTGACATTGAACAGCACATGGGCGCCTTGCTTTTCACCTCTATCGAAAAGCGGCCGCCGCGGCCGGGAGTCGATCCCGCATCCTTGGACGCAGTAATCGAGCGCGCTAACCACTGCACCACAACGTCGACTTTACGTTGTTGAAACCTCTCTCAAGAGTTGCTATGACCACCGGTCGCAACTGCATTCTGCTGGTCGCTCAAGAGTGATCGATGAGGTAACGGTTGGCGTAATTTCGCTTTCGAACGCGTGCTGTTCTCTTTGGTGTTCAGAAGCTTGCTTAACGCAGCGGTAGTTTATCAATAGCTCTCAGGTCTCTGTCCAATACCATTTGCAAGAACAAGGAAATGCAAAGGCCAATGTACGTTGTGCGGGAGAACCATGAGCGACTCACTGAAATGCAGCCAGAGATTTCCGCTGACGTGCAACGATTCTTGTTCGCAGGCGATGATAGCTCGCTATCAGCTTCTTGACGTTGTCGCAGTTTTTCGAGCTCACGATGGCTGATACCGCACTACTTCTTCTTCGGCAGCCAAGGCGCGCAGCTTCTTCTTCTTCTTTTTGGCCCTTTGAAACATGGCACATATCGACATGGGGGGAGTGCCGAAGGTAAAGTGGCTTATACATTCTTACCATACTTCTTATCGTCTCTGTACTTTCGTCACATAGGCATATTACATGGATTTCGATGCTCATTTTGTTATTGTGCTCTAAGATAATGGAGTATGGCCACGAGGGGGATTGGCCACACGTTAATCCAGCAGAAACGAGTATCATGCTGTTTGATATGAGATTAAAATATTGCACTTATATATAAAATACGATAGAAAAAGGCGCTGAAATAATTGATTTCAACTCGGTCATGAACTAAAGGGACGAAACAGGGAAAATCGATGCTCTGCTTCTTGGTCTTCTTTTTTGCAAGTGTTCCTACCAGCCCCTGGCATCTAGTTTTTTTCTAGTTTTTGTTCTCTGTCGTTAACGCCTTATTGGAGCAAAATAAAGGCGAAAAAGTTGCAATTGGTTAGCATTGTATAGCTTATCTGGTTTTACTAACTCCCATTTACGCATGAGAATGATAAAACACTTTTAAGATCATTCAAAGTGCTATGAATCATTGAAAACTATTTGTTGTTTTTAACAGGCGCCAGTACGTGGATTTCTGACTGTGAGTGCAGCGCACGCAACGACCTTGGTAGTGCTCGCTGCCGCGAGCCACGGCTTTATCACTATAGCGCGAGATGCCAGGAGAATTTTTTTTTGTAGTGATCGCAGCAAAGCACTACTGCTTCCATATGGTTCAAGACTTCGCCAGGCTTCTAACACACGGTTATCTACAAGGTGCTTCCAGACTTTAAATTGAACGCTAACAAATTCTTTGCGCATTTGTAATTCCACGACCGCTGAACATGATTGCTCCATTTGCCGGTGCCGAGTTGCTTATTTCTTTTGCGGGCGTGTCAGCACAAGTAAACAGTTTGTTTCAGTTCAGTTCTTCAAGTCTGTTCAATTATACCCTGCCGACTTGATACCACGTGACAGCTTGTAGGGGTGATGAACCAGCCAGCCGAACAGAAACAACCTCTCGTTTTTATGTAGACCAGTGCGCGTCCCACCTTGCATGGATGGCCTGAGGAGGATTCGAAATAAAGCTTGGACTTCGTCGACCCTGAGATAAGATAACTTGACTTGGAACGAAGCTGCAAATTTCCGGCAGATCTACTTTACACTGTTCGATCATTACAAAACTTTTTTGAAGGATTAGGAGACGTTTAAGACGAAGCTTGTGAAGACCTTGCAAGCGTCGTTAGAAATAAAGGAGCCCAGGCCCACCTTCAATCAATAATTCAACTCTCGAATGAGTCTGTCCTGGCTTATGTCTCTTCAACCACGAAGAGAGGAAGCGTCTTTTACACCGCGCCTAACCCCACATAGCAGTCGACTTCTAGGTGCACGATGTAAAAGACCCCTAATTTACCGGTCTCCTGAGCCACCGAAAAACGTGGTGGAGTTCATTCAGGAAGTAGCAAGCATTGAGCAAACATTGGACACGCGACCCATCAGTACAATCGGCGACTACAAGTCTTCCCCACAAGCAATTATGAGGCAACTATGACCAGCGGATATCAGCTACGGGACATTACCCGCCATATCATCCGCGAATAATTGCGAAGGCTTCTGATATCTCCCGCATAGTCTTTCCGAGGCCATTCCGTTGGCCTATGATACTTCTATCACCACAGTCGGGGCTATTCGCCTGATTTTAGGACAGTTGAACTGCCAGTACAGCTGCTTCTGGCAATATGAAGCCTTTTACTGGTTGGGAATTCCGCCAATTTCTAGAGCGAACCAGAGTGCCCAAGAACGCAGCCGTATTATTCGCAAACTAATGGCTTAGCCGAATGGGCTACACGAACGATCAAATATGGCCTGCAAAGGTACTCAGAAAGTGAATTGCTAAACGCACGTGGGAGAATAGTGCGCAGCTTCGGGAACACTCATTTGCTCTCGGGCGCTTGTCACCTGAGATGTTACTCGGAGAACGATTGAGTCGGAGACAGGATACGTTTTCCCGTCCAGGTTAAATACCATCACCAGGCCGAGTTCCGGGAAGAAGCTGGCTGGAGCTTTGCCCCGGGGCATCTAGCATACATCAGTAGCTAATGATGTGTAGTTGCGGTGAATGAGTGTCACCACTCTGTACTGACTACACCTACACAGCCACTGATCACCATGTGGTCTTTGAGGATGCCGACTTCCATTTGATTGAGCTGCTTCACAAAGAACAAAAAGGACCATGTCTATTCATTTTGAATATCTACAGCACACCGAAAGGTAAAACTGCTTCTCTAATGGCGGCGCAGCCATGAAAAAAGCCGCTCACATCAGAGCTAACCACACGTTGATAGTGGCAGGAAACTTTAATCCCCGCCATATCACATGGGGATACAAAATGAACTGCCCTAAAAACACCAGACCCTGGACACTTCTCCAAAACGAGGGGGTAATCCTCATCAGTTCTACACAAAATTACATGCTCATCGGCAACAGTGTACAGACCACCACCACCCCAATCTCATATTCACGGAAAAAATGACCCATGATGCCAATAGACAAACACACAAACCTCACTCGGTAGCGACCACTGTATAATTCAGACCTCTCCCTCACTAGCCCTGATACCTCCTCGTGGAAAGCGGAAACTCCAAATCTCTAACTGGAATCGCTTTCGCGATGCAAATATACCATCTTACAGATTCATTGGCCAACCTCAACAAGGACGTATACACGGCTACATCAGAAATGCCATGCACACAAAATTCGGAGGCGATTAACAGTCATTTACTCACATGTTGGAAGTATGCTCAACCTTACAGAAGCGATGACTTAAAAACGAACACGTTTTTAAGTCATTCAGGGTGCTTCAGGATGCGATTATGTTTAATCGCACCAAAGCTACGCATCTCCATTCTCATAAGAGAAAGGAAGACGCATGCGGCACAGCTGAGCCACCAATAGTGGGTCAAGTGTGCGACCGCCTTGCTGTAAACCTAAGACTTAAGGACACGTGGCGATTTCTAGGATGCCTTCTTGAAGCTGATCTGATCAATAATATGCAGCAGCGCAATGTGACTCATCTTATCCACAACCTAGACGTGAACAGCGACGAAATTATCCAATCCTTAAAAGATACGTACATACCTCACAACCACACCGAAGACACCCTTACAGCAGTACCTTCGAACCCAAAATCGCGAACAAGACGAAGACATCACAAACTGGGACGTCAGAGCAGCCATGCTCCAAATCCGCACTAGGTCTGCTCCAGGGCCGATCAGATCACGAACAAAACACTCAAATACCTTGCTGAGAACTCAATCCAGGAAATAACGGAAATCTACCAAACACTGGCAAGAAGTCACTCTTCCCTCAATGTGGGCACACGCTCAGGCTACGTTTATTCCTAAACCCGGTAAACTAATTACCCTATCGAACAATAGGCCCTTCTCGCTAACTTTGTGTCGTGGTAAACTGTTTGAACACGTTGTCTTGAATCGGCTACATACACGCATGCAAACCCGCGACCTTGTTCCTGACGCAATGCTGGGATTCCGCCGCTCCTGCGAACCGAAGGCGCCATGCCACAGGTATCCGAAAACATCCTCCGTCCCCGGTACTGCAAACGCATTAGAGCATTGCAGAAGAATTTTCACAATGTCTGTTATATTGGATATATTTCACCATGTCTGGATGTGGGAAACCGAACACACGGTTACATTTCAGCATTTCTCCGTGATCGCACGACAGAAATTCGTTTCGGTCCCCTAAATTCTCTCACATTTACCCTTGATAATAGAGACACCCTGCAGGGATTAGACCTTTTCCGTTTTTTTATTTACGTCAACTCATCCTCTTCAATCAAAAACTGTCACAGATTCCAAACCTCTCCCGTTTTGTATATGACGATGATATCACCGTATGGACCACCCCTAGGAATATCGGTAACATGGAGGAAACTCTTCAGGAGGGGTGGATATGGTGTCGAGATGCGCAGCCTCAATGAGTTCCTTCGCCAAATCCGAGCTCCTGATACACCATTCAACCCAATGGAAGCACCACTTACCCCCTATGCTCATTACCACAGATAACCAGTGTAACATGTTTACAAGTTTCGAATTCTGCGTATGTCAGTGCAGCACAACGGCCTTAACTCGGATCTACTCTCTGGACTCACTATCACTACACTTTAGATCACCTGCTTTACCAAACGTATAGCTAACAAGCACAGTGGAATGCTCGAGTATGACCTCAGATGCCTGGTAAAGCCATTTATCATAAACCGCAGTCTCTACTCGCTGCTGTAGTTATTTCTAACAAAGAGACAGACGAGGTGGATGCTCTCATCAGACAGGCTTATAACCTAAACGCACCCCAACATCTCGAATCTTAAAATGGGAGTTCACAACACCCTCAGCGAACTGGCGGAAGCCCACCACATCGCCCAACTAGGACGGCTCTTCACTACCACCACATGTCGCCACAATCTCTCCTCTCTCCACCTTAGACTGTTCAGAGCCCCTCCAGTAGGAACGTATGCACTTCCAAAGAGAGCCCGCGGTCACCTCACTGTCCATCTACTTCCTAAAACATTCACACCTTTCACAACCAGGCCAGACGGGAGGCGAAAGCACGTGCCCTACACAGAGCACATGCGAACGACACGTTCTACGGGGGCGTCGCAGAATATACACACCGCTCAGCTTATGCGATATGCGCGGTATCCAGCCGCTCCAGAAATACCAATTCAGGTTCTAGCATTGACCGAACCTCCGTGCAGGCGAAAGTATCCGGTTAGCCATCCCGATAGTCTCTTCCTTTGTCACCCTTATCCGCAGCGTTTCTAAACTGCCATACAAAATTTCGCCCGAAACAATACTGCATCTCACAAAATTTTAATGATCAACATTCAACCACCCCGACTCTTACAACTTGTCAGAGAACAGCCCATTCGGCCAACCCCGGTAACGGAGTGGCCCATTCTGCTCCCCGAGCACACATCGACCGAGAAACAGATACCGAGGACATAGGCAGTGTGAGAGATCGGCTGACGACGTACACAATTACACTACACTCTAGCTCTGAAAGACTCCACTACCCTCCACCACATCCCTCTCTAACCAGACAACAGATAACATGGAGACAACTTCAAGCCCGCACTTTTCTCTCCCCAGCACTGCTGGCACTCTTATCCCTGTCTAGTCATTAATCCGAATGTTCCCTTCGCGGGTCCCCGAGGGCCACTTTCGAACATAAGTTGATATGCCCAGTGTTTCAACCACCGGTCAACTGGGGAACAAAGGTTGGGAGATCGTGACCAACGTAACAAAGGAGGCTGGTCGACTGGGCTGCAGCAGCCGCCATCATGTAGGGCCTGCCAGTCACCACCTGTTATCAGGAGCCGGCCAAGCCCTTGTATCAAGTATTTTACGGCTCCACCAATTAATGGTTTTCATCACCATCACTGTAACTATGACAGCGGAGCCAAATATACTCCTGTAGAGGCAAAGACATCAGCGGGCGGGCAGACCTTAAAAGCAAAGGCCGGTACGGGATTCTTCACGTCACATGCACTGCTGAGAAGCATCGATTCAACCATGATGGCATCATCTGCACCTGCGAGCTCTGGACTTCTTGCGCACTGCAGAAGTGAAGAGGAGAAGCGAGGCTCCATTTAACAGCCGTGCCGATCTTCATGTGTTACGGGGTTCAATTCGGGTCCGGAGTCACGTGGGCAGATATAGAGCTATTTCACGTAACGTGTGTGCAGCTTTATTGGCAACCATGGCACGCACAACGCAACGTCGGAGAGGGGGAAAGAAAGAGAGAGAGAGAGAGGGCTTGCGACGAATCATAACACGGCTTCTGTGAAATCCGAGCTCTGGTTGCACGGCGTTGCAAACGGCATCTCAAGCGTCCAACAAATGAACGGCGCGCAGCAGGAAGGACGCCGGTAGACCGGTGGTGACGCGTCGGAAACATTTTTTTGTGTACTCTTAGTTTCGAACTGCCCAACGCTATGGCGTCTCTAAAATACAGCGTTGCCACAACTGCCACCTGCTAAACCTAGTAGTGAATATGGTCTATAGATACTGAGAACAGAGGCGTGCTACGAATATCGAGCTGCTCTGTGATGGGTATGTGATCTCTCTCTCTCTCTGCACACACCCATTTCTTCTTTTCCTCCTGCTCCTTCGTGGCTACAAAAGTTGAAGCTAATGAATAAACGCTTTCCCTTTTACCCGATTACTTTCCTGGGTTGTTCTGACCCGGCGTTGTATCAAGGCGATTCCTACAATATGTTAAATTATTCGTTGTTGTTGGATGATTATTTTATAGCATTTAACACACCAAAGCAACTCTGACTATGAGGTACGCAGTAGTAGTGGTCGTCGAAAATTCAGGCCACCTGGGTTTTTTCAGCTTGGAGCAAACTGAACAAGGGCGATTGCCCTTCGGCTGCCGCACCTGGGATTTGATTCCGCGTCTTTGAGTTCCGCAGTCGTGCTTCCAAACCACCAAGCCCACCCAGCGCAGCAAGGAAGAAACAAAAATTAGCTGGTGAGTTTTTTTTTGTAACCATGGAAAGAGACGAAGAGTTCATGTGCATTGCTAAGCTCGTTGTCAAGCTTGAATAAAGCACATTATGAGACGTGGTTGCACTTTTTATGGTGAGCTGCAATCGCCGTAGGTCACACCTGTGGCGCACCTTGTCTCTTTCATGTTTTTTTAACTTTGTTTTGAACTAACTTTTTTTGTGTACGAAATAAAGAAAAATATCCCATTGAGTACCTCCAATGAGAGCGGACATCTGAAGTCATCGTTATTTCCGGCTGCGGCAACGTTTTCTGCGACACACTGCGAACCCTAACTACACCTAGACGCAGCTTAACTGCTACCATGGCTGAGCTGTCAGGACGCACCATGCCGAAGCCGGCGTCGTGTCGGTCACACCCGAGTGGCCTAAGTGCGGGAGCTGTGGTTTCATCAAAAAGTGTAGGCACCGAAAAACGGAAAGCAGCATTCAAGAGAAGACGTTCCGACACCCAACGCACCAGCTAGAGAACGCGGGCGCTTAGAGTGGTCTTTTTGTGAAACTAACTGGGACGAAGGAGCAGCACTCAAGCGAACGAATGGACACTGAAGATGAAAGTGCAGGCGTCTGCTACTACGGGGACTGGCGGTTAATCAAGAAATGAAAACTCCAAAGGCAAGTGAAGCCCGACCAGCTTGTTCTTTAACGGGTAAGTCGGCCTCTATTTCCGCTCTTGATCAGGCCACTTAACAGAGCTCATGTGTATGATATACCCAAACAAGCCATTACAGAGGCGTTAGAAAGGACAGCAAAAAGTTGAGAATTGGCAGATTTGGCTGCTTTCCGCTATGATGTCACAGCAAATCGCTTTAAGGGAATAAGGAACAAACAGTAGGCTCACCGTTGTGATGCGACTGGCCGGGAAAGTGAACGGATACGTCTGAACGTACAAGGTAACGAACGCCAACACGAGGCGAGCAAAAGGAGAGGCGTTATTAAGGTGCATCCTGGTCAAACCATTGAATACATCAAAGACCACTTAAGATGTGAAACTGAAACTATTTTTTACGCGCGTATGCTAGGAAGCGACAAACAATGCTATCAAAATTAGATACAGAGCATACACCAAAAAGGTTCGTTTTCGATCACAAAATCACACGAGTCTACGAGTACAGTACGAAAATTATTGCCTGCTATAACTGCCATGGACTGGGGCATATTGCTAGGTATTGTCCGGCAGAAGAGGTTTGTAAGGAGAGCAGACGAATGCACTAAAAAGACAAAGAATGCGATAAAGAGTTATTGTGCGTCGCCTGCCCCAAACCGGGCCACATTTCAATCACGTCGGCTTGTCCTAGTCGCGCCCACGAAGAACCTAAAAAAAATAAGCAAAACCCTGATGCAGTTAAGGGAGAAGTGACGTGGGCAGATAATGCGCGAAAGAACCCTTCGACAGAACCTGCGCGGCGTCTCTCTGCCAACAACTGGAAGAGTTGCGAAACGAAAATCAGCAACTTAGAAACATGCTGGAGACATTTCTTCCAAGGCTACCACCAGGGATAAGACATTCATGCATTTCAGACGCAGCGGCCACGTGCTTCAGTCACGCTTACTGGGCGGACGCAATGCGTGCATTCGAAGAGCCGGCCCGGACGGTCATCCAGTCTTAAAACATCTGCGTACTCTATAAAGCCCTAACACACCGAAATACCACTGACTCCTGCTCGATGACTCATCAGGCGACGCAGGCACAAGACTCGGCGTATATGCGCAAATGCTGAGCATCATGAGGCAACAGCGACTAAACGAGACCAACGTCTAGAAAAAAAAAGTAATCAGAAAAAGTACGAGTAATCGGAAAGGGTGACAAACTGGATTCCATGGGAAGGAAAACGTAGCAGGGGGCGGCAGAAAGTTAGGTGGGCGGATGAGATTAAGAAGTTCGCAGGGATCAAGTGGATGCAGCTAGCACAGAACCGGGTTAACTGGAGAAATATGGGAGAGGCATTTGCCCTGCAGTGGGTATAGTCAGGCTGATGATGATGATGATGATGAATCGGAAAGGTGCGATACAGTGACCACAGGATGGTAAGGTCTCGAATTAATCTGGATTTGTAGAGGGAGTGGAACAGATTAGTGAGGAAGAAGGCCATCATCTAATTAACAGTAAGGGGAAAAGTAGAATTCAAGCTCTCAGTGCAGAGTAGATACTCAATGTTAACCGAGGAAGCTGACCTTAGCCTAGAAGCAATGAACAATAATTTCACAGATATCATACTTAGTGCGCGGTAGAAATAGACGGTAGAATTGTGAGAGATGATACTGGTAAACTCTATAATGAGACAAAAGATTTGATTAAGAAACGTCAAAATATGAAACTCTCCAACCCAGAGACCGAATAGAACAAGCAGAGGTATCAAAGCAAATTAATAGGTGCAAGGTGGCCCACAATAGGATGTGTAACATGGGGAAAATTGAGCACGCTCTTAAGGCTGGTCCTAGCCTGAAAACGGTAAAGAGCCAATTTGGCAAAGGCAAAATCAGCTGTATGCACTGAGGAACGAGACTGGCAATATCATTACTAGCATGGTCAAGATAATCAAGGTAGCCATGGAGTTCTATACGGACCTCTACAGTAGCCATAGTAGTCAGGACAAGAATGAAATTGGCTGTAATGAAGAGCGATCGGATGTTCCGAGAGTAACGAAGGACGAGGTTAATAAAGCCTTAAAGCTATGAATAGGGGAAAGCGGCTGGTGGGATAAGATTAAGAAATTCGCAGCGGTAAAGTACATGTAGCTAGCACGGGACTGGTTTAATTGGAAGACAATAGGAGCGGCCTTCGCCCAGCAGTGGTCATAGTCCGGCTGATAATGATTATGATCCAACGGCAAAACGACAAAACAATGTGCCAATAATACGTAAGCCCGCAGAAGAGAAATAAAACTAAGATCAATATACCTACAAAGAAACTGCACAATTTTCACGCAAACTGGATCTCCTTTAAGGAAACAAGCAAGAAAATTAGAGCCTCTGGTCGTCCTTTTACAAGAAACAAGGAGGCCTTGCACTATTCGCGGTTACCGCATACTTCAGCAGCCTACCATACTGTATCAGAACATAGGAAACCAATATGCACAGTCAAGCTGCTCTCCTTGTCAGAAACGAATGTACACCGATCGAATTACGAATTCATGACCTATGCAATGAGTTTAGAGAAGTAGTTGCAGTTAACCTATGCCCTCCTGGGCAGCGACCCATAGTGGCAATCTCCATATATTACGGGCCCCTCCCTGGCAGTTATAATACCGACTCATACGAGTGGCTCGCCAAGGTACTGGCCCTATAGCAAAAAGCCTTTTCATCTTGGTGGGAGGAGACCAATGTTATGCTCCCGAACTAGGGCTATGCCAGAGCTGACCCAAAGGGACGCATTGGTGCAAGACGCCGTAGAAGTGTCTGGTCTATACATATACAACACCCCGGACACACCAACGCGCATAGGAGTAGACGCCCGACAACAACATACGACACCCGATCTCACGTTGGCCACATCAGGATTCATCAGGCAATGAGAAGTAAAACAAACAACATGGGGAAACGACCATTTGCCGATTTTCATCACTCTTAACAGAAGCAAATATTCGAGAAAACAGGCTAACGGTTGTCATCGACTGGAAGAGGGTTCGGACAGCCAATGTCGGCAACATAATGGACTTCGCGCTATTTGGTGCAATGATTGCGCAAGCACGGCCATGGGCCCGAGACAATATTATGCGACACACTACCACACACAAGGATAGGCACCTTGACAACTTGCGGCGAAGGACCAACATCCTTACTCAGTAATACAGTTATAAAGGAAAGCCCCACTGGTGTCTCATGAGCCTTCAGCGCCAGTATCGACTCATCAAGGAGTACCAACAAAATCTCAGAACAGATGCATGGCACAGCACTTTAGTGAAGCTTGGCGCCGAACCCAGCCTTCAAAAGCTGTAGGTAATTCTACGAAGCCTGCCGTAGAATAGGAAAGCGCACCGCCACTGTCAGAGCTGTTCTTGCGCGAGAACCAAGTCGCAATAGAGGAAATGTTGATCCACGCGTTCTTCCTGCATGCTTCTGAGATACCCACGCCACCATCGCCCACAATCACGATTGACAACAAAATGGTGGCACTTGAAGCCCATTTACATTTGGCGAGCTACTGGCAGCACTAGCGTACGGCAAACCGAAATCGGCCCCCGGACATGATGCAGTAACCTGGCAGGAGCTCAAAAACCTTAGCGACGAAGCCGAAGAGGAGCTCTTAACTGTCATAAACGATTCATAGGAATCCGGACTGGTACCAGACGCACTCAAACTATCATTGATCTATCCCATACAGAAATCAGGGAAGGACCACATAAAACCAGATAACCTATGACCAATATCTCTCACGTCAACCATCTACAAACTGATTGAGCGAATGATAGTCATAAGAATACAGCATTGCATCGAATGCGTACCGCGTGGGTTGCATCCGGCTCAGGCAGGAGTCCGGCCGAATATGAGCCCGCGCGACTGCCTTTGGCTGCTCCGCAGGATAATCAACCGCAGATCTCGCAAACAGGCACAAGATTACATCCTTGCGGTTGATATGTGCAAAGCCATCGACATTGTAAAACAACAGGAACAGGTAATCCTTCAAGAATTAGCAGACATATCTCAGCCAAAAAGCATACAATTGGATAAACAGCTTCCTTTAAAGCCGACCTATTGGGCTTCATGGCAAAGCTTCGAGGTCAAGCCCCAGAACCTATTACTTGCATAGCGGGGGTGCCCCAGGGCTCTATCCTCGGCTCTTTGCGATTTACCTAGGCCATGACCCGTGTAGCAGAAACCCTCGAGGGAGATATTTCGGCCCAGTTCACCATCTGTGCAGATGATGTCACCATATGGACAGAAGCAGTGGATTGCCCAATTGAAGATATCACGTAGACCGCGCTACAAGCAGCAATCTTCAGCCTTACTCACACCTTAGAAGCATTGGGACTACAGCTGTCGCCTGAAAAGACAGTTGATAAGCATAGACGGCAACAATGCCACGAACGCCAAAAAAAAGCAGGTTACACTGCATATTGGAGAACACAACATCCCGCCTGCAAACGGGCAGACAAAAATCTTGGGGTCACAGATTTATAGTTGCAAGATCCCTCGTAAATGGATTCGTAATTACAGCGTAACTTAACTCCGATCTTGGATATGATTCGCCAAGTACGATGGAGCCCGGCAAAATTGTACCAAACACTGTCTAGTGCGGTTGCTGTCGGCAGAATTCTGAACAGGGCGCCCGTGTATGTGTAATCTGATCCCGACCTCTAAGACATCGAAGAGCTCCATAGGGCCACTCTTCGCACTACTACTGGGCGTCATAAGCACACGAGAAATAAAGAGTTGCTTAAGCTTAAGCCATCCCTACAAGGCTCAGAGGTGCAAACCTAAGAGTTTAATCTCGACTAGAAACACGACGATGGAATGGGACAACAGAATCAGCACTGCTCCGAGGCCCCAGGAGACAGGCACTTCACCCTCGTGGCAGGCGCCGGCAATCGGGCCCACAACGACCTATTAGTAGGCGAAAGGCTGTGGCTAGACACCTTTAAAACAGAGAACGGCCCTCACGAGGCCGCTGAAAAGAGTAGACATCTACATTGATAGTTCACTTAGAAATGAAAGGGTGAGCGGCGTGGTTTTGTGTGCCAGCGCCCCAATACAATGAGCAGCACACATACCCCCTACCTGGAGGAACAATTTTACAACCGAGTTGATTGCCATATGGGCAGCCATAAAGGCTATTACGACAGCTGCAGCCCCAAGAGATAATTTCAATGGATTTTGAATATTAGCCGTCTCAAACACAGCGATCGCAGAGCTGAAAGCACTACCTACAAAGACACAGGTGTCAACAACATCAGAAAGAGACTGAAACGAATGTGGGAAGTTGGAAAAGAAAGTAAAATTATATGGGCACCGGGACACGCTGGTATGGACTGGGGAAACACTCCCGCTCACGCAACATATTGCTGACAGGTACAACGCCCGACAGTCCAACTCCATGCCTAGCCTAATCGATTATATCCCTACCTAGCAATACTCACTAAATGCTCCCCTGGCAGAGCGATGATGCACTATGTACACACCAAAAAAAAAAAAACAACACCTTGCTCATGTTATATTGAGCAAGCAACTACCAACCATATGCCATCTGTGGTTTTGTTGAAGAAGGAAGTAGAATTTTTGTGCAAACCGGCAGGATGTTAACGACAAGAAGCAAGTTGGCTGCAGACGAAAAGTGAAGGAAGAAGTGAAGAAGAAGATGTGCGGCTTCCAATGAATATATTTGTCAGTGGAGCATTGTCCTTGTGTGTGTGTGTGTGTGTGTGTGTGTGTGTGTGTGTGTGTGTGTGTGTGTGTGTGTGTGTGTGTGTGTGTGTGTGTGTGTGTGTGTGTGTGTGTGTGTGTGTGTGTGTGTGTGTGTGTGTGTGTGTGTGTGTGTGTGTGTGTGTGTGTGTGTGTGTGTGTGTGTGTGTGTGTGTGTGTGTGTGTGTGTGTGTGTGTGTGTGTGTGTGTGTGTGTGTGTGTGTGTGTGTGTGTGTGTGTGTGTGTGTGTGTGTGCCTCTTGTGCTTTGTGTTAGTGTTACCTGCTCTGCTGCCTTCTTCCAAGAGATGTGTGACCAACTAGCTCATAGTTCGACTCTATTATTTGGACTCACTCGACCACAGGAGATATTTCTCAGCAAAGTAATAACAAACGCAGGCTACACACCACACATACTTGACAGGTCGTTTCTCTGCTGACACAAAACACTCATACACAACATATGCACCCAATGTCAGCATTGCATGTACAATTTTATTTTGCTTGGATATATCCTCCTACTGTAATGCCTAACGGCGCTGTGGGATTATGCATAATAAACAGTGTACAGCAAACCTAAAACATCTTATATGGCAACGCGCATATGTTTCACGGGGAAGCAACAAAATTAACCATATTTCACATGACGACATGCCCACCCTAGACATCAGATAGGATGAAGCACCGCAATAGAAAATTTCATTGCCACCTATGGCAGTGAGAGCGGCCATCTTCGAGTAATGTGAGAGAGGTCCACTTAAGCGCGTAGCTCGGCAGCATGGCAAGCAACGAAAAACATCTTGAAGAACTGTGAAGAAGCAAGAAACTACACTGCCAGCCCTCCTAACTCCTTAATTACCCAAACAGCGGCCGAGAGCTATCAATTCAATCAAATAAAGGCTTCATTCATTCATTCATTCATTAATAATAATAATAATTGGTGCACAGGAAGGGAAAGGCACAGCATCTGTCAGACGTGTTTCTGTGGACACCGCATTGAAAGGGAAGGGGGAAGGTGGGAGTGAAAGTGGAGAGAGAAAGAGAAGCCGAAGTGGAGGGCTATGGAGGAATTTCGACCACCTGGGGATCTCTAACGTGCGCTGACATCGCACAGCACACGGACTCCTCTTCGTTTCGCCTCCATCGAAGCGCAGCCACCGCGGTCGTTTCATTCCACTTTTCACCCCGCATTATGCTGTGCCTTCTTTGCTCCTAAACCCAAAACCTAATTCGAACCGTTTTGCCAACCAAGAGCCATGAGTTTTCCTGTCGACGTGTTTCGCGGTAGTCGGAACGCTGTCTTATACGCTTTGCGTAGCAGGGCATCCGCTTGTTGAATTTCGCTCTCAAAGAGCTACACGAGGCGCAGCTGAATCGTAAAAACTCAAGCTGCTGCAGACAACGACTGGAAGAGCACTCTTCTAGAGACTCGGATACCGCGAGAAGATGCAAGACATAGCGAGGACGGAAACGATCCCCGAAAAACTTCGCAAGTCCCTCAAGGTAGCTCCAATCCCGAGAAACATGGACCCCAACCTCCACCGAGGCAGAAGAGAAGCAAGGGCCGAATTCATTCAGAAGACATACGCTCCTCAAGACACGACCGTTCATGCGGACATGGTCGATTTCACGGCCACGGTGGTCGATTCGTCTCTACGCGAAGTGACCAGCGCCTCTATGCGACACTCCACGGCAGCAGAGACCGATGAAGTAGCCATTGCTCTAGCGGCTGGCGGATGGCTATAGAACCGGCGGTCGCTAACGATACTCACGGATTCTCAAACAGCCTATCGAAATTACATAAAATTTCGGATAGGTCGTCACGTTCTCCGTATACTCCTCGAAGCGAGCGACAAAATTAAAACCCACGAAGAAAACGAGGCCGCACACAAAATTATGTGGGTACTGGGGCACATGGGGGTAGCAGGAAACCAAGAGGACTACAGGATAGCTCGCGTATACACTACTTTCCGAGCATCCGACGAGTCCACGGAACTTTTTCCAGCACCCATGATATAGTCGGTCTTACTAGTAAACTATTTAGGTAGAAGAATGCGATATCCCCCACGGCACAGTTCTCTCAACAGAGAGGAAGCTGTCAATAGGAGACAATTACAGATAGGCTCATACTCAAACCTGCACATGCTAAACAAAGTGCACCCTACCATATAAGCGGAACGATGTCCATAGTGCAACGAAAAGCCCACACTATGTAAAATCACATGTGCCTGTCAAAACACAGACATGATCCCCAAAATTCGAACCCCGAGTGCGGAGCAATGGGAGACTATGCTGTCCAGCGACCGCTGCGAAGACCAGCAAGGTCAGGTACAGCGAGCCCAACGGGCAGCAGTAGCCAGCGGAGCACTGGACTGAGGGCAACCGACCATTGTGCAGAAGTGGACGAGGTCGAATCCACAAGGTCGAGAAGACCCTTGTGGATTCAACAAGCAGACACGTCTGAAGACGTCCCAAATACCGCCAAGTAATATAGTGCTAAATAAAGTTTTTCTTTCCGACAACCGGTGGCTGCGTTTTGATGCAAGGGAAACGAGAGGCGTCCTTGTACTGTGCGATGCTGTTGTTTTTGTGGCTGTAGGAAGAAGGAAAAGAAAATGCACGGGCCTGCTTTCTGGCTCTGTAGTTGACCTACCTCCACTGCCTCGTGCGGACTGAAGATTGATTTATAGGAAGAAAACAAAGGAGAGAAAGACGCGCGCCGCAACCACCGTCGTCCACCACCTAAGCGGTGGCGGATGCCGGCCTACAACAGAAAAACATTTGGTGGCCGGCTAGTCCCCGCCGCAATCGGCGTTGACCTACCAGTCCCAGCCCCGTAGAACCAGGAACAGCCATCCTTAACCACCTTTCCTCCCTGCTGTGCGATATCAGTGCCCGTTAAAAATCCCCAGGGGGTCGAAACGTTTTCCTATTCCTCCACTACGTCACCTATTGCTCTGTACTCACTTTCACTCCCACATTTCTTTCTTCCCTTAGGCGTGGTTCAGGTGCACACCATGAACAATTATAACAGATATTGCGCCTATTCCTTCCTGCAAACCAATTATTATCAATAACTCAGGTGGTGAAGGGCGGCTGTTCTGTCCCTACGGGGCTGATGGTGGTGGTGGTGGTGAAAAACTTTATTGATGGAGCCGCGAAATACTCGTTACAAGGGCTGGGTCGGCTCCTGATCACGGGTGGTGGCCAGCGGGCAGTGTCTGACGGCAACCGCTTCAGCCCAGTCGATCAGACTCCTTTGTGGAGCCGGTTCTGAGCTGGAGACCGCGATCTCCCAAGCCTCGTTGTCCCTAAGGCGCCATTCGGCCGGTGGTTGAGCCTGCGGGCATCTGAACATAATAAGTTCGAATGTAGCTCTCGGGGCCGCGCAGAGGGAACATTCGGACTGATGAGTAGAGGGGGAGAAGAGTGCAGCAGTGCTGGGGAGGGAAAGGTGCGGGCTTGAAGGTGTCTCCGTGGTATTTGTTGTGGTTTAGTTAACGAGGGCTGTGGGGGAGGGTAGTGAAGTCTTTCAGACCGATAGTGTAGTGTAATGTCGTTGTAGGTGATCAGCCGATCTCTGGCACTGCCTAGGTCCTCGGTATCTGTTGCTCGGTCGACGTGTGCTCGAGCAGCAGAATTGGCCACTTCGTTACTGGGGTTGCCCGAATGGGCTGGTACCCAGACAAGGTCTATGGGTCGGGGTGTTTGAACGTTGGTAGTTAAGATTTTGTGAGAGGCAGCATGTAGCTGGCCTCGGGCGAAATTTTGTATGAGAGTTTTAGAATCGCTGAGGATAAGGGTGGCAGTGGAAGAGACTATCGCGATGGCTATAGCGGATTCTTCCGCTTCTACGGATGTTCGGGTAATGATAGAGGCTGATGTGATGTGTTCGAAGCGGATGGATACCGCGCATATGGCATAAGCTGAGCGGTGTGGATATTCTGCGGCATCCACGTAGACCGTGTCGGGTTCGTTCGCATGTGCTCTGTGTAAGGCACGTGCTCTCGCTTTCCGTCTGGCCTGGTTATGAAGGGGATGCATGTTTTTCGGAAGTGGTTGGAGAGTGAGGTGATCGGGGACTGTCTTTGGAACTGCATAAGTTTCTACTGGAGGGGCACCTAACAGTCTAAGTTGGAGAAAGGAAAGAATGTGGCGACCAGTTGGGGTAGTGGAGAGCCGTCCAAGTTGGGCGATGCGGTGGGCTTCCACCAGTTCGCTGAGGGTGTTATGAACTCCCATGCCTAAGAGTCGATAGGTTGGGGTGCGCTTAGGTAAGCCGAGAGCTGCCTTATAAGCTGGTCTGATGAGAGCATCCACCTTGTCTGTCTCTGTTTTTGTTAGATATAAATACGGAATCGAGTAAAGAATGCGGCTTATAATAAATGCCTGTACTAAGCGTCTGAGGTCCTGCTCGCGCATTCCACGGTGCTTGTTGGCTATACGTTTGATTAGGCGGGTGATCTGATGTGTTGTGTTAGTCAGTATGGAGAGTGTATCCGTGTTAAGGCCGTTGTCTTGTATGAGCATACCTAGTATTCGAAGTTTGTGAACTTGCGGTACTGGCTGACCATCTACGGGTTGGTGGTGCTTCCGCGGGCTTGGGTAGAGTATCAGGAGCTCGGATTTGGTGGAGGAACATGCAAGGCCTATTGAAGCTGCGCATCTTGACACCATGTCTGCCCCCTCCTGAAGAGTTTCTTCCATGCTACCTACATTCCCAGTGGTGGTCCACAGGGTGATATCATCTGCATATAGAGAATGGGAGAGGTTTGGGATCTGTGACAGCTTTCTGGCCATGGGGATGAGTGTGATGTTAAATAAAAAAGGGGAAAGGACTGATCCCTGCAGGGTTCCTCTATTACCGAGGGTAAATGTGGGGGATTTTAGGGGACCGAACCGAATTTCTGCTGTGCGATCCCGGAGAAATGCTGAAATGTAAGCATGTGTTCGGTTTCCCATATTCAGAGTGGATAGTGCATCCAATATAGAGGAGTAATAGACATTGTCAAATGCCTTTTGCACTGCTCTTGTGCGTTTGCAGTGTCGGGGATGGAGAATTTCTTCTGATATCTGTAGCATGACATCTTGGGTGCATAGGTGGCTGCGCAAACCCAGCATTGTGTGAAGAAAAAGGTCGCGGGTTTGCATGTGTGTATGTAGCCGATTCAAGACAATGTGTCCAAACGTTTACCAAGACGTGAAGTTAGCGAAATGGGTCTAGGTTTGAAAGAGTGAGCGGTTTGCCGGGTTTAGGTATAAAGGTAACCTGAGCGTGCGTCCACTCTGAGGGAAGCGTTCCCTCTTGCCAGTGTTTGTTAAAGACTTTCTAAAACAGCGCAAAAGAACAGGGACGAGAGAACGAAACGTACAACACGAGCGCTGACTTACAACTGATTTATTGAACATAAGTGAGCAATATATAAGAAGAAAACTGGGTGATAAAACCAGAATTAGTCGACGTCAAACATGCTGTAGGGGGCCGTAAAAGCGATAAGAGCGTGGTAGGTTGATGAGGGTAAAAGACGATATAATCTAAAAAGAGATGATTGAAGTGAACAGATACATTCGAAAGATGGGAAGCAGTTAATGTGATAAGGTTTAAAGAGCCATAAAAACGATAAAAGCGAAGCATCGAAACATGATAAAATTGATAAAATATACAAAAAGAGTGGAATGCATAAAATTGACAGGTTACTGCTAGCACTGCTTAAACTTTAACGGCGAGTTAAACGATGGCGATCAATGTTCTGCAGATAGAAACCTTATTTCTTTGTCGGAGAGAAGCACAGACGGAGCACTGACACAGGTGTATTTATTAGTTTTTAGGTTAAAAGCCTCAATCACTTCCCTAGTCAGTTGATCAGCGTGATGTCCTATGACTCTGCATTGTTGAAAATCTGGTAGACATTCGCTGCAGTTTTTTATACGGTCTGCGATATGTCCATTGTCACCTTTTTGCACATCTTTGTTGTGTTCTCGCAAACGATCATTGATGCATCTTCCTGTCTGTCCGATGTATTTGTCACCACATGTTAAGGGGATTGAATAGATGACTTCGTTTTCACATGGGATTAATTGCTTTTTATGATTGGTCCTGCAAGTTCTTACGGTCTTGGTAGGATGGTTGACACGATGGATGTAAGGTGGTCTATCTGCTTCGGGGCCGCGGTACGAAGACATCACCCAGTGTTCTTCTTATATATTGCTCACTTATGTTCAATAAATCAGTTGTAATTCAGCGCTCGTGTTGTACGTTTCGTTCTCTCGTCCCTGTTCTTTTGCGCTGTTTTAGAATGTATACATACAAACTTGCCCACGCTTCTATTTTGTTAAAGAGTTCCGTTATTGCCTGGATGGAGTTTTCATCGAGGTTTTCTAAGTGTTTTGTTCGTGACCTGATCGGCTCCTGGAGCAGACGTAGTGCGGAGTTGGAGCATGGCTGTTCTGACTTCATACTTTGTGATGTCTTCTTCTAGCTCATGGTTTTGGGTTCCAAGGTAATGTGGTAAGGGTGTCTTCGGTGTGGTTGTGAGCTATGTATCTTTTAAGGATTGAATAACGTTGTCGTTGTCCATGTCTATGCCATGTATAAGATACGTCACATGTTTCTGCTGTACATTCTTGGCGTGATCGGGTTCAAGAAGGCACCGTAGCAACCGCCACGTGTCCTTAAGTCCTAGGTTTCCAGCAAGGCGGTCGCATACTTGGCCCCATTGCTGGTGACTGAGCTGTGCCGCGTGCGTCTCCATTTCCCTTATGAGAGCGGAGATGCGTAGCTTCAGGGCGCGATTGTGTTTGTTTTTAAGCCATCGCTGCTGTAAGCTCGGGTGAGCTTCCCACATGTGAAGTAATCGGCTATCGATCACCTCCGGGGTTTGTGTGCACGGCATTTCCGATGTGGCCATTTTCACGTCCTTGTTGAGGTTAGCCAGCCAATTTGTAAGGTGGTCTATCTGCTTCGGGGCCGCGGTACGAAGATCGCGAAAGCGATCCCAGTTGGTGATTTTGAGTTTCCTCTTTACACGGGGGGCTATGGAGGATAGTGAGAAAGAAGTCTCAATTATATAGTGATCACTACCAAGAGAGGTTTGCGTGTTTGTCCAATAGCATTGTTTTGTGTTTTTCGTGAGTGTAAGATCGGGGGTGGTGTTGTTCTGTAGACTGTTGCCGATGCGCGTGTACTGTTGTGTATCATTGACAAGGGTTACGCCCTCATTTTGGAGAAGTGTCCAGAGTCGGGCGCCTTTACTGCAAGTCGTTTTGTATCCCCATGTGATATGGCGGGCATTAAAGTCTCCAGCAACTATCAATGGTTGGCTAGCGCTGATTTGAAGGGCTTTTTTCATGGCCGCCATTAGAGCAGCAGTTTTCCCTTTCGGAGGGCTGAGATATTCAGAATGAATAGACTCGTTCCTTTCCGCTCTCTGGGAAGCAGCTCTATCAAATGGAAGTCGATATCTGCAACGTACATGTTGTGATCAGTTGCTGTGTAGTTGCGGTGAACCAGCGTCGCCACTCTGTACTGAGAACAGTGTTGGTGTATGAGGAGTGTAATTGAGCAGTTTTACAGGGGAGTTTGTTTCCTGCAGTGCGATTACCGCTGGTGTTTCATCGGCCGGAACGGATTGAATGTAGAGCTGCAGATTACTACGCTTGGAACGAAAGCCTTTGCAGTTCCACTGCCACACCTTAATGTCCTGTCGACGTCCTGCCATCTTGGGGCTGAGATTAGGGTGGGATCATTTGAGATGCTGTGGTAGAGAGTAGCTTTTCTAGAGCAGTTTGAATCTGGATCTGTTGCTGCTGCATCTGCTGCTCGAGTATCGCTATCCGCGCGTCTACTCCAGCTGCCCATGCGCTCGTGTTGGTGGTCATAGATTCAAATTTTTCCGCAAGCTTCTCTTCGAGTAAAGCTATGGAGGCGACCAGATCAGGCTTTTGGGAGTCAACGAGAGTCAACCACTGTAGGAATGTCTTGGTGAGGTGCCTTCCGTTTGGCGGGTGTATGAGTTTTAGTAGTAGATGCTGTGTTGCATGTGGGAGGAGGAGGTGGAAGTGGGGTGGAACGACTGGGAGGGGAGTGGAAGAACTTTCCATTCCCTCTGCGGGGGAGAGCCTGTGAATTAGCGTTTGCATTTGCTGAGTGAGCTTTGCAATATGATCATTGAGTTTTTTATTTGATCATTTTGTTGCTTAATTTGCTTGCCCTGAGTTTCTAGGTTTTCTTTAAGTTGCTTATTTTCTCAGACAAGGGAGGAAGATCGTGGGCCGCAGCTCACCTTACTTTCCGGTGGAGGCTGGTCGGTCAGGGGCGGGAAAGATGGCGAGCGGTTCCTGGCTTTGGTCGAAGCGGCGGACGCGGCGGACCTGGAGCGGACGCGGTTAGTGGAACTCGTCCGGTGCTTGCTTCGGGATTGCCGGGTTGTTTGCTCGACGTCTGCACCAGCTGTCGAGGGTGTCAGTCTCTTGTTGCCCGGTCTGTTGAATCGCTCCGAGCAATCGCGCGAGCGCGTAAAATGGGGGCCGCCGCATAGACTGCACTGGGATGGACACGTTGGAGGGTCGATCGGTACATGGGTCTCCCCACATCGTTGGCATAAGTCCTTTTTGGGTGCCATGCACACGTCGCTGCGATGTCCCGGACGACGGCAGTTGAAGCAGGCTTCTGCTTTGGCGATGAATGGATGGCAGTGGTAGACCGCTCCATAGAAGCGCAGCTGTTTAGGTACTGATTTGGTATTTATGAAGGTGACCAGAATTGATTTGGTGTGGCCGATTCGGCGTGCATCGGTGGTGATGAGATAGGCTTTGGTTGAACGTTTTTAGCTCTGTAAAAATTTCTTCAGATGTCTGGTCGTAGATAGCATTATAAATGATGCCTCGAATGGCATTGTCCGGAGGAGCGATATACGTTTTCATTGGGTAGACTTGGTCGATTATCTTTATAGATTCTAGTTGTACATATCTGCGGGCACGGTCTTCGGCTGGCGTGCTGATAGTGAATGAATTGTGCCTGGGATACAGCCACAACAACCACGGTGGGGCAGTGGTTCAGATGCCCGACAATCCCTTACAAAAATGAATATTGAATTTCTGTTACCCACGTAATGTGTTTTTGATGAGTCATCAACCACTCAAAGGAGATTCAAGATTAGATGTGTTTTAACATCATATCCGCAGCAGACTTTCCTTTGAGATCACACATGAAGTTTTGTGCTTGGAAAACGCAGCAGTATTTTTGGGTAGGATCTAATGTGGAAATACATTGACTTTCTCAAATGAGGAAATGTATACATCACTAAGTGAATATATATTATGTCTTTGTTAACTGCACACTTTCAGAGCCCTATGTTTTCATTTCTGATTAGCATATGTAGGATGTTGCCTAAGAAACAATTTTTATGTGTTTTAACATGAGATCCGCAACAGACTTTCATTTGAGATTACGCAAGAAGTTTTGTACTTGGAAAACAAAACAGTATTTTTGTATAGGAGCTAATGTGGAAATACATTGACTTTCTCAAATGAGGGAAATTATACATCACTAAGCGAATGTATATTCTTTACTATGTTTTCATTTCTGTTTAGCATGCACTGTAAAAACAAAAACAACTTTTTGGACATTTGTTTCATTCAAAACACGCTTACACCCTGCGTCTTGGGTGTTTGTGCCATTGCAAATCACTTCTTGCCAAGCGAATGGGTGCTGTGGTTGGACAATATGCTTGAGGGTGTTACGGGCAAGGATATTGTTGTGTACGCGAACCGACGCACTGCCACACCGCCTCCAAGCTAACGGACGCAAGTCCGCTCCATTTCCAATGCCTCCTTGCACCTGCGAGCAGGCCGTTTTGGAGAGACCAGCAGGGGTACCCTGGCCTGCGCCGACGACGACGCGCGGACGTAACCCGAGCCGTGCGTTGACTCGGAACTGGACCGTCCTGGGAGCATGTGCGCGACCAGGGCACGAGAAGCAATGCCTTCTTTATAATGCATGATATTTTGCGTGTTTCTTAAGCTTTCGAGCTCCTTCTTGCTCTGCGTATAGATTAGCCGAGCCCTCAGTCATCGCAACGCTTCCCGAAATGTTTAGATACAAATAAGATTTAGTTACCAGTAAAATAGTGTTGGCGCTGCTGCGCTTGCCGGTATTGAAGCTTGGTCGCACTTTTTTTCCTTAAAGGTTCGTGCTACAGCTCCGTGTTCAGCGAAAATTACTCCCAAGGTAGCAACCATCGAAGAGCCAGCGCTGATAAATTTGCCAGCGATGCCAAACTCGACATGTTAAAATGACTGCAGTGGACAAAATAGTGCGCATAGGTATCTAGAACATTAGATGCAAGTTCTAATGGTCAAGAAGTTGTAATTGGTAGAGCAGCCGCAATGGCCTGTACACTTCGAAACATGCTTCGAAACATTATGTCCCAATCTTATGAATGCAGTCCAGACATAAGAAGCAAATACGTTACCGACATTACCAGTTCCCCGAGTGGCCGAGTGGTTAGCGTAGAAAGCTATGGAGTAAGAGGTACCGAGTTCGAATCGCGCCAGAGGTGCAGTTCTTTTTTTTCGCTTAGTCTTATTTTTTTTATTTTTTAGCTTTTTTTAATGTAGTTGAGGTGCTTCGCTACGTTTTAGCTTTTACTTTTTATCCAAAAGTGCTCATTGGTCAACACTCATGAACGACACACAAGAAATGCACACATTAGGTACCAACCAGAAACACGGTGGCCAACTTTCTTGTGAAACTCATCAAAAATGCATCAAGAAAATGTATAGAAATGTTAATGTGCATAATGAGGAATGTAATTACCATTTAATCAGAAACTCATTAAACTTTTTTGTAAGGGATGTGCCAGAGTACCTGGGTTCTATCCCGACCAGAGCCCCTACCACTTCACGACAGACTGTCTGCTTTGAGACTCGAATCAAGCGATCCCTAACGTTCCAAGGAACCTGACGATACCGTCCTTACCAACGTCAGGCCTTGACCATCTAGCCAGGATGTCTAACAGGACTGAAGCGGCGCCACGCATCGCTAGGCCTACAGGAACGCAGACTGCCGGCATGCCTGGCCGTACCCTGCACCAGCTGCAAGGGACTGTAGCACCCGCTGTATTACCGCCAACACTCGCCCACACATATCAGACGCGCACCTCTCAGCCCGCGTCTAAAGTACCTTCGCCGCCGCCTCGCGGCCAGCCAGCTGCGTCATCTGCTTCAGGCTCGCCTCCTCTCCATAAAGTGACGGCAGGCGCCTCTTCTGACCCTCTGGATCTCACGGCTGCTACACTCCACCCTGCCACTGACTCCACCCGGTCGATGCCATCTGCAAGGCTCCGAAACCTGAGAGATCGCACCTGGAGAGAGAGAGAAACAACTTTTATTGCCAAAATAGTAATCATTAGGGCATGTCAGCCTGGCGTGGCCCCCGGGTTGGGGGCGATGCTCTGGGCGTAATATCGGTCGAGCTCCAGCTCCGCCTGGCACCCTTTCGCCCAGCACCCGGCCCTTCGAACTGCCTAAAACTATAATCGATGGTGCTAACCTCTCTGAACGCTTCAGTAAAGACCTCACCATCGAGACCAAGCCTGTGCTGAAGGTGGGCTTCCTGAAAATGCACTCTGACCTCACCGCCAACCTTATATTGCATATCACCCACATCAACCTCTCCGGTAAACTTGTAAAAGTCCGTCGCTACCCTGTCAAACCTTCTTTTTCTTGCCTCGGTGTCATTCATGGTGTCGAACGCGGCCTTTCTACCGCCGATCTCATGAGGGACTTAGAGACGTACACCGCCGATGACATAAGCACGCATGATAGGGTCCACCGAAACATTACTAATTGAATTTGCTGGTGCTGTCATCCCCGCACTGTTTACTTTCATCGAGCAGCATTTAGATGCCGCCCTCACATGCCCCGCGTTCCTGCATGTACGCGCTGTCTCAAGATTGGCCACCGCGCACATCAGTGCTCTAGTGCCACTGTTTACTGCCCCAAGTGCACTTCACCCATCTCCCCGCCGCCCTCTCTCCACGAGTGCATGCAGCCCTGGTGCCGGCACTGCTAGACAAATGAGCATGCTATTTTCGCCCTTATTACCCCAAAACAAAGAATGTGCCAAGAACGCCTACCGACAGCGTGTCAACCTGCGCAGGCCACTCAGCCGGCTCCTCCTGCAGAGAACGCGTTCTATTCCCCTCCCGGCTCCTACGCAGCAGTAACACAGGCACCTTCCCAGCTTCAGCTCGGGTGCTCTCCATCTCGTCAATCTCTGACGCGTCCGATTGCCAAGTCTCGTTACTCCAATCATCTCCATAGTCACTCGTTTCCCACTCGCCCCCTTTTCCATCCTTTATTGAAGAACGCTTTCATACCCTCTACCTCCGTGTGGCTAGTTTGCAAGTGGCAATTCGCCCCCTCAAACAAGATCTCAATAGCATCGATAGCCGCCTAGATGCTCTTGGGGCTCGCATGAATCAGCTACTCACTACAATCGATTACAAATTCTCAAAATAGAGAACGTTGTCGCTGACTGTCTCAAACACCAGTGTGACCTTGAGCGCCGCCTCCAACACCATGGGGAGGCGATCACCCAAATTGATGTGAAATTCAATCGCCTGAATACTCACGTCAACATTCAGCTCGAACGCATCCTTAATTAGATTGCCACCGTTCTTTTCCCCTTTCCGCAAAGAAACGCGATGGCATGCCACAGCGCAGTCGTGTGTGTATCCTTTATTTTGTCCTTGTTCTCTTTTCGCTACGTTTCCCCAAATGCATTCTTGTGTAGTTACATGTCAACATGGAAGACCTTATATAATTTAGTTGAACTGTCGCAATCCTAATACTAACCACACCCCATTACACCAGTATATCCTTACTTTCCCCTCCCTGGCTCCTTCATTCTCCTCCAGAAAACTCGCTGCTCCGCTAACGTTCCTGGCTACCAGGCATTTCAATCTATAGCTACTAACCTCCTATCTTCTATATACGGTCGCCGTGACCTCTCGGTAGCAGCCCTTGACATTCCTTTATCCCTCCAATATCACCCGATGGGCACCTTCTACTATCTTCCTCAGGCTAACCTCAGCCTGGCACTGTTGTCCTTCTACAACGCCCCCCACTCACGCCACACACTTCACGGTCCTAGGTAAATTTCTTGACCCATTGCCTTCTCATACGGTTGTACTTCTCTGTGGCAATTTTATTGCCCCGCACAAACCATGGGGTTATCCGCAGACTTTCCGTGCCGGCCGCCTACTCCACTTCATGACCCAGCAAGCTCACCTCACTCTCCTCAACACCCCCGGAGTACCAACGAATGCGGGCTCATGCTCCCAGCGCCACACAACCGCTGACCTCACTTATTGCTCTGGTCCTATATCATCTCAGTGGTCAGCCACTGACTGGAATGCCTTTCGCTGTCTCCTCTCCTCTGCCTCCTTCACGTCCTATGAGGAGTGGACTAATGCCCTTCTCCAAGCGACTTCACCCTCTACTCACACAGAGACCGCTGCACATCCCACTTCTGACCCCGACCCCCATCTCATCAGGCTATGGGCGCGTCGCAAAAGGCTCTGAACAGCCAGACTGCTGCCCCACAACAGCCAATTGCAGACCACCCTTTCAAAGTTGCGAGACTATATCGTGACATATTGTGCTACGCTTGAGGATTCTCGATGAAATTCCCTATGCAGCAATCTTGCCACGGCACTCCATAAAAAATCAATCTGAAGTCTTTTTCGAACCCTTCTTTATACTACTGCCCCTTCCCCGACTCTTTCTATAGCTCTATCCACAGTCTCCCAATGAGGGTTTTGCAACCCTTGCATATCTTTATCTCCCACCCCCTCTGTCCACCTGTTACCCTGAATACACAGGTTGCGCAAGCAATGACCTCAATACCCCTTTTAAACTGCGCGAGCTTGGAGCTGCACTTCTTGCCAACGCCACTCGGTCGGCTCCCGGTTAAAGGCGCGTTCACACTACACCAAAGTTCCGGCGAGCGAAGCGGATTCGGCCGCTTTTGACGCCGACCAGGGCGGAAAGCGGCGCAGCGAGGGTGATCGGTCCGCCACCGATTTTTCCGCGTTCGCCGCGGAAGCGACGATAGGTCGTTGACGTCACGTCCAATCAATATTCAGTATGGCGGCAAGCGTTGCAGCGGTATGGTCCCTAGAAAGACTAGTCTTTTCAGGGACCATAGCAGCGGAGCGGGCCGGCGCTTTTCTGTGGAGGTGCTGCATGATGCCATAAAGGAGCCCCATACAAGCGACATTTAAATTTCAAGGGCATGATCTACAACGAAAACCTGTGGGAACATATTGAGAAAGGACTGGGAGTGAGAGGTAAGCACAATTGCTTTTATAGCTTGCATTACACCGATGCTCACGAGAACTTTTCGGATGCGGTACAGTACGTTTCGCTCTGTTCTCGCGCTACTGCTAGCTTTATCGTATTCATGCGTACCTCGTGCAATCGTGTACGACGCATGTATTACTGAGCAACTTGCGCATTGATGACCATTAGGCTTTTGCCGCTGTTTGGGAAATGTTTTTTCGAGTGCCAGTGCAGTATGCTTTCCTTATCCAGCCTGGTTGGTTGGTTGTTTTCATGCCACTGCTAACTTTTATCCCATGCAAGCCGATCTTGTGCGACCCTGTACCACACATGTATTACGTACTGGGAAGCGATAGCACTGATCATTTCGATCATGCCGCATTTTGCACCTATCGCATGCGTGCGCAACTAGTGCGAGTATGCGCAACGTATTTTTCTTTTACTTTACTTGTGCCGCTGCCGTCTCCTGTGTCATGAAGTTTCGGCTCGTATGAATATGTTGGAGCGTATAGGATCACGTTAGCAGCCCTTTGCGTCAGTGACAAGCTCGAGGACGGACCGTGAGCGCAATGCATTTTTAGACTTATTTCGCGTGGCGAAAGACTAACCTCGAATTTCTGACCGCTTACAATAATGGGCTTCAGATTTCGTGCATTTAAAAACTAATATTGCAGAGGTCGCGCTGTGCCAGAGCGTTGTGCAGTACAGAATAAAGAATTTGCAGCGGCAACGCTGAAGTGACCGATAAAACATGTGAACAGAAAATAAGCAAGCGCAAATTCTTCCTTAGTGTGCTTGATAGCCATTCTTTATTATTTTATTTATTTATTTAGGAATACTGTCAATCCCGGGCGGGATCCTTACTGGCACGGCACAAAACGCATACATAAAGTCAGACAGTATTTGAAGCATGTTCAACGACAGGGACAATAATTTAAAATGAAAGGAAGATTGCGGTCAGAAATAAACGAAGCAAGACAATGGTCAGTGCAGAGTAAAAACTACAGTGAACTGTTGATACATGAAAAAAAAAAGATATATGAATGGACACAGAATGGAAACAACAAAGCAATAGGAGATTAGTACTATTTGGAAGTTATCAATGTATGCTGACAAGAAAACTGTTCGAATGAATATTCATGAATTTGTGTGTAATGATCCTCCACTAGCCTTACAAATTCATCCAGTGTTGACCATTGTGTTATTGATGGTTGCAAGGTGTTCCACTCTCAAATTGCAAGGGGGGAAAATGAGTTTTTAAAACTGCCACAATGGCAAGAAAATTCATTTATAGTCAAAGAGTGTTTATAGCGTGCGAGTTTTGTATCTTTGATGACGGTGTACTTTGATATATCTATATTAAAGTGGTAATGCACAAGTTGATACAGAAATATCAGGCGTGCTAGTACTGCGCGTTTTTGCAAACTCAGCATGCCGGCTTTCTTAAGTAGGTGAGTCGGCGAGTCAATCATTTTATATTTGTTAAAGATGTACCTCATCGCCTTTCGTTGTATTCCTTCTAGTTTTTTTGTTTTGTTTAGTGGCCGGGAACCATACGACGTTAGCATATTCCACCGTTGATCTTATAAAGGCATTGTAAGCTAGCATTTTAGTTTCGGGTCGTGCATCTCGGAGACGACATCCAAGGAAAAATAACTTTCGTGTAACAGCTGGGCCCGCTTGCACAAAACAATCTTAAGACTGTCTTAGCTAAGTCCAGACTTAACTGGAGTCTAAAGAATAGGCCACTAGCATGGCCGCTTAAGACTGGAGTCCAGACTAGGCTTCAGTCCTGACTTGAATAAGTCGCTTGTATGATTACGACTCTAGTGCTGTCTTGGTTAGGACACAAGGACGTCAGGTGTGTAAGTAGAGAAATTAGGGAAATATAGGGATGCGCTGGCACTGTCCCTGCTGTAAGATGTACCCATTCCGTCAATTTTGCGTTGTGTAAAATCCGTGCCATTGCTTTTTGCGGCTTAAGATTGTGTTACGAGGAAAAATGCCCCAAGTGGTTGCTGATGCCGTTCTGGGAAGCCATTCTGGTGAACATGAACCCGAAGCGTTCGACGTTCGGAACACGAGCCGTCTTAAATAAGCTTGGTCTTTCTAAAGACACCATTTAAGTCTGGACTTAGCTCGGACTTTATCGTGCAAGCCGGCCCTGCTGTTACGGTATTTACGTGCGAGTCCCATCTTAGGTTATGCGTGAGTATCAAGCCAAGATATTTGTGTTCGCTGACTCGGGTAAATAAAGTTTTGCTTATACTGTACGGAAACTGCAGGCACTCTTTTAACGCGGTAGCGTTAAGGAGCTCGTGTCGCAGAAAAGCCGGTGTCGTCGGCGTCCAGTGAGCGATAAATCCCGGCATGCACTTCATAAATAAAAAGCAAGTTCCAAGATGGGCTGGGTGGGAATCGAACCAGGGTCTCCGGAGTGTGAGACGGAGACGCTACCACTCAGCCACGAGTTTTTTTTTTTTCTTTATTTCCTGGCTTTGGTTCATACCATTTCACAAGAACTCAACACGAATAACACAAAACAAAGTACATATTGGAAGGTCATCATCAGCCAATGTCAGGCTGGCTTCGTCTCAGTACATTAAAACTCCCGCAACGACAGCAAAGGCTGTACCCCTGAGAGCCATTCGGGAGGTTCAGCAGCCACTTTCTGTATGGCAATAAACCAATTCACACTTTCTCGAAAGTATACTCTAGCGGGTCGAGCATCCCTGTCGCAGTGATAGCCCGCCATTGTGGAGCGCCATATAGAGTGGAGGCCCATGAGCATGATTAAATCATACGGAACCCCATCTTCATTATCAATGCTTAAATACCGGATGCCGTGGGAGTCTAGTGGAAATTCTTTCTTTATCGTACGTTGCAAAACATCCCAGAAATAAACCCCTTCCCAACAATGCAAAAAAACATGGTCTATTGTTTCCGGCTGCTTGTAGATTAAACAGTGCGCCCCCCACGGTAAAAAAAATCCCTTTCCTCCAAAAACTTCTTTACTGATAATGTTCCGGTGTGTAATTTAAAGAAAAATGTCTTAGCTCCTGGCGACACCTGCATTTTCTTTACTCTCTTCAAGACATCTCTGCCCGGACCTCCACTGTATAAGGTTCTGTACAAGGGTTGTGGCAAAACAATGTCACATAAATCGCGATACAGCTTTTTTCGTTTTACAGTGGACAAATATTCATTAGAAAAACGCACTGAAAGAAATCTTACACTAGCGACGACCTCCCTGTAATAACCAAAAATCCCACCCGTAGCTTCTTCGGTGGAGACAACAAACTCCGGCAGTAGGCGCCGTAGCCTAACTTGGCAGACGGTGCGTAAGAAAGGGTCCGAAGCATCCCGAAAAAACAAAAACCGGTTGACCACCTGCCGTAAAAACAGATGGCCGAGTCCCAAACCGCCGTCTTTTACCCGACGGAACAAATTCGTCCTGCTGCAGCGTTCCCATTTACCTGCCCAAACAAAAACGGCGAAAATCCTGTGTAACTTCAGTACGTTTACGCGCGAACAACTCAAAACTTGCATTGCGAACCAAATTTTGCTCATAAAAAAAAGATTGCATACAGTAGCTCTGGCAAAAATCGACATGTTGGCGCCTTTCCACTTCTCGGCTCTCTCCCGTAGTTCGGTCATTTGCCCTTTCCAATAATGCTCGCTTTCGCGGTAGGCATCCAGCTCGACGCCCAAGTACTTAATGATGTATTAGCTGTTCAGGAGACGAAAGTTGACGGTGAGGAAGAGACCGAGAGCATGGTGCAACGTTTCACGCCTAGGTTTTTTGCTGTGGTTAGCCACGCTGTAGGCACATCGGCTGGCTGTGTTCTTTTTGTGAAGAAGTTGCCGGGGCTTGAAGTGCTTGGTCATTTTTCTTGTGAGTCGGGCCGGTGTGCACTTCTAGATTTTTCGCTGAATAGCGCGGATTGGCGGATTGTCTGTCTCTACGCGCCTAATGTAGCAGATGAAAGGGCGCAGTTTTTCCAAGGCATCCAGCAGCGGATCTGCACCGATAGACAACTGATCGTCCTAGGTGATTTTAATTGCGTCCTTAGTGCGCGAGACAAGACAAGCCGGCGGCCATACCGAGACGCAAGCACTGAAGTGCTATCGCGAATTGTTGAGGAGTGTAACCTTGAGGATGTGGCAGAGTGTCTCGAGGGAGCCCGCACCGTAAAGCTCACGCACTTCCAGGGTTCGAGCCATGCAAGGCTGGACCGCATTTATGCATCCCTCGACATCTTACCTGAATGCAATAGTTATGAAGTAGAGCCGGTATCGTTTTCAGACCATTGTTTAGTTAAATGTTCTTTTGGATGGGTAAAGAGAGGGAATTCTTTTTCGTGGGAAATGTGGAAATTCAATAATAAACTCTTGCAGGATGAACATTTTACCCGCATAGTAAAAGAAGAAATTGAAAAAATAAACCCAAGTAAAAATATGCACCTTTGGCAACAGTGGGAGCTGTGTAAAGAAACTATAAAAATTAAAGCAATAGAGAGGGCAACCTGTATACGGTTTGAGGAAAAACAGAAAGAGACGGAGTTAAGGACACTGCTCCGTACGTTGCTTAAACAGGAAGCTCGAGCGCCGGGGAAATGGATTGAAGATATACGGAAAACAAAGCAAAAACTAGAATTGATAGACGAAGATCGTTATCGAGGTGCGTTAGTGAGGGCAAGGGCAGAAGACACAGCTGCAGGGGAGGCGCCATCAAAACGAGCGCTGGGGTTCGAAAAAGCAAACGCTCAACGGAACCACATCGACCAAATAGATTGGGGCGGTATCTTGGCGGCGCACAACGACCACATCAAAGCAGCGTTCAACGCCCATTACCAAACCCTCTTCGCATCCCACACGGTAGACGCTATCACTTTTAAGAATAAGTTTCTAGCGACGATACCGCGTCTGGACGATGAAGTGAAAGAGAGATTAGAACTAAAGATAACTGAAACAGAAGTGGAGCACGCTATTGACAGTTTAAATGCCGGTAAATCGCCGGGACCGGATGGGTTCAGCGCAGGTTTTTACAAAGAATTTAAGTATGAAATCACACCTATTTTGAACGCAATTTATAACGATGCCTACACAGTAAATGCCCTGCCTCCGTCATATGGGTCATCCCACACCGTACTCATTCCTAAAACTGATGAAATAGACAAATTACGCCTGGTAACATCTTACAGACCCATAGCACTTACAAACGTTGAATATAAAATTTTTATGAAGGTTTTGGCCCGAAGGTTGCAAACGGTTATTAAGGATATAGTAGGACCACACCAAACGTGTGGGATAAAAGGGAGGTCAATAGTGACCAACATTCAAAAGGTGCGAAGTGTCCTTGAGTGTTGTGATGACTGGGATGGTCGGGTCGCCATGCTTCAGATCGACCTCGAAAAAGCATTCGACTGTGTCGATCACGAAATTTTGTTTTCCCTTTTAGAACATGTGAATGTTGGTTCAGTTATATGTAAGGGTGTGGCCCTGGCGTACCGTAACTGCACGACGAGAGTGATTATTAATAAGAGTCTGGGAGCCCCCATTCGACTGCAGCGTTCGGTGCGACAGGGCTGTCCCCTCAGCCCTCTTTTGTTTTGCATTTATATTGAAACATTGTGCATGAAACTTATGAATAATGTCAACATTAGTGCGTTTAGGTTACAAGCAGCCGAAGTGAAGCTGCTCGCGTATGCAGACGACATCGTTATTTTTACGGTTGACCAGGAGAGTATCACCGAGGCTGTCAAATGTATCCGTGAGTTCTCTCAAGTTACCGTACCGGGTGAACTGGGCCAAGTGCCTTGGGCTCTGGCATGGACAGTGGCTGTCGAAACCAGATCGCTTTGCCAATGTGACGTGGACAGACATACCGACTCAGCCACGAGTTCGACGCTTGAAAGCGGTACAAAAGCGCTTCTAGTGAATGCGGTGTTGCCTTAGAAACATGTTGTAGAACGTTATACTGCAGTGTATATCGGTAATTATGAGTATGTTACTTACAGAAGTCGCAGTTACACGAGTAGCGAAGTACGTTTCTGCTACATTTCTTCTGCGCTCTGCGCACATGCAGAGCCATCTTGCGGCCAACACAGAAGAACCCCTCCTCGCAATGTGCGGCGCTGCCCCGACACTTGGCGCGCCACTCGCCCCTGACGTTTCGCCGTGCACCCTCACAGGTTGTAGAATCAAGCGTCTTTCCTTTCTTTAGATCACTGTCTTCGCTCACCCGCTTCTCCCCTTCGGGCAGCGCGGGTACCGGTGCGAGGACGCCCCAATACCCTTGCGTTTATTAAGTTTTCTCGACGAGGTGCAATAACGCTATCGCGTTCCACTCTTGAAGGTGAAGCTTAAGCGTCCTCCAAATTTTTTTTGCTTGTTATCGGCAGGAAAACACATTTATTAACATTTAGCACCATCTGCCACTCTGTACACCACTGTGACACTGTTTCCAGTGCGTTGTTTAGAGCGATATGATCTTCAGAGGAATTAATTTCATGATAAAGGATGCAGTCGTCTGCAAAAAGCCTGATATGAGCGAGAAGATTTTTTGGAAGGTCATTTATAAAGAGTAAAAATAATATTGGCGCCGGTACGCAACCTTGCTGTACTCCAGAGGCAACACGTACTATTTGTGAGTTCTGGTTATTTATTTGTACAAACTGATGCCGATCTGCTGGATAGTCACCGAATATGGATGTAATTTCTTGATAAGCTTTACGTGAGAAACGCGATCGAAAGCTTTGGATAAATTTAAAAAGATGAGGTCGATTTGTTTTTGGTTATCAATGCTAAGGGAAATGTCGTGTATTAGCTCCAGTAGTTGGGCGACGGTTGATAGCCCTTGCGGAAACCACGCTGAAAGGGTGATAACAGATGTTCCTGCTCAAGATGTGTGTTTAAGTGTTTTAGTATTATGTGTTCTAGAAGTTTGCAGGCGGTGCAAGTTAGCGATAATGGTCGAAAGTTAGAAATCGTCTTTGCTACCGGATTTGTGAATAGGAATGACCTTTGCGGTTTTCCATTCCCTTGGTAATTTACAAGTTGTGAGTGATTTGTCGTACAATACACATAAGCATTTCGCAACCCATTGTGAGTGCCGTTGGAGGAAAATATTCGGTAAGTTATCGGGCCCAATCCCTTTCTTAACATCAAGGTTTAGTAAAAGGTTTAGTACCGCCGATTCGGTTACTGATAGTGGTTTTAAGCGATTTGTCAAACTGCACTGGTTTAGATGTGGGCAACTGCCATTATCTGTCATGAAAACAAATTGGAAGTAGCTGTTCAGCTTGTTTGCGCTAGTTTGGCTTTCTTCATCGGCGGCAAAGTTTACTTGATTTTTTTTAGGGTTGAGGTATTCCCAAAACATTTAGGAGAACATTTTATGAAACTGGGAAGGGTGTGGGTAAAACAACTCTTTTTGGCAGCTTTTATTTTTCACTTCCTGTGGCTGATAGTGATACTAAGCCTGGTTTTATTTTTTGTCGTGGGATGCAGTTTCAATGTTTTTCGGAGACGTTTTACCCTGCGTTTAGCGTGGATGACATCTCGTGTAAACCACGGGTTGTGTTTTTTAGGAACTTTTGTTTTCATCGGTACATAGGTCCGGAGACAGAATGATACGATAACTTTGAACGCGTGCCACACTGCCTCAATATCTGTGCGGATGTCTCTTGATAGGTTTTCGAACGGTGTAAAAGCGAAAGCAAGGTGGTCTAAAATGCTACTATCGTCAGCCCTGCTGAAGTTGTAAAATGTAGTTTTCGGTTTAGCGTGAAAGGTTTTGTAATGAGTCGCAACAGTACAAAATGCAATCTTATGATCCGATATGCCAGTAATTATCTGTACTTTGAATGTTTCAGATGGAAAGTGTTCACTGAGAAAGACAAGGTCCAGAATATTTGAAGTACATCCATGTACACGTGTAGGCTTTTGCACGATTTGTCGCAGATTGAAGTGTAGCATTGCATCGAAGATAATTTCTGAACAAGTACTTTGATATTGCGTGGTCTGTCTATTTATATACGGGAGGTTGAAATCACCAAGCAGGATTAATCTGTTCCCCTGAACCTGTTTTTGCATGTAATTCAGGAGCTTTTCCATGACATCGCAGTCAGATGAGGGGCTGCGATAGACTCTATCTACAACGACAGCTCGAGAGCCAAATATTATTTTGCAGAAAACTGCTTCGGCGCCTCGAACGTCGGGAAGAACCGTGGACGGAATTTTTTTTTTATCAGGATTGCCACCCCTCCACCACATGTGATCCTATCCCTTCTAACAACATTGTAATTTGGGGGAGTTATCTCGGTAGCTTTGATGTCACTTGTAAGCCACGTCTCCGTCACAGCTACAAAATCAGGTTCCAGGCTGAGAAGTAAAGATTCGAATCCTTCTAACTTGTTTAACAGGCTGCGGGCATTTATATTGATAAAAGTTATTTCGGACCCTTCTGTTGATGGCGGGGGCGTAGTGTTCGCTTTAAATTTTGCTCGTTTTTTTCACCTTCAGAATCTTCTAAAACTTGATCTATTAGCACTATATTCTTCACTTCATTGTCCCACTTGTATAGTTTTCCGCTTATATGTACTTTGTCGTAGACAAGGAAAACCTATTCGCCCGCATCCTTTCTAGGCCTTGCGCACTCCCGTAATTTTTTTCTAATGTCGCACACTCGAGATGAAAAATCCTCGCTTATGGAAAAGTTTGATCCTTTAAGTTTGAAGCAGTTTTTTAGTACTTTGGTTTTGTCTCGAAAGTCCAAGAATTTCAGAATTACTGGTCGTATTTTCCCACTTGATGGCCTTCCAATTCTATATATTCTTTCAATTTCGACGGCAGTAACCTTGATAATTTTCTGAATGCTTTCTTCTTTTATTATGTGTTCTAATGTTTCATTGTCGTCCTTGTCGTCCTCTGGAACTCCATACACTACTAAATTTGACCTTCTTGATCGATTTTCCAGGTCATCAATGCGGGCTTCAAGAGGCAGGACTGCCCTCTGCAGGTCTTCTACCTGATGTGTACAATTTGAAATTTTGTTGTCTAGGCAAGGTTTTCTAATTTTGCATCGATGGAGGCTATAGGCGCTGTTCTTTAATATTGTTACGGAGTAGTTCAGCTTGTAGCAGAGGGCGGACACCGAAGACAAGGCTTCCAAACAGACGTTCTCTGTAGGCATCAGCCGACGCTGTTGAACGTCGTCTTCTCTCAAAACTCACGAGAGTCTTCTTCTTTCCTTATGCGTATTCACCGCCTAATGTGACACTACCCCGCCGGCTGAAAAGCGCCGTCCCGTTGCGTACTAGCGTCCAAACCAGGGTCCATGTAGTACGGTTTTAGGCTTGCAACATGGACCGTATCGGTGCGTGGTGTAGAGGCATGGCGGACGGAATGCAAGGGCGCAATTTCGTATGTCACTGGTGTCACTTGTCGTAAAATACGGTAGGGTCCTGTATACCGGGGTAAAAGTTTTTCCGAAAGGCCAACGCGGCGAGCTGGAGTCCAAAGCAGCACGAGAGAGCCGCAAGAATACTCGGTGTTGCGATGACAGGAATCATAGCGACGTTTCTGGGAGTGCTGAGAGGCTGCGAGTCGGTTGAGAGCAACGCGGGCAGCATCAGCTCGGGCAATGGCGTCACGAGCATATGAGCTGGCAGTGGTGACAGACGGGAGCAGGCTGTCAAAAGGAAGCAGAGGTTCACGGCCGTATAGAAGATAGAAGGGGGAGTAGCAGGTAGTGTCGTGACGCGACGAATTGTAAGCGAATGTCACAAATGGCAGCGTTATGTCCCAGTCACGGCGGTCATCAGAAACGTACATAGACAACATGTCAGTCAGCGTCCGGTTAAGGCGTTCGGTAAGCCCGTTCGTCTGTGGATGGTAGGCAGTTGTGAAAGAATGACGAACGTTGCACAGCCGTAGGATCTCGTCGACTGTACGAGCCAGAAAGCACCGGCCACGGTCGGTGAGCAGTTGGCGGGGAGCTCCATGGACGAGTATAACGCCGTTGAGGAGGAAAGCAGCGACATCAGTTGCACAACTGGTTGGTATTGCTCGTGTGACCGCGTAGCGTGTGGTGTAATCAGTGGCCACCGCAATCCATTTGTTCCCCGATGCGGACAGTGGAAAAGGCCCTAGAAGATCCAGACCCACTCGAGAAAATGGGTCTATGGGGATATCGATTGACTGCAGAAGTCCAGCTGGTAAAACTGATGGCTTTTTCCGGCGTTGACAGCGGTCACAAGCAGCTACGTAGCGGCGGACTGCGCGATATAGGCCTGGCCAAAAGAACCGACGACGCACACTGTAGTATGTGCGAGAGACGCCTAGATGACCCGCTGTGGGAACGTCGTGAAGCTGTTGAAGGACGGCTGAGCGTAGGGGCTGAGGGACTACTAGTAGAAGGTCGGGGCCATCAGGTCGCATATTGTGCCGGTATAAGGTGCCGTCGTGGAGCGCAAACAAACGAAGGGAAGGGTCATGGCGATCGGCGCTGAGGCGATTGATAATTTCGCGAAGCTGAAGGTCCTGGCGTTGCTCATGGCGAATGTTGGAGAAATCAGAAATAGAGAGCACGCAAGCGTCATTGTCACATTCAGGTTGGCTTGGCGGGTCGACTGGATGACGGGACAGGCAATCGGCGTCTCGATGCAACTGGCCAGACTTATAAACTACTGAAAAATTGTACTCCTGAAGGCGCAAGGCCCAGCGTCCAAGGCGGCCAGTAGGGTCTTTGAGTGTAGAAAGCCAACACAGTGCGTGGTGGTCAGTGACTACTGTGAATGGCCGCCCACACAAGTAAGGGCGGAACTTTGTAATGGCCCAAACTAGGGTTAAGCACTCACGTTCAGTGATGGAATAATTTTGTTCGGCCGCAGAGAGGAGTCGGCTGGCATAGGCGATGATGCGAGGTAACCCGAGCTGACGTTGTGCGAGAACGGCACCGTACTTCTGTGGGCGCTGACGGATTGAAGTGAGCCAACACTGGCGGACCGGTGAGGTGGGCAATAAGAGCGACGAAGGCGGCCGATTGCTCGTGGCCCCAGATAAAGGAGACCTGTTTTTTCAGAAGCTGCGTGAGCGGACGGGCTATTTCTGCGAAGATTGGTACAAATCGCCGGAAATATGAGCAAAGTCCGAGGAAACTGCGCACGTCGCTGCTAGATTTCGCTTTAGGGAAATCCCTTACAGCGCGAATTTTGTCGGGGTCCGGCTGGATGCCATGGGTGTTGACTAAATGTCCTAGGACCTTGAGTTCCTGGCGACCAAATGTACACTTCTTGGAGTTCAACTGAAGGCCAGCTCGTCGGAAGACATGTGACAATATATTTCAAGTCGTTGGCGATCTGTGCAAGCTGTCTGCAAATTTGTGTTATTTCGGGACCAGGATTTGTTTCCACATCTCGTGCTAGCAGTAGTAAATTTTCTACAAAGGCGGCAATGTCACAAAGAAGCGAGCAGATCAACCGTGGGCACGGCAGCACAAGCAGATAGGGATCATTCTATTTTTTCTTTAGGAGCTATCTCTCAGAAAAACATTTTAAGAACTTGAAAGACACATTTTTCAAAATTAAACACTAAACTAGGTCCAGTATGAGGAGTATAGCTGGAGATACCAACATTTCTACTATGAAGAGGAAACACTTCCAACAAATGCAGGCCATAATAGAACATGTGTCGAGAGAACCAATATAAGTTGCATATTTCCTCAGTATGCGTTAGTGTGCACTATCAGGGTGCTCATTCCATGAATGCAGTATCAAGTACAATCTAAATATTTAGGTGTACTATTATATACTATTATAAATACAATAAACTGTTATGTTTAATGTGTGGTTGAATATTTTGCAGGCTGTTTAAGCGTTCATTTCACCCAGTCTCAAGAATACGTTTCAAAACAGTGTGCAACGTTTCATTCTTCACAGGTTGTAACTTATTGCCCATGACCCATGCTTAGAAAACCAGTTCAAATTATTCATGTGTGGATTCAGTCAAAATAATAAAAAAACCTGTTTGATTCATGATATTGGTTATTTATTGATTGGAAGTAGGTCTGAAGATCAGCCAGATGCCACCACTCGATAGCTGTTGCAGAACCTGCAGTGCCAAGAACATTTGGCTTATCTTTTGAGTCAGGTGGGCCATCCACCACAAGCAGCTACAGCTGAAAGGTAATCTGAAAATTTAAGGTGTGCAGCTGCAGTCATTGCACTTCAGTGACGTCAACTGCCCTAATATTTGCAGCCAACTGCAAAACAGAGTGAGGACTGCGATTCTGATGTGGACAGATAAATGCTACAAAATGACATCCGGTCGTTCATCTCTCTTGTAATGCATACTTACTTGAACCTACGGCTGTAGTGCTTGCTTATGAAGTTAGTTTATTTTACTTTTCACAAGCATTCCATTTTCTAAAAGGCCAAGGTCAAAGAAAAGGTCTTACAAATTAACGACGTTATCATTAAATTTTCAGCTTACTGACAAGAAATACCTAAGGCATATACTAATCACATATATTAGGCCAAATTTTTTTTCTTCTTTGCGCACAGGACGGCAAACGAGTTTTCAGGACAGTATCAACTGCGAACTACAAAAGTATGCTCAAAGTACAAAGGCTGCCTCTGATCATTTTCTCCTGCCACAAAACTTTGCTTGGCCGCTTCTGATGTAGTATTCTCACAGCTTGTCCCTTGTAGCACGCACAATCCTGAAAGGAGAGAACGTGGAGAATTAGAGAGAAAGGGCTCTCTTTCCAAATAATCAATCTTACAGCTTTGACTCCTATTTATAAGCACACTTGGATAAGTTAAAAGTAACCAGTAAGTCAGTTTCTGCAAGCTTATTTGCAGCATGATTACATGGCTGGGTGACAACCTAAGGCAGGAAGAGGAGTTAGTCCTCCGTTTCCCTCGGTCTCCTGCCTTCAGGTTCCCTCGATCAGCTGCCCTTGCCAATCTGCATGGTGTGTGGTGCTAGGGGAGGAGGGTGGCAGCAGACTGCACGGGAAGCTGGTTTCTCCGCAGACAGCAGGAAGTTGTGCAGTGATATGCAGATGTGATAATGCGACTGATGTTCTCTTCCTTTGTCTTGAATGGCTACCGTACGATGAGCAGTTGTTGGGCGAGAATCCAAAGACATTCTCTATGACGCGCCTCACGTTACTCATCGGTAATAAATATTAGTTTTGCATGTACTTGAGAGAACTGGCTGAGTGTTCCTGCAGCTGACTGGTCGTTTACTCCCTCAAGACTAGAAAACTAGGAAGGGAGACCTGCAGAACAACAAATAAACTGTTTATTTTTAAAAAAGCGTGTACCGGTTAATCATACATTAGTTTTGGCAAACTCAGTGTTCAGTGTATACTGCTTTGTTCTGCGACAATTCCAGGATGAATATTTAATTGCAAACAGAAGAGTGAGGAAGATACTGCCTTTTCTTTACAGCCAATACCCCTATAGTGATTGGGTTTGCTGAAGTAAAAGGTCTTCAAGCCTCTGATACGATGCCTCATTTTGCATTCATAACTTTGGCTGGTGGTTAACAGCTCGTCATATCAAATGGTGCTGAAGGTGGTGTGACACTAGTTAATCTCAGTTCGAACAAATTGACTTATTGAAGAATACAACAAATTGAATTACTTACTCTTCTTGCATATGGTCTCATTAGGAGAATATCCACAGGGCAGGCCTCATCTCCCATCAATAAGGCATTCTGCTATTATCATCCAAAGGAGCGTCTTCTGAGATGCCTGCCTCGCCTAGCTACATTTTTATAAAATGTGCTTCGGCCTTAATTTCCACCATCGAACTCACTCAAATTGTGGCCCACCCCCACAAACAAGAACTTAAATGAGCAAAATAAAATTAATTTGTATTTTCTGGTTAATACTACAGCCTACAGGGCACAGAAGCTACACAGGGCTTTTATAATTGCATTGGCATTTCATCTCGCTTATTGTTAGGCATGGGTAGCTTTCGCGTAAGGTAATTTGCACAAGGATATCAAATGGCATTATCATTCCATCAGACAATCGAGGTCCAACCATAGAAAACAAAATAAGCTTGCGCTCCATAGGAAATAAAATTTAACGGTGTTAAGAGCATAAAAAGGTTATAAGAACCAGTCAACAAAGCAAATATACTTGAAAACCTATAGAGTGCGTCACAGTTTGCCAGCATAGACTTGCTAAATGCATTCTTGTAATTTCTGTTAACACTGCCTGAGTTGCCTGGGCACTCAATGTTGACATGTTCGAATACCCTATGCAGTGAGGTATCTACCATTTTTATTGAAATTCTTTGACAACCTAGATTTGGGGCAGAATAAGACAAACGTTTGTTGTTCCTTACATTATATATATTGCGCTTAAAACAAGCTTGTCAGGTAACCACATCCAAAACGTTCCATTTAAAATTAACAGACAGTCTCTTTGTTTATTGATATGGTAATAAATGGTACGGTAACAAAAGCATCTTTGACAGTTTTTTATCCTGTATATATGGCACTTCATATCTACTGCACTGTTGTAGAACATTCTTTCCTAAATTATTTTTATTAACACTGTCACTAAGTATGCTATATAAAACATGTGCGAGAAATCAACGACATCAGATGAGGGCATTACATTACGCTACCGCGGGGGGGGGGGGGGGGTAGACAACTGAGCTCCCGAAATAAAAGAGCTCACAGACGAACGGACAGACCAGAAAAAAGACAAAGTGCGCAAAATTGGTTTATAATATTAGCTCTCTACAATTTATATACACGTTACCATAACTGCTGTCTCAGACATGACAATCGAATGCTCGACAATCTCACCAAAAATGACAGTCCAAACCAGTCTCACGTAGCCTGAGTCGCTTTCGGACGTTAAACCGGATAAATAGAATCAAACTATAAAATGAAACCAAAAATACAGAAATTTCTACCTTACCTGTTAACCTGCAAAATGCGTTGATCTGCAAGTATCGCCTTTAGAAATCTTGTCTTTTTTCTGGATAGGAACGTAGGGGATCTCGTATGGGTTCCGGCTCACTCAGGCATCCCGGGGAACGAGGCCGCCCACTAATATGCTCGAGGTTTTGTCAGCCGAGCTGGTGAGAGGATCTCGGACGCGGGAGCCCGTCGGCGTGAGTTACTGGACAGTACCAGGCCAATACCACGTATTACAAAGAGCTCCAGGCGAGCCTGCCTCCTCCGCACGCTTCGCTCAGCCGAGAACAGGCTACCACGTGGCGACGGCTGCAAACGCGGTCACAGCCAAACCCCTGGACGTGTACCAAAATCTTTCCGCACATAGTAAATCCGTACTGCCGACTGTGCGGCGAACCTGCCACCTTAGACCATATAATCTGGAACTCCGGCCGGCCTAGTACCCTCTCCCTTGCTGGAACACTGGGAAACTGTTCTCGCCAGCCGGGATCCAGACGTCCAATCCCGGGCCACGGCAAGAGCGCAAGAGGTCGCTGACAGACTTGGACTGCCGGCCACCTGGAGCAGCTGAATGCAGCCCAAGGCAAAAACCATCTAAATCGCTAAGAAATAAACTTTTCTCTCTGTCTCTCTCTCTCTGTCTGGATACGAGGCCGAAGGTGCTCTGCAAGGGTGCCCCAGCTGCTGGGTGACATACGCAGGCAGCTGCCGAGAAGAAAACAAGCCAGTGAGGTGATAAAGCTTGGCATATTGTTAGGGAAAATTACACACGGTGGTAAACGCTGGTTCACTGTTATACGCACGCCACACACCGCACACCACAGAACGAAGTCAGCTAGGCCTGAGCGTTGTCTTCTTCCCTGCTTCACATCAACACGTCGTCGTAATCTCGATACTGTGCTCCGTAACAGTATTCCCCGCGCCGAAGAAGCACTGTCCCGTTGAGTCCTACACTGGAGAACTCGAATGATATGGTTTTAAACGGGCGACATGCACGAGTTCTGGATGAGGGGTTGTGGAAGGATTCTTGAACTGTAAGGGGCGATCTCATAGGTCACCATCGGTGACTTGCCGCAAGACGGAGTAAGGGCCCACGTAACGAGGCAAAAGTTTCTCACACATACCTACACGGCGAGCTGGGTGCCAAAGAAGTACGAGGGAACCAGGAGGGTAGTGGGCGTCTCGGTGATAGTCATAACGACGTTTATGAGAGCGCTGACACACTCCAAGACGCTCTCGAGCAATGTGGCGGGCGGCATCAGCGCGGGCGATGGCATCCGAAGCGTAGCTGCAGGAAGAGTCGTCAAGAGGCAGCAAGATGTCGAATGGGAGTAAAGGGTCACGGCCGAAGAGTAGATACAAGGGAGAGTATCCGGCGGTATCCTGGCGTGAGGAGTTACAGGTGAACGTGACGAAAGGTAAGGAGACGTCCCAGGCATGATGGTGATCGGACACATACATAGACAGCATGTCCGTAAATGTGCGATTGAGGCGCTCAGTAAGACCGTTCGTTTGCGGATGGTAGGCTGTGTTGAACTGGTGACGAGTAGCGCATGAGCGTAGAAGGTCATGAACCACTTGAGAGAGGAAACAGCGGCCACGATCTCTGAGCAGTTGACGTGGAGCGCCATGAATCAAGATGACATTACGCAGAAGAAAGTCGGCAACGTCGGAGGCGCAGCTGGTGGGGATAGCCCTGGTTACAGCATGACGGGTGGTATAATCAGTCGCCTCAGCAATCTATTTGTTTCCTTTGTTTCCAAAGGTTGATGACGGAAAAGGCCCAAGACGGTCGAGGCCCACACGAAAAAACGGCTCAGTTGGCACTGGAATCGGTTGCAGGGGCCCACTAGGTTGAAGCAAGGGCGTCTTACGGCGCTGACACAGCTCACAAGCGGCGACGTAGCGACAGACAGAGCGGTAGAGACCAGGCCAGAAAAATCTGCTTCGCATACAGTCATACGTGCGTGATACTCCCGAGGTCCTGCTGTAGGAACGTCGTGAAGTTGGGCGAGGACACTGGAGCGCAGATGAGCCGGAACGCCCAGTAAAAGGTCCGCGCCATCTGGACACATATGTATGTCTCGTTATGGAGTACAAACATGCTGGCGAAAGGATCGGAGATGTTGCGCAGCTGGTCAATAATTGGTTGGAGGGCAGGATCCCGACGCTGTTCGGAGCCGAGATGGACAAAACGTAGTCGTCAGCAGTATGGTTGGACAAATCGGGAGGATCTACGGCATGGCGGGACAAGCAGTCAGCGTCTTGGTGTAAGTGGCCGGACGTGTACACCACAGTAAATTCATACTCTTGTATTCATAATGCCCAGCGACCTAAGTGGCCAGTGGGGTCCTTAAGTGAAGACAGCCAACACAACGCATGATGATCAGTCACTACACAGAAGGACCGCCCAAAAAAATAAGGGCGGAATTTGGTCAGTGCCCAAACAAGTGCAAGGTATTCCTGCTCTGTAATTGAATAATTGCGCTCAGATGACGAAAGCAGGCGGCTAGCACAAGCAATGACGCGGGAGGAACCATGCCGGGACTGGGCAAGGATAGCACCTATACCATGTCCGCTAGCGTCAGTGCGCAGTTTGGTAGGTGCAGAAGGATCGAAGTGCACCAGAACAGGTGGGGTGGTGAGGACGGAAATAAGCGTCGTAAAGGCATAGGCTTGGTCACAACCCCTTGTGAAAGGTACGTTTTTCTGCAGAAGAGAGGTAAGCGGGCGAGCGACGTCTGCGAAGTTCCGAATGAAGCGGCGGAAGTAGGAAAAAAGGCCAAGGAAGCTTCACACGTCACTTGCACTACGCGGGGCAGGGAACTCGCGCACGGCTCGAACCTTATCAGGGTCGGGCTGCACACCATTTGCATCAAACAAATGACCCAGGACTTTGATTTGGCGCCTACCGAAGCTGCATCTCTTGGCGTTCAGTTGAAGACCGGCGCGGCGAAAAACGGCCAGGACTGTAGAAAGTCGATCAAGGTGGGCTGCGAACGTGGAAGAGAAAACGACGACGTCATCCAAGTAGCATAAACATGTCCTTTTGAAGCCACGGAGGAGTGACATCATGCGCTCGAATGTCGCAGGAGCGTTACAGAGTCCAAATGGCATCACCTTAAATTGATAGAGTTCGTAGGGGATGACAAACGCGGTTTTCTCGCGATCTCGTTCGTCGACAGCAATTTGCCAGTAGCCTGAACGCATGTCGATGGAAAAAAATAGCTGGCACCATCAAAGCCGTCAAGCGAGTCATCAATTCGCCGAAGAGGGTAAACATCCTTCTTTGTTATTTAAGGTGGCGATAGTCGACACAAAATCTCCACCTTTGGTCTTTCTTTTTGACCAATACGACAGGAGACGTCCAGGGACTGCAGGAAGGCTCAATAATATTTTGCGCCAGCATCTTGTCAGCTTCTTTCTGTATAACATGCCGCTCAGTAAGGGAAACACGATAAGGCCGTCTGTGGATGGGGCTGGCGTCACCCGTATTGATTCGATGGGTCACAACGGATGTTTGGCCCAATGGTCGGTCTCCGAAATCAAATATATCACTGTACGACAGCAAAAGGTCGGAGAAAGCGCTGGCTTGGTTATCTGGCAGATCCGCGGCTATCAGGCCTGAAAAGAGGTTCGAATGAGAAAAAGCCGATGTATGCTGCTCCGACAGATGCTGAGGGGTTAGAGCAGCAACTTCGCAGTCCGCCAAAGGAAAGAGATCAGCGAGTGCGATACCATATGGTAAACCTTGAGTCGAACGGCTGAAGTTTAATACGGGAAGATAGGTGCGGTTAGCAGTGACAGTCACGACGGTATGAGGGAGTATGACATTGTGACGGAGAACAACATCGGTAATTGGGCAAGTGACGTATGTGCCGTCAGGAACCGCGGGAATCGGGGCCAGCGGGACATAAATAGCAGCTTCGGGTGGTAGAACAAATTCGACGGATCGGAGGCGGGGCTTGACATTGGTGTTTTCGGAGCAGTAGGGCAGGTCTAAGCGAAGAAGACCAGTTGAGCAATCAATCAAGGCAAACTGGGCTGCTAAAACGTCGATGCCGAGGATCACGTCGTGAGGGCAGCGGTCGATAACAGTGAAGAGGACAGGGGTAGTGCGACCGGAAATACTCACGCGCACTATACAGTCCCACGACGGTAGCGACGCCTCCATCGGCAACACGAACGGCGGATGAAGCGGCGGGTGTGACATCCTTTTTGAGACGGCAGCGAAAGGATGAGCTGAGGACTGAAATTTGGGCACCAATGTCAATGAGGGCAGTAACAGGGGCACCATCCACATAGATGTCTAGAAGGTTGCGGCGATGAGCGAGGGTCAGCAGAGGATTTTCGGGCCGGGTCGTCAATACAGCATCACCTTCGGGAGCTGCATTGGTTAGTTTTCCGGATGAGAGCCGGAGAACGAGGGAGATGAGGAACGGCGAGATTGGGGCGAGCGGGACCGCCGGATCTGAGGAGACGGTGAGCGGCTGGACATGCGCGGGGCTGGCGAGTTAGTCACGAGTGCGCGTATCATGGACATAGGTTAGGTGTGGAACATAGTCAGCGGTGCGATCAGAATAGTAGCGAGGTCGAAGTGGCGGAACCCAACGGCTGCGGCAATGGCGAGAAATGTGGCCGACACGTGAGCAGTTGAAGCAGATGGGTCGGCCATCCGAGGTTCGCCATTCTTCCGGGTTGCGATAGCGGTAGCGGTACCGCGTCTGAAAGGGCGTGGTAGGAGCCGCAGCAGCTACGACTGGAACGTTAGGTTGGAGCGAGGGCTGTGCGGAATGTTGGCCGGAGTTCAAGCCCACGTTCGCGTTGAGGCCCACATTTGCGAACTCCTGGCGAATGACAAATTGTATTAAGGCTATAGTAGTATCCGCTGGCTGGAGAGCGAACGCAACGGGTGTTATAGCTTCTATCTCTCGACGAACAATCCTGGTTAAGTTGCAGGGATGAGATGGCTGCTGTAAGGTTGGACTATCTTCGCACGAGGACGTAGCAGCTATGTTTGGCAAGCGTTCAAAGCGGTGAGTAATACGGCGGTGTTTTGCTTGATCAAACTGGCGGCAAACTTGGATAACTGAGTCGACCGTCGGACAATCTTTGCAAAGCAGCAGATTCCCGTTGTATGTGGCCCACCTTGCCTAATTCGGAAATGGCGCTGTCCACCTTTCGGCATAGGGCTACAATGTCTTGAATATAAGAGAAGTGCGATTCCGTCGAAGACTGGGCACGAGATGCGAGGTCTTTCTGTGCGCCAAGCTTGCGTCCGATCGGCTTGCCAAATAGGTCTCGAAGCTTCTCCTTGCACATCTCCCACGATGTGATATCGTCTGCATGCGTCTCGAACCAGACGCGCGCCGTACCTGCCAGATAGAAGATTACGTTGGCGAGCATGAGGGTCGCGTCCCAACGGTTGTGCTTGCTGACCCGCTCGAACATTGCGAGGCAGTCTTCCCTTCTTCCCGTCTTCTTCCCTACTTCACATCAGCACGTCGTCGTCGTCTCGACACTGTGCTCCGTAACAATATTAAAGTCACTACGAAGTTCACATTAACTTACTCGTAATACACCACGTCCTAGTCACGAAGCAGCGACAAGAGGTTGTAGGCTTGACCCAACCGGACGCATTCCTGCAAAGATGGGCGCACCCACCACCGCCTCCGCCCTGGACCTGACTTTTCATCTGCCTTTCGCAACTCTTCCAGTATGGCCATAACTGAGTTGCAGAGAAGAATTGAAACGATCTCTTCATCCTCTGAAATAGTCCTCATTACTTATCCGCTACAATCGAGCAGCTGGAAAATAAACGAGAATTGCGATAAAACAACGCAAGACAGTGTGCAGCCACGCAACAGACGAGAGAAAAGTGCGCGAGAGCACGCGGCGATCACGCGTGCTCTCGCTTCCTTCGCGAACCCCGATACCGGAAAGAAGCGGCCGTTAGATCTCGCTGCTTTCGTTAAAAATCGAGAAGCAGCCGCAGTTCCGCATCGGTTCCGCCGTCGCGGGAAGGGTAGATTTGAACAGAATTGCGCTCGCTAGGCTTAGTCGGCATTTGGAGGTTTCAAACTCCCTCCCTCATACCCGCATTGGTTTTCGTTCCGGCGTACCTGCACAGGACCTCTTCCTTATACTTCAGCATACTTCCTTAGCCTGTGGTAGCTCTCAGCTTCCGCCCTGGTCATAGTCGATGTCCGCAAGGCATTCGATTGCGTCTCCCATGACCATATTCTTACCTGCTTTTCCAGCACCGGTTGCGGCTCCCACATGTATAACTACATTCGAGCTTTTCTTTCTACTCGCGAGGCCAGTTTCCGAGCATTAAACTTCACTTCTACACCACACCGTCTCCCCCGCGGTACCCCGCTTGGTGCTGTTCTTTCACGCACCCTTTTTAATATCGCCATCGCTCCTCTCGGGGTTCAGTTACTGTCCATTCCCGATCTTCACCACTTTTTTTACGCCGACGACATCACACTGTGGTACTCTCGCGGATCTCCTGATCACGTTCAAGACCATTCAGCAGGCATTGGATATGATTTATTGATTTTTTGATCTTGCAGGCCTGTATCCCGCACCCGAGAAGTCAGAACACCTACTTTTGACTATCTGCTTATCAACGAGCTCACAACTCGCTGATCTCAATTACCTTGGGCGGCTCCCCAATTCCCAAAGTTCCTCAATGTCGCGTTCTTGGCATGCCTCTGCATGCCGCAAAGAATGACCGGGCTCTCCATGCGACTGTTTCTGCCCATCAGTCTGCCACCCATTTACTTCGCCGAGCTGTGAGATGGTCCTCTTGACTGAGAGAAGCTCACGCCTGTCGACTGGCTCGCATGCTGGCTCTTAACAAATTCTTTTACTTTATACCATATATTTCATTTACGAAGAGCCAGGTAGACACACTTGCAAAAGACCTCCATGGTCTTTATAAAGCTGCTCTTTGTCTTCCCATAACCACTTCCATCGATAAGCTTTATGCCGCCGGGCTTTTTCATCATCTTCGCTGTCTCCTTTCCATTCACCGCGACCGACAGATAGCTCGCCTCTCCGACACAGTTCATGGACGCTGGCTTCTCAACCAGGCTAACATTTCCTTCATCCAGTCAGTCCTTTTACCAACTCCTTCTCCGCCGAAGGCTACTAACCTCCATATATTTCCTCTTCCAGCCAACATGTCGCCGGTCCTGCATGCTGGCCGCCGCCATGCTGCTGCCTCTCATCATAGTCCACCCCTCAATACACATGGAGTCGCTTACATGGATTCCTCTTATGCGGATCCTCGCGGTTCCGGAAGCCAGGTCCTCTTTCATCCTCGCCTGTCTACCCCTGTCACGCAAAATAGCGGGCCCTTTCTCCACCCAAGGGATATTACCTCGCTTGAGGTCCTCTCCATCGTTCATGCCATTCAGTTTCCATTCTCTTCCACTTGTGCCTAAATATATTGTTACGCCCGTAGCGTCGCGACCGAGGCGTTCTAGTCGGTTCAGTACGCTAGGTACACACGGCCAGTGGAAACGACACAGGTGCCACAAGACAAAGGTCGAACGGGTGCGCACACTTCTTCTTCCTCTTACTTCTTTCTTCCTCCGTTCTCTGTTTGAGAACAAGTCCGTAACACTTCCCCCGTCGCAGGCGAAGCCCTCCGGGTGAGTCAATCGCCAGCACGAGGATGACAGGGTTTCAGACGCGCGACGTGGGCAAGCTCAGTTAGTGAAGAACGTCGGTGACGTTTGGTAAGGCGCGCAATCCGGTAGGTGAGGTCACTAATTGCCTCTAGGATAACATAGGGACCGATATAGTGCGCGAGCAGTTTCTGACTTAAGCCACGCTTCCTTAGTGGATGCCAAAGCCAGACCATCTCGCCAGGGAGGTAGGTGACGTGGCGATGGTGGTCGTCGTAGCGGGATTTCGAGCGCTTTTGTCAGGCGAGAGTTCTCAGGCGGGCTATCCGGCGGGTTTCTTTAGCCCGGCAGAGGATCTCAGCAATTCCAGGATATATACTGACTCCCAGGCTGCTATCCGGGTGATTCAATCTAAAAGTCTCACACATCATATGTCCACGGAGCTCGAGGCCGCACGTGTTGCGCTGCAGCCCTGCCCCGTCTTCCTCCGTTAGATCCTTGGACACTCGGGCATTGACGGCAATGACCTGGCAAACCAGCTTGCCCGTGAAACTCGTAACCGGGCACTGTTCATCCCCTGGTCAATACCCTCTTAGGGCGGGTCGAGACTGTCTCTTCGCGCCATCATAAGCGAATATTTTAATGCTGCTCGCTTAGACCGCAACCTCTACCCCAACCCTCATCCTAATCTCTCCGTTCGGAGGCTGATATCCTTCGGCAGATACAGCTGAATACTCTCATAATACCTCACGGCTATATTTTTACAAATTCCGTCGTGATTCATCATGCCCTAACTACCCTTCCCCTTATGTCAACCTTTCTCATTGCCTATTTGCATGCTCGGTTGTATTGCAATCGGGTTTCTTTCCCACCTCCTCCCATACTATCTGGACGTGGGTGGACTAGTTTGGTGCTGAGGATGAAGAACAGCGCCTGCTCGTCCAGCAGGCACCTAAGTGATGCGCCTCAATAAAGTATTTTACTACTACTATCCCGACCACCAGCGATTGCGTTTCGATGGAGGCGAAACTAGAGGCGTCCGTGCGCTGTGCGATGTCAGTGCACGTTAAAGATCCCCAGGTGGTCGAAATTACTGCGCAACCCTCCATTACGACTCCTCTTGCTCTCACCTTTCTTCCTTCCCTTACGGCGAGGTTTAGGTTTCCACAGAGCAAGTGTGGTAGATGCAGCACCTTTTCTTACCTGTCAACCAAGTATTATAAATACGCGGCTACGTTTTGATGGAGGCAAAACGAACTGGCGTCCGTGTGGTATGCGATGTAGGTGCATATTAAGTAATATTGTTACGTACTCAGTACGTAAAGGGGGTGTTTATTGGTAGTCTAAAGCTCTGCGAGTCACGCAAGGAACACCAGCACACACCACTGTGTCTTCCGCTTCTTCTTCTTCTCTCTAGCCTCTTCTTCCTTTCCTGACTCCCCGAAGCACGTGACACTTCCCCCCTTGCAGACGAAGCCCCAGGACGAGCAGTTTAAGGAAGGGGCCGAGGATGGAACCTTTTTAGCCGAGCCACATGCACCACCTGGGTATGGCGTGAGCATCGGCCACTTTCGGTGCGGCGTGAAATTACATAGTTCATGTCGCTCAGGCGCTCCAAAACGACAAAAGGGCCGCTGTAACGAAACAGCAGCTTCTGGGCTAAACCACGCTTGCGCAGCGGCGTCCACAGCAACACTAAATCACCGGGCACATAAGAGACATGTGGGCGTCGGTTGTCATAACGCTCCTTCGAACGTTCCTGTGAGTCTAGAATGCGGAGGCGGGCATCGCGGCGAGCTTCTTCGGCTCGACATAAAGTAGTGGCGGTAGAAGGCTCGTTGTGGAGGGAGAAAGGAAGGATGGTATCAAGAAAACTGCGGGGACTTGAGCGTACAGGAGGTAAAACGGACTGTAGCCAGTCGTCTCATGCTGTGCAGTGTTATACGCGAATGTAATAAAAGGGAGGATTTCATCCCAGTTCTTGTGACCAGAGTCCACGTACATCGCCAACATAGTGGTCAGAGTGCGGTTGGTCCGTTCAACAAGTCCATTCGATTGCGGGTAATACGGCGTTGTATGACGGTAATCGCAGGTGCATAGACGAAGGAGTTCTTCGATAACATCAGTAGTAAATCGGCGCCCATGGTCACTGATCAGAACTCGAGGAGGGCCATGGCGCAGGACGAGAAATCTCAGAAGAAATAGGGATACTTCGAGTTTGTTCTTTAACATAAACACAGGCAGAGGTATTGGGAACGTTGATTTTCCAGCGACCTCACCCCATCGGCTGCGTCTTCTAGTTTCCTGAAGGGGAAGAACGGCGCCGAGGAGACAGTGATTGTCGCTGTCTTTGGGTTGGCGGCGTCAAGTTGCGGTTCGAAGCAGGCGATCCGTTTCGCATCTGTGTCGGGCGGTATGTATCCAAAGTCGGTGTAGGATAAAATTCTGTGTCGAAATGATTAGAAACGTTGGGCAGCGGTCGATGATCTTGTGGTAGCAGGCCCCGCTGACGGCAATACCGGGAGATGTGTCCGGTCATGCCACAGCTATAAAACACGGGTTGCTGGCGCCACCGGTCCGAGTAAATGCGGGCGGAGACTGGTTCTGGTTGGCGGTAGTAATCGGGACGGCGTTGCTGACGAACGACCTGGCGTGTGTAGGTGGTTCTTCGGCCCATCTGTGGCTGAGAAGTGCTTAAATCGTTATGCTGTCTGCCCTCGCCAAAGCGTGATGCATTTAAAGCCGGAGTCCAAGAAGTTGATGGGGTCGCGGGTTCTACTTGCAGCGCGCAACCATCATACTGGTGTTCGTCCCGGCACGCACAGTCTTTGTCACGCAACAATTCTTCCCGCACAATCCGGCGTATCAGATCAGCCATGGACTCCGGAGCACTGACATCAACGCTCACAACAGATGTGACGTTAGCCAGTCGCCCAAATTTAGGAGTGATACGGCGCAACTTCAAGGTTTCGAAAGTGCGGCAGTGCCTGATGAAGTCAGCTGTAGAGTTCAAATTGTCTTTGCTGATAAGAAAATTATAGACATCTACAGCGATACCTTTAAGCAAGTGCCCCACTTTATCTTCCTCGGACATCCGAGGGTTTACCACCTTGCACAATTTCACAATATCCTCGATATATGAGGTGCATGTCTCACCAGGAACCTGGGCCCGCTGCATCAACTTTTGTTCTGCGCGTTTCTTCTTCGTGGATCCGTTGCCAAAGCAGTCCTTTATCTCTTCTGTGAAACAATCCCTGCTGGTAAGCGAGTCTTCATGATTATCAAACCAAACTAGGGCAGTGCCTTCCAAGAAGAACACTACGTTCGCTAGTTTCACGGTCGCGTCCCAACGATTGTACCGGCTCACCCACTCGTAGTTGGTTAGCCACTCGTCGACGTCCTCGTCCGATTTTCCACCAAATGTGCGCGGCTCGCGGTAGTGCTGCCAGTTGCTCAGCGCAGGTGTTCGGTCAGCGTCGCCGTCTTGAGCCATGTCAGATGGTAGAGGTGACAAACCAGAGAGCCGGCGGCTTCGTCGGAGACAACGGGGATCCGTGTTGATCTACCCCGATACCTGCCCCACACCTGTTACGTACTCAGTACATAACGGGGGTGTTTATTGGTAGTCTAAAGCGCTGCGAGTCACGCAAGGAACACCAGCACACACCACTGTGTCTTCCGTTTCTTCTTCTTCTCCCTAGCCTCTTCTTCCTTTCCTGACTCCCCGAAGCACGTGACAATATTAAAGATCCCCAGGTCGTTGAAATTACTCTGAAGCCCTCCACTGCGGCCACCTTTCTCTCATTCCGCTATCCTTCTCCCCTTCCTCCCTTCCCTTAGCAATTTTTCTTAGGTTTAGGAATTTTGTTGACCTTCAAAGTTTTCCAAAGTGAAACTTGCTTTCATGTTGACGACTTGAAAACCTGGCGTATTAAAGCTTTCGCTTCAATATCAGCTTTAATCAATCCAAAGATGCATGCAGATTGGAGCGGATAAAAATAGTCATCAAAACCTCTATCATTACTTTTTCTAAGAAAAGGTTGGAACAATTCACTGACATTTACAATGTTGCAGTTAGTGAAAATAATGAAAGTAATTATCTTTGAGTTTCTGTTACCTCTAGCACTCAGCGCTAACATTAATAGAGAATTGTACTTCCTAAGAGGACGCTGCATAATAGCCCTTGTGAAACTAAAATTTAGGCATCCCGTATACCTGCGAGACTTAATTAGAACAGGTTGAACGTGTACTTGAAAACCATATAAAAACAAGACAAGAAAATTCAGCACACAAAATTTAACGTCTTATATTCGACTTAAGCCCCCTGGTGAGTCATGTTCGGTTCTAAGACAGAGGAACACTTGCGGACGATCTCGCTGCGTACAATAACTTCAAGATTCTTTCTTTGTTTCTTAGACATTTGCCTAAACGGAGGCTGAGGCCTAAGGCGCGGCCGCCTGACGTGGCCTCAGCTCCCTGCTACATGATCAGTAAGCATCGAAAATACAATATTACGGCTGGCTGCCACACAACAGTAGCATTGATCAGGACACAAAAGGAAGGAAACAAAACAATATTGACATTTATGCGCAATGTGTGCAAAAGCAATATATGTAGCTACAATATGAATATAATGAAGACACTCAATGGGCACAATTTTACGGTGAGTATCACAGCATACAACAATAATGAAAATAAAACAAATATACACAGTACAGAGCCCTATATCAGACAGGTGAGGTTTTTTTTCTTACATTTGAAACCATGGGTAATGCAAACAAATACACAATCAATTACAGATTACACCGGAAAAACAATTAAAGTACAATAACTCACTGGTAAGCAAACAAAGAAACATTGACCAACCAATCATCAAAAGCATGCTCGGGCGGAGTAATATTACTCAGTGTACGCAATATCGCTACACAAAAGAAATCTCTTACAATCTTTCCTAAATGCAGAAAAGGGTTGATAGTAATTTATGGGGATATCTCTTCTATTGAGCATTTTTCTAACCTTGAAGGACAGTGCTTGGCGCTCATAATTTGTTCTAGTTATCAGCATCTTTATTTTAGAATCCCTAATTGCGTACTAGCTTACTCTGTCTGTAGGAGTGTTGTGTAAACGATTCTTATGTATCCAGTGCAGCAGCTTAAAGTAGTAAACTTTGTCTGTCTTCAGTATACCGTATTTCAGAAAGAGTGAGTGAGTTCTTAGTTTATATTTCTCATCATGATAATTTTCACATATACGCAATACCTGCTGCTGTAAAATACTTATTTCATCAATTAATTCAACTTTACTAGCGTCTTTTTAGGTGCAAAATTTAAACTAAACCAATTCTCTGTTCTTAACAAAGCATACAAACTCATAGCAAAGCTGAGCAACTACTAATTAGCCATCGTATATGCATCAGAAATTATTGTATGATTTGCAACTATTTAGAGGAACAAATTTTCGGCACAAGTTTGTCGTACGTTTTATGTGAACACCGTAAGCATGCTGTAGGGGAAGACGGGTCAAAAAGCGGAAAGAGATGACGTAGTAAAGGGATACGGAGTAATTTCGACAACCCGGGGATCTTGAACATGCACTGACTTTAACCTCCACTTATATCACATCAGCAACGCCCACGTTAGATCTAGGAAGCGTCCATGCAAATTCCATCATTAGGGCAGTACCAACTCAAATATGAGATTTTGTTAGCCATACAGATTGTGCGGATGGGGGTGGTGAAAACATTTAATATTATATATACAGAAAGGTATTTTAGTGACCTGAAAGGTCACACTTTTACAGTTACTAAATGGGATGCTACACAGACATTCTATTGGCGTTTGCCGCAGTCCGGGCGCGCAGCGTTAGGGCCTTTTGGGACCCGAGGATGCAGCAGCCGGACAGGGTTGACTCCTAGTTCTTTCGGGCAGCGGCCGTTGTATTTAGTGAGCCGCCGCCGTTTTCCAAAGACCGCTACTGGGGCAGCTTTATTCTTTTAATCCCCCTTCTTTCCTTTAGGGCAGAGTTCAGGTGGTCATGCTACAGTTATGGCCTTTGATTTCTTCTAAACCAATTTACAAGTTCACTAATGAACATTGAAACGGTGGTAGTTTACCACCATGATTTCAAGGCTCTGTTCGTCATAGTGACAACTTCAAATAAATAAATAAAATAAATACTACAATCAGCATTGTGTCTCGTGTCAGCGGAGCTGTGGCTCGATATTAGGCGCAGCAGCGTTCAATCTCACTAAAGGGTGCTGTGAGGTCGCGGAGCGAGAAGACATGCAGCGCATCGATGCGCGAACTTTTGCTTGGAGTAGCGTCTGAACCACTTTAAACATTTACGAATATCTGCATGAAGTTAAAACTATGCGAGCTATCTGTGGTCGCCAATCGCAGTTACGTGGGACTATGTGTAGGCTTTTTTTAGCACCGATGTTCTCTTGGCATCGTGATGGCGACACTAGGCTTTAGGACTACGCCTGTGCCCGGCCTTGAGTCGCCCAACAGCGCTAAGATGGCTCCATAGAGTGACAAGTTCGCTGCGACCCGCTAACCACGTCCTGGTCGGAAATGTCTTCAAGTTTGATAGCTCGGATTTGTCGCCCATCGAGAACACGCGAAGCACTTCAAGTTCGTCGAACACGCTCCTGAAAACGGAACGCCAATGGCGGAGGCCACGTCGGCAGGCCCCTCACCATGGGAAAACACTGCTACGCGCACTGCAGCACTTCATGGCGGGCTAGCTTTTAATAAGACCGGACGCGCTTGGATACCAAAGGCGCGCTTCACCCGCAAGAAATTCTTGTCAATCTGAAAGACCAACTGCAATGAAAATTTAAATGGCTAAAGAAGACCATTTTCTTGGGGTACATCAGAGGGAGTGCCAAAATCAAAATATGAGAGACTTTTGAAATGAATTGGTAAGGATTTGGATACTGAAATAGCCGTTTTTGAAACTGAAAGCGGAAAAAGGGTGGCCATTACAAGTCGCCGGATGTGACGTAGAACCGGGCATGCTTTACTCATTTTTCCCCAGCCTTTAGCGGTCGAGGATTCGGCGTGGAGAAATAATTTAAGGGTTCATTTTTTGTGCTGCTGAAATTCGGAAAGCGTCAGAGCTGCATTTCGCAGTGTGCAACGTGCAACGTGATACGCATTCGCAGGAAGCGATGAGACGAACCGTGATGAACGGGCTCGGCATTCGGAATTCACTCGGCAGGATCCCGTCCGATTATTGTATGGAATTATTCAAATCGAAAAGAGCTGTCTGTCTTGATGAAAGGACTGCAAAGTCGATTTGCTTCAATGATATGGTTGCGTGTCGGTTCGCTGCACAGTGCAAAGAAATGTGACCTTTGAATGAAATTAGTTTTTCGTGAAGTTAAGGCATCGGACTGATGTCGCGTGGAATCGTTTCGGGAGCACCTAGGCATCGCTGTTTCGTGCCTGTAGTGTCCCATTGGTCAAGAGTAGTGCTGGCAAAGGTGATGGATTTGACGATTCAAATGTGGTCGGAGAGTGGTGTGCAAGATTTTTCTTCCTGTTATGCATTGGCCATGCTTACACATCTAGACTCGCTCATCGAAATGTACTATATATACAGGCAGAAATTCAAGAACTGTAGCTACGGACAGCGGGGCTGCCCTGCGTCAGCCTTCAAAAACCTTATAAACGGTGCAAACAGCAGACTTGAGGTCAGCTTTCAGTCGTGCATGAAATCCTCGCATTTGATGTGAGTTAACTTGAATTAAGTGCGCTGTGCCTCGTTGACTCCTATTTAACGTGTTTAGTTGTCAGCTCCCACTGCTTTCATAGCTTGCTGTTCTGAGAGTGATGCAAGCTTCTCCGGGTATGGCGCGTGTGATCGGCCCAAACTGCTGCAGAGCAGCTCGGCATGGTTCTCGGACTTAGGGTACTTAGTATTGGCCCGAACAGAATCTAAGATGGAGTCTCAAGACAGACACCACCCACAGTATTGGTGCGAACAGACAAAACCCCGACAACTGCAGAGGCCAAATTTCCCTTCTTTAACTTGCCGCCTACTCTCACCGACTGCGATCGGCGCGCAATCGCCGTCTGCTAGTCATCTTTTTGCGCCCGATTGAACGTGGTATGCGGCAGACTGCCTATTTGTGCTACTCACCGCCAGGGGCACGCGTCGTCTGCTACACACCTTTTAAAACTCCTATATATCTGCAACAATTTTTTCATACCAGAGTAGAAAGTTATCACGAGAGCTTTCATGACGTTTCGAAAAGATTTACGGCTATTTTGAGTGAGATAAGATTTTGTTTCGGTCGACCTTGAAGAATAGGATCGTCAATACACCTAGCAGGTGACAACAAGTACATAAACAGAGGAAAAGCATTGAGAAAGCGAACAGAGCGCCAATAGTATTTCACCTAAGATGTATCACAATAGTGTCTACGCACATGTAGTCTAAATTCACGTTTAGAGCAATAATGTATTTTCAGATTGCGGAGAATGTTGTAAGTCATGTATCATGACCTGTTGTCAGTCTAGAACCTCGACGCCCCGATTTTTTTGTGTGTGCTAGGTCTCCATTGGCATTTCTTGGGGCAATTTGTTTCAGTAAAGACTGCTGAGTGTGTCACTCGAAAAAAGTTCGTTCTAAACTATTCCTTGTTACTACTTCCAGATTATTCTTTCGCATTCACCTTTGCCTTGTGATTTAGTGTTCCATTTGATATTCGTTGCTTCTGTCCGTTCAAGTGGACACTCATGTCCCCATTGCTACCGTAAAACAGAGCCACAATGTCACTTCGTATGTGCAGAGCTATTTACGACACACTAGGGGCATTTGTGAACACCAGTCTAATATTATTAGACTTTGGGTGCCCAGCCTTTGAAGTGGCTATTTTTCTATTTCGTGTGAATTGTGTTACGTTTTTAAATAATAAAATAATAAAATTATTTTCACAGTTGTTTTCTTTCTATGCGGGCAAAACTATGTAGATAAAGGCAACCAACTGGATTTGTAAGCACTAAGAAATTCGGCGCGGCCCACGAGGCAAGTACCAGAAAGTAGATGAAACGAGCGCTGTCTACAGAAAAATTCTACGAGAAAGATCAGAATGACGCATAGACTGCGACTCGAGATGGACCCTCGAGCCCATCTCGCACTGCTCCTCTTCTCACGAGAGGGGCCTAAATCTGATGCCGTAACTCTAGGAGACCATTTTGCGGAGCTCGCACCCTGGGCTCCAGCTAGCCTCCGTCCAGCTAGCCTGGGGCACCGCCGGCCAACAACACCTGCCGGGCCGCATCTTAGGCGGGGATCACCATTACCCGTACCAAGTGACGGAGGGCCGGAGCTTCTTCATCCGCTGGATTAAATAAAACGTCCTACTCTCTCTCTCTCTTTCTACCAGTATACGGCACGCATGCTGGAAAAGAGATTTATCTCTCGGACGCTGTCTATATCGTTAACTGTATTAAAATATGTCGCAAATTTGGAATGACCTTGTTTTCTTATTCATAACCAAATATGTGATACTTACAATTATTTACTTTGCATTCATTTGCCTCTCATTCATTCATACTTATCCTCACTCCTGACTCAGCCTTCCCATTATTTTCCTTTCCTTTCTCACGCTCCTCACTTAACTCTAGCATATTGCCTACTTGTAGGTGTGTGCCACATGGGTGAAGGAAAATTGCAAGAATCCCTTGCAAATGCATGTACAGGAAGAATAATGCAAGGAAGATTTGGCCTCCTTGCACAAAACGTTTCGTGTTTTCCACACGGATTGAGGAATGGCTGGGGCGGTGGCTTATTGACTTTCATATCTTCAAAATTATTACACTGGGAAAAAAATAAGGGAAAATGTAATGAATCGTGACAGCGAGCTCTTAGTTGTAGATATTGCTTTGCCACGGTGGGCCCCTGTCACAGTCGCTGAAGTCTTGTGTCGAGTAGCTGTACGTAGTAAAGACTGTTTTGACAGATTACTTGCAAATTATAATAGGGTAATCATTGCAGAAGACTACAACTAGCGCTATACGTTTTGGGTTAACTTCTCTTACTAATGTAAACAGCTGTTATGGACGGGAATGTCGGCAAATGCTGCGTGCTTCTGAAATTCTCCTTCATGCGCAAAAATTACCGATCTGTCATCGATTAATAGCTGGCAGCAGGAGGGACAGGTAGAGGGGAATGGTCAGCATTACACTGTGGTACATCCGGTGACCCCTTTCCAATAACTTTCGCAATCACTGAGAACCCAATTTGAGACAAAAGGTTTGCCCGAAAACTAGTAAATAATGCCGCCTATGCAGCAACGCTACCTTCCTCTCTCCCATCTAGCCTTTGTTCATGTAGAACCGACGGAGCACAACAGGTATTTTCTTCATTTGGGAACGCTACTGAGAATTCCTAGTTCAGTGTACGGTCTGCTGTAAGCAGTAAATAGTCTGCAACGACGCATGTGAGACAGCCTTCCGCCGCAGGAAAGTAGATGGAGGAGTATTTCTTATAATCAAAGCCCAGTAAATTGGATAAACTACAAATTATTTACGGTGTCATTTAAAAGAGCTACAGCTCATGCAAAGGACGAATATAATCAAAATTTAAATACATATTTTTCAAACACAAAACACAGGAAGGCTTTGTAACGTTTTAGGAACAAAATAGGAAGTTGCAAATTTCTCAGTTGTCTCCACGCGAGGCAAATGATGAGCTGCAACGCATTGCGCAAGGGTTTGGATTACGTTTTCAGGAGCACTTGAGAGGTCCTTTGCACGCTACGATTACCTACTGCGATTATGTTGAGGTTCAAGGGTCAAAACTCTGAACTGTAGTTTCTTCCATACAATCATCGGCTCCGAGTTGGGACGGGGTGGTGGCTGGTATGTTTAATTGTCTAGCACAAGAGTTCACTCAGGATCTCCTAGATTATGTCAGTGAACCATTAGAAACTTTATGGCTGCTGCACAACTGGAAAGTGGCGAAAGTTATATTAGACCCTGGTAAAGGATTCATGTTAAAAATATTCAGCCGATATTTTTTGGCATCAAACCTGGTAAAATTAATACAAAGAATTGTACATTGCCGCCTCTCAAAGCATATTACAGAGATCAGTGCTTTGAGCTCTGTCCAGATTGGTCTCCGCCGCGGATGCTCAATGTGGACTGCTCATCTAGATTTAGAAACAGAATTCCCCTCGCTATGTATAACGATGAGGTATCAACCTTAGTGACGCACGACATTGGCTATGCCCACGACAGCGTTGAGCATTCTATTTTTGAAAGGACGAAAATTTTTTGCACTGATGGCTTCTTTACCTCATATTCAGGGTCATCCTGATGTTACTGTATACGTTATGCAGATTACATAGCATGCTTCGCCTCTGCAAAAGATATTCATGCCCTCTATCATTCACTGCAGACTTACCTGAATGCACTTGAATTTTAGGTCTACAAAATTAAGTTGGTTTAAAATGTGTGCAAATGTATTATTGTGCTAGTTTTTACAACCAAAACCTCCTGATATGTTTCGTTATTCTACCACCGGGACATGATACCTCAAGTAAAATCTGTGGTATATAGGCATTGCGTATGATGCTCGTATGGAATGGAGGCCTCAAGTCAAGATTAATGTTCAGCAAGGTGAGCTTGCACTTGATAGACTCATACAGATAAGCAAAAGGAAATTTGGAATGCTCCGAGACACTCTTATACTTCTGTACAAATCCTATGTGAGACCAATTCTGGAATTTGGCTGCATTCTTGTTTCTGGTTCTCCAAAGTATAAGCTGGGCCTGTTCCTGCTTTTAGAGAGACATGCACTGTGCCTCTGCATGCCTACGTCTCCCAAAATCTGTCTCTACCACGGTTCTGTACTTTGTGAGACTCCGCAGCTCCTTTTAGTGTTTCAAACCGCGCGAGTTTTTCTATTTCTACTGGTGTTTTCGCGGGCAGCGCGACTGCGCATGAGCGAGCTGCCAGTCGTTGGGGCGGCATGTTAGCGGCGAAAAGACGAGGGTAGATAAACGTGTCCGAAGCAAGGCTCGAGGCCTTTTTGCCCGGCGGGAGGCCAGCGCGGGGCGGCCATCGAGCGTCACGGGCCAGCGCGATGTGCACGGACGACGGAAAGAAGACCTGCGAGACGAAAACGGAAGCAGTTCCAGCAGGAAAAAAAAAGGGCCTAGGCGTATTTGCGTTAGTTGTGCCACGCGAGGAGCAATGTTCCTTGTGACACCGATAGTGAGTTGGCCCTATCACTCGCTCTGTTTGCGCCGCAGTGTGTTTTGTTTTGCCGGGGTAAAACCCTGACTCTCGTCCTGTTTTATCCTTGGTAGTTGTCGTGCGTGTCGACAGCTTGTTTCCAGTGCAGTGGCGTTTTTGTGTTAGTTGTTTCTTTTTATTGAATGATTTTGCGTTTATCCGGAAAAGAACCGGTGTTGTTTTCAGAAGGGACTGAATTTGTCATTCGTCGGGCCAGACCATGACTTGCGGACCTCTTTTTAAAGACGAGGCCTTCATCTGGCGCCCAATGTCATTTTTGCTCGAGCTTTGCTCTGCCCCGCAAGTGTCGCAATTTCAGTGAGAACAGTCCACCCTTTCGTGCGTAGCTGCGACGGATTATATCAACTTACCTGGTGCAAGCGCCTAGTCGAAAGGTGCCTTGCGGCCTCCCACTCATTTGGGTTCTGCGCATGAGCAATTAGGAGACAGGAAAAATAAACTGTCGGAGTTCGATAGTGGAATCCTTGGCCCCCTGTCATCACCGCTACTTGAATCAAAGGCAGATTTCAGAGAAATGGTGAAAAACGACCCAGTTTCGTTAGCGCCCACTCGCGTGTGTCGCGATAATCAGCTGCAGCTGAATTTGTCCGTGTCAAGGTTTGAAGGATACGCCGACAAAAAGTCTGTTCGCGACTTGCTTCATGAGGTCGATGGCAATGGCAGTTTCAGACAGTGCTCTGGGCACTTGTGCTTCCTGTAGCTTTAGTAGGTTCCCAGCAACCACAGCGGTACACAGCGGCCATCCGCAGCAGAAAAGGATTTTATAGAGCGTTTTCGAGAAAGGTTTTTGCCGCCTGGCTACGTCATCCGCATAAAAAATGATCTTTGCGCCAGGACGGAAGGCGAAAACGAGGGTTTGCTCGAGTGTTTGCGCAGGTTTCAAGAGCTGGGTGAGCGGGCAGATCATGGAGCTCCGGAACCAGAGAAGGTGGCTCATGCCATACATCGGTGCCATCCAGGGCACCAGCCATAACTTCGGCTCCGCCAGTTCATGGACTTCGACAACATGGCCAGGGAAGCATCCCGCATCGGTGCATCTTTCCTGGCGGAGCTCCACTACAAGCCACATCCCCCAGCGGAGACCTGCCTCGAGCCGTTTCTGTACGTGGCTCGAATCATCAGCGGCGCTGGAGACTGGGGCAGTATTGGCAAGAAGCTGCCCAAGATCGGCCCCACGTAGGCTCATCGTTCCGTTCTCTCGCTGATATTGGTTGTCATGCTACACCGTGGCCAACACTGGGCCAGAGTGTTTCATTGGTGATCAATATTGGTCATGCCTACTTATAACGACACCAACATTCCACCATCACATCCGATGTTTTCCAATATTGATTGTGCAATTGAATGAGAATGGCTCTGATGGGCCACGATATCCGCCATACAGCCGGTATTGGCGTTGCGACTTCATAACAATGGCTATAATGGACTGTGTTAGCTGTCACTCTACTAATGTTGACCAGTATTTGACAATAGTTGAACAATAATGTTAGCTCTGTTACAATGACCCACCAGTGCCAGATCATAAGGATGGCTATATCGAACTGCGTCAGCCGTCACTCCACTGACGTCGGCCAGTATATGAATATCTTGGACAATACTGTCAGCTCTGTTACCATGTCCCGCCAAAGTCAGATATACAGTTTAGTCAACATTGCCCGGTCTAGTCCGGCTACTAGTTAATATTGGAAGCAAATTAGCATGTGGTTGCAATATGCTTATTGCAACCACATGCTTATATGGTTGCAATTTACTTATTTGGATTCAGTAACTGTGCTGTTATAATCGATGTTAGCAAGTTACCTTTGCAATCTTAAATGCTTCGGAAATCTTTTGTCTCATTAATTGTAGTTCCGCGGTGGGATTTCCTTACGTCGTGTTTGCTCTAATCCCACCTAGCTATTGATGTTGCTTGGGATGACACTGTTATCTTTTACAGTAGATCTTAATTGACGTAAGCTGGCACTGTATTCTATCCACATGTATACTGTGACCAATTTAGATGCGACCGACAATCGGTCGACGGCGTCAAATTTCATGTTCGTCATCGGTCGCCGGTCCGCCAGTGCCGACGGGGAGCTTAGAAATAATTAAAACGATCTGTCATATATCATGCATAAGCAATGATGGCTATATTTTAACATTCTAATCCATGATGGTCTAGGTCCTTTCGTGACTGCTCCCGTGGCGATTCCTGCTACCCTAGGTTAAGAGAATTCCAGGTTCTAGCGAATTCGTTTGCCACCGAGTATCAGTTTTAGCAACAGTGCCTTCAAACAGACGCGATTACCGCAGGACGCGGATGCAATGCGATGCAATTAATGAGCAATAAGCGTCGGCCTGTTAATATTCGTACGTGACCCATATCGATTATAGCTAGTGCACTTTCATCGACATGCACTTAAAAAATAAACTAGGCCATTTAAGTTATAGGAAACGAAGCGTCGCAGCACATACTTCCGTCTAAACGATTTAACATTGGTGATATAAATTAATGCTAGGAAATTGAGCAGTAAAAGTCGCTCGGCACATGGACGTTCCCACATATGACAGCTATCGTGTCGACGCTTCCTGCTTCGTTGTCGCACTAAAAATATGAATAATAATAAGGTTATGCTGAAAATAAACATTGCGAGGCACTGTAGTGAACAAGTAGTGAAAGGCAGAAGCCTGAGTGCCGCATACTGCTGCCCAATTGGCACTAATTAGTAATATATAATTAAATATTAGTAAATAATTTATTAGGCATCATTTACTTTTATTGATTGATTGCTTAATTATCAGGAGGTGATTTAGTAATTACCTAATTGATTAATAATTATTCTGTTAATTAGTTACTTATTTATTGGTCATTATATATTCAAACCTTTATATATTAGTTAATAATTGATCATAGACTGACATTGGCCATATAAGGCAGGCATTCGCGCATACTGTGGTGGTGCTCTATGATTGGTTGAGGCCTCTAAGATGTCATCCTGCCTCGGCCGATCAGAGTCGCCGCAAAAGTGGGACACATTTTGTCGACGACAGCATGAACCAATAAAGGCCTTCGCCTTAAAAACTAACTGGGTTACAGTTTCACTCCTCCATCGCACATGTTCGAACATTTTTAGTTATTTTATTTATTTTACCAGTATTGCCAACCTTATGCAAGGTCTTAGGCAGGAGTGGGTGGTCATGACAATACAAAATGTGTATATATGGCAAGCAAGTGCACATCAAAATAACAGATGATCACAAAGACAAAAATCGCATGATTCTTTTCACAATGCTCACTGTGACCGGACAGAAAAACGAGATGTGTCATGGGTGTAACTGGTGGATATGGGGTACAAAAACAGGTTCAAAGTAGATTATAATAACTTTAGTGTTTACTCAGGAGTGCGTCTGTAAACGCATCAAGAGTGGAGCATTCAACACTTTGGGCATCCAGTGCATTTCAGTTGCGTGTCGTTCTGGCAAAAAAGACGTTCTTGACACATTGGATTTATAAGTGAAATCCTTGACATTTTCGCTATGGAATGATCGAATTGTACGCGCATTTGCTGGTTGAATGTATCGGTATTTGTCTATTCGTGTTTTGTCATTGTGCTGTAAGTAACAAAAATTTAGTCTTTCACGGTATCGGCGTGATTCCTGTGTTCCTAAGTTAGCAGCCTGCAAAGGACAGATAGGGGACATGTGCCAACTATAGCAATGGTAGATAAACCTCGCGAATTAGCGCTGAACATTTTCTAGTTTCACTTTGTTTGTTTTTGTGAAGGGGTCCCATACAGTGGCTAAGCATTCCAAAATCGGTCTGATGTAAATTTTGTATTCCTGTAGTTTTATTTCTGGTGGGAATTTTCCGAGGGTTTTTCTGATTTTTTTCTCATTTTCTCACATTCTTCTCAAGTTTTTCACCTTTTTTCTCAAGCGTCCGCTCTCGTTGAAGACGCACTGCGCACTGCTGTTCGAGTTCAGTGATCGCACCCACTCGCGCAAAAACATGGACGCTCTATTTGCTACTCACTAGGTCAACTGAAAACATCCCAAACAAAGGAAGATGGACGGTACGGCGTCAGAAACAGCGGCGCCGACTTGCCCGAGTGGATGCGTTCTGCAGGCAGCCTGATTTGTCGGGTTACACGCTGCGCAATACAGTCCAAGACGCAAGCCCTGGACGCTCCAGATGTGTTTCAAGGTGTACACGGCCGACGCCAAGGCGAGAATTTACGACGCAATATGCCAACCGCTAAACTTAGAGGCGCTACTTCTTTCATACACCTATTCCACATAAGCAGAGCTCGCGTAACTTACGTCGCACGCTTTGCAAACGAGTAGACCATCGAATGCGTGTATAAACAAAAGTACGACTGCAACTACCGCGGCGCATAAATCACTGATGGAATATCGCGCACATGCCATACTGGTAAAAGCTCTGTGATTTTCTTAAAACACTCATTTGGCAATCGAGTACGCCAGTTATTTGCTAAACAAGACGGAAATATTGAAATCCCTGCAGCAGTAAAATTGATCAAAGAGCCAGAGTTTCCCGCGGCACGAAGATGGGCCGGCTTGCACATGCATTTCACAAGACCTTGAAATGCGAAATATATCCTCGCGGGGCTTTAAGCAGATCAATTAAGGAGAAATGAGGGTGCTCGTTATAATACATGAAGGAAAGAAGCCGACAGTCGGCGAGGCCAAGGAAGGCATTAGGGATTATGTTTTATGCCCTTTTTTTATTTTTACTTGGATAATCACACAAATTAGTAATGTAATCAGTTTAGGGGAAATATAATTAAACACAAAGTAGAAGAAAAAACAACGTGCCGATAGTGGGAACCGAACCCACGACCTCCGAATATTGCGTCCGGTGCTCTTCCAACTGAGCTACATCGGCCGCTGTCCCCCCTGCTACTTTCTTCGGTATTTATGTTGTCTGTATACGAACCTTGAGAGTGTTCACCAGCGCCACCCTCAACCATAGCGGTAGACGTAGAACGTCCTTCGTTACCGCCAGCGTCACGTAGAACGTGATGAAGAGCGAGGGCGAAAGCTGTGCTAGAACCTTCTTACGCTACCTATGGCTTCAAGACTGCCAGAAACGAGACCCCCGTAAGCTACAAGCAGATCAATTAAGGGGAAATGAGGGTGGTCGTTATAATACATGAAGGAAAGAAGCCAACAGTCGGCGAGGCCAAGGAAAGCGTAGGGGATGTTACTTTATGTCCTATTTTTATAATGTTTACTTGGATAATCAAAGAAATTAGTAATGTAATCTTGTTTAGGGGAAGATAATTAAACACAAAGTAGCAGAAAAAACAACCTGCCGATGGTGGGAACCGAACACACGACCTCCGAATATCGCGTCCGGTGCTCTTGTCACACCGAATTTCTTCTGAACACAAAAGAGCTTTGTGTAGCAGCCAGTAAAAGAATTTCAGCTCAGTAGAATGACATTTGATTCGACGGCATCCCAAGTGCATGTGTAGCATAATTTTAGATTATCTGGTTTCTTTTTTTCTTTTTCACAAATGCGAGAAAAGGAAGTATAACTTTTCTCGGCTTTTCTTCATCCGCCCAGTTTCGCGATGCCGTTGTCGTTCAGTGCAAAACATTGTTGCGCTCCACGGCAAGAAGAAATAACTAAAACACTGCGGAGTTCAGAAATTAAACAAAAAGCAGTCGTTGTTTTACAGCTAAGCTTTATTCGGTATCAAAGCCTGTGTATTCTACGCCTGTCTCTGCAGTGAAAGAGTTACGGACGCTGCGCGGGGAAGGTATTTTTTTTTTTTTTACAAATACTGTACGTGGAGAAAGGAAACTTACATATAAACTCACATGAGACTTCTTTCAAACAGTTTCGGGCTCTCATAAGAAGTACCGTATTTTTTTTTTTTCAATAAAAATATACGCCAGAAACTAAAGTGTTAGAAAGAAACAAGCGCCTAATGAAGCGAGCCAGCAAACGCCTAATCTAGCAGATAGAATCGTACTGACGGTGTGCATATACAACTGGGCGTTAGGAGAGAAAATGTGAACATTATATGCAACTAGCTTTTAAGGAGGTGGCAAGTCGTGGTACTGAGTTGCTTAAACAATAATTTACAACCTTGCTTCAAATCCTCATTTCAGACTTGTTGGAATATCCCGCTCGACGGAGCATCACTGTATGAAAACATGTTGGTATGCTACAATTAAGGCAAGTATTCGTAGCAGAACACGACATTCACAAAATAAAACTTGAACATATGTTGGAGTTGTAAACAAACAGCTAGGCGTCCCTGCAGTGCGATGATGCGCTTCGCTGCTGGCAGCGAGCCCTACACAGGTGAGCAACGGTAGCAGCGCATCGTTCAAGGATGGTTCAAATCCTACTATCTAGGAAACTGTTACTAAACGAAAGGTACTGGAATAGACACCAATTAGAGAAGTAGGCCGCAGTTCTGCTTAAAAAGCAGTTACTGTCGAGCCCGGTGATGGCGCAAAAATCGCTTAGCTGGCATGATGGCGACAGTTGCCATTCCGTTTCAAACAGGGCGCTCACCGCGCCGCTATTAGGGGCTAAAACGAGCATGATAGTAACTGCTATCACCCCGTTTAAAAGTGCACGCTCCTATATTCCATACATCCATCCATCCATCCATCCAACCAATTTATTTCGTCATTCATCCATGACTGTCCGGCTCAGCGTTTAGTGACACCACGCATGTAAAGTACTTCTTTCTTCAAGAAATACTCCATGTAAGTTCTCAATTTTTTTCATTCCAGTTTTATAAAACCTTTCTGTATATTGTAGCAAAATATTAGCCTCTTATATTGAGCAGTTTTTAAATTACAAGCCTCGTCTTATACTTTTCATTGCTTCTGCAGACTGCGCAAGCCATGTGCTAGGGAGATTACTGTTCTTTTAGCATCGTTATGACTTCGTTAACTTTTCAGAAGTTGTTCTCGAGTATCCGTGACTTAATTCCGATCATGTTGAAAAATATTTCAAGTCAAATTGTTGCGCTTTTACTGAGTTTTTACTAATTTCTTAAGGTAAGCAACCACCTGGCATTGTAGCCCTAAAAGCCAACATCGAATATTCGAACAGGCGCACGGAGGAGCGCAGAGCCGTCGCGTGGCTCAGCCAACCATCCATCCACCTACCCGCCCACCCACCCACTCCCTCACTCACTCACTCACTCACTCACTCACTCACTCACTCACTCACTCACTCACTCACTCACTCACTCACTCACTTACCCACCCACCCACTCGTCCGTCCGTCCATCCATCCGTCCATCCATCCATCCATCCATCCATCCATCCATCCATCCATCCATCCATCCATCCATCCATCCATCCATCCATCCATCCATCCATCCGTCCGTCCGTCCGTCCGTCCGTCCGTCCATCCATCCGTCCGTCCATCCGTCCGTCCGTCCGTCCATCCATCCATCTTTCCATCCATCCATCCATCCATCCTTCCGTCCGTCCGTCCGTCCTTCCATCCATCCATCCATCCGTCCATCTATCCATCCATCCATCCATCCATCCTTCCATCCATCTATCCGTCCGTCCGTCCATCCATCTATCCGTCCGTCCGTCCGTCCGTCCGTCCTTCCATCCATCCATCCATCCATCCATCCATCCGTCCGTCCGTCCGTCCGTCCGTCCGTCCGTCCGTCCGTCCGTCCGTCCGTCCGTCCGCCCGTCCGTCCTTCCATCCATCCATCCATCCATCCATCCGTCCGTCCGTCCGTCCGTCCGTCCGTCCGTCCGTCCGTCCATCCATCCATCCGTCCGTCCGTCCGTCCGTCCGTCCGTCCGTCCATCTGTCGAGTAGCCTGCTCTGTTGGCACGTTTTCACCACAGAAGAATCGTGAAAACGCAGTCGATTTCTTTAGTCTTCTTCCTCACGGTAGGAAAAAGTTCAGGTACAGTCTTTGTAACGAGGCTGCAGAGTCTGCTTCTCGGCTGTATGGTAGTAAATTCATACTACATCTGCAGTTTTAAATTTATGAAAACTAAAGGCCAGTGCCTGGCCTTTGTTTTTAATGAGTTGTGACCATCTGGGAATCTTTATTAGCTTTAAAATGCGAGTGAGGAGCAAAACATGCAGCCTGATTACTTTTGGCAAAGACGGTAGGTCAGGCCCGTCAGGCCCATTAGGCCCGTCAAGCGACTGCGCGCTTGCGTTTTCTGTCGCGTCGCCTCCTTTGTTGGCACGTTTTCACGTAGGATAATCGTGAAAACGCAGTCAATTTTTTTCGCCTTCTTCCTCAAGCTACAAAAAAAGTTGACGTTCGTTGTTACCGATGTAGGATTGCTTTTGCACGCAGCTTTTCTGACCGTTTAAAAGGTGACTGGGGCAACCGTGGATTTTACCGCGCAACAGTTCGTCCGGAGTGGATGCTATCGCGCGTTTTCGTGTGTTACTAAAGTGGGCCCGCTACACGATAAACCTTATGTACGCTGTTTTGTGCCTTTCGACCGAATTTTAAAGTCAGCGGCATTATAGTGAAGCTCGAACATATAATTACAATATATATATATATATATATATATATATATATATATATATATATATATATATATATATATATATATATATATATATATATATATCGACTACTGTGCCCGAGGAAGCGGTATCGAATTTCGGCCTCGGCGGCTGCGTTTCGTTAGCGGTGAAACGAAGTGGCGTCCGTGTGCTGTGCGATGTCCGTGAGTCCTCCACTACGGCGTCTCTCACATAGCCTGAGTCGCTTTGGGATGTTAAACACCACAAACCAACTAACCATATATATATATATATATATATATATATATATATATATATATATATATATATATATATATATATATATATATATATATATATATATATATATATATATGGTTAGTTGGTTTGTGGTGGTGTGGTGGTATATATATATATATATATATATATATATATATATATATATATATATTTACCAGACAATGGAAGTGGAAATGAGGGGCTCGTTATTATAAAATTTAAAGTAAAAGAATTAGTGTTATGATGATTTTAAGTATAAAGAATACTAAGTGCAAAGCGGAAGGAAAAACAACGTGCCATATATTCTATAAGCGCTCGTGCATTGTGTATACGCCACTACGCGAGTCACAGGTTCTGACCTCTGCTTTTGTGGCTGAAGCGAGAACCCTTTCCTGGCCTCTGTTTGGCTATGTTGTACAGTCATTACAGTCATGAGCAATATGAGCTAAAACAAACTTTTTGCACAAAATTGCGGGCATTCTGGGTATTTCTCTATGAAGTATGATGGCGACTTACGGATAGTATGCGTCCAAATGAAACCTCTTTAAAACTAAATCTGTTCTTGTCAAACAAAATTATACAATATTCAATAAATGAATGCTCGTACTTTGTTCTAGATCATATTGCTCATGACTGTACGTGGTGCAAGTGCATAGCTAATGTGATTTCTCTAATACATTAATTGCTGTGTGACGAAATCTGTTTTGGTTCTGTCTCATCCGCTTCACACGGCAAAATGTGTTGCTGTGGGCTATTTTGCCGCTTCGATTTAAAAACGAAACTTGGAATAAGTTTCCATGAATTTCCTTCAAATGATGATCGTCGCCATGCATGGCTAAAGACCATATCAAGAAAAAGATTTTGTGCCGAATGACAAGTGTGCTAGCTGTGTCGTTTTACGCCTTCACCTTTTAGGCTCACATTAGAATTGGGGTCCACAAAGATGCGGCGCCTGAAACGGCGTGCTGTCCCGAACGTGTTCGCGGATTACCCAAGCTACATGTAGCCGCAACAGCCACAAAAAAGACATAAGTTAGAGCGATTCTCGCGAAATCCTACACTAAACTTAGAAAGGGCATAAAAATTATCAGGCGGTTGACAGGTTCATTAGGCCACTTATATCCAACGTCGACGCTACTGTAACCGACATGGCAGCATATATATACAGAAAGAAGGTCGCCTTCAAGCCACTGGACAGAAATGCGGAACACTGATGCCAAAGGTGATGGCTCCGATTCTTCTTTAAATTCCTTTACATCTTCAAGTGTCTTCATCTGGCTTCGGTGCAAAGCCCTCCTTTTTTCTTGCCGAGCAAGAAAAGTACTTAAATTCGCTTCAATTTCATCCAAATGCAACGGCAAAAAAAAAAAAAAAAAACTTTATGAATTGCAGACTGCAGAGCACTGCCCTGCCCATCATTAGATTGGGACAATGCAATGAGTGGCATCTGCAAGCGGCGAAAGATAACATTTATTACAAGCATTCGAGTACAAATCACGTTTACATCATTTCTAAACAGACAAACTAACAGAACTCGTTCTCTGTGTGTTAACGGTTTTTTCAGGTTATAAAATAACTTGTACAAGAACTGCAGAATGAAAATAAACCGGTCTGCTAGCTCAACTGTAAGACAGTTCGTGTTTTGAAACCATGCACGACCACCCGTGTTGCAAAACGAAAACTTTTATGAGGACCTACCTTAGCCCGGTCGTAAGCCTTGTTTGAGAATTTGAAAATCAATCGCCTAATTGTACCAGCAAGCCACTTTCTGTCTTTCGCCTGCGCTGCTGTGCGGTAATTTTCTAGTGCGAGTCGAACACAAGCAACGATAGCTTGTTTTTGTCATCTGCGCACGTCCGCATCAGGGAAAGGAAGCAATGGGTTGCGCGCGCCGCGGTGTGGCGAGGGGAGCTCCTAATCGCTTTCTCCGATTACGCCCTCTATGTGCGAATCGGAAGGCCGAAGCGTGAGTCGGAGCAACACCGTGCTCCGTCGTGGAGGCCACGTACCATGGAGGAAGGATGCCACGCACGGTAAAATATATTTCGGCGTCGACTACAGAGATGGCGCCACTATCCCGTGGAGCATAGGAGCATAGCGTGCCTTGATACGCACGCCCCCCTCTTTCCTTCGAGGGCGCGCGCATCAAGGCACCCTAGTGGAACAAGGGGCGTTTTGAGCCATACGGGCGCTATAAGCCACACTACGAGAGAAAGGTGGTTGAAGTAATAGTGTTGCTTTAAGCAACGCACAAGCTCCTTAATTTTCTCGGCAAGACAAATTGGTAGTCAATGGTGAGCACGTAATTAGAAAGATCAAATATGATGCCATACCCTTCCTCGGTCTCTACGTTGCGGTTTCACACTGGGATCTGAGAATTCTCTTTTCCCCGCATGACTAACCATGCCGTCTTCTGAGTACACTTCCCCTGGCAAAAATGTAGAGGAAATTGAAAAACCCTCTAACAGCATCTAAAGGTCGTTTTAGGTTAGATGGATCACATGAAGTATATAAAAATATGCAAGGTATTTGGCCTTTCTAATAACAACAGATTTACAGTACTGGAACAAGTAAAGCTGCTGATTTAAAATTATCTAATTATGTCCAATTACAGACAGTTGGGTTGGAGAACAACCCAAACGAATATCAACAAGTTACGCATTTTGGAGAAAAGGGCGTTGACAATATATGCAAATGTGCCTTTTGACTATATTTTTGCAGATTTATATGACAATTTTTTGTAGTTAGAATGGACAATTTTATAATTATCGTTTAGCTGATGCGTATCGTAATGCTACTAAAGGAACTAATGCTCCGTAAACCCCGCTACGCATCCCTCCTCCGCAGCGGGCCCCAACCCAGTTTTGAACCTCGCAGCCTGCAAAGCTGGTTTTGTTTGTCTTGCAAAGATACTTCCTTTGAGCCTCACCTGAAGTGCTCCCTTAGAGCCTCAGCTGCAGCAGTCCTTTTCAGCACTTTCAGCACAACACCCGTCAGGTCAGTGCAGTGGCCCGTTACTATTCCCCGTAATATGTATGCTCCGCAGTCGTTAACACATACCTCTTTTATCAATAATAATAATAATATTAATAATAATAATAATAATAATAATAATAATAATAATAATAATAATAATAATAATTGGCTCACAGGAAGAGAAAGGCGCAGCATCTGTCACACTTGCTTTGTGGCCACCTTAACCGTACCGTAAGGGAAGGGAGGGAGGTTGGAGTGAAAGTGGAAAGAGAACCGCTTCCATCAATGTTAAATGATTTTGAATATCAGAAAATTCATAACACCAGTGTACCAAAGAAATACCTTCGGAGTATTTTTTGTTTCAATGTGATCATGTTCTATCGCCTGGTTTTATTCTATGATTGCTACATCTAATTTACTTTTGTTAGTAAATGTTTATGCCGTGTTCTCTCTCAATAAATAAATAAAAAATAAATATATATATATATATATATATATATATATATATATATATATATATATATATATATATTGCTTCAATATGTCTGTTATTTTAAGTATTTACAACATCTTGTAATTGATATTTAGTGTATATGGCTTAAAATTGAATTGTACGCGCAGCCTCTGTCATCACCTTTAAAGGGACAGAACACTGACCAAAATATGTCATGAGATTATGGTGGAGGTGAAAAGATCTTGCCTCATATATTACAGATCGAGCACTACAATATCACAGAAAAGAGGCTTTACAATTTTAATTTGCCATTGAAAATCGCATAAAAACAACCGAGGCGCTATCTAGCAGAGAAACCCTAGTACTTTCAGTGTAGCCCTCCACATCACTACATGTCAACAAAATATCGCTGATTTTCGTAACTGCACATTGTTCCCTTTTCTTCTAGGAGTGCTTGCCCTAATTTATTATATTTCGTGCTCTCTCCAGTGCTTCCTTAAATAAAAACCACCCCTGCTTTCGCACCGCGATGGTATGCTTTCAGGTTTTGCCACTAGATGGCGCCACAGTGTTTGCAATTTCTTGAATGAAGCAATTGCAGCGCCCACTAAAGCTGTCGTCGACGAGGGCGTACGTTATTGTTCCGTAACAGCATTGAGTGTGAAACTGAAAGGACGTTACTCTACGCAAAAAATGTCTGATTACTGTCTGGCGAGTGAAAGTTATATTTGTTTTCGGTACGTCTTTTTTGTCGACCACCAGTCGTCATGGTTTCAAGCATCGGACTACATAAAAACGGGCGCACGCATTGATCGAAAAACTTCCGGTAAAAATTTTCTACAGCGTTTCTAACAAAACCGTTATGGAATCGAACATTTTAGACATCAATCTTTCCACTGCGGCGAAAAAAAAAATTGAGACTTAAATTCCAGTGTTCTGTCCATTAAAGGGTAGCCACCGTATCAAGATACCGCCACCGGTAGATATTTGCGGCTATTCCCTCATTGCAAATAAAAAGTTGATGGATTTGAGTTTGAATTAGAATTTTATGTCCGTGAGCTATACAAGACGAAGAGATGTGGTTGTAAAAGCCTTTGGATCAATTTTCATCTCCCGGTCAAGGGAATTCGGAGCCGAAAAACCAGAAATGTTCGATGGCTTTGAGGGAATGGAATGTGCATTCACTGCATTAAAATGGTCATGAGAGCTAGAATTTAAGCATAACCTGATTATTGCATTTCGCTCCACATATATTAAATTATAAACCCTCGAACTTTGAGCTCATTCAGTGCAGTAAATAATTTTAAAATGATTTTTTATTATCAATATCGAAAACAACTGTCTCGTCTGGCAACCATTGGGCGCGGACGTCACAACGAGAGACCATCACTATGATGTCTGCTATTCGGGGCATTTTTCGATGCACGCCGTGAACATTGGTCACAGAGAGCATTATTTTCTTCTGCGAAAATATTTTATTCACATATTCTTTTTTTCGTTGCCAAGCCTTCACTATAATATGCGACCTTAGTGATTCTCGAACTTGTTTTTAGCTTTCTTTAGAGATTGTCGAGGAGGCCGAAATGGATGGGTTCATGCTGAAATATCTAGGTATACAATATGAAGCATATTATTCTTAAGTTATGAGAGTCCGCTTGTTGAGCAACAAGCGCTCCCGCATATAAAAAGGTTCATGTCTAATGTTTCCTTCCGCATGTGCGCGAAGAAAGGACGAAGGGTTAGCGTTGTGCTGCTCATTAATGAGCTACTGCCCGTCGCTCTATCGATCCAAAAATTAAGATCAAATCCCAAACAAGCACATGCTTACTCGAGAGCATACATTGCGACATTAGACAAGAAAACAAAACTTTTGAACGAAGCGGTACCTCTTGACTTTCTGTTAAATGCGCGTGTTAATAAGACTTAATTATTTGCGGCTTATAAAGCATTTTTGCAAAGCTATGTTCAGTCTGCCCTCGGCCAACACACAACATGTGCCGCTGCCACAGCTTCAATCCCGCATTCGCAAAACCCCAACGTGAGATAATATTGCTCTTCACTGACCGCTCACAACAAGAGGCCTCCCATCCGCCGCCGTCTCCGTTTCGCTTCCTCCGCAGCTGCGCGCGCGACCGCGACCGACTGCCGAGCCTCACCTTGCGTTTTTCTAGTGCTTGTCCAGCAAATGACTCGTGAGTGCTGCAACGTTACCATACACCATTTAATATTTAGAGTGTGAGCCCTAAACTCCCGCATGAATGCGCCGTTTCGCGTATTACGGCTGGGCCTCCAGCGTGTTTGTTTTGATATATAGCCTTTGTAATGACTGCATGTATGCGGCTCGTTCGCACGGCATGAATTGCAAGCTGAGTTATTAATACCGCAACTAGCCACTTCTTTTCGCACCGTTTGCACCTTTATTACACCTTTATTAACGAAACCCTTTAATGGCTCATGCTGTCGTGGACAGAATGTGTCCTGCTTTTGCGGCTTTCAGATTGGCCGAGACGGGATTACGTCATAGAGGTCTCGACCAATCACAGAGCACCACCACAGTATACGCGAATGCGTGCCTTATATGGCCATATGTCAATAAATGCACACTTACTAATTAATGAAGTAATTCCAAAATGGGGTAATTAAGCAATATACTAATTGATAATTCAATGACTGGTAAATTATCAACCTAGTGATTTTTTAGTTAACTAATTACTAATAAGTTTCAGTGCATAGCAGAATGCGGCACTCGGGCTTTCGCCTTTCACTAGTTTAGTCGCTGAAGTACCCTGTAATTTTTATTTGTCCACAAACAACAACTGCGCTGCAAGAAGCGCCGGGATGCTACGTTCCCTGCCTGCGTCGGGTACCCACCTTTCACACGAGCGATGCCGGCTGCTGCCGACTGCGCTCGCCAGACAAGGTCACATCGACGGTTCCCGCTCAATGTGCACACGTTCTGTGATGTAAGCAGTCATCGATTTGGGGTCGCTACTGACGGAACTTCGCTCGATGGCCACATACAACCACTAAAGCTTGTAAATGCGCACTCCGTAATCGCCGAAATGCTAGACCCGTACCCCGCGTACTCATGCGCTGATTCCTACTCTAGCCGGACAGGCCGGCAGTTCGGCGTCGACAAATATGTATGGTCAAGGTCATTGCTGATGAGAAGGGGAAACGCATAAAGTGTAGCTGCTTGTTTTCCTTTTTCTAATACGGCTAAGCTACAGACAAGCGTGACAGTTCAAGCCGTTAACTCATCGGGTGTCAAGTTCTCGGTCCGATCCGACCAAAACAGATCAGGCGACCGTCCGCTGATAAGTTCCGTCGGCGTCGCGGGGCCGAAAACCTCATACTTTGGTGATAGGCGACCGTTGGTCGTGCTGGGCTCGTCGCCGATGTAATGCGGCAGATCAGTGCGTCGATAAGCTACGGAACCTAACCGCGCAGCCCACTGACTGGGCCCGTTCATTATTCTGAAGAAAGCATGCTTTACGCTATATCGCATTAGTGGGGTAACATCTTCATCAAGCACTTCAGCATAAAGGATGGTCACTGTGCCAATCGCCCACAAAAAGAAAAGAGACATATCCTTTAATATTGCAGCCTGCATTGCAGACGATGTTCCGCCGCGTATTCTCTTGTGACGTCACATAAACATTTTAAAATGGTGGTCGCCTCTCGGTAGGAGGAGCTTCTCGATTGCGATTTATATCGCGTTTTAGTAATATGCACCGCGCGCTAAGCACTAAAACTTTGCCAGTAGGATCATAGACCTGTATATTATTTACAGAAGTATAAGACGGTAATACATCGAACAGCCCTTTTATCGCCCCTTTTCTATCAATTGACACACCAACCATGCACGACATTACGAAAGAGATGGAGGAGAGTGAAAGACTGGAAGAAAGCGACGCTACAGTGTACACTTTATTAGATGTTTAAGCAGCACGTGCGTATTTTTTCTGCATGGACGTCGAATGCTCGGTTCAACCCAACCGCGGTACCGATCGGAAGGCAAGCATAGCGGCGTTCTTATCATGCTTGACTCCGTTTAGCTGCTTCGAGGTAACTGGAGCGAAAGCCGCAACAGCGATATGCGCTGAAGTTTTGCAATAAACTGGGGAAGTCGACTACCGAAGCACTTGTCATGTTCGAAGCAGTGACGCTATATGCTGACTGCGGGCGTGAAAATGGAACAAAGCATTTACATTCGACCGCTCAGGCGTCCAGATCAGCAACGGTCCGGCCGGCCGCTCACGGCGGCTGCGAAAATTGATAGTATGCGTATTTTAATTAGAACCAATCTGCGTTTAAGTGTCCGTGTGATTGGAGAAGAAATAGGGATTTTATAACTGAGAGACAAGTAAGAAAGCCGAAGGTACACACCAGCCTTAAAAAGAAACCTCGTGGGTGAATTTACGTCGGATGGGCGCACTCAATGGCTTTAAAGTACGTGCGATGGACCCGGTGTGATTTTCTTTGGGATACGTCGGAAAGGCCGAATGGATCCTGGAAATACTTTCAGGGGAACGGTGGACAGACTCAATCAGGACACAGTATACGTCTGACGGACTCGACGCGTATTATTCCGAGATATACTTCAGTAACGCCAAGAGGTACCGGGATCTCCGGATTTTCTGTCGTATAGTAGCCAAATATAGCCAAATCTAAGTGGATACGAGGTGCAAGTAAATGAAATGTGAAATTACTACTGTACCGAAATATCCTGGTTAGATCTCGACTTCTGGAGGCTGCGGATGGAGGCGAAACAAAGAGGCGTCCGTGTGCTGTGCGATGTCAGTGTACGTTAAACTATCCCCAGGTGGTCGAGATTACACCGGAGCCCTCCAATACAGCACCTCTTTCCCTGTTTCCGCTTTCGCCTCCGCCCTACTTCCTTACCATACGGCGCGGGTCAGATGTCCATAGGACAAGATTGTCCACAGACTACGTGATTGCACGATATGTTTACGTGAGTTAGACCGCGGCAGGGTGGCAAGTAATCCCAGAGCGCAAGAGCATGTAATCGGTGTCGATGACGGCTAGCCCATGGCCCGCACATTCGCTCATTTGGTCCTCGTTATCCTGATGCTTATTGTCTGCAATGGTAGTTCTGCAGTTTGGTTCTTCAATTGCCTCACTTCTATCCGTGATAAGATGCGTCAGGTATTGCCGTTGTGCCGCTTTCTGCTCGTAGTCTTATTTAAATGTCCTTCGCGGTGCTGCAAGTAGTACATACAAGCGGCGCTGAGAAAGCTAGGTACCAAACCGAGCATCGCGTCACGACTGGAGGTGTAGGCACCGGTGTGTGCTTTTCGTGAGAGTGCTGTGATGAGTGCGCCGATGTCCGGGTGGACATTTGCGTGTACATTTATCATCGCCGATGTTCCACATGCATATAGTGCTTATTAAGTGCAGTGATGCATTCAAAAACGTCGCCTACTGATAACGTCATGGGCATTTGTCGACACTCGCTCTGCAACAGTCAGGTGAAAAAAGTAATCGACAGTTTGCATCATACTGGAGTACAAAATTTCAAATTACACACCTATTGTTTACAGTTTGCGTGTTTGAACCTTAGAAAAGTGGTAAGCCACTGCCTTAACCTGGCCTTGCCCAAAGTTGTTAGGAACGCACATAGAGTAGTTTTCGCATGTTAGAGTCGACAGAAACATTAGTGCGCAGCCCACACCGCCGTGGTGCGAATTACTACGCATTTTAAATGGCTCAGAAACGATATGTTAGCTGCCAAGTACAACAGTTGCCTAAATGTTCAGGCTTTGTACTATTTTTCAATATCACTTTGTCATTAATAATGAAACAAATGTATTTTACGTGTTAATGATTAGGGATTTTTCAGCATACATTGTAAATGTTTGAAGTTTTAACCTAATTACTGTTATTAATTAGTAATTAGTTCTTAAAGGTAATTATTTTTAACTTTATTACCTACACCTGAACAAGGGCACTACCATCGCTTTCCTGGAAGAGCTAGCGGGCACCTAAGGTGCCTTCACCCTTTCCTGAACCTGAAGATGATGCACCCAACCGAACCAAGCAGCCCACATTCGATACCAACGAAGCACTACCCCGAGGCAGACAAGATTTGATTCACACCATTCTTCAAAGCTGCAGCGAGTAATTTTCTTTCGCGTCGAAAGTACGGCAAGTTTCGTTGGCAAAGCATCGCATCATCCCAGACGAACACGCCCAACCGCTTCGTCAAATGCCCTACCGTATATCGCCGAGAAAACGCTAGGCCATATGCGATCAAGTTGAGGAATGCTTCCTGATGACGTAATCCAGCCATCAAAGAGCCCCTGGAACCAGTCTTTTGGTGAAGAAAAAAAGCACACTTCGCTTCTGCGTCGATTGCCACCGCTTGAACAAAGTAACAATAAATTACGGACGATTTGCATAGTTAATCAAATGCGAAGTAGGTGCGTACCACTGCTTATCCCTGCTATACATTTATATCGCTTGCAGTCGCGCAGCCCGTTGTCCTGGAGTTTCTACCGAACGTTTGTTCCTCTTAGCTACGGTATCCGTTTCACGGGGACGCTCAGTGTCTTGAGCAGTTTGTTGAGGACATTCGGAACGTTTCCTTTTTTTATGTGCTTCTAAATTCTTGCAACGTTCAGCTGCAATATCAGAATATGTAGACTGATGATCCCGCTGCCTTCGTAACCGTTGCACTTCACGTCGAGCATGGCGAACCTGCGCTGCAGTGCCAAACAGCCCGGATTTAACCATTGCGACGCGAAGCAAACGCACGGCGCATCCGCGTCCTCAGCTTTCCTTAAACCATCTTTAGAATTGAACGAAAACAGGCACAGGTACCGCTTTTTAATGCACTGCTCTGCGGCCGAAAGGTGTGGGGTGGGATCATAGGGGAAAAGAAGAGAGAGGGAAAAGCGCTTGAAGGCGAGCGCCAGTTAAGGCGCGGAGGTAAGCACAAGCTGCTTCAAGACGCACGAGCGGCTCGGAGCCGGAGCACCGCGCGTGAACGTCTGCTGTCCTTGAAGGCTGAGGAGTATATTATGCGAGGGAAGCGATGCCGAAGTTGAGGACGCGCGAGCGACCCACGACTGCTCACTCCTGTGTAACACAAGCTTGTGAAATGCTACCCAGTGACGGCTGCCACACCCGCAACAGACACACCCCTCTCTCACTGTCTTACTCTCTCACTGGGTGCATCTATGCAGCCGCTCCGCCCTCTCGGTGTTAAGTCGCGTCGCCAGTTTCCCTTCCTCCTCTTCAAGTTCACGGAGAGACGGATAGACAGAGAGAGAGATGGAGAGCGGCTTCTGCATCAGCTGTATGGCTGCTCCGCCTCCTCAATACTTAACCGCGCGACGCGCGCTTCGCCACATTCTCTTTCTCCCTTTCAAGTTCACGAAACGAGAGAGAGTGAGCGGCTTCGGACAAACATCGGCGAAATGATTGATTGCAGCTAGCAGTGCTATGCACTAAAAAGAATGTCTACCCGGTCCCTCGCATCGATGACACTCTAGACCGTCTCTGCAACGCTAAGTATTTCTCTTCCATGGTCTTGCAGACCGGGTACTGGCAAATTGAGTTCGACGAAAAGGGGCACGAGAAGACGCGTTAACCACACCAGACGGGCTCTTCAAGTTCAAGGTAATGCCTTAGACCTTTGCTCTGCAGTAGCTACGTTCCAGCGAGTGGTGAATACTTACCGTTCTAGCTGGCTTCAAGTGGCAGATCTGTCTGGTATACTTAGGCGACGTCGTTGCCTCCTTTTGGAACTTTGAAGACCACCTACGGAGGTTTCGGACAGTGTTCGACGCAATCAAGTCATCAGGTGTAACGTTAAATCAGAGAAATATCACTTCGCCTTCATTATGTAAACAAGGAAGGGAGTTCGTTCGGACCCGCAGAAGACCGCTGCGATGACTTAGTATCCACAGCCGAGTGATAAGTGCGCCAGTTCCTTGGACAGTGTGCGTATTACCGGTGATTTGTCACAAACTTTTTGCGTATCGCCAAACCTTTGATGCAACTTACAAAAGCATACGTTCCATTTGAATGCAAAACACTGTAATCGGGCGCCTTCGAGGAACTTGAGTGGCGCCTACAGTCTCCTCCTGTCATAGGGCACTTTAATGAAAACGCCCAAACTGAAATTCAAACAGACGCAACCCGCGTGGGCCTAGGTACCGTCCTTGTTCAGAGGAGTGCCGGTGCGTAAAAAGTTATCACTTGCGCTAGCAGGTCCCTCTCAAAAGCAGAAGCAAATTACTCGACGACCGAGAAAGAATGCCTGGTGATAGTTTGGATCACATCCAAGTTCCGTCCGTACCTTTGCTGTTGACCATTAAAGTTTCTAAGCGATCACCATGCGCTTCGCTGGCTTACCAATTTTAAAGACCCCTCTGGCCGCCTCACCCGATGGAGCCTACGTCTTCAAGAATTTGTCGTTTTTGTAATCTACAAGTCTGGATAGAACCTTTCTGACGCTGACAGCTTCATGAAGGGAACCTGTCTCAGAAGCCGGAAACCCGGCAAACGCTTTGTGGTGGTGGAATGACCTTGGGGACGAGGGCCGCACATTCGGCTAAGAGCAAGTGCTCGGAGAACCCGTAAGGGAGCTCAAATCAAATTGTCTGTCAGTCAAAATCCTACGTTGCCCACATTCCCCTCCAAAATCCTATAACCCTATCTTCATTCCTTCTTCCCCTATAACATATCCCTTCCATTACTTCCCAGAGGTCTCCCCGGGCCCGCTTCCTCGGCTGTGGTTCGCTTTAGTAGCTCTCCCCCATTATATCTAATAACTTCTAATCAAAAACCATTCTCCAAAGGACCTATTCATTTATATCTCTCATCTTCATCTACCCGCTATACATATGTGTTGTGGGAGGAGTCTGTCTATAGACTCCAACATACTAAATGCTTATCCCGAGCCCCTTTTCATGCTCCTCCGAAAGAAGACTACGATACCTTCTTGTAATCGGTAAGCGCCAGCAGCTTCGCACAATAGTAGCGCTCAGACGATGAGTTGAAACACTTAGCCAATTATCTGGAATGCAAGACGGCTTCCCCGCCTACTTTGTTCAGGCGTCATTTGCCGTCGTTCGCATCAAGCAATGACATCCTCGTGAAGAACTTCACACGCAACAGGTCAGCGCAGCTTCTGTGCCTAAAATCCTCCAGAAAGAAATTCTAGACACATTTCATGATGAACAGACAGCAGGGCATCTCGGGTCTACGTGCATGTTGCAGCGAATCCAGGAAAAGTGCTACTGGTCACGGTTGCCTGCCGACTTAACCCGTTACCTGAAAACATACCGTTAGTGATATTGGCACAAGGCGCCCCAGATCAGAGCTGCCGGGATACTGCACCCCACACCACCCTCGAATAGGCCCTTTCAGCAAATTAAAAAGGATCTCCTCGTCCCCTTTTCAACTTTATCTGCGGGTGGCAAGTGGGTCATCGTGGCCAGTGGCTACCTTACCCGCTACGCCGAAGCCAAAGCCCTGCTTTTGGTACCGCAGAAGTCGCCAAGTTCTTAGCAGAACGCATTCCACTGCGACATGGCACCATGAAGTGCTCGTCACGGACAAGGGAACATCCTTTACGGCGAAGCTCGCACAAGCCATCTTGACCTACAGTCATACAAGCCACCGAAGTACAACATACTATCAGGAAATCTTCAGAGGCTGCATATTGCCACCTCAGGTTAACAGAAAAAATTCTTAAGTGTCCTTGAAATTGATCCGCTAACTTACCACACGACACCTCTTTTATTACAAACAGTATACTTCCAATAACTAAGTTTTATGACTACCGCTTAAGCAAGATATAAAAGACAAGGTCTCAAACAACACATCTTTCCTTTGTCATTTTGCAATAACGGAATATTGTGCAAGGGAGTGTAAAACTTGCAGAAGGTCGTATGGTGAGCAGACATTAGCAAATAGACTACCTTGGCTTTTATTGCGAAAGCAATACTACTTGTACTTTCAAGCCTTTGCCGTACCGTGGCGGTGCCACCATTGACCTTTCGCGTGACCTCTGTGTGACGTCACGCCGAAGAGCTGGGCGACCATCTCGAGCCATCTGCGAGTAGTGGCGGCGCCACCACCGGCTCCCGCGCTGTCCGCCAGGAGCGCAACAGGTGTTGTGACGTCACGCCGAAGAGCTGGACCAGCTGGACGACCATCTCGCGCCGTCTACGAGTAGTGGCGGTGCCTCCGCCGGCGGTTTAACATCTGCTTCGACGATGCCACCTACCGCTAGGGAAGCTCGTCGCAATGAACGTAAAGCCTGTTTCACATGCAAGCGAAAACGCTAGCGATTTCTGCCGCGGCGGCGCCAAAACCTGCTTGGAGCGGCGGGGGCAGCTTCTGCGGCGCGAGCGGCGAGGTTCGGGAAAGTTGGAATCCCATCGCCGCGAACGAGCGGCAGCACCGCTTGTCAACCAATGAGACGGTCCGCGCGTTGCCACGTGACCAGTGTGAAACTTGCGCGGGAAACCCTGGAAATGAGGCTGTATTTATTTCCTCGCGTGCTGCTGGTGGGGCTGGAAAAAATGTATATAAACAATAAAAAGTAATCATGATTTAATTCTTAAAACGCAAGATTTGCATTTATTTATACAAATGTTTAGAAGAAGTGACGAAATCATATTTAAAACTGAGCTTGTTCGTTCTTGCAAGCCACCGAAACCGACTGCGAGCGTGCGTTGTTTGCTAGCAACGTTGGTTTTCGCAGCGATGAAAATCGCGCTGACGCGACGCGTCTGAAACGAAGCCTCGCGAAAAGCTTCGCAGCGCCGCGCCGCTGTTCGCTCAGTTCGCTCAATCGCTTGCATGTGAACCGCGCTTAAGAGACAGCAGCGAGCTACAGAGACGCAGAGACAGAGACAGCAGCGAGCTACAGCGAGCTACAGATTTCAGCCACGCGCGTGTGCTTCTACAGTGTTTCAGGGTATGCTAGTCACCGTTCGCTGTTTTATCTGGATCTTTTTCGCCGCCTTTAAATTGAGCACTGATCAGTGAAACTGGGATTAGTTGATCGACGACCGGCGAGCATGCTTGTCGCTTTCGCCGCCGTCGATTGCTTGGTTCTTTTGCGGGCGCAAGTCAGTCCAATAAAGAGTCGCTTTAGCGGATTCTCAGTCTCTTTGTTTGTTGTTAGCGAACTTGCAACCATCACGTGAGAGTATTTATCGTGCAACTGCATGCTTCATTTGAGAGCGCGCGGACGTATTACACTTGATGTTGTATATGCATCAAAACGCAAGAGGAACGATATCTAAAGGACAAGTAGGTGGCGTAAACTAGCGCTTATTTTACACACATTGGAAATCCATCTGAAAGTGCCGAAAAGTTAAGAAAATAAAAGAACAATGTGATCAATTGTGGAATTGCACAGGAAGTACCTAGCGAGCTCCGCCGAGCCAGTCAATGCACTCAGGTACCCGACTGCACGAGCACCTCAGGGTAGACCAGCTGTGGTAACTCGGTAAATGGGTGGTTGCATCAACGATCGCTTGCGTGGAACACTGTAAAATTTCTAAAGTCAGCTTATACAACGAAATGTGCAGCGCAGATTTTCTACCGCGTACCGAAGCCCCCGGAGCCACATATCTTCCGCGAAGCCTATCTTCCGCTCTTCTTTTGAAGCAGGGACAGTTGAGTCGGGTCACGCTAACCTCGAACATAAGGGGTTTTAAACTTCATGTACGCAAAATTCAACGACAAGACAAAGATGCAGGTTGATCATCCGTTTAGTCTTCCCCTAAATACCACATAACATTGGTGTTCGTAGGAAAGCGGATCATTCGCGCTTCCGGTTTTCCGGTTGTGCACTCATGTAATGTGGTGCAGCGGGCCTTCACCTCGACAGGCTCGCCGCTGTAGCAGCGTAGGTATCTATATTGGATTCAGCATGCCTTTTGTCATGGCTTTGAGGTAGAATCTAAAGGACTTCCTTTAGATTAGGGATTTAAAAACAAATATTTTTTCTGTCTGCATGGGAAGAACTAGCATGGCATTCCATTTAGATTACAACGTATATATTCTGGATGGCCGAATGTTCTGCACTGCGAGGTGTGTGTGTAGTGCCGGCGCTCTCTCTTCAGAGGTCTGTGAATAGTTTGCTTATATTATGGGCAGATTGAATTGATAGTTTAGTGCAAAGCGAAAGCTGCTCGTTAATGAGTGTATCTCGACGCTGGTGCGCGCCGCCTCGCCTTTAGCTGTGTGCATGACAAGCGATGCTCGCTGCACACAACCGTGAGTGAAGACCGTGCTCTTGACTGTAATTGCAGAAACGCAGCTACGTTAGAATAGGTGAACCTTCTTCTCACTAAGTGTCACCGAGGCTAGCTGAGCTCAAGTGGGAAATGGGTAAGGTTCATTCACGCGTTGCAAACGGAATGCAGACATACGTACGTTCGACATGCATTTAGCCATGAGCAGTGCTTAAAGTCTGACTCCATCGCAGGGTCGTCTCTAGTGATTCAAGCACAAGTGGAAAGGGAAATAAAGAGAGAGAGAAAGCGGCTGATGCCTGCTTCGCACAGCGTTTTATACAAAGGGCAGGAATTATTTTTCTTCTCGGATTTTAGAAAATATGCTAATGGCCTATTAATAAAACTAACTGAGAAGCTGCCGGAAAAACAGAGAAGGAATGTTCTGACAACTACTGACAAGAATAAAAGATGGCAGCCTGCTTCGTATTCATGCAATCCTTGTACATTCAAGCGCAGAGCGGTCTCAGACCCCTCTTAAATAATGTTGGGGGGTCTGAGACCCCCCTGACTTTAAGCCCTGGCCATGAGCCTATATTACCGTCCACTGAATCTTCACGAGAATCGAAAGGTTACATCGTTACGTATTATAAGACACTTCGAAAAAGAAAACGAATCAATCATTTTATTGAGCCATCGAAATCTCTTTCCGACTGGCAAACTGACGGCGTGCTGAAACACCAGTCTCCACCTACACACAGGCGAAGGGAACAAATCAATCAAAATATTCGTTTTCTTTTAGGATTGATGTATGCCTACGGGTTTTTCTGATTCCCTTTTGGAAGAAACTTCATTGACCTCCTGGCATTGCCTTGGCGCTGTTATGTAACGTATATGCCTGACGTTTGCACCTGTTATTGCATGGTGCTGGTGGTGTTTTTTAAATTAAACGTTTTAGTTTTGACTCTACTTTTTATTCGATATACTGACCGTGCTTTTGCTATGACGGTAACTAACGGATCTGTCAGTTTTCTGATTTTTTCCTGAGGCTTTTTCTTCCTTGGGCATCTATATTTGATAAATTGAATACAGTTTTGGCAGTGATTGTGCTTGCCGATTATTGGTCTTGTGCGATTTTGAATAATAAAATAGAACCTGTTTTTTCAATAAAAATTGATTTGTATTCTGCGCTAGTCCTTTTCTTCTTGTGTCTTGTCTTCCTTGTTTCCTTCGCGTTGCAACTCTCCATGATGCCTCACCGACTGGCACACACGAAGATATACTTATCAATGCTTGAATCGTCCGAGATGCGACTAAGATAATTTTAAAGCCACGTCTCGGCGGCACTGAGAATGAGCAAGGTCGTTCTGTGCGTTACAATCACCGTGATAAGGCCGCGCGCTGGCAGCTGCTGAAAACAACAGCAAATAAAACTTTCAGTAGATCGCGGTGCTATTTATTATTTCCAGCTGCATACAATGTCCCCTCGTCAGTCTTTGGAACTGGGCCTGGCAAAGTGTTCAGGGCTGTAGCACCGATAGTACAAGGCGTCTTGCCGCCTCTGTTCAGGCTTCTCATCGCCGCTCCTTCATTTAGTCTGGGTAATACACCATACACATCGGTCAACTCGCTAAAGATAGAAACTGCAGCCGTGCGATACAAATAAAGCATCTACCTTCGTGAAATTGTCGTGACCCTCTAACGGGAAGCTGACTAACCCATTGCCGAGAAGCTTACCAAGCTTAAAGCGGCCGCGGGCGGTGGCTGACGCACGTGAAACTTGCTACAAGGATTTAGTGTCTTATTAAGTGATTTTGCTAATTTCTCTTCGAGATGTTTTTTCCTTTGGGTTGAGGGTCTTACACCCGGTAGTTACTTGAAGTGCCCCTGTGTATTTTTTCGGTCGTGCAGATCTAAATCCCCATTGAAAAACAAATACCTTCTTTTGGCGAAATATACGAGATTCACTAACCCCTTACGGAAGAGTTGTCACTAAGTCCTTGGCCGTGTAAGCATGGTGATCATTGAATCCCTGTCCCACATATGAGCCTGTTTCACTGGTAACCTTTTTCCGACCGAAAAGTCATTGAAGCAGGTACAGCAGGGACATTGTTCGATGACACGCTGTAAAATCCTGGCTTCATGGTGAAGAAGTGATTTGTAATGCCTTTAACTTTCGTGTCACTTCGTAAATGCTTTCTGGTTGTAGATTGAGCCGAGAGCATAAGTTAGTGGCCGGCGAGGAAATCTTTTCGACGGCGGAGTTGAAATCTTGTCAGTTGGTATGTGTTCCTGAAAAATAAACCAGTCAAAAGACAAAAGACAGAGAAAAGACGAGGCACACGCATCGACAGGGCTAACAATGTGCGTCCTTTTGCTGGTGCCTTTTTCAAGGTGAGCAACGTTTAGAGTCGAGCGTGTACTGGATGTCTTAGGTTTGTAGTATTTCATTTTGGCGCAGAAGAAACATTCTCTTGAGATGATTACTGCTAGTTTAAAAAGGGTCATATCTCCGCAGAAGGTTGTTAGTGCTACTAAAAGCACTGGAATAAGTCATTTCAAAGGAAGGTGGTCGCTCAGTGTTAGTTGTCAGTCGTGTTCTAAATATGTCGGATTATCTTAGACTGGCTGTTCGCAGAAAAGCCTCATTCATGACGTTCGGAAGATGGTTGCTAAGAACTAGGCCGTGTTTTCTGGAAGTTTGTGATACCATTTTAGTTATCGGTTCTCATAATGTCGTTATAGGGTGCTGTCAGAAACTGCTATCTATTTTTCAGTCCAAGCCTCATCTGCACTCCGCGCAACATTCTTTTTATGTAGGCCCTGCCACATGCCCAAAAAAGACAGCCTAGTCGATTCTTTTGTCGCCATTAGAGCTGGCCCACATCAGCACACCATGTGGAAGACAAAAATACACCGGAAACCGTAGCTTGTGCTATTCGGTGCGCACGTCACGCTATAGCGTTAAAAGTACCCGTTCCACTAATGTCGCGCAATGAGCATTTTCAGTTGTCGTGACCTCGGAAACTTTTTGTCGACATCCTCTTACTGGCGCACGCGTGTGATTTTATTTGTTATGCTCTTTGAAACTCCCACCTGACATTACGTCCGCGCCTCCTTGGCCATTCTTGGTCTACCTCTAACGCGAATAAGTAGGAAACTGTCTTTCAAGTCGCACAGGGTTTTGTCGCGGCTGTGCTCAATTCACTGGCACATGTAAAACTATGAATATCATACACAGGACAGCTAATTAAATGTGACTTTTTTGGCTGTAAGGTTAGCGCAGAGATTTCTTTTGAAAAACTGAAAGTGCCTGTTAGTCAATATAGTCACGTTGGAACTCAAGGTAGCAGTCTGAGGAGTCGCTGACAGGTCTGTGAAAACTGTGCCGACAAACACTGAAGAACTCTGTGGCGGCGATAGCAACTAATTTGTGCTGCAGTCGCAGAAGAAAAACATCGCCGTCGCTCTTGTAGCGCGTAATTTAAATCTGTCAAAAAAAAAAAAAAAACTTGTAGAAAACGACTTAGACTCAACCACTATAATCTTGAACAGCACAGAGTCAGTTGCGTGCGGCTTCCATCATTGCGGATAAGCCTGGTCGTACCTCGAGCCACAAACAAAGCGCTGAAGCCGCATGACGAGAGATTCAAGCCTACAGTAAAAGACAGTACAAAAGTTGGCGGCAATGTATATCGGAAAGCTTCGTTTGTGCACGCCTTTTCGAGTGCAATAAAACAATAAAAGAGGAAAAAATGCACAGACAAGCGAAATCGATGCTCTACCAATTAATGACGGTCGTTTTCCCCAATCCCGCTCTTATATTTATTTACTAAGCATATACTGGTCAATGCCCACTGGCGATTGCTACAGGAGTGGGTTCATATACTTTAGATATACAATTAAAGTGTTAAACTGGGCGTGTTGGTACATCTTGAACAAATATATAACAGCGCAAAGAGACAAGGACGAGGTGCCGTCCTTGTCTCTTTGCGCTGTTATATATTTGCCAAAATAGAAGCCTGGGCGAGTTGGTATGTATACATTCTAAAACAGCGCAAAAGAACAGGGACGAGAGAACGAAACGTGCAACACGAGCGCTGTATTGTACGTTTCGTTCTCTCGTCCCTGTTCTTTTGCGCTGTTTTAGACTGTTATATATTTGTTTTAGATATACAAGTCTATATTCAAACCAGCTGAACCAGTATATCATCGGATCAAGCAGGAACTCTACAATCAGGTATGTAATGAAAAGAATTGCAAAAACATTGTTATTGGCGTGTGCATAAAAAGCATTATTACACAATGGCCATCGAGTGTGCTTTTGTGCAAGGGCTATCCAGTATCCTTAAGGACAGGTGAACCGCATTTGGTGTCATCATGTTTTATTGAATTTACCACATGTTATTTATTCAAGCGAGCCCCAATTGCCTGAATATGCACTCAAAGCGCCTATTCACGCAGTCGTTCTAGAACTGAGTTTAGCCATATAATATAAGAATCAAGTGTACAACCAGTATATGATCCAAACAAATTTGCATATATTCAAGAAAATGAAACGCGATACCATGATGAAGATCTACAAGAAGGCATCAATTTTAGCTTGTTGACAGCAGCGACTCCCTAGAGAGCGTAACAAAACTTTCCTGTGCATCCTGCGACATTACAAAGCTGTCCAGTGCATTCCATTCACGCTAAGCCCGTGGCAGAAAAGAATAATAACATACGTTGTTGGTGCAAGAGTACCCTTTGATCGTATAGTCATGCTTGTGTCATGTTGCAATAGAACGGCTGAAAATGACATAAGGGACAAGATTTATTTTCAGCGCATTATGAGCTAGCAGATATAAGAATTTGATTTATGCAGGGTTGCGCGGCCTGATAGTGTGGTCAGGCCTTTGTGTGAAAGCAGCTCCTTGGGAGAGTCAGTGCGCTGGTACTTGTAGATAACGCGAGCCGCTTTCCATTGCACCGACTCGAGCATGACTATATATTTAAAAAAAAAAACGGGTACCACACGATGTTCACATATTCTAGAATTGGACGGATGAGAGCCTTGTATGCGAGCAGTTTGATTTCTTGAGTGAAGTAATGTACGACGCGTTTTAGAATGAATACTGTCTTCACTGCTTTTTTGGTGATATGCTGCACATGAGCATTGGAATCGAGGTCTTGTGTAATCGATACACTCAGGTATTTCTTTTTGGTTACAGTGTCTAGAAAGACGTTGCCACAGTCATAATACAAGCTAAGCTTCGACTTTTTTTGTTTTTGTTACCGACATGAAAAGTTTTTTTTTTTTAAGTTGATAAACATTTGCGAACTATTGCACCACATCACGACGCTGTTGAGCGCCGTATTCGACTTTGCTTGGTCTTCGGTAGTGTTTGTTTGCTGATAAAGCACGCAGTCGTCTGTGAACAATTGTATGTTGACATCCACGTGGTGCGCTATGTCATTTATAAAAACATAGGAATAAAAATGGTGCCAGCACAGAACCCTGCAGAACACCAGATTTAACCGGGATGGTGTCAGAAACGTGGTCATACTGCACAAACTGCCGGCGTTCGTACACGTAGTCGGCTACCCATCTGACGACGAGCCCATCAGTGCACAGTTAAGCTTTAAGAACAATTTAGCGTTTGACACTCGACTCAAAGCGCTGAAGTAGTCCAAAAAATTGCATCTATTTCATTTGGTTCTTAATGCCCTGTGCAGGTCATGAAAGAGTACGACAAGTTGGGTAACAGTAGACTGACCACTTCTGAGCCCGTGCTGGTTGGGATAAATCATGTTTTTGGCCTTTTTATTGGCCTCGGCATACTCTTCAGGAAATTTTAATATGGTATGCTCTAACATTTCGGAACAAGTGCATGTGAGAGAGATTGGCCTGTAATGGCAGGGGGACTTTACATCTCCTGATTTATGAATGAGGACTACTTTCGCTAATTTCCATTCAATTTGAGGGCGGCTGTCCTGAATTGATTTGGAATATATAAAACAGAGGTGCTGACTAACTGGCTCTGCATATCGCCTTAGAAAACAGTTTGGTATATCATCCGGACCGCAACTCTTTTTGGCATCTACGTTTAGTCACAAAGAAATGATTCCAGGTACAGTTATAGTGGGAGCCACCAACAGATGCATGGAATCATTACTGCGACAAGTTAGTGTCCCTAAAATGCTATTCTCGGCCGTAAAACCAGATTGAAATTGGCTGTTAAAGGAGTCAGCCTGTTTTTTTACCGTCTACATCAGAGCCCCCAGGAGCACTGTATTTATCACTGATGTAGTTCAAAAACTTACTCGGCGATTCTTGGAAAAAAACTGCTGAGCGTATACTGGTGGGAAAACGTTTTTTGGCCTCAACTACCTTCCTCTTCACTGAAATCGTTAGTGCGCATATATTAATGCTTAGTTCTGAATTCGCATGTTGCCTGTTCCTTTTCCGTAGCCTTTCTATTTTGCGTTTTATATAAAATCTTTCATGGGTAATCTATAGATTGTGCTCTCTTATGGATTTGCGTATCAGCGGAACGAAATATAGGATGAATGCTTCACGTGTGTTTCAAACTGGAACCATAATGCATCGACAGTTGTATGTCCCTTGGTGTATAAATTAAAACATTCTTTATATTGATGCGCGAGATAGGTCATAAGCGTTGCGTCATTGACTTTGCTGAGTACGCGTATATATTTCCTTCTAGCACGCAGACGTACCATGTTTGGCAGACGTAGCGAACAGAACCCATTTCGTTGTCAGAGATTCCTTCGGAGTCTTCTACTCTGCAGTCATCTTTTGTGAAAAGATCACTAGTAAAAACTACGTCCAGTGTAGAACTAGATGTTGATTAGTGTGTAGTAGACTCCTCGACAATTAGCCTAAGATCAAATGTGGACAAATTCACTATAGCATTAGTGGCTGTATCCCCTGCACTTAAATACTGCCAATTAACATCTGGACAGTTGAAATCACCCGCTAGCACGATCATGGAATCGTATACGTGCCTATGCATATAGTCGAATAAAGAATCTAGATAGGTGTTTTCAGCATTTTGGGGCCGGTATACTGCACCTAACTTCACTAAGCCCTATGACATTCCATTTCATACCCTCTAGTTCCTGTAACAGCACTGCTAAAATAGCTTCACTATACTAGGGTTCTAGCGTTAAACGTTGCCAGGGTCAGTTTCCAATGGCGGCCTGTCCAGCGGAGCCAGGCATTCTTAGCATCCCCTGCTGCGTCACAGGTCTGACCGCCGCCGTGGTCAGTTGTTCCGCAGCCGCTGGTGACTGAGGACCGGGATTTAATGGAACTAATTATGAGAGGCTGCGGCCAATTACTGCACCTGTGTGGCCAACTCCTGTTCTTATGAGGGAGAGTGCGTTTCCGGAGGTGTTCACCGGCATTAGGTCGCACCCCAAACCTGTTTATGCAATTCCATCAACACGCGGACTTTTTTTTTATTTTTTTTTTATCCGGTGCAGAATTGCGCGGCACCGGAATTTGAACCCCGGTCCTCTTGCATGCGAGGTGGATGTTCTACCGCTACGCCACCGCTGCTTTCATAGGGCTTAGTGAGGTTAGGAGGCCGAATTAGGCATATACTATACTGGGGGATGGGCATGTACTGTGTTATCGAGGTTTACCGGAAAGGCGACAACCAGGAGTAGGATTCCTTGTCAATACGTACATTGCGGGTAATATAGATGAATTCTTTTGTATTAACGAGAGGGTGGCAGGCATCGTAATTAGGCTTAATAAGCGGTATAAACTGAAGGTTGTACAGCCCTATACACCTACATGTAGTTATGATGACCAGGCAGTTGAAAGCTTCTACGAAGATGTACAATCAGCAATGCGAAAGGTAAAGACGCAGTATACTGTACTAATGGGCAACTTCAATGCCAAGGTAGGGAAAAAGCAGGCAGGAGACCAGGCAGTAGGTGACTATGGCATTGGTTCTAGGAATAGCAGGGGGGAGTTACTAGTTGAGTTTGCAGAGCGCAATAACTTAGGAATCATGAATACTTTCTTCAGCAAACAGAAGAACCGGAAATGGACATGGAAAAGTCCTAACGGAGAGACTAAAAATGAAATCGACTTCATAATGTGTTCAACCCCCGCCATTATGCAGGATGTAGAGGTAATCGGGAAAGTGCGATGCAGTGACCACAGGACGGTGAGGTCCCGAATTAGCCTAAATCTGAAGAAGGAACGCAACAGATTAGTAAGAAAGAAACCCATCAAAGAATTAGCAATGAGGGGGAGGGCAGAAGAGCTCAGGATCTCGCTACAGGATAGGTATTCAGCTCTAACCGAGGATGGCGACATTACTCTAGAAACAAGGAACAATAATTTCAGAGATATCATTACTGAGTGCGCGGTAGAAGTAGGCGGTAGGACAGTTAGAGAGGATACCGGTAAGCTGTCAAAGGAAATGAAAGATTTGATTAAGAAAGGCCAGAGAATGAAAGCTTCCAATCCAACAGACCGGATCGAATTGGCCAGGATATCAAAGCTAATCAATAAGCGCAAGGTGGCCGATATAAGGAAAATTGAGCATGCTGTAAAGAACGGGGGAAGCCTTAAAGCGGTAAAGAAAAAATTGGGCATAGGCAAAAACCAGATGTATGCGATAAGGGACAAGGCGGGCAACGTCATCACGAATATGGATTAGATAGTCAAAGTAGCCGAGGAGTTCTATACAAATCTCTACAGTAGCCAAAGTAGTCAGGGCCGTAATGAGATTGGCGGTAGGGAAAAACATTCAGACGTTCCACCAGTAACGAAGGACGAGGTCAAGAAAGCATTAGAAACTATGAAAAGGGGAAAATCAGCTGGAGAGGATAAGATAACTACGGATTTGCTGAAGGACGCGGGAGATATCGTGTTAGAAAAACTGGCCACCTTGTATGCGCAGGGCCTGGTGTCATGGACGGTACCGGAACCATGGAAGAATGCAAACATTATCATCATTCATAAGAAAGGGGACTCTAAGAACCTTAAAACTTACAGCCCAATCAGCTTACTCTCTGTTACGTATAAAGTATTTACTAAGGTAATCGCTAATAGAATCAGGACAGCCTTAGACTGCAATCAAGCAAAGGATCAAGCAGGTTTTCGCAAACGGTACTCTACTATGGATCATATACATACCATCAACCAGGTGATAGAAAAATGCTCAGAATATAACCAGCCCTTATACATAGTATTCATTGATTAACAAAAAGCATTTGAGTCAATTTAAACCTCGGTAGAGGCAGGCATTGCTTAATCAGGGGGTAGAAGAACCGTACGTGAAAGTGCTGGAAGGTATATATAGTGGCTGCACAGCAACCATAATTCTGCATAAAGAAAGTAACAAAATTCCCATAAAGAAAGGTGTTAGGCAAGGAGACACAATCTCCCCAGTACTATTCACAGCTTGTTTAGAGGAAGTATTCAGAGACTTGGAATGGGAGCAGTTAGGGATAAGGGTAGATGGAGAATACCTAAGTAATCTGCGATTTGCTGATGACATTGCTTTGCTAAGCAACTCGGGGGATGAACTGCAAATAATGATTGATGTCCTAGACAGGAAACGTAGAAAGGTAGGCTTGAAAATCAATATGCAGAAGACTAAGATAATGTTCAACAGCTTCGGGAAGGCACAGCAGTTTGCAGTATGTAGCGAAGTACTGGAGGGGAATATATCTACTTAGGGCAGGCAGTAACCGCTGATCCGGACCATGAAAAAGAAATAACAACAAGAATAGGATTTAGATGGAGCGCATTTGGCAAGCACTCGCAGATTACCGGTATCGCTCAAGAGGAAAGTATGCAACAGTTGCATCTTACCTGTACTCACCTATGGGGCTGAAATGTGGAGGCTAACCAAGAGGGTTCTACTTAAGTTGATCAATACTCATATGGCTATGGAACGAAAAATGGTTGGGGTAACATTAAGAGATAGGAAGCGCTCAGAGTGGGTCAGAGAAATACCTTAAGTTACCGACATTCTAGCGGAAATTAAGAAGAAATGGACATGGGCATGACATGTAGTGCGAAGAGAGGTTAACCGATGGTCGCTTAGAGTAACAAACTGGATTCCAATGGAAGGAAAGCGTAGCAGGGGGCGGCAGAAAGTTAGGTGGGCGGAAGAAGTTAAGAAGTTCGCAGGGGTCAGTTGGATGCAGCTAGCACAGAACAGGGTTAAGTGGAGAAATATGGGAGAGGCCTTCGCCCTGCAGTGGGTATAGTCAGGCTGATGATGATGATGATGATACTGCACCTACGTTTACAGAAGTGTTTTTTTTTAATGTACAGATGTGGACATAAGTAAACGGAGCACGCTTTCCCTTTCAAACTACAATGACGCCGTCTATATTGGATATAAGAAAACATAATTGCCCAAGTGAAAGCGCACTGGCGTCTACTACCGGCTGGCACATACCACGACTGCCCCTTTCAATTATACAACGCGTGAAAACGTTTATAAGGAAATAACGTGCTCCGTTACTTTTCTCCGCACCCACACTTTGCACCATACGGCTTCAACGCCTGGAACATCGGGCATTTTCGATCAGAGCAAGTGGTATTTTAAGAGCAGAGCTCCGCCCCCTCCTCTAGATTCCCTGTCTTTGCGGAGAATTGCATACCCCGGAGGGACGATTTCGTGATCTGAAACAGCTGTATGCGACCACTTCTCGGTGATAGTAAAAATATCAGGACCTAATTTGAGAAGGATAGCTTCCAGCTGCTCGACCTTATTGATATAGCTACGTGCGTTTATGTTCTAAAAGGTTATCAGTGGTGTCTGTACCTTGTTCGTTTGGGTGCATTGCTTAGTTGTCGTTTTTTTTTTTTTTTTTTTTGCACTACGATTTCTTCTTCCACTTCTACCATGGCATTAAGCTCCTCACCCCATTTGAAAAATTGTTATTTAATGCTTACTTTGAAGTCAATTAGGTACACTTCTTTTCGTTCACGGCTCTATTTTTTCATGTTCCAGTTTATTTCAAATTGCCCTAGGAGGGCGCGAGAAATCTTCACTAATGGAGTATGCGGAACCTTATAGATTTCAGCAGCATTTAAAGATGTTCACTTTATTCTTATAGTCGAGAAACTTCAATTTTACTGGCCTGTTGCAGGATTCGCCACAGTCTCGTGCTCGTCCCAGGTGTGAATTTTTTCAATGCCTGAGACGTTAACCTGCAAGATGTTTTTGAATTTATCCCTGGTTACAGTTACTTGTAGGCGTTCCACCGACTCGTTCTCTTGCTCTTTAAAACCATAGGTGACGATATTAGACCTGTTGCTTTTGTTTTCGAGATCATCTACATTCTTCAACAGTTATAAAACGTTCTGTTCGAGTTAAGTTCGTTTTCTTATTGCATTCAGACAGCTTTATTTCAAGAAGGCCAATGGCTTCCAGCTTTTTGTCGGTCGCGGCAAGTGTTTGGCTGCTTGTCGTTTGACTTTTTTATCTAATAATACATCTCGCGATAGCCTTTAACTGCTCCGCAATCAGTTCATCACCTGGGCCAAGATTTGTTTCGATGTCACCACCCAGCAGCAAAAGAGACCGCAAGAAAATGTGCACAGAGTACGACTCAATCAACGACCGGGAGCACGGCAGCAATAACAAGCACACATTGTTGCTATACGGACGGAATTTTCATTGAGTTTTATTACCTGTACTAAGCAAAGAAACGGGTTGGACTGCATTCTTGCAGTGCCGCCGTGCCCACTACAACATACGCACCACAACAAATAATATCTTATAATCACTGACCTCCTATAAGTTACACAACAGTCGAATGGGTAACGCCAGCCAAGGAAGAGGACACGACACAGCCACGAGTCGCGTTTGCTTTCTTGTGCGGTATTTCCTGTTCCGCTGTTGTTTTACTTGTAACAAGCACAAACTAGTATAGATGGGAATTCGCCTGCCCGACGCAACAAAATGGCAGCCAATTGAGCGTTTAGTCCAAATGGGAATTAGGTGAGAGCAATTTTGGTATCATGTCGCACATCATAATCATCATCAGCCTGACTATACCCACTGCAGGGCGAAAGCCTCTCCCATATTTCTCCAATTAACCCTGTTCTGTGCGAGCTGCATCCACTTGACCCCGGCAAACTTCTTAACCTCATCCGCCCACCTAACTTTCTGCTGCCCCCTGCTACGCTTTCCTTCCCTTAGAATCCAGTTTGTTACCCTAAGCGACCATCGTTTATCCTCTCTTCACACTACGTGTCCTGGCCATGCCCATTTCTTCTTCTTAATTTCCACTAGAATGTCGGTTACTTGAGTTTTTTCGCTGACCCACTCTGCACGCTTCCAATCTCTTGATGCTACCCCTACCATTTTTCGTTCCATAGCCCTCTGAGTTGCCCTCAACTTAAGTAGAACGCTCTTGATTAGCCTCCACAGTCGCAACCGACAAGAGTGTGTGGAAAACCACCGGATATTTCGATGCACAATTCCCCGCATTAACCAAGCCGCGTGAACCTGCCGGCATCACACGTTGAAGGCAACACCTTCTTGAATTGGGCTCTTGAGCCATGGGATCACCCGACGAGTAAAAACCACGGACATTGAGAGTAAAACACCGGCTTATTCCTACACAACAAAAAGTACAAGAATGTGCTAGACAGGCTTGTGGCGCTTACAGTCGGGTCCGATTCCCGAGAAACGACGCTTCACGTTAACAGTACATCACATAGCCCGACACAAAGAAGGCCAGCGGGGGAAGCAGCCACTCACGCAGGTACCGCGACGGGCTCCGTTTGGGGGCTTGTCACCGGCGCGTTTCCGCTACAGGGCCAGGATGGACGGCAAACTCCCGACTTCATCCGAGAACGTCGCGGCGGGCAGCGACGGGCAGTGACGCGCCGTCGCAACCACGGTGCCCGCCGAGAGCTTGGTAAAAGGAAGTTTTATTGCGAAATCAATACTACTCTAGTTATCAAGTCTTCAGCGTAGCGCAGTGGTAGCCACGTCTTGCCTATGTGACGCTGTGACGTCATACCCCACGTGGCACACGGGCTGGAAGGAGCTGCCAACTGGGGTATCTCGTTTCACTTGGGACGGTTATGTCAGAATCACCCTGCTAGGACCCTAGCATTCACGTTACCCCTATAGGCCACTAAGGCACATTCATACGCCTTGGTTAACGCGAGTCTTTATATGTGGGCTGAGGAAGAATAAAAAGATAAGAAAAAGAACGCTTGGTCACCCACAGCTAATGTTTTCGCTCAATATTTGGTTCAGCAGCGTTGAACCCTTGTAATTTTATTTGACTAGGTACAAATAAATTCGAAAATAAAAAACAATACTACTATTCGCCCTGATCTGATACGGGCAAGCACATGCACAGTTCCGCTGCACAGAGCATGTCAGTATGTATAGTAATGAGGGCGACACTAGACCGTATTGCAGGAAGATGAAGTAGGTCGACCACTTGTGGAAACAATTGGCTTCCCTCATTGATACCGCATCCACATACGCCAGTTCAGAGGCGAGTGTGGAGGCGCTGCGACATCGGACACATCGTTCTTTGCTGGTGGCCTTGTAAGGGCGCTGCTGCACCGCTGCCTACACGAAACAAACTTGCCACCACACAACATATTGGTGAACACTTTGTGCGAACTAGTGCGCACTTCCAGGCGGGTTACGAACATACGTGACATTAAAATGAAAAAAAAAATGCGCTACACTGTGCACTCGAACATCGTGTGCCGCTGTGTTTCAAAGAGACCGCACTGTGGGCATCGGGCGAAAGGCGCTACGCCCTACGCCGCGATGCTGCGTCTCGTCGGCAGGACCTGTCAGCCTTGCAGCCAGCCAAAATCTCTGATATCTGCCGGAAGCGCAGATGTGGTCAACTGGCACCAGCGTGCCCTTCTCGTTTTCGGGAGCTGTTCGCGAAACAGCTGAGCGATTTCTTGTGCGAAACACATCCTGGAGGGCAGGGTTTCATCAATATCTAGATTAGGCCGGCTGGTAGTCAGTGACGCCAGTGTGTGACGCACATTAACGAAAAATGACGGTGGCTGCTCAGGTGTAGGGCCAACCATGTGTCATGAAAAAACAATTACGCGATGTACCTAGGATGTATGTGAGGAGCTCCTCCCGGGATAGTCTGGGTTGCACACGAAGTCGTGTACGCTCGCAAGGTGAGCACATTACACATGGTGTGCATGCATGTTATACTGAACCTATTCAAGCTTGTCGGAAGGCGAATGAATAGCATGACAGAAGTTTGATCCTGCCTGCCCAAAAGAGAAACACGAAGTGTTAGCCTGCACGCAAACACGCGAGGTGAACTTGCGACGCGGGCGACAAAAACAAGCGGGTAAGACTGAGGACTTGATTATGTAGCTGCGCTCTGCCAGTATAAAGCGGAAAGTTGCCGCCACCAATATACATTTCTCAGCATTCGTGCGGAGATTCGTCAACGTTTCGTGGGCTACTTCTCCTTTGGCGAGGCGCACTACCTGGACGTTCACTCGCTGAACCCACTCCACTTCGCCCTCAACGTTCGGCATGAAGGCGCCAAACATCTTTGCTTTTTCCCCGGATATCTCGCTGAACTCTCGAGACAGCCGTGAAAAAGCTGTGTAGCTATCATCGTCCTTGATGAATAGCGACAAGTCTTCGGCGTAGGGCGAAACTGACTTGGCCTAAAGAGGCAGAGGGAAGCCACATTTTGATGTGCTGTCTATGCTACGCCGGATGAGTGAATCTATGTATAAACCAAAAGCTTTGGGGAGAGAGGGCACCCCTGCCTAATACCCCGGGTGACTGAGAAGGGGGCACTCTGATGGCCGTTCACAGAGAAAGGAGCATTCCGGTCTGTGTAACCTAAGTGCAGCCTGTCGACGAGTTTTGGTGGGAATCCGAAAGCCTCGTGGACACCAAACAGGTACGGTGTTCCACTCGATCGAATGCTTTCATCTGATCGAGCAAGACAAAGCGCCCTGTAAAGCGGCCTGCTTGCAAACGGGAATAAGTCACTTGTGAACGTTAATGCCGCAAACGCGGAACGGCTAGGCACGGTGCTGGTTTGAGCCTGGTGAATTAGGACAGGCAGAGCCCTGCGTATATTTCGAGTGAGTAAGGACGCAACAATTTTATAATCGGTGTCTATGAGGCTTATGGGCCGCCATGCTTGGGGGTCGGAGGGGTTGCCGCCAGCTTTTGGGATGAGTATAATGCGGCTCTCGCATAAAGAAATTGGTCCATCATCCATCCAGGAGAAAGTTGTTCAGCATCTTCAGCAGTGCGCCATGAATTGTGCGAAAAACAATGGTGTGAAAGCTTATTGTAATGTCGTCTGGACCAGGAGCCAATGCTGCATTCACAGCTTACAGGGTGGCGTGCAGCTCTTTGCTTGTGGCTCGTACAGAGAGGGTTTCACATAGCTCGTCTCCTACACGCGGGAAGCTTCCAGAAAAGCCTCGTAGAAGTCCTTCATATCCTTCTTTGTAAGGTGCAGCTAACTGCCAGAAGAGTATACAGGCCCGAAAAGTGGCTCGAAAAGATGGTGCACATATCGAACGCTCTTTTCATTCATGTGACATTTGGATACGTCACTAAAGGCAGCGAGGCTGGAGCGAATTCTTGAGAGAAGAAGACGCTCTCAAGCTAGTTAACAGCCTAATTATCAGCCGAGTCACGTACTCCCTGCCTACCACGCGACGACCAAGGCGGAAATAGAGCAAGCCGACATCATTCTCAGGAAGGCGTACAGGACTGCTCTGCACCTACCCAAGCACACGTCGAACGAAAAGTTGCTCCGGCTAGGCATCAGCAACACCTTCAGCGAGCTCGCCGAAGCTCTGCTGGGAACGCAAATCACGAGACTCAGAAGCACCCCCACGGGACGAGCGCTCCTAAGAAGGTTGGGTCGGGACACGAGCGGACTGGTAGACAGATACGCGGACGTACCGGACCACCTTAGGAAAACCATTAACGTGGGACCATTGCCGAAAAACATGGACCCCAGTCTTCACGAAAACAGACGAAAAGCGAGGGCCGAGTACGTTGAGAGAACTCTAGCCCAGCTAGACAACACCGTATACACGGACGCTGCCGTATATCCGCGCGAGAGAGAACGCGTAGCCGCGACGGTAGTGGTAAACAAGGAAGGAAACATGATCACGTGTGCCACGGCAAAGGTCGCCGGCACAGCGGAGGCCGAAGAAATTGCCGTCGCGCTGGCGGCAGCAGAAGGCTACAGAACGGGCCGATCTCTCAACATACTGACGGACTCGAAGGAGACGTGCAGGAACTACACGAGGGGCAGGATCAGCAGAACAGCCCTTAAAATACTCAGCGGGGCAACCTCCGCCGAGGAGAAACCCAGGCATAACCTAATCTGGATCCCGGGCCACACGGGCATAGGGGGGAACGAAAGAGCAGACAGCCTAGCTCGAGGTTACGCATTCCGAGCAGGGCAGTCAAACGCTCCGGAGCTCCGCCTACAGGCTTGCGAGGGGGGATACGCAGAGATCTTGCACTTGCATAGGGGAGCTAGAATTAGATATCCACCACCACACAAAGCCCTAACAAAGCCCTAACAACTCCTTTCCTAACCTACACATACTTAATAAAATGTTCCCGACACAATACAGAGCCACCTGCCCTTGGTGCGATGCCACACCTACACTTTATCATATCACGTGGGAATGCGAACGCAACAAAGCATTCCACCAACACGAAGACCCGAGTGCGGAGCAATGGGAGAGTCGGCTCACCAGCGGCGAGCTCGCGACCCAAAGGGCCTTAGTGCAGCACGCGACTGATGCAGCACGACTCAGTGGAGCCTTGGAATAGGGGCCCACCCTTGCTGACGAGAAGTCTCAAGTCGCCAGCGCCAGAGAAGACGACGGAGACTTCACAACCGCGAAACCCTTAAAATATTCAATAAAGTTTTCACTCACTCACTCCGCTGTGCCTGCGTGCACGTGACGTGGCACAACAGGGTGGTCTGATATAGGCCGACCAAGCTGGCGCACGCGACTATCTGCCCGTGATGACTTTCTAGTAACACATGGCCATGAGCTTTGAGTAGGCAGAAGTAATCACGCATGGAAAAGGTTAAGAACGCTCCCCTTTGAAAAAAATGGATGCGCTTGAGATTGTCATTAAGTGCTTGCGTTACCAGACGTATGCGGTCTTGACTAGCCGCCCCAAAATTCCCTGCTAACGAGTCTTGAGTGTGCCCCACGAGTCGGCTGGGACAAAGCTTTTGAAGGATGCTACCCGCGCTGTTGTATGCTATGCCAGGCTATACAAGTCTACCGTAGCCTCGTGTTTATACGCCACGTAACAGTACGTGGAGTTCCCTACCGAAGCCGAGCCTGACTGGCAAAATGGTACCGATCGAAAATGAACAGTGGGCCTGCAGGGAACGCAAAAACCTTGCAGCTGATGGTAAAAGAAGCGAGCTGTGGCTAAAAAAGAACTTATCCAGCCGACTGGCTGAATGTGCTCCCTCTCATATCGATCCAAAAATATCCCCATTAAACTGCAGCCATGAGTCAGTTAAACGGAATTGAATCGCGAGATCGCGAAGTGCGCGGGCAGAGGCACCAGGGTGACCGTAACCCTATCCGCGGGTGGGGTTTAAACCACAATTGAATTAACCGACGACAAAGTTGGGTAAGGATCAAGCAGAAATGAATCAATGCGGTAAAAAAAATATCTTAACTATTAAACTGACGTGCTGGCGCGTACACAACCAATGTAGTTAACCGTGGCTAGTTTAGGGTGCAATCGACCGCGAGAGTACGGCCGTCCTGCCCGGAAGTGCAGTGAGCTCGCGCACGCAGTCAGCGGTTTAGAACACTAACACCAGACATATAAGTATCCGTCAACGAGTGATTAGCAAAAACAGAAAACTGGGAGGTGAAAATGTCGGCATCAAGTGAACTGTGAAACTTTCATTGTTGTAAAAGCAGGATGTCGACAACCCTAGCCCTGGCAAAGTGAATCACGTCTCTCTGCTTCTCTACTTGCCGAAACCCGTGAACATCCAGGAAGAGCAAATGCACAATCCCCATGACAGGAGCATCGACGGTTTAACATACTCCTACAGAGCCCTACCATAGACGGTTTTTGACGCGCGCGGCACTTTTCGACTGCAATACTAATCATGGGGACTATCGGATTACGACTATGAAGGGTGGGTAAGTTTGATGTCTAGTCTGACAATGTCCATTTTCTTCTCTGTGTCGTCGGCAGCTGGGGCCTCGCTCACCGGTTGTCGCGTGGTCCTGGCGATGCTCGCAATTGAAGCCGATGCAACTGTCGCCGATGGGAGTGGCTGGCCTGCTTGTGGCAGGAGACGCCTGTCGTCCGCACCTCGAGCAGTCGTTTGTTTTGACGCTTGCTCGCACGACAAGTCGCATGTCAGGCGAACTGGCGTACTGCTGTCAGGAACCTCCTCCATGTCGTCCCACGCACTCAATTTGCCGCTGCTGTTCGCGTTGTCGGAAGTGTCTACGCTGGGACGTGGCGGCAATGGGTCGGCGAAGACTGCGCCGAACGGCTCCGGGGGATGACTGGAGCTCCTTCGGGCTGTTGGTCGTGATGTCCGCGACGGCAACGGCGGTCAGGCGGCTGGCTTGTCCTGAGTTCTGAGGCCATGTTATCCTTGCTCAGGTCTTTCCTTGGGGCAGCTGCCACTGCATTGAGCCGCAGCCGCAGACAGTCCGCTGTGACATGGCTCCCACCGCAGCGCCTGCAAGCTGCATCGCATCCGGTCGTGTCGTGACTAAACACTTCGCAGTGCACCGCGGCGTGCGACACGCCGTGCCGATATGGTCACCCTGTCCGCAGCGGGAACACGCCTTTCGAACACATCGGAAGTAGAACATGTCATAGTGGCCCTCTACGAACAGACGTTCGGCACCGCCTGCTTCATTTCAATCCGGACCACGTGCGTGCTGTTGCCGACGTCACGGCGACCCTGTAGGACTGGGTGGTTGATGTCCAGCACCTTGCTGTACGAGCTCAGTGCCGCTGCGAGCGCCGAATCCCTCACGAACAGCGGCACTAAAAAAATCATCACTTGGACCGTGGCGGGGACCATGCAAGCTACAGGGATGGAAGTTTCGTTCAGGCTGAAGACGCCTTTCATGACCATCTTCTGCGCCGGCGCTGTCGAGGCCATGGCAACGAAGAACTTCATTCCTCCATGTGCTGGAGGCTCTCCAGTCCTTTAGAGCCAGAAAAGGAACGAAAGCGTGCAAGAGCCCGCGGCGCGCAGACTTGTATGCCGAGGGTGTCGTGGGCAATGAAGCCCACAATGTAAAGAAGTAATGTGTCTAATTCAGAATTTCAGCGTCCCGGTAAATTCTCAAACGAGCTGCCCCACTTAGTAGCTCCTGCCGATTCGACCACGACATATAGTTCAATCACATTACGCCAACCCCTGACTGAACCATTGAAATGGCGCTTAAACATTTTTCACTGGACTTGTAGATGTTTGAAGCTTCAAGCATTTCAGAGTCAACTTGTTATCATGCATGGTCGATAATTTTCATGTTGCGAAGCTATGCCGTGCACCGTTCTATCATCATAGTTGTACCTTTAAGCGGAAGTACAGCGCTCCTTGAGCGAAATGCATGCTCTCTTCGCCGATCGTTCGTGCCCCTTCCCTTATAACATACATATCGCGTCCTACAAGAGAATGAAGTGTGATACACAATTTCATTAACATAAACACTGAATCATGTTTCCGCATCTCCAGCGGGTTTTAAAACGATCGGTTTCAGTACGGTATGCACATAAGGAAATGTCTTTATTTTGTTTTCGATGCGTTTGTGGGCCAGAGAGTGGTGGCTGTGGGCCCTTTCCATTGATTGAGCACATAGACCCAGCCTTTTACCTGGTGAGGTTGTACCGGGTTGTGCGAGCTTACGGTGTATGGTTTTGCATTGTGAGCTGCGTCGTTGCTGTGTGCGCTTGGCAAAACCGCCGCTTGCGTTAAACTACTTATAGCTGTGTACAACCTTGAGGCGGCAGGGATGGGACGTGCCCCGATTTAAGACCTTTCTGCCACTTATGCAAATGAACACACGCTGAGCTACACCATTTTTGTTCAGTTCTTGTCCTTTTGTAATTCTTGTTTTTCCATACTCATGCTTGTTCGTTTTGTTTTGTTTTTTGCAGGTTGTAGCCATTGCCTAATACCTCACGCTGTGCCACATTCCGTGTTGCGTTTTTGCGTATAGTCTTTACTCGATGCGCTACGCATGGCATAAGTTTTTAACCGCCAGCAGAGGAAATGTAAATTAAAGCAATTCAGGCAAAATCATTTGTGCTTTGGTGAACGGAGTTCTGATAATGAATTCTCATTGCTACTACAGCTGCAATAAGAGCTTTATTCGAGGTGAATACTCCAGCGGCCAGTGTGGTATGTCATGACGAAAATCACTCCTGCCTACCGTAGTGTCTCTAATGTTGCTACTCGTATGTGTCAGCAACACCAGGCTGCGCTCGAACTTTGGAGTGTAGTATATGGAGATCATAGCACATATACTGATGTCATGAATATGTGTACAGTGTGGGTGCGTGTAGCAAGGGTGGGCGGGAGAACTGGTGGTACGGGCGAGGGGGCTTGCGCACGACTGTCATCGCGATGACCTTTCCCGTCAGAGTAGACGCAAGGTTCTGCGTTCTCGTCTTTTTCTTTTGCTCCCAATCAATGGACAGACGGCAAATTACACAGGTAACACCAGAATTAGCCTTACTCGGAGAACCGGTAGAAAAGGAGTAATGTACGTGCGCACCCCACTGAGCGAACACGCACGAGTGCTGCAGAAACTGAGCAGGGCGGAAACAATTATCCCTATACCGTGTCGCGCGAACAGGAGGTGAGACTGCAGTGCCCACCGTCGTGTGGCGTGACTCGAAATGAGCCGGGGGCACGTTCGGTTGCCAGCTCGTTCGCTCGGCTGCCCGCACGATTCTTAGCCAGGCCAGAGGGCACGGCTATCTATAGCTAGGAGCAAGAGAGGGCGCACACGCAGCGACAAAGCCCGCGGTGCCCTATGCAAGCGGGGGCTCTATAGGACGGGCCTCGACGTGTCACGGGGACCTGAACCAAAACGGTTGCATTCTGAAATTTTGAAGTTTGCATGACAGGTGTGTTGAACCCTTTACGTGGGCCAGATGTGGACCCGTCACTCTGGCCGGCTTCTCCCAGCATAATGATGTGAAACATCTTCGCGAAACCCGCCGCGGTGGCTCAGTAATTACGGAGTTCAACTCCTGAACACAACAACCTGAGGTCAAATCCCTGCTTTGGCGGCCGCTTTTCGATAAAGATGAATAGGCGCCCGTGTACTGTGCGATGGCAGTGAGCACTAAAGAGTCCCATGTGATCGATATTTCCGAAGCCTTTCACTACGACATATCTCATAACTTCAGTCGCTTTGAGTCATAAACAAAAACTGACCAATAGGTTTGCAAACCAAAGAGGAGACAAAGGGAGTAACAGAAAAGTCATAACATTGCAATCATAATAAATGGGTATCGAATAAGCAAATACGGCCTAACACACGCATTATCTAACATTATCTAGCGCTAACATTATCTTAATTCATAAGAAAGGACACGTTAAAGACTTGAAAAATTACAGACTAATCAGCTTCCTATCTGGCATGTGTCAAGTATTTACTACGGTAATCGTTGATAAATCGTTGCCTAGTAAAGAGCAGAGACATTACACTGCCAGCCAAGATCTGTATAACTCGTGCTATGGTCTTTCCAGTTGTGGTGTATGGATGCGAGAGTTGGACTGTGAAAAAGGCTGACCGCCGAAGAATTGACGCGTTTGAATTGTGGTGCTGGAGGAAACTTTTCAGAGTTCCTTGGACGGCCAGAAGATCAAATCAGTCGATATTGTCGACCATAAACCCAGACTGCTCATTGGAGGGTCAAATTCTAAAGTTAAAGCTCAGCTACTTTGGTCATGTGATGAGAAGAGAGGAGTCGCTGGAGAAAGGTTTGATGTTGGGAAAGGTTGAGGGTCACCGGAGAAGGAGTAAGCAGTGAACGCGATGGTTAGATGGCATCCTCGAGGCGCTGCAGATGAAGTTATGTGATGTTAGGAAGATTGTGAGAGACCGGAAAACGTGGCGTGATATGGCCCATAGGGTCACGAAGAGTCGGACGCGACTGAACTGAACTGAACTGAATCGTTGATAGAGTCAGGACAGTAAAGCTGTTTATTGGGGTAGTTGGTAGATTGTGCACAATTTGGGCGACGCCTGAAGAGCAAAAAAGGGCGACAGCGACGTGAGAGGCACAAAGGACAGCGCTGTGTCCTATGTGTCTTTCACATCTCTGTCTCCCTTTTTTACGCTTCAGGCATCGCTAAAGGTGTGCAAAGTCAAGCCAACCTTAGACGTGAATCAAGCAAAGGGCCAAGCAGGTTTTCAGAAAGGGTGCTCTACTATCAATCATTTTATACCATCACCCAGGTGACAGCGAAATGGTCGGAATATAACCAGCCCTTATACATAGCATTAAGTGATTACGAAAAAACATTTGACTCAGTAGAAACCTCGGCAGTCATACAGGCATCATGAGATCTGGGTGTAGACGAGCCATATGTGAAAGTACCGGAAGGTATCTATAAAGGCAGCAGAGCATGCGATAGTTCTGCATAAAGAAAGTAACAAAGGGACACAACTGTGGTTCACTGAGCGGTTATTATCCTGTTATTATTAGATAACCCATCGGCCGGGGGCTCGGCGCAGGATATAGAAAACAGCTTCTTTGATGCTATAGAGCGCAGCTGTCGTAGATCATGTCTTCCACTGCAGCCAGCAAGACAGGACATGGTTTGTTGAGGGCACATGAGGGCCACAGGAAGAAGTGCCTTAGGTAGTTGAACCATCGGTGAATGTGTAGGTGTACTGTATATATTCCTTGGCTAAGTAGGTGAGAGCGGCTTGCAGAAGTGCTGCCTATGGCATGCGGCTCTTCGCATCCACGCCAGGAACATACGTATTCACCTTTAGAGACGATAATGTCCATGGGGGAAACATGAGTGGTAGTAGATTTCGGGCTGAGTAATAGTAGGGAAGGGCAGAAACTGCACAGCTTTACCAAAGCCAGAGTTACATTGTGTTATGTGGACACGATTTAAGAAGTGCTTCTTCCCTTGAAGTGTATGTCGGAGATGGGTGCGCATAGTTTTTTTGGGCGGCAATCACATCTAGCGGGAGACATTGCTTCTGCAAGTGTTCCTGATGTAGAGGATCCCTTTGCGGGGCCAAGGCATATTCGCAAGCAGTTGTTCCACGTCGCTTCAAGAATCATCTGGCTTGTTGGACGTAATCTTTGAAGCATCGGTAAATATTGGGGCAACGCTCCTTCAACGTCGGCTGTTTGAAGCAGTACCACCCGTCGGCAATTGATGCCCCATAGTGCTCCCGCCATGAATCTGAAAACCTGTGTTGCTGCAGTAATTCTCTCACGTAGGTTTTTAATCTGAGGTGCCCAATAGAGATTACTGTAAATTATAACACCTAGGAGTCGATATGATCGTACATACGATAGTGAGCGTCAACCCAGAAGGAGCGGGTATCGAGTCATTATTTTTCTTGTGAAAGTCATAGTCACACGTTTTTTCTGATCAGAGACTGAGACCACGGCGAGCCAGGTACGTACATTGAGATATGTGCAGTAACGCTCTCTGAATTCGTTACTGCATAGTATAACACGTACGCGATGCCTTCCTGATGCAAATATTATCTACAAAAATTGTTATGCGTACACCTCGTGAAAGGGTTCTTGTTATATGTATAAGGGCAATATTGAACAGGAGAGGGCTGAGAACAGCTCCCTGAGGTACGCCCCTCTTCAATGCGTGAAAGCGAGTCGAACCATGTGGAGTAGTCAAAAAAATTTGGCGCTCTTGTAAACAGCGTTCAACCCAGTTGTAAAGCTTTCCACCGAGGTCAAGGCTGGCCAAGGCTGCGAGAATAGCGTGATGAAACATAGAGCCAAAAGCAGCCTTGATGTCAAGAAACACGGCTGTCGGGATGTACCCAGTGTGAAGGTATTCTTCAAGTGATGAGACAATTGCGATAAAATTATCAGTCGCAGAGCAATTTGGCGATACCCGTTCATTTATTTAGAATACTCTTTTAGGCTCTCGAGGAACCAGGTGACGCGATTGCAAATCATTCGTTCCATAAGCTTACCTACGCAGCTCACTAGGGCGATGGGTCGGAAGGACGCATAACTTGTTGGTTGTCTTGAATATTTCAAAACAGGTACAATTTTCGCCAACTTCTATCCCGTGGGGACCTCACCAGACATCTAGGAAGAATTGTAATATTCAAGAAGTCGAAGGCAGGAATGGCGAATTACCTTTGCGATTGCGTCATATAGGTCACTTCATCATAACCCAGAAACGTCCGTCTGTTTAATTCTGCGATAGCTGAGGATAGCTCTTCAAATGTGAAAGGTAGGTCCATAGCTGGCACTACCACCATGGGAAGTCTGACAGACTATCTGTGAAGTGTGCGGAAAGCCCTGACCCTGTTGATAGTAGACTGCAGTATTCTTCTGAGACTTTAATGGATTTTCGTTCATGAAGAGATAGTACTGTGAAAGGATGAAGCTGTTGGAGGGGCGACCGCATACCGCGAACTATCCGCCAAATTTTGGCCACTGGTTGGCGCGCATCCAGCGTAGAACAAAAGTCACGCCATCTCTGCCGACTAACGTCTTACGCAGGTATCGTTGAATGTGACGTTATGCCCGTCGGCAGGCGCCAAGGTCTTCGACGTTTTTTGTGCGCAAAGCTTTCCTTCAGCTCGCCTGCGAGCAGCGCGGAGCCTCTGAACTGTCTCGTCATTTGAGGGTAAGCTATCGTTTTTAGCTGTGATTCATGTGCTTTCTCTCAGGCAATTTCCATTGTCGATATTAGTTCCCCATTTCCAGTTGCAGCAGTAATTCCTCTGCTTGCAGCGTCTTTGTATGCTTCCCAGTCTGTATATTTTATGAGAAATTTATTTGCTACGCTCTCCGCATAGACAGCTGATATGAGGACTGGGCAATGGTCACTTCCACGTGTTTCCACATCGGTGCCCCAACCAAAATTGTGGGCAGCTGAACTTGTTACAAAGCTCACGTCAATGCTGCTGGCAGTCGTCAGGCCTCGGAGATAGGTTAGGCTGCCGTCATTTAGCGGCTCAATTGAATGTTTTGCGAGAAGTGCCGCAAGCTTGGCACCTGCGGCACATATTTGTGAGCTTCCACAAATTTCGTTGTCTCCGCAACTAATATGTGCACTGGGCGTCCTTATAACCAATTTTGCAAATCTTGAAGCATCGAATGGCCTGCCTGGCTCAAGGTATACTCCAATAAGAGTCTACTCCTGTCTCCCAATCACTGTTACGGCGCACACATATTTATTATCATTGTGAGGCGGGACTTCAACCAAGGAGGCCAAGATATATTTGCAAAAGCCTATCAACAATCTGCTGACGTCATGTGGACGTTGTGAATGATGAAAATAGTATCTGTTAAGACTGAAAGTTTCCCCATGTGCGAGTCAGATGACTATGAAAGGGAAGTGGTACGCTCGCACACTGCTGCCGAAAATCGGAGTTTCGAGCGTAAACCACGAGCGTTCCCCTGGAAAATGGTGCATGTTGAGGTATTCGGGTGGCATAGATGTTCATGCTCCACCAGCGTATTTTGCATGTATCAATTCTCAGAGATCGAAACTACTGGAATGATTAATATGAGCATCTGACACCGAGCCAATGTCCTCTGTTAAGCGAGTAATCTCATCTCTAGTTGGCTTGTCAGACCAGAAAAATGCGAAGTCATCTGCGTAAGCTAATATCCTCAGTTCGAGACCCGTTACGCAAAAACAACTGACAGCTTTACTGTTTATAATACTCAACAAAATGGCTCCTAGTATACAGCGAATAAAAGCAAGGACAGCGGACATCCTTGTTTTACGGAGACCTGAATGTGGAGTCGGGGACTGGTTGTGAGAGGCATCAGTTTACAATCAACCCTGCTGAACTTTCCTTGTTGCAAAGGAGTATCCCAGTGGAAGCAACTAGACCAAGGTTTGCGTGATCTAAGAGGAAAAAAGGAAAGAATGAGACAACCGATCAATTTATTTTGTGCGGTCAATTTTATGCAGCGTCAGCTACTCAAGAACGTGGCTGCAATATTGCAAACTCGTACAAACCACGTGTAGGTTATATTGAATTGGCCGTCCTATCTAAATTTGTCATGAGTTCTAATCAAAGTTCTGTCAAATCAGCTGCAGTTCTGTCTACCTTTTTAAGAGCCGTCTTAATTCCAAATGTGTTAGAGGGGTATATAGTGAACACGTTGTGGTGCGTATGAGATACTGTTAGAGTAATAATAATTGTTTAAATATGTTCAAACATTCGCGCCAAAATATTAGCAAGAGCTACGCGCAATCAAGTCATTTTTAAAGGCGCTATTGCGTCTTCCTTTAAGGCGATCCTTGAGCATCCTCCTCATTTTCCTATAATAAAATACCCTCTTGCCTATTTATCACTTGCAAAATGCGGGCAATTGTAGATCGCCACGGCCATTCGTTCTAGGCTTACGCATCACAATAAGCATTATACTATTTATTGTGCGGACCTACCTAATTTCCCAAAGGCGACTATATACTTAGAGAAAGAGCCTTCTACCGCAGCCCATATGCGTTTATGATAACTGCTGCTCATGCTGTTGTTGCTGCGAAGGTACATGCAAAAATAAATAAACCACCTTTCCACGCTGTGAGGCTGTTCGGACCTTATATTGGCCCTCAAAGAATGATCGTTGTTTACAGAGCATATCTCAAGCTCACACCTCGAAAACCGAGCTCCAGGCCTGGGGACGTTTGGGCCAATTTGTGACCGCGCATGGGTTTGGAAGTAACCACCATCCGCTGCCGAAATGGGTGCCCTAATCACTAAGCAACGGCTCTGGGTGCTGTCTATTACATCACCAGATTTTACTGGTTTTTTACACTTTGATGCGGCTGCTTTTGACTGCTTACATTTACACAGCGAATCTTTCCTCTTGCATTCACATCCCAGATTTTGCGTACATGTGCCTGTTTACTTGAATGAAATTCAATTGTTTCACAACCTTGTGTTTTTGTGTCTCTCATCAAGTACCGCCTTTTATGTCGGCTGTTCAGCAAATTCTCTTCAGCAACAGTCTAATGTTTCAGCTTTGTTCATCTTTGCTATATCCTCAACTGGCTATGTTGATGTCACCGTCCAATGTAGAGTAAGACTGATGTCACACATTCCATCAAAAAGAAGAAGCCATGTGAAGAAGTGACCAGACTATATTTGACATGTATTAAGTCCTGAGGCACATTTTAGTGATTGTCGAAATCCTGCTCTTAGGTACGGCTTGATGTAGCGTACTCAGAAGGCTGCCTCTATAAGATAGGAGTTGAAGCCAGCCCGAACTGCTTGAAATTGAATGTTCCAGAGGCAACATGTCCAGTAATTTGCGAGTGCCCTGACTATACGGATGCGAGGAAGGCCTTGAAAATGCTCTAAGGCTAATAAACTATCATAGGCACCATGGCGAAGCTAACATTAGTGCTCTGATATGAAGGTCTCTCTTTAAGTTTTATAAGAAATGGGTCTAGATTCTCGCCTATGAATCTTGCGTATGATCTGCTCTGAGCAAGACCATGGTTTACAATGCATACCATACGTGCGTAGGCTTTTCTGCTGAGACATGCGGATGTGAATTTTAGTTTGCTCTGGTGCAGCGATATGCGTGTTCACTTGTTTTTGCTCTTCCCTACAACGATGTCAGTGTGTGTGCATAGACAACTGCAGCTGTAGCAACAGTATTGTGCTGTAGTGTGTGGTGTGTGTGTTTACACTGTAGGCGCGCTTGCTGTGGGGCTAGTTGGTTCATGCTGTTCATTGAAATCAGAAAGTTCTAAGCGCAAGAGCTGTGGAAAAACAATTTCTTGTTTTCATATGTCTCGCCAGCAGCGACAAAAACCTACTGCAAGGTCTTTTTTATGAAAACTCAAGGTGATGTGGAACTGCCCACCAACGTAAGAAACTTGCTGTATAGTGTTCCTAAGTTCTCGGTACAACCTATGGTGGAAGCTAAAGAATAAGTGAGCCTCCCTAAAGATTGCCAACAAGGCCACGAAGTCAGTTTCAAGCCATGCGATAGAAACGAGAGTTGACTGCATACTTTATGAACGCAACTTACGGCTTTGAAGTTACAGCTTTACGCTCATAGTGACTGAGTTGATGGAGCAGTGATTTATACTGTGATATTCGGACAAGGTAAGAAATGTCATTGATATCGCTGTGGACCTTGGGGAAGAATATCAGCCGACGCCGGCAGCAATACCTTATTGACAACCGATATGAGAAAGGCTAGGCGAGCTAATAACATTTTATGAACAAGTTTAGCATAGAGCAAAAACTCAATCTTGCAACTCAATGTGAAGTGAATCAAAACTAGGACACTTTCATTGATATACAGACAAACAAAACATAGAATAAAAAGGAACGTTTCGTATCATTGTTTCTGACCGGAACCATTGACAAGTACGCGTCTCGACAATCCTCACTAAACGTCTTTCATGAGTGAAGCTGCAAAATTAGTTCAAGATCTGCAGCGTAACCTCCATGAGAGAGTAAGGTCGGCCAATTGTTTCAACATACAAGACACGTTTTTCTTGACTGCATGCAAGCCGCCTTCCAGATGAACGGGCATTGGTGGAAGAACAAGGCGTGCACATGATTCTGTTCCAGAACTCCAGTGGGATGATGACTTCGAACGCTTTCTCGTAATTACTTAACATGGACTTTTCAGAAATGGTTGTCGTTTTTTGAGGAGTCCCAAAAACACTGCTACATGATGGGGTCATTCAGTTATCTTTTCCATACTAAGCAACGCTACTTACGTAAAGGGAATTACGAAAGAGCAAAGCCCTGGTGGCACATGGAACATCCAAAACACTATACATAGCGAGATGTTTGTGTAGTCTGAAAAGTTCCCCTGTCGCGTGGGTGAGTGTATATTTATATATCAGTAGAATAATGAACGCACTGTACAGCAAGCAAGGTTGGTCACATCCATTTGCGAGGCTTCAGCACAACCAACACTGTCAGTCCAGCAGAAGAAGTCTTTCCTAGGATTGCATTGTTTCGATAACAAAAAAAAATGAGAGCCTAGAGAAAGAAATCTTGGGAGCAGTAGGTATTGTCGATCACAGTGAAGTCTGCGGTATGATCCCGTTTGTTATGCCCAGCGACAAAGATTTCAAAACATCATGACCGATTTTATATATTTTCAAGTTGAGCTTCGTGTTCTTGTGAAAAAGCCCTTTATTCCTTTAAGAAGTCTTTAGCCAGTCTGTAGACTGTATATGCCTTCCTTTGCTAATGTCATCGTTGGAATAACTATAGATATACCGCTCTACAATTTTCTTAGAATTTTGTTTATAAGCGATCTATATAGAAACTTGGGTGGGCCATTACAGAATCGAGAGGTTTTCTACACACGAAAGGAAATTAATGCTGTTGCAGTCTTTAGTATAGGGGTAGTCTATATATTGTTTATAACGGAAAAGAAGTGAAGGGGACTATCGACATCAGTCAGCCAATAATGTATAGACAAAAGCAATAGTGGTCGGCAGTAGAGTCTGTAAATATTATATATTGTGTATACATCATTCTTAAAGGAATTGCGTAGTTTAAACAATTTTTTTTTACTTTAAATCAGTTTAATTTGCTTCTCTCTGGCTTGTAAAAGCATGTTCTACCTAGTTACCCAGGTTTCCTTCGACACAGCAAGGTTACCCAGGTTTCCTTCGACCCTGGGATGTTACTGGATTAGAACTCTAGTTACAACTCGATGGCTTAAAACCGTGGCGTTGAAGCTAGAGTTCAAATATATATCTTTGATGGCTATCGATTTCACAGCGATCGCTTTGTCCCATTCGGGCAAACATTCAGCGTTGTGAGCGAGAATTCATTGGTGTTGCCGTGGCAGGGGGCAGTGATTCTCCGAGGGTTGTGTGACCTAGCAAAGTTGGAAGGTGCCACCAATGCCGGTTACTGATTTGACTTGGTAAGGTGAGATATAGGATCAGCCTTTCAGGGCTGCTTAATGCCGTATGTTAGGCACTCTTATCAGAGGCTATATGCAACCACGTTCGCACGGGTTTGGTTAAAGGGGGGCGTCATATTGATGTCTGGTGGTCGGTTACGACCGGTAACTGGATAACGGGGTAGGATGGTATCCTAGTAAGAGCATGGAAGATATATGAGAGGCACACATTAAGGTATTGCTAATTAAGGTAGCAGAAAATGCATGAACGTAAGCGAGGAACCACATTAGGGAGCTAATAATATTGTCTCACAGCCTATATACCGCAGCTTAATTGTCACCTACAATTTGCTTGTGACAAGTCTTCCTGGAGTGAGCATAATTACAGAGATAACCTTCCTTCTGTTGCATTCGTCACCCTCGTTTGATTACATATGTCCCAGTTGTAATAAATAAAATTCTAGTAACAACAAATTTGGACCACTAAAGTCCGATGAGGCAAAAGCCTTTGTTTGAAACGCCGCTGTTTCCTGCTTTACTGCGTCGGCTTCTGTGTGCCGTTGGGTGCAGCCTTCAAAAAATCGCCAATTGTGCAGCATGCACGCCTGGATCGGACGCCTGGTGGGGTGACCTTCGTATATGCGTGAATGGCGTAGTGAAGTCATGGGTATTGAGAAGCTGATAAAAAATAGCAACGGTGGAATCGCATCCTCAGAAGGAGGCTTGCGAGACACAATAGGGAGATCGAAGATTACGCGATCAAACTTTGCGAACAAAATTGGTGTAGCCGAAGCGACGATATAGAAAAGGGCATCAGCCTCTCTGAGATGTGGGGTCCATTGAGTCACCTGCTAGACCCAACTAATTCAAAAACCCAATCAGGGATCAGATTATTGAAAAGCAGACATGCCTTCCGAGGGTACGGATGAGGAGTTCCTGGACAAAGTAGCAAACACGTACAGGGGGGACACTAATAGGATCGCCCTCCCAGAGTACAGTGGAGCCGCTAACGAGGAACATGACGCGCCTATCACAGAAGCAGAGTTCAGAGCGGACGTTTTAGGACTTAAAGTCAAATCAGCCCCAGGACCCGATGGGGTCACCAACAAAAGCCTGAGGAACCTAGATAATGACTCCATAAGTGCCCTAACGGAGTACATGCAGGAAATCTGGACCAAAGGAGAGCTACCCCCGCAATGGAAAGCGGCAAACGTAATACTAATACCAAAACCGGGTAAACCCCCAAAATTGAAAAACTTAAGACCCAATATCAACTGCGGGGAGAAAATCTTCAAATACGTGAAGGCTTTCCTTTCAGATCGCACAGCGACCATAGGAATTGGAGAGATCCGATCACCAAAAGTACCCATGCCGAACAAAGGTACACCGCGGGGTTCTATAATATAAATTTAGCAAAAAAACTGTTGACCCGCAATGATATTGGCTTCACTTTATATGCGGACGACATCAACATCTGGGCTACTCAGGGATCCTTGGCGCAAAAAGAAGAAGCTCTGCAAGCCGCTATAGACCTAGTCGAGGAATTTGCCGGGGAGAGCGGTCTTCAATGCTCCCCAGAAAAATCCGAACTTATCAGGCTACACAGAAGAAATTACAAGTCCCCAAGAGAAATTCAGCTCTCTCTAGGAGACCAGACAATTCAAGATAAGGACAAGATCAGAGTTTTGGGGCTGTGGTTGCAAGCAATTTGAGAGTGGATTATACAATCAAAACACTCAAAACCACAGTCAACCAAATTTCCAGAATGATTAGAAGGGTGACCTGGCACCGGAAAGGGATGAGGGAGGAGGACACCCTCCGCCTTGTACAAGCCCTAGTCGTTAGCAGGATTACCTACGGGCTCCCATATCACGAAGTTAGAATCACTGATAAAAGGGCCATTGACACTATCATAAGAGGAGCCTATAAAACGGCCCTAAACCTCCCGCAAACAACATCAACGGAACGTCTTTGGGCACTCGGAGTGCACAACAACTTCGAGGAGCTCAAGGAGGCGGTTCCCCCCGCCGGGGTGGCGCAGTGGTTACGGCGCTCGACTACTGTTCCCAAGGACGCGGGATCGAATCCCGGCCACGGCGGCAGCTTTTCGGTGGAGGCGAAAAGCAAGGCGCCCGTGTGCTGTGCGATGTCAGTGCACGTTAAAGAACCCCAGGTGGTCGAAATTTCCGGAGTCCTCCACTACGGCGTCTCTCATAGCCTGAGTTGCTTTGGGACGTTAAACCCCACAAACCAACCAAACCAAGGAGGCGGTTCTAGAGAGTCAGAAACAACGCCTAACAACAACGCAGGCGGGTACGGAAATCCTGTCAAAACTAGGGCTATGGCAGGCACTAAGAACTTCCGAGATCAAATCACAAATTCCGACATCCACAAGAAACAACATCTATATGAACCCGATACCCAAGCACATGCACCATGAGTTACAGAAGGGTCGAAGGAAAGCCAGAGTCAAATCATTGGAAAAACAATTGTCTAAAGACGCGGAAGTTGTCTACGTGGACATAGGGGCTTACGGCGAACCTGGCAAGTTCACAATAGCTGCAGTTGACCACCAAAAGAGGCCAATTATTCAGGCTTCGATCTATGCCAAGGATCCTGCGGAAGCGGAATCACTGGCAATAGCCGTCACCATAAAAACATAAGACCACCAAAAGAAGTCATCACACGTAGTGACGGACTCCCAACCAGCCTGCAGGGACTACCTGGCCGGAAAACCTCACAGAAGAGCGTGTGGAATATTACGTTCCATCTCCCAGACGCACACAATTACATGGACACCTGGACACGAAGGCCTAGAAGGAAATTAGGTAGCGAATGATCTAGCCCGAGCTCTCACAAACCGGGCGGATCCCCATCCCTACCCCACCCCTCTCCTAGGACCCTACGGCGACAGGCTGGAACACCTGCGGTTAGAAAGAAGAATTTTCTCACCACCACACAAACAACTTCCTTACAAACACATTCCCTAATCTTCACATTTTAAATAAGATAAGCCCAACAAAATACACGAGTTACTGTCCTTGGTTTGGTGCAAGCCCCACACCCTATCACATCTCTTGGGAATGCCAGGACAAACCTGACCCAACGTTACTAGTGCCATGCCCGACACACGAGCAGTGGGAGGCGGCCCTGACCAGCGACAACCTGGACCAGCAAGCCTGGATTATCCAGCTAGTCCGCAAGTCAGCTGCTGCCAGCGGAGCCCTGGACTAGGGGCACCGACCACCCAGCTCCTGCGAATTCTTACTGATTATTATGCTCATTAAAAGTTTTTTCTCTCTCTCTCTCTTTAAGACCCATTTCCTTAACCTCGTGCGTAGGGAAATTAATGGAGGACGTGATACGAACCAGACTGACGCGTTTCATGGAGCAAAACAACCTGTGGCCGCACGAGATGGTTGGCTTCCGACCAAGCTTGAGCATGCAGGACGTGATGCTCCGACTAAAACACGACATAATAGACTCCCGATCTAGGGACGCCAAAGTAATCTTGGGACTGGACTTAACGAAAGCCTTCGACAACGTCAGGCATGAGGTGATTCTCAGCGGTCTCCAGGAGATCGGAGGGAAATCCAGAAAATATAACTACATAAGAGACTTCTTAACAGACAGAACAGCCTGCATTAAATTCCAAGACCATTGAGTCTCCGACATTGCAGATAGGAAGCAGGGGCACACCGCAGGAATCGGTTCTCTCCATATTCCTCTTCAACGTGGCGTTGAGGGGTCTCTCAAAAGCGCTGAGCAACATTGAGGGGCTCCAATTTAGCATGTACGCGGACGTCAATCTCTGGATAAACCAGGGGAGTGATGCGAGCATAGAGAGACGACTGCAGGCAGCGGCAGACACAGTAGTGGACCACGCGGCTAGTAGGGGGCTTTCGTGTTCACCGCAGAAATCAGAACTACTATTCTACAACCCAAAGTGGTTGAGGTACAGGCAAATCAGAGAATTCGATATCCAAGTGGAAGGAATGTCCGTATCAAAGGTTGATCAAATATAAATCCTAGGGCTATACATTCAAGAGAATAGAAAAAACGACGGAATACTAAAGAAACAGGAAGGCTACGCCACACAAGTCCTAGGCATATTGAGGAGACCAACATTGAAGGGCCGAGGCTTAAAAGAAAGGAGCTTGATCAGACTTATGCAGGCATATGTCATAAGCCGCATAAGCCACTCTACGCCATATTTAAAACTTCGAGCAGAAGAAAAAAGACAAATTAGAAGCACTCATTAGACGATGCATAAGAGGGCCCTGGGCCTGCCAATGAGTACATCCACAGAGATGCTGCTCTCTATGGGAGTGCACAATACGTGGGAAGAAATAGCAGAAGTAGTCAAAGTGTCGCAACTCGAAAGGCTAAGCCAGACAACAATATGAAGAGCCATTTTAAATATGGTAGGCCTGCAGACAGACAGAGGGATGCAACAAAAGTCGAGCATCCCACAGATATACCGAGATAAGCTAACCATCTCCCCTCTTCCTCGACACATGCACCCCATATACAACGAGGGAAAGAGGCAAAAGAGAGCAGAAGCACTCAAAAAGCGCTGCGAGCCACTGGCCAGCAAGGCAGTTGCATACGTTGATGCGGTGAGTAGGAAGTCGGGTGCGGCGGTAGTCGACAGCCGAGCTCCCCAGTATCGGCAGCCACTATCACAAGCCGCAACACCGAAACAACTGAAGAAGTTGCAATAGCGCTCGCTTGTATAGAAACGGAAGCAAAATTCATAATTAGGGACAACAATGCAGCCATCTACCATTACGCAAAGGGCTTGATCGCACCAGAAGCGGTGCGAATCCAGATCGGAAAGCAGCTGAATAGAAACGTCAGCTTAATATGGACTCCAGCGTCGCGTCTGTTACTGGTAACGAGGCAGCACACGAGTTAGCCAGAGCTCTCTACTTCAAGGTACCGTGGAGCCGCCTGATTGCCAGAACATGGTCGAACGTCTATAAAATTACACAGAAATAGTCGAATCATAGGCAAAGCAGAAAACTGGTACCACCACCAGATAAGCGTCTGAACAACAAAGAGGCGACCACATGGCGGCGTCTACAGGCAGGGAATTACATCCCCCCGGTCTGGGCCTATCACTCCCAGAAAGATGAGCGACAGGACGATAAATGCAAGCAATGTGGAGAGAGTGGGACCCTCAACCACGTAATTTGGGAATGCGTTAGCTCCCCAGGGGCTAAGACTGGGAAACCCTTCTGCGGAGCGAGCACCGAACTATTCAGAAGCAAGCCATCCGCCTGGTGGAAGAGGCAGCAAGGAACCAAGACCTCTTTGCATGTCTTTAATCGGGGAGGTCCCGGCCCCCTTCCCCTAAACCTGTGCGCTGGGAGCGGGGAGTAAGGGGCCTCCATTCTGGTGAAAATAAAAGTTGTTCACACACACACACACACGTCACTATCACGAGGTATCCGGCGGGATCTCGTGAATAAATGTGACACTTCTCTTGGACGCACGCACTCATGGAGGGACTCTCATTAGCCTATAATGACTTTCGTCTTAAAATTTATTTGTTAGATCTGTGTCTGTGTGTTATTACTTTGCGGCGTCTTTTTATTGTCGACTGAAGAGATCGCTCTGAACGCGTAGACAGCGCTGTTCTATGAAACGGCTAAGAGGGCAAGGAGGACAACAACAACCCTACTGAAAAAATTGTATGAGGCAATAACCTCACATTTGCTCACACAATCTCACTCAATTCACATACGAAATCACATAGAAGTCCCATAAAATTGCATAAGGTCTCATAGCTTCTTGTAAATTATCATAAATTATGCACGATATTTTACAATAACGATGTGAACCGTATGAGAGTCTATGCGATTAGATGATATTTTATGAGGTTATTTCCCCGTAGAACATTTGGTTTTTCAGTAGGAAAGCAGTGCAAACACTACGAAGAAAAGGTGCGCGTATGCTACCGACCACCAGCTACCGATTCACATTTCGTAGCGTGTTTTCACGAAGCTCTGCTCTCGATGCCTTCAACACATCGAATATTCCCACCCTTATATTTGGCCATTTCAACTTCTAAGTTCATGAACATTTCCGCGAGAATAAAAATTGTATCATCGGCATAGATTGCAAGCATCGCGCTCTATCTGAAGTTTACAATAACGTTTAGGCAAACATTGAAGAGCAAAGTACCTAGCATGCTGCCTTGGCGGACACCGCACAAGTGTGGCTTCGGTTTAGATTGTATACCGTTCATGAAATCAAATGCTGTCTAAATGATAGATAGGAATTTAGGAGTGAAATGTCTCTTCCTAGGATGCTGGAGCAGTGTAATATATTTAGCATGCTTTTACGATCTACCAGGTCACAAGCATTTGAGACTTCCAAAAATACATCAACGACAATAGATTTGTTTTCAAATTGCTTCATTATATATATTCCTTTTGTTGCAGTAATACAAGTTCGGTTGACTTGCCTATTTAGAAGCCATACTCAAACGGTGTTAGCAAGCTAAATGCATGAATGAAATTTGACATCCTTAGATGGAGATTTTTTTTTTTCAAATGCATTCGAAAACACTGGTATAACCGAGATTGGTCTGCAGTTGGCAAAGGCATTTCGATATCCCGTTTGTGTAAATAAATGCGACACTTACTAATTGCAATTTCACACAAACTACTAGTTTCTAAGCAAATGTTGATGACGTGATCAAGCATGGCATGCTTGACTGGTCGCATTTCAATATCATCAGTATCACTCCTACTGCTGTCGTGAAGATTTTTTATCATCAACCCTACTTTTCCTTTCGTTACAGGGTGAATAAAAACGGTTTCATCGTTTTGAATTCGAACATATGTGCAATCGTCAGATCCAGCAGTACGAATATGCAGGTTCGGTAAAGAAGTATTGAATACATTAGAAAGTTTACCAATAAAAACTTCCTGTCCATCAGTATTTAATTTTGTTAACCTAATGCGTGAACTGTTCTGCTACAGAAGAGTATTTAATGTTGACCAGTACATCGTGTCGTGCAAACCTTCTAAGTGCGATGTGCTAGGGTGTACGTGCAGTCCGATTATTTTATACTTATTAAATACCGTGAGGGTCTCAACCTTCCGACTGCCCAAAATTTTTCTATACGTACAGCTTCTCTTTCCTTTATATTTCATTGCGAAACTGTGGCGTTACCCATGGGTTACGGACTCTGCGACCTCTCGCAGGTGTTACGAAAAGAAACAATTGGGATATAGCTGTTTAAATGAGTCAGTAAACATATTATAGGAGGGATTTGTGTCCTCAAGTTTAGCTATTTTACACTAGTCTACTTTCATGAGCGCACCGCCAAATGATTTCATATTGTCTCATTCTGTGGCTACATATGTTAGCGCTGTCAGATTAGCGCGCAAGCAATTATGTGGTCTTCAGAAGCGAAGAAAACTTTTGCTGATGCCTGGCTGGTTGAGGTATCAACTGTGCTATCAGCTGTAGCGACCCGATAATATCCCTGCAGCAGGGCTCCCCCTTATCTCCCCAACCATCATCTACGGTGGGCCATTTGTTTGTACGGCACCACTAACGGATATTCATGTGAAGCCAGATCTATTCTCTTATCAAACTTGTGATGTCAATCCTTCTCGGTGCAGCCTTCAGGACGTGTCATACCACTTCGCTTCTCATGGAGCACCCATCGACTGTCATGTTGGAGGCTAGTCTGCGACAGAGATTCGAACCGACGACATATAAGAACCCATAAATGCATACCGTGTAGCAGCAAAGTTTAACACTACCAAACCATGTGTCAGTCTCCTAATCCTAAAACGCCAAGCAAAGTCTTGCATATTCGTGTAACGTATGCTTCACGCGTATTGTACCTACCTCACAAGAATACTTTCCATGCTCATTGAACTGGATCTGCATTGAGGCTTTCAAAAACGATTGAAGCATCCGGTGCTACACGAACGTTTTGAATGACCTTTGAGAAGTTCCCTTCGCGTGCGTCAGGTGGCGTCAAGCGTAGCATCGAAACTGTACCATAATATAAACAAACGCAATGTGGTAACAACAATCTCTAATGCCTTCTATTTACGTTTCTGTATTATTACTTTAGATTTCAATGCGTTCATTAGCTGTCATACTGAGATCTCGGTTATTACCAGGGTGTCAATCTTCGCTCTCGAATGGGCTTTGGAGCGCTTGAGGAAACGGCTTCGAGGCAAGCAGGCTCGCGCTGAATTGCACTTAAAAGTTGCCGTCTGACAACCTCGATCGGCGTTTAGTTGAATGCAGATCGAGTGTATTGAGGATCGAAAGTGTTCGTGTGACAGATATTTTGTTTTCAGTGTAGTTAACTCCAAGTTTTATTATTCAATCGTCCCAGTCATCCCACTCGTGAATGATATGATTGTGGTAAGCACATTTCTCAAAGGCTCATACAGACTGGAATAAAAGCGCGTGTCACTAGCGGGATTAACTATAAAAGTGCGTATGTGAAGATATTCAGACATACGCACCGTGTTATTTTACGACGCATTGCGCAGAGCACATGATACCCCTTGCCGCGCTTAATAAATTGCTAGAAGCAGCTTGCTGCAATTTCCGGCCTCATCGCTGTTACACTTCGGGGCCTCGTGCCTTTCATTATGATATATGGTCAACTTGCTGCCTTGGTATGACAACCTGTTAATTATTTCATCGTTTCTAATGGAGTCGATTCCCCAGTAAATGAAATTGGTTTGTCTGCAACTTCACTACGTGTGGTATTAATGCGAATGTACTTTTACGCTTACCACCGCCGTCCAAGAATCTTGTCTTATCTTGTTTGGGAAGTCGCACTAACTGGCTGAATTGTTCTTAAGGTCTCAACCAACGTAGCCTCGCGCATGTAAATCAGTAGCACCTGCACAGTGACGGCAACACGCGAGGCTTTCCGACAGGTTTTTCAAGTTCAGCGATCAACAGAGAGAGTGATAGGTCCTGCGAGTAACCATGGCCTATTGTAGTGCTTTCATAGACCCGTGGCCTCCACGATCAAGCGTGTCGTTTCACCGGAGCTGATCGCAGAGGCCATCGTTAAACATCCGTTACTGGACACGGCGGCTCCCAGACGACGCCACATGTACAGATGAATTCCAACGCACCTGGTCCGACACCGCGGAAAGCTGAAATCAGCTACGTGCAATATAAAAAACTTGAAAAAGGTTAGACGAAAGAAAAAACGTGATTTCACACTTTGTTTAAAAGAGATAGCTTTAGTCAAAGGTTAATTAGCACTATGTTTTTACTCGCACTTAAAGTGGCAGAATTAAAAAGTGAATGAAAGCCGTGAACGTCACTGCACAATATACATTTCTTTATTTATTGTACCTCAAAGGCCCCTGTTATGGGGGGCATTGCATGAGGAAGAATGCGAATGCATTAGTGCTGCTGCGACGTTGCTGATTCCTAATCGACGACTTTCAGCCTCTACTTCCCGACTCCGTGATGTTCCGACCGCCCGTTTTCGATCTCCGATGCTACCACTCTGTAGTGGGTACTTTTTCTCAGTCAGACGCCGGTGCCTCGTAACATCCAAAGTACATTTTGACACAGCCTTCTCATTGGCTGTGGCTGTGCGAGGTCATCAAAGCACTGATGCAACTGGAAGTGACGTCATATACCTTATGATGGCATTGACTTTCGAAGTCACATGAGTATACAAGTGACACCATAAAACCACTGCCGTCAACCTTTATGAAGTAGCAGAGTTTTAAAATATTTGTTCATTGCATTGCTTTGTTTTTTAACTGCTGCTCTAGTCATTCCCCTCAGCACCCTGTAGTGTATTTAGCTTAGACAAGGACAATTATTCAACCGTTCTCAATAGCCCACCTTATAGTACCTCCGTTGCCTGCAGCCTATGTACGCTACGCTGGGCTATTGAGCACGGTTTAATAATTGTCCTCATTAAGATTCTTGCGTTCGCGGGAGACAAGTCATGGCTTCCTGCACGAACAAAGCGGTTAATATGGAGGCAACTAACACCGTCTAAAAATTTTGTGATTGTACTGGAGCCCAGATAAAATGGCATAAAAGTTATAGATTTTGGCATTGTAATTAGGAACACACATCAGAAGGATTTTGTCGGCTGACTTGGTCAAGCCAATACCTTGGCGTCATCATCGGTCATCATCAGCAGCCGGACTGCACCCACTGCAGGGCGAAGGCCTCTTCCTTTTTCCTCTAATTAACCCGTTCCTGTGCTAGCTCTATCCGAATCCAAGTGAGGTGCCTCTAGGAAATTATCGTCAGCCTGGACCATACTGGACTAGATCAAGCCTTGAAGGCTAAGGAAGAAACTGACGGCTGGAAAACGACCAATTTTCTGTTTTCTAAACGTCTGCGACTTTTTTTTTTATCTGGTACATCATGCGCGTGTTGCGTGTTCCGTGGGTTAGCATTAAAACATAAACAGCGTTTTTGCTGTTTTTATGGAGGCCTCGACATGGGAGCGGTCCAGTCGAGTGAACTTGCTTTTTTTTTTTTTTTGCGGTCACAAAATGTGGTCTTGGACGTGTTCCCTTATTTCTGCGATAAATCGTGTAACGCTTTTTTACATGATCAAAATAAAATCTTCGTGTGCACAGTCGTTCCAGTACGGTTGTGTGCTTTTCTCATAGGATCTTTCCTGTCGTCTGTTCAAAGTACCCGGGGTGATGTGACTGGGTACCTGCTTGAAGTTGTCTTGTCGTACAGGTTTTTGAATACGTTTTTCTCAGCAGTATACTTGTCCAACGTTACAAGGAAACAACGTTACAAGGAAACAACATTATAGCGATCTTGTGGACATCATGCTCTCGGTACCATTATATTATTCCTCCCTACGTGGAGATCGGGGACAGGATTTTCTCAGAAGATTGAAAAAATAATGCCTGTTTTTCCCTCAACCAAATCGAGCTTCTTCAAGCTGCATAACAAAAGCACTCCCAGTTCAAACCTGGCTACAGGATAAAGGATTGATTCCCTGGAACACTGACTGTTTTTTTATGTAAGAAACCGAAAACAATAGCGCATGTATTCCTAGACTCCTGGGGCCTCACCTTTCATTGGGATGTAGTTCAAAGAACTTTAAAGAACCGTTCATATTGGAGCAGTAGGGCATACACTTCTTAACTGTAGATCCATCCGACATATGCACTCTATGACCTCATTATGGCCCTGAGTCTCCACGCTGTGTAGAAAACTGGAATGCAGTTTGCACATGCAGGCTTGGTTGTCCGTCCGGTTCCTGAGCATTTCATCGAGAGTGTTGCGAGCTTATGTAGTGTGTATAAAGCATTGCCTGATCCACCACAATGGATATCTCTGCTGGATGAATTGACGATGCGTAAAACATTTACGGCCGTGTAGGCCAAAGTTTAGCTGAGATGTCTTTTTTGTAATCTATTGACTTGAATGCTGAAATCGGCAATAAAGAAAAAAAAATTGGAGGCTTATCAAGGTTAAGCCCAGCGGATGCGAAGCATGTTAAGCAGCTGCCTCAGTGTGAATGGGGCTAAGTAACGGAGACGTGGTTTAGGTTAATCGTCGTACTCTATTCTTTGCAGCCCGACAAACACACTCTTATGGTCCGTAAATGCATGACTCTTGGTTTGCACGTCACTTATTCTGTATTGTCTTTGAGCATTTCTACACAACACCACGCTGCAGCCTTCGTTTTGCATTCCTATTATTAACGTCCTCAGCGTTTGGAGGCATCTTGACCGCATACACGCCCGGCGCAAAGACGCTGGCACGGTTGCGGGCACAGAGACTGACGCGACGGCAGGCGCGCGCCGCTTCATCCCTGGTGTGACGTCACATATCACGTGATGCAGCGATGGTGGCGCCGCCGCCGCGTCGCGCGCGACGGCGCGAACCGAAGCGTGGAGGCATCCGCCGGGCGACGTCCGACGGCGCGATATGAGGCCCCATCTGCAGCCGGTGTGACGTCATCACGTGACGTCACATCATGTGATCTCACTTTAAGGTCAATGGTGGCCAACGCCGGGAGGCAACCGACGGCGCGATATGAGGCCCCATCTGCAGCCGGTGTGACGTCATCACTGGACGTCATGTCACATGACCCCACTTCAGGGTCAATGGTGGCCACCGCCGGGCGTCGCACGAAGGCCCGAAACCTACGTTAATATGCTTCGCATAAAAAGCCCAGCGCGTAGTGTAGTAGTTAGCGCTCGGCTGTGAATCGGAGGGAGGGTTGCTAGCAGCGATACGGTTTCTATGATTTAGAGGAGACGCATTTTTATGGCAGATTTTGTGGGCACAACATAGCCTACTAAGGCTTTCGTCTTAAAATGGAGGGGGAGGTTAGGCTTGAACGCAGTTATAGGAGCGAAGGTTCTGTCAAGAATGGTTTATCAATGTTCTACACGAGTTTATGGCTTGAATTAGGGACGCTGGAGAAGACGCGATGTTTCGTGATGTTTTTATATTTTTTGTTTAGGTTCGTTTTAGGGGAATGGCAGGTGCAGTATCTTTCTCTCTTTGGGGTGAGAACCTAAACTTCATTAGGTCGTCATTCGCGTTTTCGTAACCCCTCTGAGGTTACGATGGGGCCACACATGACCCACCTACGCTAATTCCCGACACATGTGGCAAAGAAAGTTGTTTCTGGCTCTTTCCGTTTCATTGCCCGATATTTTTATACATTTTTGTTTACGTTGGTATTTTGGAAAAGGAAGGCTTATTCTGTCCTACTTCTTGGTACACACTTTACGTATACCATTATGCATAAGCGTGGTCGCTTGTTAATAAAAACTATCGAATAGTCAATGTGACCACAGCATGTGCTCCGTGCACATCGTGACTCCGGGTGACGGGCGTCTTCCAGTGACCACTTCTGCGTTCAGAATGTGAATGCGCCCTATAGGAATACATGTGAACTAACATTAAACGCATGACTTCACAGTGCGCCTACGATGTTTACCTTCGAGAAGAAAGAGAGAGTACAGCCAACAAAAAATTACGTATGAAATGTCATTTTATAGAAACTGTATCCTTACGAAGTCGCAATACGGACGCTTAGGAACCACCGCTGGCCACCGCCCCCGGAGGGAAGCATGGCCCACAGAAATAAAGTATTCAGTTTTTCTCATTTCTCCGTGTACTCATGTATGCACCCCTTCGTTCACAGTTGTCTGCTTTGAACAAGACTGTGTCGTATAGTAACGCATCGTACTTTCGAAGCTACATTTTTAAAATGGCATCACAATTGCGTGTTCGGAAGCAGGACACATTCTTACACATGCGCTATGTCAGCTAGTGTTTAACTGTCCGAGCAGACCAGGTTTCTCATGGAGCTCACCATACTGTACCATGTGCTAGAAATGACTCAATTGTAAGGTTGTTGCCGACACGAAAGGCACTACTCAAACGGGATGAGGTGCTAACAAGGAATGAATGAAGCCTTTATTTGAATGCAAGGATGGCTCTCGGTCACTGTTTGGTAATTAAGAAGTTAGGAGGAATGGGAGTGTAGCTTCATCTTCACATTTATTCATGCTGTTTCTCGTTGCTTGCCATTCTACCGATCAGCGCGCTGTAAGTCGACCCCTCTCACACTACTCAAAGCAAACCGCTCTCCAATGCCATAGGTGGCAATACAATGTTATATTGCGGTGCTTGATAGAATCTGATCTTTAGGGTGGACATGCCGTCGTGTGAAATATGGGTAATTTTGTTTCTTGCTCGTGAAAACGATGCGCATTGCCATATAAGACCTTTAAGATCTGATGTACACTGTTCCCGACAGTGGATGCGTATGCTGCATTTGAATGTTTCGTGTCTGCCGAGAAACCCACTTGTCAAGTATGTGTGCTGTGTAGGCTGCGTTTGTTATTAGTTGAGGAATATCTCTTGTGGTTGAGTGAGCCCTTTCGTGTTGTCAAGCACCGGCGTTGGTGTTGCTTCATGTACCCTAAGCCTGCTGTTGTGTTTTATTTTGGTAGGTACATAGTGCATCCTCGCTTTGCCAGGAGACCTTTAGTAAGCATTGTTTTGTGTTGATTTAAGTCCATCGGTTTAGGCATTGAGTTGGGCTGTGGAGAGCTGTACCTGTCAACAAGCCCACCCGTTTGCGCGGCTGCGTTTCCCCTGTCCGTGCCAGTGTGTCCCGGTGTCCATATATTTTGAATTTCTTATCCAATTTAGTACATTCGCTTCAGCCTCTTTCTGATGTCGTTGGCCGCTGCTTCGTCTGTAGTTGGTGTCGTAAGCTCTGCAATCACTGCATATGAGTCGGTTGAAATTCGATAACCACTGAAATTTTCCCTTGTGGCTGCAGCTGTTTTAATGTTTTTTTTTTTTGTAACTCCCCATATGGCAAGCAGCTCGGCGTATAAAATTGTTCCTCCAGGTACGTGGCACGTGTGCCGTCCGTTGTGTTGGGGCGCTGGCACACACACCCATGCCACACTCACCCTTCCATTTCTAATTGCAGTGTCAGTGTAGATGTCTATTGTGTTCAGCGGTCTTGTGAGAGCCATTGTCTGTTCTAGAAGATGCCTAGTCACCAGGGTCCACCTACTAATAGGTCGTTGTGGCCTTATTGCGATTACCGGCGCCTCCCACGGGGGTGAAGCCTCGGAGTAGTGCTAGTTCGGTTGTCCCATGCCATGATCGGCTTCCCTTGTACCGTGTTTTCTAGTCGGGATCGTATTCGTATTTCTGCTCTTCTGATAATATCTGGTATGGGTGGTATGCTGACCAGCTTAAGCAGTTCTTCATTCCTCGTATGCTTAGGAAGCCCAGTAATGGTGAAAAGAGTGGCCCTGTGTAGCTTTTTGATGTCATTCAGGTCGCAATCAGAAAACTCATACACGGATGCCCCGTACAGAATCCTGACCACAACAATCGCTCTAGCCAGTGTTTGGCACGAGTTTTGCCTGACTCCACCGAAGTTGTTTGAAATGCGGCGAATCATATGAACATTGGAGTCCAGTTACGCTGCAATGTACGAATTCATTTACGAGGACTGTTTCAACTAAAATCTGTGCCCCCAAGGTTTTTGTCTGCCAGTTTACAGATCTGATGTTGTGTTTTCCAAGCTGCAGCGTAATCTGCATTTTTGCGTTCGGCGCATTCTTGCCATCTATGCATATGAGTTGTGTCTTTTGAGGCGACAGCTGTAGTCCCAATGCTTCTAAGCTGTGAGTAAGTTTGAAGATTGCCGCTTGCAGCTCGGTCTGCATGCACTGTTTATTTGGGTAATCTTCCGCTTCTGTCGATATAGTGACATCATATGCGTAGATGGTGAAGCGGGCAGAAGTGTCTCTCTCGAGCGCTTCTGCTACGTGTGTCACGGCCAAGTTAAATAACAACAGGCAGAGAATAGAGCCCTGGGGCGCCCCCCTGTCCAAGTAATAGGTACTGGCGCTCCATCCGGAAGCTTTGTCATGAAGCCTAATAGATGCGAACAAAAACTGATCTGCGCAGCTCTCTCGATAGCCATCTGAAGTAAATTTATTTACATTCCTTAGCGTAATTTTCATCGCAGACTGGTTTCTCGCGCTCTTAGGCCAACGGTAAAGGCTGCCTCTTTGCTACATGTTCCCTTTGGAGTGAAACAATTCAGTAAGATACCCTGCTTTTTCTGTTGCGTGTTTCGATAATCATCGGCCTATTTTTGCAGACGGCGCCGCTATCTATACTTTAGTAAATGCTTCCTCGCCATGCCTGGACTTGGCTGCATCCAAAAAGCCGAACGCCTCCAGTCGAGTTTGGTAGCGAGAGCTACATTAGGCTAGTAGAAGTGAGTTTAGCCGTGCTGGGATAGGCTAGAACTACGTATGCGCCCTAACCACGGCAGCCACATGCGCCGTTCCATACGTGTTCCGCCGCTGCGCCCACTATAGTGACGTCCCGTGCCTCGTTATACAGCCGCACGGTGCATGCGTACACCGTTCGCCGGTCCTTTCCGCTGCGCCGCATCTCCGCAGCGTTATAGTCTAGTTCACTATAATCGCGGTTAACTCCCTATTATCACGTAACTAATTGCGTAGCTCAAGATATCAATTTGAGCGTGTGCTCTTGCTAGACAGATGCGCAATAGATGAAAAAGCGTACGGTGAGCGCGGAGACTGCGAGAAGCTGCTTCCGACAACCCGGCAATCATTGCTTGGCGTGAGGACGGCGGACGGCGCCCAAATGAAACCGGAAAGCTTAAGCGTGCGTGCGAGAGGCCGGAGGAGCGGGAAGAACGTCTCGCCAATCTGGACCGAGTCAAGGTGGCAAAGACGCCGCGCCGAGCTTTCGCTGAATTGTTTGCCTCAAACGAAACTTCTATGGCCGCTCAGCAACCGAAGCTCTTTCGCCTTTAGAAACAAGGGGGCGGGGAATGCAGATGTCGGGATCAGCAGCTGCCTTTCGCATATAGTATTCTAGGCATTTTGATTTCAACGACCTTACTACTGAGCCAGTCTGTCGCACGTGACATTATGCTGGACTCCAGAAAAAGCTTGTGCGATTCGGAGAAACACCAGCTCACAGGGCGTCTGTTAGTAATGTATTTAAGACTTTATCTTACATTTAACAAGGAGAAATTATTGATGTTATTAGCGAACAGAAAACACTACGAGTGTATTTCCCAGCTAACATAACTTAGTATGACCACATTGAACATCTGTGCAAAAAGCTGTCTTCTTTTGTTGGTGCGTGGTTACGATGCCGGGAAACTTTGACGATAAAGTGTAAAATCAAAATCTTTTATATATTCTTCCGATTGCCTTTAAATTATTGTAGTTTAGTTTGAGCTCCAACAACAAATTCTAACATCAATAAACTGTTCACATTGAAAAAAAAAAACAAAAAATTTGTGTGGCATATTGCAAACCTTGAAATATTGAAACCTCTAAAACCATATTCCAGCCACAACCTGCCATCTGCGTAGATAACCTCTGTGAATTTCAAAGTTTGCAACTAATGTATTTCTCACCCACCCATGTTAACTATAATCTGTCAACTTTGGCATCCTTGCATCTTTGCCAAGATTCGATCAACGCAAGAAATCAGGATGTTTGGGCCATACATTTTTCTCGTAGCAACTATAAATTAGAAATGTAAGCTCATAACTTACCCCGTACATTGAATGCAGTTCAGCGCACCACTGGGCGAAACGAAAGGGGCAACGAAAATATTTTTGTACATTTGTGAATGCTTGTGCGTTGTAATATCCCACCAATGATCTACTTTTTGCTTTGTTGTATACCTTCGTGTCCGGCTTTAGAGTGTTTGTTGCGTTGTTTTAAATGCATGCCACATATAGCTGCTGCTTCACTTTTTCTGTATAAAGAAACATTTTGATGTCTTGTGTGCATTACCGTTGCATTGCTTGCATTTTTACAGTTTAGTATGTTTGTTATGTTCAGTAGTCACTGTTGGTTTCATTAGTTATTGCATGCTGTAGCCATTCCTTGGATTGGTTTCCTGGACCTCGTCCCACTGCGTGAGCAGCTTTAATCCAGAAAATAGTGCAGAAATGTCTGGTAAAAAAATTGAATTTATTTGAATTGAATGTCTGGCTTCGCAGCAAACAGTTATTGTACCGTTTTAAAAATATATCTCCGAAATATCGCTGCATATTCGTTGGACACTATAAGTATCAATCAGAAGGGTAGATACTTGGGCTTCTCTGTCTTGGTGCGCTACATTTTGTTCCCTTAGTATCAATCCTTGCTCTGCAGAAAATCTGGCGTTAGCGGTTGTTGGCGTCGTTGGCCGTGAGCGCAAAATCTCGTTGGCATAATACAATTCATGAACACGTGAAAAATGTTCGAACTGAAACCGGACTTATCGTGGAGATTGCTGTAAGGAAAAAAAAAGAATTGGGTTGCAAAGGAACTCATGTTAATCCGTTGATAGGGGAAATGGGCACGTTAGCATGAACTCGCGATGGCTGGTAGGCTCGAGATCAATAGAGGAGGACCTCGTGAATGCACGATGCGAACGTGAACCGACGACTAAGTCGCGTTCTGTGCTATATGATGTGGCGTAATTGCGCTGAAAATTTTCTTTCCTTCCCAGAACAATGTATTTGAACCTAAGCTTTTTTGATTGTAAAATCTCTCGCTTTCCATTCTAGCTTTCACGACGGAGCAGTAGCGCGCGGGACAATATCTGGTGCGCCCTGGCTTCTGCTGTCTCATAATAAGTGATAGGAAGGTAATAGAATAATAATAGCTGATATACTAGGTGATATATGTAGACTAACTGGTATATGGATAATACTTAAGTTCGAAGAAATAAAGAAACAGGAATTCCTGTTGATTCAGTAGCGTCCTTTTGGTGTACATCCTGTATGTTTTCTTGTATGCGATTTCGCTAGACTGCTTGGACTCCCCACCGTTAATATGTTTACTGCCCGCCTGCATTGGGCATACTAACTTATGCTTTCCACAATATAATCGATCCGAACAAACGACGATGATAATAAAGTAACGTTAAGTCATAAGGCGCTTTAATTATTCGAAAGGCGCATCCTTCTTGCCCTTTCTACGCTTACAAATGCACACCCCAGCTTACACTAACCGTCCTGTGAAACTTGGCGGCTCGGTAGTGACTGGGATGTTAGAATTTGTCTGGGTCATATTTTAGGAACTATAACTGTACTCAGCATGCCAAAGAAGTTCTCCTTATACCTGTCCCGAACTAGAACATTAATGGCGGTTGTCGTCACTTCGCCGAATCTTCTGACGTTTTCCTACCCTCCGCGGTGCACTCCTGCTGTACTAGGAATCGTGCGCGCCAGCGAGACACCCGTTCATTTTGTTCCGCGACCGTTCCCGTGCCTGCAGGTAACACGTCATTGCTATCCGCTAGACCAAAAGTGAATGCCGTCTACGCCGTGCTACTCCAACCTTGAGTGCGTCTGGTCACGGCACAAGAAGAATATTTATCTCCTGTGCAGCAGCGACTGTCCTGCTGCTGCAGTTGGGTGTAGGTAATGGCTTAGCGAAGTGTCCGATTTCGCCATTACTTCATGTCCGTTCATCATCGCCCCGGACGGCCGGGAAACGGAGGTACGCAGGCCACGCGCTTGCTGCGTGCTCTCAAAGGGCGCTGCTCGTCGACAGGCGCTCTGTCTCAACTTTGTTTTGTTGTTGTTTACAGTGCCCGGATGCCCTCTTATTGCATCACAGCGTCCAAAGTATATAAATCCCTGCCTAATGCCGTCGGCGCTCCTGACACCTTTGAGTTTACTGCTGGTGTGCATCTAAAAAGCGTCCTCAGTTTTTAAGCGAACAAGCATGTCAAGGGATGTTTGAAGGCAAACGCACTTAGTGACTGATTTTTCTGGGCTCATCAGCCTTCCTGGTCTCCTGTAATCTAAGAACTGTTAATTGTTAATACAAAAACATTGTTAATAAAAAACAGCGCGAGCAGGAAGACACAAAACAACACAAAAGGAAGCTACATGGCAAGCGCTGACTCACACCCAGGTAGCACCGAATGTGGGGCCCCAGTAGGTCCGATGTAGGCAAGTGGGGCTGGGGCAACCGTCATAAAACCTGCATCGGTCCCCGATGGGGCAACAGTGGGCAAGCAACATTTGGGCTTGCCCCTGCTCCTCTCGCATGGATCCCATAGCGGCGTTTCTTGGGCTAATGCAGAGCACATTCCTGCATCCAGACCACAAGGGTCCCTTGCCGGATATTTGAGGGCAATCGAACCTAAATGTGGGCTTTTTATGGGAAAGCCCTCATAGATCCGAAATGAGGCCACCCCCATTACATCTTTGCGGGACCAACATCGGCCGTAGTGGGGCAAGAAAACGGACATACCCACATGCTACCTCAATCGGCCCCTTGTAGGTTACTTGAGGGCAGGTGAAATATGAATAAGGGCTCAATTTGGGTAAGCCCTCGTGAAGCCCAAATGAGGCAGCCTTAGCTAAACCGCTTTAGGTCCCACATAGGCTGTAATGGGGCTGAAAGGCGGGCGTGCCCGCATGGCACCAAAATCGGTTCTTTGTGGGGACTTTGAAGGCCCGTGCAACAGCAGGTGGGCTCTAGGTTCGAAAACAACGTCCAGCCCAATTGGGGCTGCCCATATAAAACTGCTTTATATACCACATGTGCCGTAATGGGGCTGGAAGGCGGGAGGGCCCGCATGATACCAAAATTAGTTCCTTGTCGGGAATTTGAAGGCACGTGCAACAGCAAGTGGGCTTTAGGTTCAAAACCAATACTCAGCCCAATTGGGTCTGCCCACACAAAACAGCTGTAGGTCCCACATCGGCCGTAATGGGGCTAGAAGGCATGCGTGCAATTGCGTAATCATTGTTTCCAACCTTTATGTGTATTAGATATTGCCCTAAATTACTATTGTAGATGATTTGTATAACAGTTGTTGCCATGTTTAGTCGATTAGAAATTTACACGGCTTTAGTTCTCGTGCTCATGCAAATTGCGCTACAAATACTAAAACAAACTGATTGCTAACTGTTGCCTCTTATGTGGTTGCTTTGGACAGCCTGCAACTCTCAGCACAATACTACTATTCACAAAACACATCTCCATAGCCTGAACAAGATGTACATGAAGTCATTTCGGCTAGATGAATGTTATGAATCATTGCAAAATTTAATATTGGGGCTGTTTAGAAAGTGCAGACATGTATACAATAATTACCTGATTATGTGCATAAATATTGATTGGGAAAACTTGGACTAGGGCTTTCCATCAATTTCCTGTGTCGGACCCCTATGAGAATAATGTGGGCAAGCCCAAGGGCGGCTAGCGCTATAGAACCCGCATTGGTCCTGTGTCATTATCTGAGGGGCTAACTGAAATTTAAAAAAAAATGTTCCTCCAAAGCGGCTGCCCAAATCGGTCCAAAGTAGGACCATCGCGGGGAGTTGCCGGGATGTGCCCTTTTAACAATGCCGGAAACATGTGGGCAGCCCCGCAAGGGCTGCCTGCATCGGCCCCTAGTGGGGCCCACTGGGGCTTTGTCCACAGCCCCCTTCGGGCCTACGTCGGCCCCTCTAGCAGCACCCACATTGAACACACCGGGGCTGTTCTGCATTGCCTACATCAGGTCCACCGGGGCCCACCCTTCATAGCCCACTTTGTGCTACCTGGGCAACTACGCCTCAGCGTTTACTCCAAGGTCCAGACAAAAACAAATGTCACGAAAACGAAGCTTTCGCGTGAAACACCCCTGGGTTCATCCGCTATACAAAAAGTCACTCAAAAAAGAAATCTCTTTGGTTGAAAGAGCAAGACAAGCCTTGCTGACACACTTAAGGTCCCGTGAAATAAAATATGCTTCAACCAGTTCTCTCGTCAGCTTTTCTTTGTGCCGATAGAAAATTCTAACCTGGTCATACAGGGAAGTACACTTCTTTTTCACTGTCTCACAGGGAAAGCAATGTGAGACCAGAAAGATTTTGTCCGTGCCACTTCCCAAGTTGCTTCGATGTTCTTGTAGCCTCTTGGTAACACACCGCTCTGTTTGTCCTATATAACAGGTTGCACAAGAGGGTGGAAATCTGTACACGACACCAGTCTTCCAGCTGACAAATGGGACTTTGTGATTAACCCCACATTCCTGCTTCTTTGATTCTCTTTCCCTTTGCATTGCCGGGCAAATCTTCATCTTGAGCGGGGCGGTCAATGCAATATGAACACCATACCTTTTGCCATAATTCTTTAGGCCATGGGAAATCCTATGCACATACAGTACCACCGCAGTCTTCCTCTTTTTCTCACCCGTGCAGGGCTGGGATTTTTGCCTGACCGTTCTTTTAAGGCTCATCAGTAATTAACAACAGGCCTCCATTAAGAACCGACTCCCGTTCAAAACTGTTGCCCATGTCGGGGTAGCAAGATTTCTTCAACGCATTAACAAGCATGTTTTGATCATTCCATTTTTCACTAATTTCGAATACCCCGAGCCGGCACTTAGCAAGGGCTTCACCGATCTCGGGTTGTATTCCCAACAAACACCATCCTCACCGAACTGAATCAATAAATCTAAAAACTGAAACCGATCGTCCACTGGTTCTTCAACAGTAAACTCTAGCCCAGATCCACACTCAGTAAAAACTTCAATAACGTTTCTCATTCGTTGATTGAATCCCTCGCGATCTGTGAATACTAAAAAGACATCCACATACCTGAAGGTGGAATGATGCAGACCCCTCAAGTTCTCTTTCAGGTCTCTGTCCACGTACATTAAGAAGATATCACTCAGGACAGGTGCAATACTCGATCCAATGCAGGCTCTGGCCTTTTGCGTATACAGCTTGTCCTTCCGGCCTATGAAGGTGGACTGCGGGTAGAACCTCAAAATTTCGATGAAACTTTCAATACTTACTCCCGAGGCATCCATGAAGTCACGTTCAATTTAGTCTTCAGTGATGCACATTTGAACACGCTTAAGCAGGCAGTCATGTGGGAACGAGATGTTCCCTTCAGGGCCATTGTGTCTGAGAAGAGCACTTGGAAGCACATGGTCTCCAAGTATTTGCAGAAGCACCTTTTCTCATTGTCTTTATCAGACCCCCTAAGGCTACCCAACTCTGAAGCGCTTGTTGGATTCATCAAAGAGCATTACCCAAGCACGTGTATTGGCTTCAACATGGACATCAAGGATTTATCTGCCATGACTGCATCCTTAAGCGTGTTCAAACGTGCATTACTGAAGACAAAATTGAACGTGACTTGATTGACGCCTCGGAAGTAAGTGTTGAAAGTGAGGATCATGTTTGTTGGGAATACAACCCGAGATCGATGAAGCCCTTGCTAAGTTCCAGTTCGGGGTATATGAAATTAGTGAAAAATGGGATGATCAACACATGCTTGCTGAATGCGTTGAAGAAATCTTGCTACCATGGCATGGGCGACAGTTCTGAACGGCAATTGACAAGAATTGCGAAGGCCGGTTATCGGGATTCGGTTCTTAATGAGGCCTGTTGTCGATTACTGATGAGCCTTTAAAGCAATTAACGGTCAGGCAAAAATCTCAGCCCTGCACGGGTGAGAAGAGGAAGATTGCGGTGGTACCGTATGTGCAGAGTGGTTCTCATGCCCTATAAGGAATGTTGGCAAGAGGTATGGTGTTGATGTTGCATTGACCACCCCGCTCAAGATGTATATTTGCCCGGATATTCAAAGAGGAAGAGTATCAAAGAAGCAGGAATGGGGGGTTGAACATAAAGACAAATTTGTCAGCTGGAAAACTGGTGTCGTGTACAGGTTTCCCCTCTCTTGTGGAGCCTGTTGTATAGGACAAACAGGGCGGTGTGTTAACAAGAGGTTACAAGAACACCGAAACAACTCGGAAGGTGGCAAGGACCAAACCTTTCTGGTATCACAGACAGTGAAGAAGAATAAGTGTACTTCCCTATATAACTAGGTTAGAATTTTGTATCGGCGCGAAGAAAAGCTGACGAGAGAACTGTTTGAAGCATATTTTATTTCAAGGGACATTAAGTGCGTCAGCAAGGCTTCTCTTGTCTTTCAAGCACAGAGATTTTTTTAGTGACTTTTTTGTATAGCAGATGAGCCCATGGGCGCCTCACGAAAAAGCTTCCTTTTCGTCATGTTTGTTTTTGTTTGTGCTTTGGAGTAAAAGCTGAGGCTTAGTTGTGAGTCAGAGTTTGTTATGTAGCTTCCTTTTATTTTTTATTTTAACAATGGATGCTTACCAACTCGCCCAACAAAGTATCGTGGTAACCAAAAGTAACCAGTTTCTATTTAAGCGCGTTTGACTTTAATCATTTGACTCAGTTGAAACATCGGCTGTGATGCAGGCATTGCGAAATCAGGGGGTAGAAGAGCTGTACGTGAAAGTGCTGGAAGATATATATAGTGGCTGCACAGCAACCATAGTTCTGCATAAAGAAAGTAACAAAATTCCCATAAAGAAAGGTGTTAGGCAAGGAGACACAATCTCCCCAGTACTATTCACAGCTTGTTTAGAGGAAGTATTCAGAGACTTGGAGTGGGAGCAGTTAGGAATAAGGGTAGATGGAGAATACCTCAGTAATCTGCGATTTGCTGATGACATTGCCTTGCTAAGCAACTCGGGGGATGAACTGCAAATAATGATTGATGGCCTAGACAGAAAAAGTAGAAAGGTAGGCTTGAAAATCAATATGCAGAAGACTAAGGTAATGTTCAACAGCCTCGGGAAGGAACAGCTGTTTACATTAGGTAGCGAAATACTGGAAGTAGTAGGCGAATATGTCTACTTAGGACAGGTAGTAACCGCAGATCCGGACCATGAAAAGGAAATAACAAGAAGAATAAGATTGGGATGGAGTGCACTTGGCAAGCACTCGCAGATTATGACTAGCAGCTTACCGGTATCGCTCAAGAGGAAAGTACACAACAGTTGCATCTTGCCTGTACTCACCTATGGGGCTGAAACGTGGAGGCTAACCAAGAGAGTTCTACTTAAGTTGAGGACAACCCAGAGGGCTATGGAACGAAAAATGGTAGGGGTAACATTAGGAGATAGAAAGCGTGCGGAGTGGGTCGGAGAAATAACTCAAGTTACCGACATTCTAGTGGAAATCAAGAAGAAGAAAGGACATGGGCAGGACATGTAGTGCGAAGAGAGGATAACCGATGGTCGCTGAGGGTAACAAACTGGATTCCAAGGGAAGGAAAGTGTAGCAGGGGGCGGCAGAAAGTTAGGTGGGCGGATGAGATTGAGAAGTTCGCAGGGGTCAAGTGGATGCAGCTAGCACAGAACCGGGTTAAGTGGAGAAATATGGGAGAGGCCTTCGCCCTGCAGTGGGTATAATCAGGCTGATGATGATGATGATGATGACTTTAATCATTCCTGAACTTTATTTAGTTCCATGAACTTTGTTTGCTGCTGTTTAGTAAACGACAGAAAGTGGGCGTATTCAGCCAGACTTCGGTGGTTTGACGTCTTTACGAAGCGTGAATTGTTGAGCGAGTTGGTACATTTCGAAAAGAAAACAAAACTGCGAAAAATGAACGCAGGACTTGTAGGACACACACACACCGCCTTCTAATCTTCAAACGCTTTTCCTGTTTCATCATTGAAGGTACTTCATTCGCTTTGCTGCAGCCTAAGATTCACTGAAATGGCCTTCAGAAACAAGTCCAAGAATCCCGAGGTCCCGCTACTTTTGGATTAAAACAGCCGCCTTTTCAAAAATTATTGTAAATATAACAGTTTCACTTTTCCATGATTGATATTTGCAGGCAATAAGCATTATATTATGTTGGTCATGCTCAAGAGTTTGCCCCTGTATAATTAATCCCGCCGCACCGATTACATTCGTTAATTGAAGCTTTTGATACAACAAATAGACTATGTCTACGATTAAGGAACCAGTTACGTACAAAACGATGGAAGTATAACTCTATTAACAAGACAGGCGACAACGCCAGGAGTACAGAATAATCTCGCATACCTGGAGCCATGGACCGGTTTGCGCCCGGCATTAAACTCAATGAGCAAAAATATATTCGTCCGCGCTCACAACTGCAAAAGTTGCAATCATCATAAACGTGGTCATTTTCCTCGAACAAAAACGTTTTACACTAGGATGCTGTTGCCGCAGATGCTTAGGAGGCCGGAAATATTGGGGATGCCAGAGATTCTCAGGATGCTGGTGATGTAGCTGATGCAAGGGATGCAGGCGATGGCGGAGACATCGTCGACTCAACGCCGCTTCCTTTCTTTTTTCGGTGGCGACGAGGCTTACGCGGGTGCCTAGAGCTAGCTTCACCTTGTCCCGGGGCAAGAGACGCCCTCAGGGCCTCTTTGCGCTGCTCTTCGCTCAAAGCTTTCAGTTCTGCACTCGACTGCTTCTCAATAAACACCTCTGGGAGCCACTGGACAGCAACTAGGCTTATGAAGGCAATTGCCGTTATGAAGATATTCAGCGTCCGCTTGCTGTCACCGCTTGAGATATGGTCGATATAAATGGCCAGCAGCGCACCAGCGCGTCCAACAGAGTAGGATATGCACAGCCCAACGCTTCGCAGCATGGTCGGAAACACCTCCGCCGTGTAGCCGATGTTGAGGCTCATAGCTACTGCCGCAGTGCTGTCGACAAGCAGCTTTTCCAGCGGGAATTGAGCACTCGTACGCCATTCAGCAGATATGGTGCTCGCTGCACTGCAAATACATAGAAACGCCAGCACGCTGGAGAGAGCCGCACGAAGACCTCGCTTCATGATGCAGTCGTAAGCGGCGAAAAACAGTATACCCTGCAGCACAAAATCGAACACGATCCCGATCCCAGGGAGCATACCATGGCTGAGGTTCGATCCGATGAACACGAAACTTACTCCGAACCAAGACGCCAGAGATGATGCGGCACGCCGGCGAAAAGCGGCAACATTTTGCTTGCCTTCCGTCATCGTGCTGAAGTTCGTCGATGGTGACTCTCGCTTTCCTAGCGTCGTCTTAAGCACCTTGAAAGTGGCCTTGACCTTGGTCATATCTGCGCCATTTCTTTCAGCCGCCCATAGTAGGATTTTTTCTGCGGGTCGGGCATTTCCCGTGTCAAGCAGCCAAACGGGTGACTCGGTGAGGGAGTAGCACCAGATAACCAGGAGCATAGAGGCGGAGGCGAATAAAGCTTGGGCGAGAAACCAGCGTGGTTGCAGCGTCAGCAGGAAGAACAGCAGCATCTGCGCCAGCACATCACCGATGCTGGTGGCCAGCAGTATGTACAGAGGACGGTTATCATTTCCGGTCACCTCATAAAGTAGAATAAACACCAGCAGATGTGCCGCGCTGGAAGTGGTAGAAATGAAGAAACGCGCGACGAGGAACACCACGAAGGACTGCGACGTGCCGGCAGCCATCGTGGCCATCAGCAGGCAGATGGCGCACGCCATGAGGGTGGGTCGGCGTCCCATGCGGTCTGATGCGATGCCAACCAGTGGCGTGAAGAGGAGTGGGCCTGCAATGTATATGAGCAAGGAGAAGTAGTACAGCCAACGGCGTCCGCACACCAGGTTCCACGAGCTCACGATGCTGTCTTGCGGATTCTTGATGTCATAATCCCAATGCTCACATGAAACTTCACGCCGTTGTTCTTGCTCCTGAAGAAAGAAAAACGGATCCATAACACAAGTAGCATGGAAAGCGAGTCCGGGTTTTTGAGCTGGTCCCTCAAATGCCATAGAAACTGCGGACAAGAAGCCGCTTTATATTATAGAAAAGTTTATTTTCATGCAAACCTCTGCTGTTTGGAAACGAAACTTGCTAATTGAAATCTACGACACCCGGTTATTTAATTTTATTTGATTTATTTTCACAAATAAGGAAGTGCAATGTTGAGGGAATACAATGGGAAAAAGCTACCTACAAAGCCGCTTGGCTGACCCCTAACCATGGCAGCAGCATGGCGGACGAAAAAGTTGTCAGGAAATAAAAGGAGAACATAAAATGCAAAATCCAGGCAAAATTTTTAAAATGGTACTACAGGAAATCTATAAAAAAGTTGATGAGGGAAAAAAAATACAAAGTACAACCATACACAATCACCAGCCCGAAAACACTTCACACAGATATCTTGCGGAACAAATTAGCATATCAATTTTACAATTAACTTACAAGAGCACGCAGTAAACTGAGCGAACGGTGTCACTACATTTGCTTGCCATAATTAGTACGTTTGTGACGAACACACCATGTGTTTGGAGCTCTAGTTGTGTAAGGGGCTTGGCGGAAGAGCTGAGCAGACTAGTGTTTTTTACACATCTCCAGCAAAACGACAATAAGTGGTGATTTATTAAGACAAGCTATGTCCAAATTTACTAAAAAAAATTTGACTTGAACTAGAGAAAACGTCTCGTTTTGATAGTTATCACCATCCCAATCAGTCTGGCTAAATCCACTGAAGAGAAAATACATCTCCCATATCCCTCCAATTAAACCGGAGCTATGTCTGCTGTAGCTAGTCTATCTTCATCAACTTCCTAATATTACATTCGCCCCTAAATTAGCAGTTTTGCTTTCCTGTGATCTATTCGTTGATCTAGCACAGTTGCGTCCTGTCTTCGGAGGCCTCATTTTGTCGCGGCCAAAATTAAACCGTCAAATGCTATGTGATTTCAGAGCAGGTGAAGATAGCCCTGGCGACCGCCATTAATCCGGGGCGCTTGGTTATCGTGACTGAGTCTTGCTTTACAATTTGTGTTAGTTAATATTTCTCACAATAACTCACTCAACAAAGGTTCAAAAGCAACGCCATATTTGCAATGCTGTAGTCATGCACGAGGCAGTTCCATATGACAGGCGTTGCGCCCCACAGGTGGCTTCTGGGTGCTACGAAAGACATTAATGGCACACGTTTGAGCTGTCAGGCGCTGAGCTCTTGCTCTTTGCTGATCTTGACCCATTAAATGCACAGTTGTAGGCAATGAAAATGTCGTGAACCCTTTGTTTGCATTGCAGTGACAGCCCAAAGGCAGAACACACCGACTGTGCCCTTAGTTTGCTACCTCATCGTCTTCGTGCTTTTAAGACCATGCTGACGCAACAAGCCAACATTTTGGCCTTTTGTAATTTAGTTTGCTCATATAAACTAATCACGCTTAGTATTGCAAATTACAATACAGACCTTTCTGTGCAAAAAACAACCATGAAAGTAATCATAACAATTACGTGCCATATCCTGAGCCATTATCACGCTCACAGGTTTTGTCATTACCGATATATTTTTGTGTTTCCAGCGGCATTTGTGACTTTGAAATTAGCAGTACGGATCCTCTCCTTGCCCTAGTACTGATCAAATACATTCTACCGCTAAAACTATTCACCTGGCAGTAGATCGTATTGCAAATAGAAAAATAAAAACAATGTCTATTGGATGTTTCACTGCGAAAGCAATGCTACTATAAACCCCTACGTCCACCTTGCCTTAAATGTGACGTCTATAAAGGTGCAACATCTACTGTTTACCTACGCCTTTCAGAACCCCCCCCCCCCCCAAGCGACCCGCCTTCCCCAAATCCCAAGTGGCTATCACCTTCTGTCCCCTTCGCAATAGCGATTATCTTTACACTCTAGCACCCCCATCCACCATCCAGTCACCCTACTCCACTGAGCGCCGTCCACAACAAACACGCCTATTTAAAAGCTCCGCAAGGCATCCGCACAACTAAACTGGAAACGACCATATCTAATTGGAAGAAGCAGTGCGAGAACCAGGACAGATGCATGGATGGAATGGATGGAATATAGGAGCGTCCCCTTTGAAACGGGGTGGTAGCAGTAGCTATCATGCTCATTTTCTCCCTATATCTTAATTATTGATTTAGAATGGTTAACTAAACCATCATTATATTTATTAAATTTTGTTCCTACATTACTAACATTATGTCACTTCTCTGCTTTTAAGCCACCAATCTCCCCGTCGTTTTTTTGCTAGTTTCCACCGCCGGTTTATTCACCCGGCCACTGTTATCTCTAAACCCCAGAGCTTCAGAAACAGTGATTGCGCCTGCACCAACTTCCGGGTGGATACCATTACATTCGAGTATAATATGGGCAATTGTTTCACTGGGGTTTCCACATACAGCACATGCGTCATCTCCATTGTTAAATTTCTTTTTGTAGCTGCGTGTTCTAAGGCACCCTGATCTAGCTTCAAAAAGTAGGGCACTGCCTCTTGAGTTATCAAAGAAATCTTCCTTCCTGATCTGCATTTTCCACTTTCGGTATAATTCCACACTGCTTCTTTTCCATCGAATTTATCCAATTTTTACCTTCTGTGTTTTTCACCTGTTGCTTAATGCTCTTTATTTCTCCGTCCATGTTACTAGCATGCTTACTAATTAGTTTCCTAGTTTTTTTCCTCCATTGTGCGTCAACGCTTTTTAGGTACAGGTATTTAAATACTTTAGCTGCCCATCTGTTACTGTCCAAATTCCTCAGGCGTTCCTCATATAATATTTTACTCTGAGCTTTCCGCACCTCGAAAGATGCCCAGCCCATATCTCCCTGTACCGCCTCATTTGTAGTTTTGCCGTGGGCACCTAGTGCTAATCGTCCAACGGATCTCTGATTTGTTTCTAATGTCGACTGTACCTCTGAATTTAGGCACAAAACCGCATTTCCGAAAGTAAGTCCAGGCACCATAATTCCTTTCCAAATACCCCTCAAAACCTCATACCTATTGTATCCCCACAATGCCTTATGCTTCATTATCCCGGCATTCCTTCGCCCTTTGGCCTTAAGTGATTGCTCATGCTTTCCAAAGTATGCCAATCCTTCGTTTACCCATACCCCCAGATATTTATATTCTGCTACTCTAGGTATTTCAAGGCCTTGTATTTTAAGACCCTGATCAGTTTAGCCGTTGAAAATCATCAGACCCGACTTAACTGTGCTGAAACTGAAGCCTAGGGCGTCCCCTTCGTCTCCGCAATTCTTAACTAGAGTTTGCAATTCTTCCAGACTCTCAGCTAGCAGCACAATATCGTCTGCATACATCAAACCGGGGAGGCGCTGCTCTACAGCCTTTCCACCTAATCTATATGACAGGTTAAAACCTAGGTTACTGTCTTGTATACTCCGTTCCAGGTTTATCATATAAAGCATGAACAGCACCGGTAATAGAGGACCGCCTTGTCTTAATCCTTTGCATACTTTGACATCCTCCGTACTTCTTATCCCTTCCCACGTAATTTCTACTTTGTTATCCCGGTATATTTCCTGTAGGAACTCTATTATCTCATACCGATACCCTCTTCTTTTAATATGTTCCACAGGAGTTCCCTGCTTACGTTGTCGTACGCCCCGTTTATGTCCAGGAAGGCCAAATACAAAGGTCTATTTTCCACTCTAGATATTTCGATGCATTGGGTAAGCACGAACAGGCTATCATCTAAGCGCCTACCATTTCTAAAGCCGTTCTGAAGTTCTTCGAGTATATTGTTACTTTCAACCCATGCTTGCACCTTTAATTTCACCGCCTGCATGGCTAACCTGTACATAACAGATGTTGTGGTAATCGGCCTGTAGGATTTTATGTGCATCCTGTCTCCTTTCCCTTTATAAATCAAATTCATTTTACTCTGCCGCCAGCTTTCCGGAATTTGCTTATTCGTTATGACTGTTTCCAGAGCCTTTAACGAAGTTTCCTTACTTTTTGGACTGAGTTCAATAATCAGCTTGATCGGAATTCCATCTATTCCTGTAGATGTGTTTTTAGGAATATTTTTTCTGCCTTTTTCCAGTTTAGATTGGTCAGTTCTAAGCTGCTTTGTATTCTGCTACCTTGTGTTGCTTCCTGATTTGCGGAGATTACCCTATCGTCGCTCTTAAATAACTCGGATATAACTGATGTAATGTAGTTCACTGCGTTATCTCCCTTTAAACAATTTCCCTCGTTATCTTGAATCCGATCCTGCTTTCTTTGATTCTTCTTCCCTAGCCAGCTTATATTCCATAAGATTCGCATAAGTAACTGCCCTCTAGCGACTTACAGGCCCCTAAAAAGAGCGTGTCCATTACATCCGTAGCCCCCACCCATGCCTACTTTCAACCTCCAGAATATTATTGTCACGGTGGCTGGAATTGAATTAAAACTATAGTAGTCATCGAAGGTAAATACAAAGAGTTTTGCAGAATTGCCGCATTAGATTTATGGTCGCCCCAAGCCGATACGCAGAGCCACGTTGTCTTGACTTGCTAGTGGCGTCAGCGGCATCCGTCAGTTTCTGGTATCTCTTCGCCGCGCAACGTTCCTATGGGCCCACGCGCTGCCTCCCGCAACCTACCGATACCTTAACTGCTCTCTTCAGTTCTCCGACCACAAAGCTTCCTTTATGACAGCCACTGTTATCGGAGTGTTTCTTGGAGAAATATGTGTGAAAAATAAAAAAGTCTGGAATTGTGCATACATGTATTGTGCATCTTTGCCTCAGGTGAAACAGATGATGAGCTGCGATCAAATTTCGCTTTAGGAAGTAACATAATCGTCGGCAAATTTTTTTCTCCCCCTCTTCTCTATCTTCCTGCCTTCTTTTTGGTATCTTCCGAATCTCTTGTTCCACTTGACTGGCTCCTTCTCCTCCTCCCTCTTCTCTCTTCCCTTCTTTTGTGACCCGGAGCAACTACATAGTTGCCATAGCTACGGCGCATGCGCAGTAATGACTAGCGTAGCTTACCCGAAATGCGCCCCTTACGAGCTTAGTCCAGCTTTCGCTACAAACTTTAGCTTCGCCTTTGAGGGTATGATGAGACAGCCCTAACGGCGGTCCTCAATGGTCCCCTTGTTAAACCTTGTATACTCGCTTAATCGCCGATCCCTTAATTTCTCCCTCCATTATCGCACACATAGTGATGCAGTTGTAAGCTATCGCATTAAGCGAACGACCAGATTTAACAGATATAATAGGTACCGAAGTATCCTGGAGGGTTCGATTCCCTTCTTTCCGTCCCATCTCAAAGACGAACGCCAAGCTTTCTCGTGTCTGGCCATATCTGACGTCACCTATATATCACCTGATAGAATTATTCTCAGGGTTTTATGAGGCTTAAAACAATCAACAACGCCACCGACTCCAGCGGATATTTTCCCACTTGAACGTTGACGCGTTAAGAAAAAACAACTGAGGATGAGCACGTCGTCAAGGACACAAAACTTCAGCAGCAACTTTGCTTCTAATGATATCGCATTTGACCTTTATGCCGACTTGGCGCCTCTCGTTTTTCTGATTAATGGCTTCTTCAGTACTGCGGGGTTCATTTAGGTTTCTATGTGGTTATCTTCTATAGTTTACGCGTTGTGATAACCCAATAACTTAACGCTCACGCAATTCGTGCGTATTTAGTTCTGCAAAGGTATAATGAAGGTCCTGAGATATGCTCTCCTGTTGTTTATTGTGGAGACCCATTCCAATACAAGTAAAAAAGTAATCTAAGGAACCCTATATAAAACACGATCAATATTCTGCATTTCTCGCGTATCATCTGACTCTTCTCCAGTTGCGTAGCAATTTGTCGCAGTCTTGAAGTTTTATTGTAGAGGACTTTTTGTATTATGTAGTCATATTCTTTGCCACTTGACAAATATGGGATGTTGTACGCAAAAAGTCGTCAAAAGAACGGCAAAAACATCAAACACCGCGCAAAAATGTTTGTTGCGATAACGAACATTTCCTGTATCATTTTATGACTGGGGCGTCCAGAAAACTATCGCACCACTGCACCGTTTCGTATTTATCTTTTCGTACACAGGAGTACTGAGGAAGTCCTTAGAGGTACTTATTGTACACCTCAGGAAAGTGCTGCATTAGCTGGATGGAAGGTTATTGTGAGTTAGACGTCATTTTGTCGTAACGTTAGCGGACTGAGGTTCACACCCAGCATTTCTTCATTTTGTTTTGTGCTGTCAAGAATCCCATATTGCAGCGCTGTCTCCATTGTTGTAGTAGTATCATCAAGAGCAAAAACTCTCAGTAGACTTCCCATGAGAACTTCACTTCTCATGAGCTCTATCAGAATTTTCAGTAATATATCGTTCTGCAGTTTCTAAGCGCCTGATACCTGGTTAGTCACAACGCACTTTGATGCAAGGCTGAAGGCATTTTGCTCAATTTTATACGGTGATAGTTCTACATAGGCTTTCGAGAAAATAGATGGCTATTGAATTCTGCACTCCCACTTCATATATTTGGGTGTTGGGCTGAAGCTAAATTGGATCGAGAAATTTCGAGATAAGAGTGCTACAAGTTTCATGCCTCACTTTCGGCTGGTGAAGAACTGTTGGGAGAGTTTCAGCGAACTCTGCAAGATGGCATCGTTGGATACAAGAACTTCAATGTCAGCGCTGACACTGGGTGACAGGAATTACTCGTGACATGACGGCTGCAAAAGCCGCAACAGCTAAGATTCGGATTTTGGAACGATATCGCTAAAAGCGCCGTAAGGGTTATCGTACTTTACAATTACATGATAACCGCGCCAAACCGGAGAATAAATTTGCCTAGTTTCCGTGAAGTCAACAAGAAGGTACTAAGATTCGTTGTAAACAACCAGGAATTCGCAACGGTCCTGAGGAGGAAAAGAATGCAAGAAAAATTGAAATAATTTCGCCGTCATAATTGCCTTTTTTTGCGAGTCGACATACCCTTCGGTTTCATTTTTAGGCGAGGTTTTCTCAGATTTGTCACCTAGTGTTCTTTTGGGACTCACTAACAGCAGCGCCTTAGTGCTAGACCCCTGCCTGGCCACCATGAAAAAGAGAACGAACGCTTACCGGAAACGGAGGGTCGTAGACGGTGCACTGGCTGAAGCTGCCGTCCGGCAGTACGGGTATTGCCACGTTCCTCCATTCTTGTGGTGACAAGTGGCGCAGTTCCTCGGGTGGCTGGCACCAGTGGTCAACGGGACGACCAATTATGCGGTAGGCGAACGCGTGCATCACGACCACGGTCAAAGAGACGAAGGTGCAGAGCAAGACCCATCGCTGGAACCACCCGTGGCCTAGAATAACGTGTATGTTCTCCTGGATGACCGTGTGCGAGTCGGCGGCCATGAAGCCTTCCAGTAGACTTTGTGCTCTTTGATTTGTGCCATCGTCCGTTGCTGCCGCCTTCATGACGCGTGCGGCGTAGGTGTGTGCAGAAAACCCACGCCGTCCTGCCGCTTGCCTCCTCCGTGGACCTGCTGCGCAGAGAGACCAAAGGTCTTGGTACAAGGCCGCGCAGGCGTCCCAACCGTAACCCTTATGGGTTACGATGCCGCTCGTTGATTAATTGCAGCCGCTGGTGATGGCGTTGCAGTGAAAAATGAGGAAGCCCAGTTCTTGTGGACGAAGCAGGAGTGGTAGCGCCTGGGTCCTCTAGTTTTGTAAATGCAGCTGTAGAAAAAGGGAGCTCTGCGAAAAGCAATACTTGCGCAAGCCATTCGCTTCTTCATTTGCTTCGCGTGCTCACGGGCCGCGCCCATGATAATGTTTTTTTTTTCTTCTGCTAACCGAGCAATAAAAATGACTTCTAACCGACACAACAAAAAGAAGTAACTTTAATACCGAAAATACAAGAAGATAATGATAGTGCATTGGTGGATTGACCTCTTATTTCAAAAGATCAGATCCGGGTGCAAACCAGCCCATGACAAACCCAGCAAAAGCTAATCGGAGGAGAAGAGGATTACCAGAGAGGGGTCTTAAGGAGCACGAATAGTGACAGAGGCTTAGTTTGCAGCGATAACGTCTCGTGTCAGCAACTTCAGCCTTATACATAAGCCAAGAGCTCTGAAAACGGGCTTAATAACTCATATTTGGATATTATCTACCCTTATTCTAAACTTACTCTAGATGCATACGAAACAGGGGAACTATTCTATTAATCCTATGCTTTTGTTAGCGGTCACTTATTGATGAGGTAAAACTGATTTATTGAGTGTCTCAAAAATTTTGAAGTCAACAGCCCAATGGGAGCGCAGCTCGGCACACCGATGCGTCCGTTCACCACTGTGTCTCTCTCGCGACTCTCAACCGCCACACGTCTCGCTACTCTCTCTCGGAAACACAGTTACCTACACACATTAGGAGAGCACTATTCATTACACCCTTGCCCAAGAATATGCACCCCGCGCACCACGAAGGCCGACGCATGGCGAAGGCTCACGCCCTACATGCCAAGCACGGCCGACACGTCAATGATACGTACGTGGACGCAGCGGAATATCGGCATAGCCAGAGAAGCGTTCGCACTGGCCGCTGTGAATGGGAATGGTTCCCCGTTGACGGCCGCGTCAATCGCAACCACCTCCTCCGAGACGGCGGAGGAAGCGGTCATAGCCTTAGCTATTGCAAACACGTCCGCTGATATTATATTCAGTGATTCTAAAATAGCCATTCGCAATTTCGCGAGGGGCTGCATCCCGTCTACCTCCATCCGCATCATCCAAAGCACCCCTGCTCCGATTAGGGGAATTGAACTAATCTGGGTCCCGGCCCACTCGTATAATCCGGGGAACAAGGCGTCTCACGCGCAAGCCCGAGGTTTCGTTGACCGGGCAGTGAGCGCGCCCTCCGACCCGAATTTCTCAAGAGATGGGTTAATTTCTTTTCATGCTCTTACCCATCACTTCAGGCTGGAAAGGCGCACATATCCTCCACCCTGCAAATTGTTAACAAAGGCACTGGAAGTTACCTGGCGCAGACTACAAACCCGCTCCCTCCTAAATCCGGTGGTGCTTTCCCTGATGTACCCAGGCCAATACAACCCAAACTGCGATAATGGCGGCGAAAGAGCGACATACGGCAATATTCTCTGGAACTGCGCGAATAATCCGCCGCAGGCGGGATTAACACAGCTTCCTTCTCCCGAACATTCTGAATTCATGCTGGTCAGCTCCGGTCCGAAGATTCAACTACGGGCCATCGAGCGGGCTAATAAGGTCGCCGCCAGCCATGGACTAGCGGCCATCTAGTACGTGTCTCCTTAGACCTGCTTGAGCGACGAAATAAATGTTTTACAATCCAATCCTCACCCTCACTCTTCCTTCTCTCTCTCCTTCCTCTCCTCTCTCTTTCCGTCTCTGGGGAAAGTGTCGGCGGTAGATGGTCTTGTAGCATCCGTGTGTGAGCGGCTTGGTCGTAAGACGCCACCTGGCTGACACGACCGTCCTCAAAATGGCACCTGTCTTCAGATCCAAGCGTTTTGGGGAGGTGGTGCCAATTCATCCGTGTTAAAATCCCTGTATCTTCGGATCTACTCCACGTTCATCGTTTTTCGATTCACCCTTCCTGGTACCTTGGGCAGTTCTTGGATTTCAGCGACGTTCGGCTCAATAAGCGCCGTGATTTCGAACGGTCCTTCGTAGCGGGTATCGAGAGTGTTTCGCGCGCCAGCCTCGAGCAGGACGAGCTCTTCAGGGTGGAATTTTGCGGTCTGTTGCCTTGAATCGTATCTGGCTGTTGACTCTCGTTGACTCTCACGAAGGCTGTCCTTCATATCCTCGCGTCCTTTCGCAAAATCGTGGGGACGTCCTGCCTCGTCGATCTCGCCTTAACTGATGCGACGTCAAGTTCTCCGGGCAATTTCGGGTCGTATCTGGGAATGAGCAGTAAGGTCTTTGGTTTCCGTGACGGTGTTTGGTGGCGTCGATTGCGAACGTGGCTTTGGGAAGCTGCTTCTTCTATGCGTTGTTGCTGTCGATGGTCTTGTGCACGACTTGTTTGAGTGTTCCGACCATTCTCTCGATGAGCCCATTTGACTGAGGCCAGTACGGAGGAGAAATAACATGGGCTATGTCAAGCCTGTGGTGAAACTGCCGCTCGCTTGCTGACAAAGCATTTAACCTGGTCGGCAATTACGATATTAGGAACGCCGAATATTCGCATTCAACTTTCGGCCAGGAACTCGAGATAGTGCGCCGACTAAGTGATCAGTATAGCCACAGCATCTATATATCGCTTTGCATGGTCAATGCACACGAGCATATAACCGTTGCTTCCGTCAAGCGGCCCCACGTGATCTCACGAGACGTTCGGCTCGGTGGGGTTATCTCTTGGCCTGACGCATCCTTCGTTTCGTGTGGTGCGGGCGTTTATTGTCTGGCTCGTGTGGTACGTCTCTATGTATCGACGGATGTCTTTCACCATAAATGGCCACCAGTACTATCTCTGGACGAGGTCTTTGGTCTTCCCGATGCTTATATGGCCGTTGTTGCCGTGTAAAACCGCCAGTATGTTGCCATGGAGCGTGGCGGGAACAATTGCTTGCAGATGCGACCGTTTTGAATCGATCGCCTGATAACAATGCCAATTTCGATCTCGCAGTCAAATGCATCATCCTCAGCTTCAGTTCGGAACCTTCAGCAGTCTGGGTCGCCTTCTTGTAGCTCGCGTAGACGGCTTTGCTTGCGGACGATTACGGTGAAACAGCAAAGATCGTGAACCGAAAGCTGCTCTTCGCTCCATTCGATGTCGTCTGACAACCACGAGAGAGCGTCTGCCGCGGTGTTCAGGCATCCAGACTTGTGCTTGACGTTCAAGAGGAACCATAAAGGTCGAGTGTCCACATTGCAAATCGATGGTTGGTTGCACCCTTTTCCACCAAGTAACGACAAGCTGAAGTTGTCCGTGTACACAGTAAAGCGTGGACCTCCTCGAAGGTAGATGGCAAACTTTTCCGTGATAGCCCAGTGAAGAGGCATGCACTCGAGCATGCTTGAGTGCATTCCCCTATTGTGCTTATTCAAGGAACGACTTGTGAGTTTGATGATGCGTTCTTTCTCATATTGCGTCTGGGAGAGCACCGCCCTGAGTCCTGTCTGAGAGGTGTCGAGGTGCACGCAGGTCTGAAATCTGACTGAAACTCGCCAAAGTGGGTGGACTTTTCAAGGCATTTTTCACCACGTCGACGATCCTTTGGTGCTCGCCTGTCAAATGAATATGGCGTCATTCGAGAGGAGCTGGCGTAATGGGTGCGTTAGCTTGCAGAATTGCGGCACAAATTTGCGATAATGGTTGTCGAATTGGAGAAACGAGTAAAGCTTCTTCGTGTTTCGATGCGGCTCAAACTTGTCTATGGCTGCGACCCTTGTTTCGTCGAGCGTCCAGCCTTCTGCCAAGATTATGTAGCCCAGAAAGCGGGCTTCGTCTCGCACAAATTGGCAATTTCGTATGTTTATTTTGAGATGGCTGATGATGATTCTTCTCAGTGCCCCTTCGAGTATCTCGAGCACCACCGTCACCGTTGCTGCTCCCTGTCCGATGTCGTCCAGACCTTCAATTGTGCAACGCATCACTCTCTACATTGTCTGTGGCGTCTTTCAAAAGCCGAAGGCCATACAGAGGTACTCGTACTTCCCGTCTTGGGTGAAGAACGCTCTCTTGTGAACACATTCTGGCGTTACTTGGATCATTATGAAAGGGGCTTTTACATCCAAGATGGTCAAAAACACCGTGCCTTCCCTCATGATATCGTCGATGACGTCTTCCATGGTCGGCATCGGGTATGAGGGGTTAGTTTTCTCGTTGAGCTCCCGGTAATCATGCACCTTTTTTCGCGGAGTGGTCGGGTGGAGAAGTTGGTTCACTACTATCGTTGGGGCGCCGTATTCACCCTCGCTAGGTCGGATTATGCCTTTCGCGAGGTAGTCATTCACTTGATCTAAGATAAACTGCCGGTCCACAGGCAGTTTATCTGCCTGTAGACCTCTAGGGCCTCTAAGAGACCGGCACGTCGTCCTGCAGCTCACAGCTGTGTTCGGCGTGAGGAAACAAGCCCAGTGGGTCCGTTTTTTATGTGAAAGCTTCGTGACGCGAATGCAAAATGGATATTAATATGTCCCTGTAGTGATGTCGGCACCTCGGCAATGGGAGATTCTCCTCCGCCGGGCGGGCCCCGATGCGCGCACTCGAAGCCCATATACAACAGCCGTGTTCTCCGGAGACAGAGCATCGGGACGGTAGGAATGCATCGCTCTCCGGTTTCGCTTGTGTCTGCAAAGAGCGGAACTTCTCGGAAGAAACTGCCAAACTAAACATTGCTAACGGCGGGCAATGCCCCCGCGGGGAGAGGCGATGATTTCGGCTGTCTGCCGCGTGAAAGTAAAGCGTACACGAGAGACACGGCTCGTAAAACAGAGAGGGGGAGCGCTGCGCGTCGGGGGGCTACGCTCCGGCGGGGAGGGACCTCGAGTGAGAACGGAGCCACGTCTGTGAGCAGTCGCGTGGTTTGAAGCTCCCGCGGTCGCCCGAGGACTCCGCGTATTTACGGGCAGTCGTGCGCGCCTGGCCCGATTTTTAACGGCTTGCGAGCCGTGAGTGTACCGTGCGCGGTACTACTAGTTCGTTGCGGCGTACTGCGTAACAGTTCGTCCTTTTTGTGTGTGTGTTGTATTATGTCCAAGGCAACCAAATACACGCCTGTTGTGCTATCTTGAACGGCATCGTCTGCTGAGTACCTTCTTGGAAGCCGCTCTCATCCACGAGCGGACACCCAAACACAGAAGAGAACATACTGTCCCTTTCTCATTTGTTTGCGTGCTTCGACATTTCAGACACTGCGTCTTCTACCAAGGCCGTGAAGTCATTGTCGGGGTAGAAGTTTTTTTCTTTAAGCTGCGCAAAGCCGCTGTCGTTGAGTTCAGGTTCAATCTACTTCCGGCTAACCAACGTTATAAAGGCGCTGGGAATGTTGAGCTCGACGACACATTAGCGAAGTCTGTTATTTGAACAAGTCACAACATTGGTCGGATGAAAAGTCACGTCTACGTTGGTGGCGTGGCGCCCAATGAAGAATGAGATCGATGGATTCGGGCAGCGGGGTCACGACAACTTCATTCAAAAGCACCTTCGTTTTGTCAGATTCAACATGTAGCGTTGCCGCGCGTGACGGGTTGATGCTCCGTTTCAACACTTGAATCGAATCCGTAGTCTGGCGTGCATGCGTACGAATGTTCGGGCTAAGAGCATTTTCGCTTAAGGAAGACATGTTTGCTCCACTACCGATGCAAATCTTGAGCGATCTGTCGTTAAAGCGGCCGGTAAAAACAGGCAACGTTACGCCAGTAGAACGCAAGAAATAATTCGCTTGCCTGGTGTGTGGTACGTCCCGACTGATGCCATTGCCCCAGTCCGAACGTCGCTGCTCCGTCCTGGTGGTGGCTGCAGTCTCGGGTTTGGTGCATTCGCGGGACAGGTGGCCGATGTCGCCACCGTTAATGCATGACCTTGCGGTTAAGTATCTCGGCTGGAGAGTTCTTAGTCTCGTGCGGTCTGTCATTGTCCGGTGGAGCCTAGCTCATACGACTTGAACGCAAGGCTTAGATGCGTTGACCTGTCGAACGTTCGTCTTTGCCGTCGAGAGCAGGCGAAGTTGTCGTGTGGTTTCGCGAGTCGAGTTGAGCTGCACGCTCAATAAGCTCTGTCACAGTTGCGCAACAATGCGCCGCGAGTGGATTCGCCCAAGTGATATCCTCTATAACACTCAGAATGAGGGAGATCCTTTCCTCGGTTGCGAGCGGGTATGGTGCCTTGTCGAGCATAGCGTTTATCGACTGCATATACTCGACGATGGATTCCGAGGCTTTAAGGGCTTGTTTTCTGTGCAGGTCGAGGAACTCCTGCATTGAGAGCTTTCGTTTGAAGCGAGAGGCGAGGCTTTGCTTCCACTCGTGCCACGTATCATGCCTTGTTCTGTAGGAGCTGTGCCAATCTCTTACGGCTCCCGTCAGATGCGTTGCCGCGCTGGCCAGCGTCAGCGTCTCCGTCCAGTGCGCTAGTGCCGCAATTCGTTCCACCATGCGATCCAGCCGGTTGCACTTTGTTGAGGGCTTCTGTCGTACATGGGGATTGCAGCTGACGTGTCACCGTCGAATGGATCGGCACAGGTGGTGCGGCTACCGGACTCCTCGTCAACGCAGTGGCCAGTTACGCTTGCGTTGAGCATCGCCCGGCCTGACGCTCGGCTTTTCTAGGGGTGTGCGCTTGGGAGAAGCTCCGCAAACTCCGCTGCGCCCCTCCTCTGCGGTGGGCCCAAACCCAGTTTTGAACCTCGCAGCCTGCAAAGGTGGTTCAGTTTGTCTTGCAAAAGTACTTCGTTTGAGCCTCACTTGAAGTGCTCCCTTTGAGCCTCAGCGACGAGACGCCATACTTGGCGTTTCGTCACTGGTGGAGCAAGTTGACTGTACGTTGCAGATCTTGTTCAGCCCGGTGTTGTAGCGAGGGAGACCATGACTGTCACTTCTAGTTTGCTGTGGCGATGTTTCCGCAGTTACAGCTCTCGTGCACTCGGCGGGGAAGGAGACAGGTGGCGGACTGCATCCGGAGCTCGTAGCGTTTTCCGCTGGTGATGAGACAGCTGGGCTGACGTTGCCGTTTCCGTGCGTGGTCGCCCGGGCGAGCTGCATTCGCACGTCTTCTACCTGGGCACGGAGATCCATGATAGTGGACAGCGCCTTCAGGTACGGCTTGTTTGTCGTTGGCGTCGTGTCCATTTCCAAGGGGACTAGTTGATAAATGTTGTCCCCGAGGAATCGTGATATCCGCTTAACCTTGCTTTGCAGAGCATGGCAGTTCTCGTAGATTCAACTGATTCACAAGCTGGTTTTTTGACAGCTGTGCCCAGGAGGTTGTAGTCGACGGAGGACAGCGTGTAGACGATCGTTGCGTCTCAGTACGTTGACGACGTGCGCCGATGGGCCGTTTCGTCTTCGGAGGCTGCACTTTATTGAGATCCTGTCGTCGGCTGCACCATGTTATCGGACACTCACTGATGAGGTAAAACTGATTTATTGAGTGTCGCAACAATTTTGACGTCAACAGCACAGCACTTGGAACGCGGCTCGGTACAACGATGCGTCCTTTCGCTACTGTCTCTGTCTCGACTAGCCGCCACGCGTCTCGCTCCTCTCCCTCTCTCTTCCTTCTATCTCTCTCTCTCCTTTCTCTCTTCTCTCCTTCCTTCTGTGGGGAAAGTGGCGGTGGATGACCCTGTAGCTTCCAAGTGTGTGAGTGGCCTGGTCGTGAGACGTAACCTGACTGAAACTTTCAATATTCGCTGCCGCGCGTTTTAATATTCCGATGTACTTTGTTTGGCTGCGCATACCATCCAGCTGCGGATGCTTCGCTGAGAACTGTTGGCGTCAATAAGGAAAATTAACGAGTTCTAATGAATTCGAGGGCATTTCTGTTATGACAGCCGCAAGTTGCGTAAAGAGAGTGTTGCACTGTGTAAAAAAATGAAAGGTTGATAGAGGTGTTTTAAATTCATACAGTCAGGAGAACAAGACGTAGGCCTATCTTTGCCGCCGAGCACATATGGTTCACTTAACGTTGATAAATTCTGCAGGCTACTGATTCAACTCATTCACAAGCTGAACAAAGTGGATTTTGACATACCCAGGCTATCTTCTAGCTGCCGCCTTTCTTGCACGAACAATGATCTTGAGAACAACCATGCAGTTGCGTTACCTACCATATCCTTAAGAACGACTGTCAAAACCGCATTTCAATCGATTGATTGTTAATGTTTTCCCTATCGCTTGGTGACAATAATTAACCAGGCTGACAAAATACACGGCTATTCGACAAAGCAAGCATTTTAAGCAATCAAATAGGAGAACGTAATGTTCTACTGCCGGCATCAGTAATGTAATCAGTTTAGCACGAAACAGTGCTGAAATAATTATAAAATTGTTAACAATAAATCAGTTACGGGATAAATGTAACACAACTTAAACAATATGTGAAGCGAACGTAAGCGATGGTTAGTGATGTTACTCATATAGCATATGATACTTGGAAGTGCGGTGCTCATTAGAAAAATTTGTGACAAGGAGGGCAGTCCGGCCATTGTGAAGCGACAATAAACTTCCATATCTACAGCGCGATAAACGGGACAAGAGAACACAATAACGACAAACACAGCGCTGACTGACAACTGATTTTTATTGCTTGTCCAGCCGGTATATATACCCCACTGGAAGGCAGAGATAGCAATCAAGACACACAGATCATGAGTACACATAAAATTCACGCTACTACAGGGTCGCATTAACACTCGCATTCGAGATAAGCTATTTCTTTTTTTGATAATTCCACAGATGGTGCACTTATACAACTTTCCGAGAGCCTCGCTATCATTTGTGCTTCCACCACCTCTCTATTCAACTGGTCACGATGGCTTCCTAATATCATACACTCATTGTACAAAGGTTGGCAGGCACTCCTATCGTCACCTTCGTCACCTTCCTTGCAGCTGCTGCAGTGCTTAGCCACGTGACCGGTAATAGGGACATGCGTAACGTTATAATAATGTTCTTTTAATCTTTCGTTAAGACATCGGCCAGTCTGGCAGATGTAACTCTTCCCACATGATAGCGGCAGGGAATAGATTACACCTTCCTGGCACTTCACAAATTTTTTGGCGTGTCTTTTTCTGCAGCCGCTTGGTTCATCGTTAGCCGAATTAACTTTTTTGACCAGTTTCGAGAGTCGGTTAGGAGCCGAAAGGACAACGTCGACTCCGGCATGCTTGCCAATCTTTCTCAGGTTATGAGATACCTGATGCATATATGGCACCACAGCAAACTTCATCTTCTCTTTATCTGGTCTTTTCTCGCCTTTCATCTCAGCTTTCACTTTTTTCATTACTTTCTCTGCCACAGAAGTCAGAACGCAGAAGGGTAACCGGCCTGTGTGAGGCGGCACACTTGGTTTTTGAAGCTAAGTTCCAGCCTGTGCTGACATCTCTTTTTTACAGCATTGTATAACACTGAATGAACAATGGCTCTTTTTACGAGCTTTGAATGAGCAGAAGCATACGGAAGAATCGGTTTTTGACCGCGCGGCTCGAACGCCCAACAAACATGGGATGAGGTGAAGTGAAATGACAAATCTAAAAACCTAATAAAACCATTTTCAGTCCCTTCGTGCGTTAAGACCATAGGGTTAAGATGCTCTAAGAACACTGAAAAAACATGACGGAATTGCTGCTCGAAATCGAGGTTGTCCCATTCTAAAAACACAAAGTAGTCATCTACAAACCTAAAAAATTCCACGAACACAGGACCCTTCAAGGCGTTCTTCCAAAATCCTATCGCGCGATGCCAGGAACACATCACTAAGAACAGGTGCAAGGCACGAACCAATACAAATTCCATTTCTCTGAATGTATACATCTCCATTCCATTCAGTGAATGTGGATTCTAGGTAAACAGACAGCAATTCAAGGAAACTGCCTGTTGACATCCCGCACTCATTTTGGAATGCTATGGCACCATTCGCATCAATAAGATCATTTACCGACGACAAAATCTCTTCCTAGGGTATCGTGTAGTACAAAGCTTTTATATCTATGGAAAATCCTTAAAGTTTTTTGCTGCAGTTCCCTTCTAGAAACTCAATGACTTCGTCCGATCTTCTTACTCTAAACGGGTCATCAATAGTCAACGCCTTCAAGTTACCTTGCAGAAATTTCGCAACGTGCTTCTGCCAAGTTCAATTCTCGGAGATTATCACCCGAAACGGCCACTCAGGTTTATGGGTTTTCACTGTAAAAAACATTTCTAGGCTCAATCCTTGGCTGCTGTCGACCATACTTGAAAGCCTACTCAGGTTCAGCCGATTAATTAGCTTCTTTGCCTTACTTTTAACCTTGGCTAACGACACATCATTCCGTTTGTAGAACAAAGCTCTTACAGCATCCGACGCCTTCGACACATACGCATCATTGTCGAGAACAACAAACCCTACAAACGGAATGATGTGTCGTTAGCCATCATTCCTGCTGCTACAGGACTTTAGGCCGACCGGAACGATCACGCTGGGGTATTGTAGGCAGGCCAACTTAAAGGAGCAGGAAGTGATGTGCGCCGGAAATTCTTACATATGTAACCAGCAGTCCTAAATGGAATCTTGTTCAATTTCTTCGTGTTAGCCTTAGTGAATGGTTCCCAATGATCTCAGCATAACTAAGGTGGGCAAAACAATATCATTGTTAGCTAGAAGACGGAAAGATAAAATGAACGACCTCAATTCCCATCGTATGAAGTATAATTTACTTAAAGCGTTCGTAGCTTCAAAATCAATATATTCCAGCTAAAGTTATGAGTCATTCAGAGCCCTAGACCTTTATATTCTGTTATTGATTTCTGAGGTACGTATTTAGAATTGTAATCAAGCTGCAAAGAATTGTTTTTGTGAAGAATCCTCATAAGGCAGTTTATCAATGGTTTTAACCACTTACACCGTGCTGGAAAAATTGCAGATTGCTAGTCAACATTACAAAATCTGGAAGTATTTTCACTTGCGTTTACATAAGATAGTTATATGTTGAAGTCTGATTGTTATAGCAACGTTTGCGACAATATTGTTAATATATATTTAAGCAAGGAACGCCAGAGATCAGAGACTTGTAAGATGCCAGAGTAAACACTATGTCCGTCGAAAAAAAAATTACTGCTAAAATAAAATACCCTTAAATTTAAGATTGAGAAAACATAGGCCTGGGTCTGTTCAGTTGTTTGTTGTGAACCCTGCGTCTAATTGAGAAATTAAATTTTATTAGTGATCCATTCAAAGGCTTTCAAAAAATCTCCAAATACTCCGTCAGTTCGTGCTCTGCTTTCGCTATTATTAGTGAGAGTGCCAGAACATGCATATTTTCGGCTAGTATATTTATTATAAATTTATTATCAATACCTCAAATGCCTCAGGAATGAGGTATTTCTGCACACGTTGAGTGACTCTCCTGAGCAAGTACTGTCATTTATGCTCTGTATCTTCAGTGCGTTATTCACGTTTACTGTTTTCGGGTACTCACCTCCACAGTACGTTAGTTGTAATGTCAGTTGTAATTATATATGTACGAGACATCAGCAGTTTATATAAGTCATGACTGTATAGAAGGTTACATTTCATCATATATGACTATACATGCTCTCTTATACGCGTTGTAGCACCGTACACCGACTGCTGTCGTGAGTGGAATTTCTTGCCAAGGAGGCAAATTTTGAGCCATCTGAAGCCCTTCCTTGTGGGGCTGGTTATGGCTTTGCATTAATCAATTCAACAGATTGCGACAGGTCGCCGCCTGCTTGTGGTAACATGGATCGCCGGCAATGGGGAATTCGCAGGAAGTTAGGCCTACCGAATAAGTGCACATGGCCATGTTAGCTGCCAACTCAGCCGTGAGAACATAATTCTCCTGACTGATAATTCGGGAGCTTCCCTTTCCGAATCCGACATTCCAGATAGTCTGAAAGACACATTTTGCTCCGTATTCACACAGGAACTTCTTCACAACCTCCCTGAAGCCCATTACCTTCCCCATCTGTATACGGAAAACATTATCTGTGAGCGTTATCTGTGAAAAGCATTGCTGAAATCATAGACGCACGAAATAATTCTTTATAAGAGGATGTGGACGGCGTCAACGCTAAAATCCTACAGAACACGAAATACCATTGGAGTATAATGTTATCCTTAATTTTTCAGCAGTTGCTTTCTTAGTGCTCATTACCACGTGACTGGAAGATAGGCAAGGTCAATCCAGTCTTCAAAAAAAGTAACCGATCACCGCTGAACTATTGGATAATCTTATTAACCGGTGTCTGCAGTAAAGTCATGGAACATTTTATTATCGTCAAATTTATCTTTATATATTTTTATCGCCAGTTTTTATTGTCAGATAGCTTCTTTCATACTAACCAACAAAGCGTCAGTAAAGGTCGCTCCTGTGACACTCAGCTTGTCCTCTTTCTTCACAATTACCTTTATCGCAACATTCCCTCAGATTTTCTATTCCTAAATTTAGATACATTTCTGATAAAGTTCCTGATAGACACCTAATACTTAAACTGCCACGTCTAAATATGCATGCTTCGGTTCTCAATTGGATTCGATCATTCCTAACTGACCTCTATTAATTCGTCCTTATTAATTCACACCCCTTATCCCTCTTTCTTGTCTTGTTTGGTGTTCAGCAGGATACCTTTCTAGAATCTCTACTATTTCTTATGACTACAAAGGATTTACCCTTTAACATCACGTCTAATATTCTACCATTTGAATATGAATGTGTTATCTACGGTCAATAAACAATCCGACTGACACCAACAACCTTGGAGAAGATCTTGTCCGCACTGAGGAATGGTTGAGAACTTAAATTCTTTTGTCACTTATGTCAAAGTGGTTTTGGTCACTAAATAATACTAAAATTATTTCTTTCTGTCGCCGGCGAAACTACCATGATAATGATTACACAATTCTTTTTAATCTCATAATATCAATGGACACCTGCAAAGATACTAGTATTTGCTTAACTAAAGATTTAACCTGGTCCTATCCCGTACATTATGTTACTAATTCAGCAAATCAAGCTCTAGCGTGTTTATGCCATCACCTTTGGTTAGCCTCCCATTCCATAAAACTTCTTGCTTACTTAAATTTTATTTTCCAAAACTTGAAATTGTATGTGTCGAGTGTGATTTCCTCTAAGCTAACTTTATCACCCCGCTGGTATCTGTCCAGAACCGTGCTGCAAGAATAATTTGTTGTGGCCACTCTTATGCACTAGTATTCCTGTCCTATAATCTCAGCTCTATGGCACCACACTAGCCTGTCATTGCAAAATTGTCCATCTCTCCCTGTATCACAGATTTTCTCACACCTTCGTCCACGATAATTCCTCTATTACAGGCGCTCATCGAAATTCCCGCAACTTCCACTCTAATGCAGTCTACCCTGATCAACCTCGCACTGTAACATATCAAAAGCATTTTTTCCTCGCAAAAGCCAACTCGAATGACCTTCCATTCAAAGTGGCAACCATTGCCAATCCGCTTCACTCCAAATCTGCCATTGAAAATCACGTGTATCTGCATTAAGCTTATTTTGTAAGCCCTTTCTGTATGTAATGTCCCTCATGGACCATTGAGGAACAATAAATGAATTACGACCTCACAGCAGCTTGGTCGCGAGGAAGGCCGCGATGTATATTGCCCAAATTTGCAGGAGATACGTAGATATAAAGCCCCGTTTTGACCATGTTGCAAAGGCATACCCGCATGTCCTAGCAGGAATGGTAATATTGAAAACACAGCACTGCGCAAAGAGGACGAGAAAAGAGAAGAACACAGGACGGACTGTCCTTTTGGCCCAGTTCTGTTTTTCTTTTTCTAATAATATCTTACCAACAAGCCCCCATCGCACTCCATTAGCAATAGTAGAGTGTCTCACTCGGTACCCAAGTACCCCAGTGGGTTCGATTTCAATCTCAAGTTGGTACCCCCCCACAATTCGGCCACGGCATTCAAGCTCTTGGCGTCCCACAAGCCGCCGACCAGTCAATCCCGGACGCCTCACCTTCGTACCAAAGGAATGCTCGCGTCTTTCGTGCATTGGAAGCCGATAACGCTGGCTTCAATGCCAATGGCATATGTAACATTTTTGCAGGAAAATCTGATTTCAAGCAGTATTAAGCGCCAAGAGTGCCCCGTGGCAGGATAACAAAAACCAGCTCCTCCGTCCACAGATCCGAGACTAGCCAAGTCCGCCACGCTGGAAGAAAACGGTACGGATAGTCGACTGGCAACCGGCAAGAGAAAGATCTTCGTTTCTAAATTAGCACACTGGACGGGACAGCTGGGGTCCGCGGGGTATTATCACATACGGGAAAGGATACAAAAGCAGGAGTTAAAAGACCATATAGTTGCTTGCGTCGAAGGATACGTCGCTTCTTGATATGAGAGATATCTGTCTGGGGAAGGATGACTACGAGCAGCTTCTGTAATAATGTCTTTGGGAAGTTTTCTTTTTTTTACAGTGGATAGTGTCCCACATAGACAATTAAGATAAATGAATCCCAGGCACCCGGTGCAACAGTTTGAGGGTGAGGCGATGCATATGCTCATTGCATAGGTTTCCAAATAGAGTGGCAAGGAATCCATGCTCAAAGTCACAGTGTGCAGACGTAGTTGGTGACAACTTCTTGCAGATCATCCCGTTTTTGTGCAAAAAACCAACATGTATTTGCTGCGCGTTTTGCGTGTATTGAACCAGTGCATATGATATATCCTGAGGGAGCGGTCCCAGGAAACAGTCAACACTAGGAGAGCTCAACGGCCGCTATAGAGTGGGGATCTGCATAATGACCAAGGCTGTGCGCAAAAACCTCGTTGCTAGTCGCAGTGGAATAAGTATCTCCTGTGGCCTGAGTTCGTGATGCATGCGTGCAGACGATGGTCGAATCTGTAAGAATGTCACCATCAAAGACGCGAGAAGAACGTCTGCCTCTTTTGGTATCGGTTGCAGTCATTGCAGTGTTTTTTAGCATGAGGGCTATTCGGAGGCTACCTGGGAGCGAGGAAATAAAAATTTTAGGGTGCACATTGGACCACTAAAGTAAGATGAAGAGAAAGCATCAGTGGCGCGGTGGTCCGAAGCCCTCCACTACGGCACCTCTTTCTCTCCTTTTTCGCTCCCAAGATTCCTCATTTTCCTTACCCTCGATCAAGGTGTCCGCTGAATATTGTGACAGATACTGAGCCTTTTCATTCCTGTGAATAAATTTGATAAGTGTCGGCTGAGTGCCGGCCGATCACAGCTACACTTGTACACTGTAATCTAACTGTAAACCAACTAGATTTGGAAACACCAGAGGTCTCTCATACATTTATACAAATCCTGCCGAACAAACGAACACAATCTCCCCTTTACATTCTAAACGTATATAGTCCACCTAAAGACAACAGCACGAAAGTAGCCACACTCTTCCGTAAGGCGCATGTAGCCGCTCATAGTGGAATGTTGCTGACTGTTGGAGACTTTAACGCACCCCATGCAGAATGGGGCTACTCAGTTAACAGTAGAAAGGGAAATAAATTATGGGAGACAGCCCAGGCGCTAGGGCATACCTTACTCATGACCCTGATAAACCTACGCGCATTGGTAACAGTGTAACCAGGGATACGTGCCCTGACCTTACCTTTGCCAGAAATATCCCCGATGCGAGATGGGAAAACCTAAATACAAGCATAGGAAGCGACCAGTATGTACTATGTACCACTTTCCGAGCCACGCATTGCAAAATGCGTCGCCAGGAAGTGAAGCACACGAACTGAGACGCCTTTAGATATGTCCGCTTGCAAAGGCCAGCAGAAAATATAGTAGATTTAAGACAATGGACGGAGCGCCTGTTGCAAGACGCCGCAAACACTTCAAAAACTGTTACCCTGGAGGACAGCAGTCCCAGCCCGGACGCTAAGCTAGTGCACATAATTGAAGCACAAGGAAGTATCCATGCTCGATGGCGTAAAAATAAGCACAACCGACGTTTAAACATTCGGCTAACCCGGCTTGAAAAGGAAATCGAGGCTTACTCGTGGGAACTTAGCCGAGAACAGTGGCATCAGACTTGCGACCGCCTTAATGGGCAACTGGGTAACAAGAACACGTGCTTTTTACTTAGACATTTACTGGATCCTACGAGAACTAAGGCAGATTCCCACAAAAATCTACATAGGATCTCGCAATCTTTCCAAGGCACCGACGAAGAGCTCATGACCACTTTAAAAGATAAATACATTAACACCTCCCAGGATATACCCACGCCAGATGGGTACTCAGAATTGGATAATCCTCGCATAAATAGCGTCTTTACCGTAGCAGAGATTAGGGCTGCTCTTAACCAAATTAACACACCGGGGGAAGATTGCATCACCAATAAGATGTTGCGCAATTTAGAAGACCAGTCAGTAGAGGCTCTTACGGACCTCTTCAACAGGTACTGGACAGAGGACAGCGTCCCTGAGGAATGGAAGCACGCTAAAATTATTTTCATACCTAAACCGGGCAAAAGACTTGAGATGGGGAACCTCCGCCCAATCTCGCTAACGTCATGTCTCGGGAAGGTAATGGAACACGTTGTCTTAAACAGGCTCCTTATGCACACCGATGCGGAAGGCACGTTTCCCCCGTCCATGATTGGGTTTCTAGCGGGTCGTTCGACTCAGGACATTATGTGGCAAATTCAACAAGACATTCTAGATACAAATCGCATAAGAGCCACGTGAACCATCCTGGGACTCGATGTGAGTAAGGCCTTCGACAATGTGTCACAGGCTTCCATCCTCAATCACCTCTCACAGTTAAACGTAGGCAAACGGACATACGACTTCATCGCTGCCTTTCTGAATGCGCGTACGGCTACGCTCCATTTCGTTGACAAAGTTAGCGACAAAATTACACTAGGGACGAGAGGAACACCGCAAGGTGCCGTACTTTCACCTTTTCTCTTCAACATCGTTATGAGCGGCCTCCCGCGTCTGTTAGATGATATCCCACACATACATCATTTCATAAACGCCGACGACATCACCATATGGACCAATTCTGGCTCCGATGGAGATATTACAGAGTCATTACAACGAGCTATCGACACGGTACAGTCTTATGTGCAGGAAAACGGCCTTACCTGTTCACCGGCTAAATCAGAACTATTAGTTATAAGGAACAAACAAGCTTCACAGGTAAAACCAGATTCTCGAGAACCTATCCAGTTACACATTGACAACCATCCGATACCCCCGGTAGCCACGATCAAAGTTCTCGGAATGTTGATTCAGAATAATACGCAGAACACAGAAGCTATACGCCGGCTACGCATCACGGCGCACCAGATAGGTGGGTTGGTGAGACGCATTGCCACACGTCGCAGGGGTATGAGAGAAGCCGACCTGTGCAGGATCATTCAAGCCTTTATGATAAGCAGAATCATGTACGCTTGCCCGTACTATCATCTGCGTCGTTGGGACGAACATGCACTTAATAGCATAATTAGAACAGCATACAAAGCGGCCCTTAGCTTACATGTATACGCTAACTCAGATCGACTACTGCAGTTAGGAATGTTTAACACGCTATGTGAACTAATTGAAGCCCACAAGACAGCACAAGTGACCCGCTTGTCACGCAGCCTTGCGGGACGCGTAATTCTCGACAAGCTCCACATACACCCCACTGAGGAGGTGTGCGCAACATCCCAATTATCGGCTGACATAACTAGTACACTAGTTGTTAAACCAATAGCCAAAAACATGCTACCAGGTAGACATGATGCCCGCGGGAAGACAAGGGTACAGACCCTTGAGAAACAGTACGAGGACGATCCACAAGCAGTGTACGTGGATGCAGCTCAACACATCAAAAACGGAGCAAACGTGGCATGTATGCCCACTCCAAAGTCAACTTTCATTAACGCCATAACATTCCATGCTAGCTCCATAAGCGAGGCAGAGGAAGTAGCTATCGCACTGGCCATCGCGGATCCCCGCACCAAAACTATTCTAAGCGACTCAAAAAGCGCAGTTCAAAATTTCGCCAAAAATTCTGTAAGCGCACTCGCGGCGCGAATTCTGCGCAACCGATTTCTCAATCACAACATCAATCTCGTATGGGTTCCGGCTCACGCGGGTAACTCCGGAAACGAAGGGGTCGACCGTCTAGCCCGAGGCTTAACCAGCCGGGAGACGGGAGATCTATCGGGAACGAACGCGCCTGTCGAGGCACCGCGCACATACGCGGAGGTAACAAACTTTTATCGCGAGCTAAGATGCACGTACCCCGCCCCTCACCCCGATCATGGACCGGGCGCAAGCCACGACACTCAGACGCCTACAAACAAAGGCCATTCTTAGCCCCTACCGACTATCGTTAATTACGAACGGAGAAATCAACCCTGCATGCCGGCACTGCGGTGACGGGACGCAGGCCACTCAAGACCATATACTGTGGGAATGCGCCAGCAATCCCCCTCCAAAGACACTCTTGCCAGCTCCCTCAGCGGAGGAATGGGACAAGCTGTTGGCCAGCCCAAGAAAAACTACGCAACTGGCCCTCGTCACGCGAGCTCAAGAGGTCGCTCCCGACTGGAGGCCACCCTAGACTCGCCCCAGCCCGAAATAATTCCTTTCATTTCGTGGCAATAAAAGTTGTTACCACCCACGCCGCTGATGCCACCTATATTGCGTCTGCTTCTGTGTGCTGTGCGGTGCGGCATTTGAGGAGGCGCCAATTTAAAGGCGCCGCACGGACGCCTGGATCGACGCCAGGCGAGGTCAGCTTCGTAATAGCGTGAATCGCCTGTGACGTCAACATTCGTTGTGACGTCATGACCGGATGTGACGTCATTATAACGGCAGATCCGGTTATTAGAAATGGCCGGATGTGACGCCGTGGTGACGTCCTATTGTCAGACTCACTTCAAGGCCCGATATCGCCACTGAGACGTCATTACTTTCAAGGTTGGGCATACTACATCACTGACAATGTCATAATTAATTTCAAGAAACGTCATACTACACCACTGATGACGTCATCATTTCTTTTAAGGTACGACAAACTGATTCATTGATTGATCAAAACTTTAATTTCCACCGATTTAGGAGGCCCCCTACTCCCCGCTCCTGGAACGCAAGCCTGAGGAACGGGGGCTGGAACCTCCGCGACTAAGGACTGGCGAATATACTTTGGTTATTCGCGGCCTCAGCCGCCAGGCGGACGGCTTTCTGCTGGTCAGCGGCGACGTCACTTCGCAGCAGGGTTACCCAGGCTTCTCTACTTTTAATGTTGTCCCTAGCGCCCGGAGACTTAGGGCATTCCCAAAGTATATGGTCGAGGGTCCCCCTCGCTTCGCAGGCTTTACATTTAACGTTTTTTCTCTCATCTATCTGGGTGTGAAACAACCAGACAGGGTTCGGGAAAGTTCCGGCTTGTAATCGCCGCCAGGCTATGGCCTCTTTATTATTTAAGCTAGGATCCGGTGACGGCATCAGACGTCTTCCTAATTTTCCTAATCTTCCTAATTTTCGATTATTTCTTTATAGGTTTGCAAACTTTCGTTCATCGCCTGGCAGTCGGGCGGCTCCGCGTCTGCCCGGAAGTAGAGATCTCGAGCTAAATCATGGGCCGCCTCGTTGCCAGGGACGGACGTGTGTGCTGGGACCCAAATTTGGGTGATTTTGCGATCGATTTTAGTTGCAGCTTTTAGAATTCGGGCGGCTTCTTGCGAGACCCTGCCTTTTCCGATATTCCAGAGAGCAGTTTTACTGTCGCTAAAGATCAATCTAGCCTTCGTTCCGACGCAGGCGAGCGCTATTGCGACCTCTTCAGCCGTGTCTATGTTTCTGCTTCGGATGGTGGCGGAGACGACTGGTGCGCCGTTACCACCGACTACCGCGGTGACTGCCGGCCCTGATCGGCCGCCTGATCGGCCGCCTGATCGGCCGCTTGAGGCCTCTGCCTTTGAATGCAGTCCTCCTAAATATTCCTGTTACTTGCGTCGCGTAGGTAGTGAGTTTTTTTATCGTTCCGTCGTTATACCCGTCCTCTTGAATAAAAAGTCCGAGATTCTGATTTGCTGGACTCTTGGTACGGTTATGCCGACGACCTTAATTTCTACGTTAAAGTCGCCCTTGAGCCTCATTGATTTTGGATTATATATGAAAAGTTTGGATTTTCGCGGAGAGCACGAAATACCTTTTCGGCCGCGTAGGACATAATGGTGTCCGCCGCCGCCTGTAGGCGTTCCTCTATGCTGCCATCGCTGCCATTGTTCATCCAGAGATTAATATCGTCCGCGTAAATGCTGAATTTCAGGTCTTTTACGACATTAAGAGCGGCAGGAAGGCCTCTCATCACCACGTTAAAAAGGAAGGGGGAGAGCACCGAGCCTTGCGGAGTTCCTTTACTTCCCAGGTGGACAGTGGGGGATTCTAGGTCCTGAAACTTTAGTTTCAACGTCCTGTTTGTCAGGAAATCCATTACGTAATTTTATGTCCTCTCGCCGACTCCTAATTCCTGTAGTCCCGCGAGAATTGCCTGGTGTTTCACGTTGTCAAATGCTTTTGTTAGATCTAGTGCTAGAATTACCTTCGCGTCTCTGGATTTCGAGTCAGTTATGTCATGTTGTAATCGGAGCATTACATCCTGTGTGCACAGGCCCGGGCGGAACCAGACCATCTCGTGCGGCCACAGGTCGTTTTTCTCCATGAAATTAGTTAGCCTTGTTTGGATTACGCGTTCCATAAGCTTTCGAATGCATGAGGTTAGAGAAATAGGTCTGAGGTTTTCCAATTTCGGGAGCTTGCCAGGTTTTGGAATTAACACAACGTTTGCAGTTTTCCACTGCTGGGGAAGACGCCCGCTACTCCATACTTCTTGCATGTAGTTGGTGAGTGCCGTTATGGAAGCGTCGTCTAGGTTTCGTAGCATTTTATTTGTTATTCCATCGGGGCCGCGAGCTGATCGCGTCTTTAAGCTCAGGATTTCGGCTCTAACTTCCGCTTCTGAGATGGGCGCGTCGAGGGCCTCATTCGGTGGACCCGCGTATTGCCCAAGAGGGAGGGATATTGCATCGCCGACATATGTGTCTACGAGTTTATTAGTTCCGCGTCAGTCCACTTGAACGCGTGTCTTGCCTTCGCTAATGTTGTGGTTGACTGCGTGTTCGAACTGTCGCGAATAAGAAGATATCGTAGCAGGCTCCACGTCTTTGAAAGGCTCATGTTGCCCTCCATTTCATCACACCTGTTACACCAGTTTTGCTCGCAGAGTTTAATTGCATAATCCTCAATTTCCTTATTATGCCTGGCTATTTTTCGCCTTAGGCTTCGGTTCCATCTCTGGCATCGGAGGCGTCTTTCCATACCTTTATTTGCTTCCCACATGTGTAGGAGTTTCCTGTCGACTGTTTTCGGTGCATCGTCCCCCTCAACGGTAATGGTAGCGGATTTAACGTGGTGCATGAGGGTTTCTGCCCTATCGTCGATATTTTCAATATTTTCGTCCATGTTTGCAGATTCCCTAATTTGTCTGAATTTCTCCCATTCGATTGCGCTGATGATCTTTTCTCGTCTTACTTTCGTTATTTCGAGGACGTAATGATCGCTTCCAAAGTTGAGCTCTGTGTTCTTCCACCTAAGCTCCTCTATGTTTTTGGTAAATGTTAAGTCTGGGGTTGTGTCTTTGCTCACACTGTTTCCCACCCTCGTCGGGCAGCCAGAGTCTGTCTGCAGGGTGAGGTTTAATTCGTGAAAATCTTCCCATAACTGCCTGCCCTTAGGATCTTGCCTATTATATCCCCACTCTTGGTGGCAGGCGTTGAAGTATCCTACAGTTAGCAGGGGGTTAGCTCCGGCTGCCTTCATTGCTTTGCGAAATAATGTCTTGAGCCTAACTTTGCGCTGCTGAGGAGAGCTATATATGTTTAGGACGAAAATACTGGGTTCCTTCTTCCTCCCCGTGATGATTTCAACGAAAACCGCCTCAATGTCGCGAGAACTAATTTCATGTTCGATCACCGCTACGTTCCTTTCGACGAATGTAGTAACCCGGGATTTTTCTCCCCGGCCACTAGCAAACGCTTGATATCCTGATAATTTAATTACTCCTTTGCCAGTTTCCTGTAGGGCTACGGCTAGAGGTTTTTCAACTATTTGCTCGAGATATTGTTGCACTAACGCTCGCTCCTCCTCGGCAGTTCCACTGCCATACCGTCGAATTAATCTTTGGTTGCGTTTTGCCCATGTTGGAATTGGTCAAGTATCCCTTCTCTCACTGTTTGCCTTTCTGCCATAGCAGCAAGAGCCCCGTTTGTTTGTTTAGATTGTTCCTGAATTCGGTTTAGGGTGGCTATGATGTTGGTCATGCCTGTCTCGAGCCGCTCGAGTCTCGCCCTGTATTTGGCGTCTAGTCTACGCTCTATTGCCGCCAGCGGATCCGTTTCCCCGCCTCTTCATTTCTGCGGGGGAGGTGGCCTGCACTGTTCAGTGATCATTGCGTCCTCCTCCATGTCTGACGCCGCGGGTGGTGTTAGCACCTTTGGCGTCGCAGGTGGAGGTATCGGTTTGGCTACTTGTTTTGTTGGGGGAGCCTGTGGAGGCGGGGGAGCCCCGGAATTTGGCTGTGATTTGGATTGGTATTGGTCCTGGGTGAGTTTCTTAATTATCTCCCTCAGTTCCTCAACTTCTTTTCTTAACTTTTCTATTTCTTTATTTTTTTCTTTGTTTTCCTCATCTTTAGCCTGGGGAACCTCACTGCTGAAACTCACGGTTTTACTGTCCCCGCTCGGGCTTCGCTTTTGGGTGGCCGACGGGTTCCTTGGGTCCCTGGTGTTAGCCGTGACTCTGGATTTGGACCACGACCTGGACTTGGATCCGGACCGCTCCCTGCTGCTGCGGGAGCTTGAACGGTGACGTCGGTTGGCGTCCACCAACTGCGGAAAGTCCCTGCTCTGTGCCCGGAAGCTTCCGTCCCTATCTAGAGAATATCCGCGTTGGTCACGGTGGTCTCTTCTGAATTTCGAGCGTCCTCTGCGGCCGCTCTCAGGTGTGGTGTTAGGATATTGGTGCTGCTCGTTGTGCTGCTGCTGCTGATGTTGCTGCTGCTGTTCGGAAATTTTCTGCTCCCATTGGTCTGGTAGGGAGTCCTGTAGAGTTCTCTGCACTTCTTGTCGCCAAGCGGATGGCCTTTACTGCACAGCTGAAATTATATTTCGCAGGTGTGCCCCTGATCTGGACGCTCTTCCCCGCATCCTCTGCACTTAGCCTTATTCGGATCTGGGCAGACATCTTCGCGGTGCCCTAGGCGCCCGCATGCGTTGCAAACCTCGTATTTCTTTCTATATAATACACATCTTTGCCATGTAAGTGAGAGTTTCACCCACCTCGGAACCTCTGGTTTTTCAAACAGTATGAGCACGGTGGTTGAGCTCCTGCCCAGGCTCCTGGCTCCTAGCACGGGGGGGTTGCCTTTGATCGTGCGTAGCCGTTGCACTATTCCTTCCTCGGTGATGCGAAGGGGAATGTAGTGTACCACCCCCTTACCGCAGTCTTCGGGCATAGCGACGTACGCCGTGATATCAATTTTCTGGCCTTCGAATTCGAGGACGCGTAGTGCGACGTATTTTGTTTTCCGTTCTTCGCTGTCTGTTGCGATGAGGATAGGCTGCTGTTTTGTGTTGACCGAGAAGGTGTCTTCCGCGGCCTCTCTGATGTTTATATTCGCGGTGCGAGCGATCAACTCAGCAAGTTAAATGTTGCCATACTTAAGTAGGCGGCTGAATCCTCCCCGTGGGCGGAGAATTATTTTGTCAGTTCCGTCGGGTATCTTGATCGATTGCCTTTCAACCGACTTTGCTGCCAATCTCTTTCCGGCGAGCTTGGACGCGGCTCGCTCTCTCCCTTGATCACCGGTGACGCTGCGTCCCTCGTTCTCAAGTGGCACCGCCTTTCCTCTTTTCTTGCAATAAACCACTGGCCAGGTTCTTTCAGCTCCGCAGGGTCTATGCTCGTTCCCTCCATGGTTTCCATCATTTTCGTCGAAATTCTAAACGGCCGGGGGTGCCTTTGTTTGCCTAGGCCTAGCTAGGCCTATTTGCCCCTGTGGCTTGCGAAGTTCTTCAAAGTCTCAAAAATGTGCGAAAGAATCCGCCCACCTTGGAGTCTTGATAATCCGCGGTGAGCGCTTCCTGAATAGAGTCGAATCCCAGAAAATTTCCGAAATCCAGTGGCTGAAATAGAGCGCAAGCATTCGTGGTCGATGAAGCCCATCGATTGCACGTCCGCTCTCCAGCTTGGTCGGCGTGGAACTCCGTACGACAAGAGAGAGAGAGAGAAAACATTTATTGCTCTAAAAATTTCTGGTTTTAGCGGCGGGCCGATGTCTTCATATCTTCGGCCTCTTCACAAGGTCGGCGCCCCTATTCCAGGGTACCGCTGAGTCTTGCTGCTTCGCAGGCGTGCCGCACCAGTGCCCTTTGGGCCGTGAGCTCGCTGCTGGTCAGCAGATCCTCCCATTGTTCCGCACTCGGGTTATTTAGTTTGTGGAAGGCTCTGTTTCGTTCGCATTCCCATGTGATGTGGTATAGTGTGGGGGTTGCCCCGCACCACGGACTTGTGTTCCTGTATTGTGTAGGGAACATCTTGTGTAGTATGTATAGATTGTGGAAAGTCCCTGCTTGCAGTCTCCGCCAGCAGACCGCCTCGTGCTGTGTTAATGATGTGTGGGGTGGTGGGTATTTGAATATCCGCCCTCTGTGGCAGTTTAGTATTTCTGTATACGTTGGTTCCACCGTTATGGGGTCCTCCAGGGCTTCTGACTGCCCTGCTCGGTTCGTGATCTCGCTAACTAGGCTGTCTACCCTCGAGTTACCCTCTATTCCGGTGTGTGCCGGTATCCAGAAAATCCTGTGTCTTAAGGTCTATTTGGAAGCCTTGCTTCGAGGAGGATGCTCAGCACTTGCTTATTTTGCCCCGTGTGTAGTTCTTGCATGCTGCTTTGGAGTCTGTTAGGATTATCAGAGACTTGTTTCTACGGTAACCTTCGGCCGCCGCTAGAGCTACGGCAGCCTCCTCCCCCTTCGTTACCGTACAGTTTCTTAACGTCGCACTGCCGATTGGTTCCCCCATGTGGTCTACCACTGCTACCGTGGTAGACCACATGGGGGAACTATACCACAGATGACGTCATCAAACTAAAGCGTTAGGAAAGACGGACGGGCACGATCGTGACTGCGAGCATGTGCCAGTAAAGGCTTTCGCCTTAAAAGAGATAATGATTATGAAGGTTGGGAGCAGCTTGCTGAATTATTCTGTGGCCATGTTTTGTAGGTCCAGTTGGTGCTGGAGGAGCTTAAGTATAAGCTTGAAAGAATGCATTGTTGGGCTACTTGGTGACAGTTCATCCTAGGTAAAAGGCGTCAAAATACACACGAACACAAGAAAGGCAATGTCATTGAGCGCCACTCACAGACACGTTTATTGAGCTTAGGCGTGAAATATTCTGTTCAGGTGGGAAGCCTCCTCAGTCCAGAAAGCTATGGAGCCGCACCTTCTCCGTGGCAAAAACACGCAAAAATATGGCCAAAGTACACGCTTCACGAATCATGGTTGATGTCGTGGTATACGACCGAAAATGTTTCTCTCCGCCTTTAAAATACCGAAGTGTGACTAACGCATATGCTGTCCTTCTTCTTGACAAAAGGGGCCTCGATTAATTACTAGCTTTGGTGTCCTAAATGTTTTCTGGAAAACCCGCGTTCCAGAAAAACATGGCTCTCGAGATCGTGACGGGCAAGGCCTTATTTTCTTCTGCAAATTTGGCCCTCCTTTATTTTGTTCAACTTTTTCTCCGTGCTACCTGATCCTATCATTAATGCAGCGTCCAGTCTGTCCAACGCATCAACGGCTGCAAAAGAGGGGGATTTCATACACTACCCCTACGGCACACCTCATAAACGGTCGCTATGGCTTTGTGCCACAGCCTCCTTCTTTTTCTTCGCTTTATTGGCGGGAGCACAGGCTTCGGAGCTTTTGGGGGGCTCAAAAGTAGAGCGGCACATCACGCCTGCTCTTAACTTTTTTTAAATTGTGGTCTAATTTGTGTATATGTATAGCACCACCACGAGTATCATCACCTCTTTTCGAGGGACGTCATCCCCAGCTCTCACTGCGCTCGCCTTCATTTAATGCAGCAGGTTTTCGGCGACGCCAGTCACAGGAAAAAATAGAGTACCAGCTAGAAACAGTTGGCCAATTGGCTTTGAAAACTTACGTGCACCTTGTAAGGACATGATTCGCTAATAAAGTTTTTCCTCCTCCTCCGCACTCGCAAAATGCTCCTTTTTTTCACGAGGAGAATTTTTCCAATAAAAGTGATCTTCGCAGAATTCAATACTAAGATCTCAAAACTGTAGCATATCACAGTCGCTTCACATGTAAATCTTTAGCCATTGCAGTATTGTCGAAAACCAGCCAACACACCCCTCACGCGTTCATCGAAGTTCAAACTTCCGTTCTTAGTAAAAACAATCAAAAAATCTTCACCACATTTAAGCACTTTACGAACGTTCATAGCTTATAATGTCTGGTGTGGAGTTTTGTTCATTTGGGAAAGAAAATTATAACATGTAACAGCTGCAACATAGGAGCCTATACCTATGCCAGCTTTCCGCAGAAAACACTGCTGACCAAACGTTACCGAAGTGGATTCTAGGTAAAAATGTTAAATTGTCAATGACGACAGCCGCAGTATTTTTAATACATTTTTTTTCTTCATGAATTGACTGCCATCTATCGCCGAATGTCGAGTAAGGCTGACTCAAAAGAGCACAAAATATGCCTTCATGAGGGCATGGACTGCCTTCTTAAATTCTCTAAGCCAGCATCTGCGCGTCGGTAGTATACATCAATCGGGAGCATTGCCTTTCTTCAGGGACAAACACTTAAGTCTTCTATAAGCTAATAAAGACGACGGATTACAGCAATTGTGATATTCTATTCGTTTTGTCTGTACACACGGTAGAAATATGCAAGATATGGAACGGTGCAGATGCAGTATTGCTTAAACCGGTATAATACTAAGGAAACATAGGAACACTAGGTAAAGTGGAAACAGATAGGACATCAGAATAGATGGACGTTAAACTAGCGCAGCAGTCACTATTGAGTGCTAATAGATATATAATTCAGCGCTATTACAACGGCACAAATATTGAAAAGTTATCATAAAACACAAGTGTCCATGAAAGTGTTTCTGCATAACTGATATGACAGTGATCGCGCATAACTTTTTTTTCTGCCTTAAAAATTGCTTGCTGTACTGTCCTTTTTTTGTCAGTTTTATTTCAGGCTCAAGTAGAAGCAAGAGACCAAAACAAGGCAGCTAAAGAAAAGGCTTCCTCCTTTTTGCAGTCTGGAAAAACGTTCTGTTTGGTTTGGTTTGTGGGGTTTAATGTCCGAAAGCGACTCAGGCTATGAGAGACGTCGTAGTGGAGGACTCCGGAAATTTTGACCACCTGGGTTTCTTTAACTTGCACTTACATCGCACGGTGATACAACTAGCCAGTATTGTCAGGTGGTGATAATGTCGTGGATAATAAAACAAAATGGAAAACATTCACAAACCTTTGGAGGCAGAGTTACGCCCACAACGAAAGAAGCGACACGGTGGAGGTTATAGCAATAAAGTTGCTTGGCATTTGCCAAAGAACCAAATGATGGGTACTCCCGGCCATTCACAATTTAAAGGTGATAAATAACAATCAAAATAATAGTATAGAAAAACAACTAAAATAATATAAAACAATGTATAGTCAGTTGCACACGGCTGCGATCATTCGATACAAACCTACACCCATCTCGAATAGTAATGTCACGTTCCATCAGCTTCCAGCCTGAACAACTAAGCTTTCCGAGCTTCCTTGCCAAAGTAATGTCGCTGCCGGAGGGCATGTGGCAGCAGCACCAGTGTGTCAAGAAGCAACCGGGAAATATGACAGCCACATAATACGGGTTTGGAGGCCTTTAAACAACCTAATTATGGAGGGAGATATTTTCGAGAACAAGAAAAGCTGCAATGCTTATAAGGAGTGAAGCATGTTCTGCACCTGAAGTCAAAAATTTAGGAAGGAAAATATTATCAAACAATTTTAACTTCAATCATGCGCTTATGTGCACATCGTTATTGTGACTCTATGGGTTGCGTGCTGCAACACGAAATATCAAGCAATCTGACTCGTATAGAAGTGCATTTCTCTCCTACTTAGCCGATTTCAAAATCTTTTGTCAATGGGTGCACATGCACGCCAATACTGCCTTGTCACAAAATACACAAGGTAATAGCTGCCTCACGTAACAAAACTGATGAATAGAAACATATTCAGTGACAGTCCAGCCACGCTAATGTTGCAGAGGTTAAGCAGATTATCTGTTGCATAATTTCACCAAACAGCATCAGTACCTTCAATGCATGAAAGTGTAAATGGTCACATACGTCAAAGTGGAATCTAACATTGTCAAAAGCGGTCGACGAGTGAGCGGTAGTCTTATCTTTCATGTACACAGCAATGAAAGCCAATGACCACTAAACAATTGAATGATTTCTCTTGGAAAAAGTTGTTGAACGTGTTTAACTACATGCATCAGACTAAAGAAGCGATAGCAAACAAGCATAAAGACAACCAAATACAAAGGGGCAGAGCTTCCTTCACTCTGCCGTTTGTGGAAAAGCACAGAGGGCAACTCAGATTGCACCCCAGTAACACGCAAGGTACTGGGGTGCAGACGCATCCACCAGGTTCTCTGTGTGTGTGTGTGTGTGTGTGTGTGTGTGTGTGTGTGTGTGTGTGTGTGTGTGTGTGTGTGTGTGTGTGTGTGTGTGTGTGTGTGTGTGTGTGTGTGTGTGTGTGTGTGTGTGTGTGTGTGTGTGTGTGTGTGTGTGTGTGTGTGTGTGTGTGTGTGTGTGTGTGTGTGTGTGTGTGTGTGTGTGTGTGTGTGTGTGTGTGTGTGTGTGTGTGTGTGTGTGTGTGTGTGTGTGTGTGTGTGTGTGTGTGTGTGTGTGTGTGTGTGTGTGTGTGTGTGTGTGTGTGTGTGTGTGTGTGTGTGTGTGTGTGTGTGTGTGTGTGTGTGTGTGTGTGTGTGTGTGTGTGTGTGTGTGTGTGTGTGTGTGTGTGTGTGTGTGTGTGTGTGTGTGTGTGTGTGTGTGTGTGTGTGTGTGTGTGTGTGTGTGTGTGTGTGTGTGTGTGTGTGTGTGTGTGTGTGTGTGTGTGTGTGTGTGTGTGTGTGTGTGTGTGTGTGTGTGTGTGTGTGTGTGTGTGTGTGTGTGTGTGTGTGTGTGTGTGTGTGTGTGTGTGTGTGTGTGTGTGTGTGTGTGTGTGTGTGTGTGTGTGTGTGTGTGTGTGTGTGTGTGTGTGTGTGTGTGTGTGTGTGTGTGTGTGTGTGTGTGTGTGTGTGTGTGTGTGTGTGTGTGTGTGTGTGTGTGTGTGTGTGTGTGTGTGTGTGTGTGTGTGTGTGTGTGTGTGTGTGTGTGTGTGTGTGTGTGTGTGTGTGTGTGTGTGTGTGTGTGTGTGTGTGTGTGTGTGTGTGTGTGTGTGTGTGTGTGTGTGTGTGTGTGTGTGTGTGTGTGTGTGTGTGTGTGTGTGTGTGTGTGTGTGTGTGTGTGTGTGTGTGTGTGTGTGTGTGTGTGTGTGTGTGTGTGTGTGTGTGTGTGTGTGTGTGTGTGTGTGTGTGTGTGTGTGTGTGTGTGTGTGTGTGTGTGTGTGTGTGTGTGTGTGTGTGTGTGTGTGTGTGTGTGTGTGTGTGTGTGTGTGTGTGTGTGTGTGTGTGTGTGTGTGTGTGTGTGTGTGTGTGTGTGTGTGTGTGTGTGTGTGTGTGTGTGTGTGTGTGTGTGTGTGTGTGTGTGTGTGTGTGTGTGTGTGTGTGTGTGTGTGTGTGTGTGTGTGTGTGTGTGTGTGCGTGTGCGTGTGTGTGTGTGTGTGTGTGCGTCAAACTTTCTCATTGAAGCAGTGCAGTGTGGACTGCCCTTGCCACAAACACCAAAGTGAAAGGTTAAGCATTGATGCATGCACATCCAACTATGAATGAGAACTATGGAGATAGGAGAACATTTTGTGTTTCCTGTATTCATTGACATAAATCACCTAATAAAAAACCTTGTACACAAGCGAAACCTAAGGATGGAGTACATCAAAGAATGACAGCTCTTGATGAGTACCTGAGCCCCTTTGAAGAATACGCTAAGTATATGTCTACATATAGTACGCAAAACAAAAACCAAAGTACCAAAGAAAATTGAACCCGGTTCTTCAACAGGCTGTCGGCACATTGCAAGCCAAAAATATTGCTGCATTTGCAACCCGGACTGAAAAACCTCTTTTGACTTTTGCTTCACAATCTAACCTCATCGAAGTCCTTGTTGGTGTTGTTCTTGTCTCTGCCCTTATTGACACTGGTGCCCAACAATCTGTCCTCAGTTCCTTGTTTCGTCGTCGCCTGAAGAAAGTCCTGACGCCAGCAGTTTCGCCCACCGTTCGTGTTACCAACGGCAGCCCTGCGGCCGTGCCTGGTATGTGTACCGCCCGTGTAACCATTGTTGACCGTCACACACCAGTCTTATTCGCCGTGCTCCAGGAATACCCCCATGACCTGATCCTTGACCTTGACCTCTTGACCGCTCAAGCCGCCCTTATTGACTGCTCAACCGGAATTCTACGCCTGGACCTTCCCCTCTGCTCTGAAGACCTCTCCACGCCACCTCGCCTCCGCTCAGTAAAATATTCCCGCCTGCCTTCGGAAGCTGTTGTTTATATTCCTATGTGCCCTTTCCCGCCTGTGCCCGATGGAGACTACCTGGCGTGCCCAATTACCGACGTCGTCCTGCAGCGTAACGTCATCCTCCCACACCTCATCGTACACGTATCTCAGAATCGCACCACTCTTCCAGTCCTAAACTCCAGTTTCTCGACCCATGTCCTCCCCGACGGAATTTCATTAGCTTAACTGTCCCCGCTGACCGACTGTAAAAGTTTCAGCCCTAACTACCGACCCTCCCTCTGCACCCTGCACAGCCCCTACCGCTCATATGGCGTCTCCTTTACACCGTGATCCTGTTTCCAGCAGGATTGCGGCCGACCTGCAGCCCGATTCTGTTGACACGCTGTACAAGTTGTTGCTTTCATACAGCGACATTTCTTTATTTTAGTGCCCGAACTCTTCGCCAAAGGTCTTTTATAGCCCACCGCATCGACATCAGCGATGCTGCTCCTGTTCACAAGCGACCGTACCATGTCTCTCTTTCCGCGCCAGGTAATTCAAAGCGAAGTCGACAAGATGCTGGCCGACGACATCATTGAGGCTTCAAACAGTCCTTGGGCATCACCTGTTGTTCTAATTCAGAAAAAAGATGGGAGCAGGAGATTCTGCGTCGACTATCGCACCCTAAAACCTTGACCATAAAAGACGTCTACCCTCTTTCGCGCATCGACGATGCACTTGATTGCTTACATGGAGCCAGCTACTTTTCCTCCATCGACCTTCGCTCTGGCTACTGGCAAATCTCTGTCGATGAACTAGACCGCGAAAAACGGCATTTATGACTCCTGATGGCATCTACCAATTTAAAGCCATGCCTATTGGCCTATGTAACGCCCCTGCAACTTTCGAACGGATGATGGACTTGTTGCTGCACTGCTTCAAGTGGACGGCTTGTCTTTGTTACTCAGACGACGTCGTTGTTTTCTCGTCCACTTTTGACATCCACCTCTCTCGCCTTTCTACCATTCTCGAGCTATTCTGCCGCACCGGCCTCCAATTCAACTTCAAGAAATGCAATTTCGGCCATCGGGAAATCAATGTTCTTGGCCATTTAGGGAATGCTGCTGACGTTCAGCCTCACCCCGCTAAGCTTCGTGCCGTTCGTACTTTTCCCACACCACGTTCATCTAGGGATGTTCGAAGTTTTCTTGGCTTGTGTTGTTATTCCGTTGTTTCGTCCAGATTTTCGTAGCCCTTGCTCGCACTCTCACCGGCCTGCTGAAAAAAAATGCACCTTTCACTCGCTAACCTGACCAAGCTGCAGCTTTCTCCGAACCTATCGCTGCTCTCACCAATCCACCCGTCTTGGCCCATTTCAACCCTTCGGCCACAACCGAACTCCTTACTGACGCCAGTCGTAGCGGCATTGGAGCTATCCTCGCTCAGCGACACCACGGTCGCACCAGTTATTGCGTATGCCAGCCGCCTACTATATAGTGCAGGACAAAATTTTTATCACAGAAAGGGAGTGCCTGGCTATTGTTTGGGCTATTGCGAAATTCCGCCCTTTGTTCTTTGGACTACCCTTTACTCATATCACGGACCACCATGTCTTGTGCTGGCTCATCATCATCATCATCACCACCAGCCTGACTATACCCACTGCAGAGCGAAGGCCTCTCCCATATTTTTTCCACTTAACCCGGTTCTGTGCCAGCTGCATCCACTTGATCTCTGCGAACTTCTTACCTCATCCACCCACCTAACTTTCTGCCGCCCCCTGCTACGCTCTCCTTCCCTTGGAATTCAGTTTGGTACCCTAAGCGACCATCGGTTATCCTCTCTTCGCACTGCATGTCCTGCCCATGCCCATTTCTTCTTCTCAATTTCCACTAAAATGTCGGTAACTTGAGTTATTTATCTGACCCACTCTGCACGCTTCCTATCTCTTAATGTTACCCTTACTATTTTTCGTTCCATAGCCCTCTGGGTTGTCCTCAATTTAAGTAGAACTCTCTTAGTTAGAATCCAAGTTTCAGCCCCATAGGTGAGTACAGGTAAGATGCAACTGTTATATACTTTCCTCTTCAGCGATACCGGTAAGCTGCTAGTCATATTCTGTCAGTGCTTGCCAAATGCGCTCCATCCCAATCTTATTCTTGTTATTTTTTTTCGTGATCTAGATCTTCGGTTACTACCTGTCCTAAGTAGACATATTCGCCTACTACTTCCAGTACTTCGCGACCTAATGTAAACTGCTGTTCCTTTCCGAGGCTGTTGAACATAACCTTAGTCTTCTGCATATTGATCTTCAAGCCTACCTTTCTACTTTTCCTGTCTAGGTCAGAAATCATTATTTCCAGTTCATCCCCCGAGTTGCTTAGCAAGGCAATATCATCAGCAAATCTCAGATTACTGAGGTATTCTCCATCTACCCTTATCCTTAACTGCTCCCATTCCAAGTCTCTGAATACTTCCTCTAAGCAAGCTGTGAATAGTACTAGGGAGATTGCGTCTCCTTGCCTAATTCCTTTCTTTATGGGAATTTTGTTACTTTCTTTATGCAGAACTATGGTTGCTGTGCAGCCACTATATATATATATATATATATATATATATATAGTGCAGGACACATATATATATATATATATATATATATATATATATATATATATATATATATATATATATATCTTCCAGCACTTTCACGTACGGCTCTTCTAACCCCTGATTTCGCAATGCCTGCATCACTGCCGAGGTTTCAGTTGAGTGAAATGCTTTTTCGTAATCAATGAATGCTATGTATAAGGGCTGGTTATATTCTGAGCATTTTTCTATCACCTGGTTAATGATATGGATATGGTCGATAGTAGAGTACCGTTTGCGAAAACCTGCTTGATCCTTTGCTTGATTGCAGTCTAAGGTTGTCCTGATTCTACTAGCGATTACCTTAGGAAATACCTTATACATAACAGACAGTAAGCTGATTGGTCTGTAATTTTTAAGGTCCTTAGAGTCCCCTTTCTTATGAATGAGGATAATGTTTGCATTCTTCCATGGTTGCTGTACCTTCGATGACACCAGGCACTGCGTATACAGGGTGGCCAGTTTTTCTAGCACGATATCCCCCCCGTCCTTCAGCAAATCTGTAGTTATCTGGTCCTCTCTAGCTGGCTATCTTCACTCAAAGACCCAACTGGACGTTTGGAACGCTGGACGTTAAGGTGGCAAGAATACACCTTTTCCGTGATTTATAAGTCTGGTCGGCTTCACCAAGATGCATACTGATTGTCCCGCCACCTTGCCGATCCTCCCAGCTCTTCGGCCTGTGACATTAACGCATGCGTCCTGTCTTTATCGACCTTCCCCCACATAGCCGACGAACAGCGCTTGGAATCCACGCTCCGGTCTATCATCAACCGTCTGACTACCGGCCAGTCTGATCCTTCCCTTGCCATCTTCGTACTCCAAGGGAATGCACTATACCGCCGCAATATGCGACCTGATGGCGCTGAGCTCTTGCTCGTCGTTCCGAAACATCTGCCCTCCACCATGCTGGAACAATTTCATGATGCTCCCACCGCTGGACAGCTTGGCGTGTCCCGCACGTTTGACAGCATGCGCTGACGTTTATACTGGCCTGGTCTCCACCGCTTAGTTCAGCATTATGTGGCCGCATGTGAGCTGTGCCAGTGTCGGAAAAAGCCATCCATATTGCCATCAGGACACCTGTAGCCTAAGCCATGGGAAGACATGAGCCATCAGGACATGAGCCAGGGAAGACTTTGTCGTGGTCGTAACTCTAGCCAGTCATGAACCCTAAACCAAAAGGGGGAAACTTGGCCAAATCCCCCCATCTCGCGGAACGGCCTCCGCAGTTGACAACCAGAAGACGCCAAGATAGGCAGTGGAACAAGCCGCAGTGGGTCAAGCAGCAGCGAACACCTAGAGAGAACCAAGCTAATCCAAATTTTGCGTGTCATCTTCTTTGCACTAGATAGTGTTTCTGCTGCTATCGCCACTTGCAGGTGGTGTCGAAGTCCTACAGCTGAGGGTGGATGCATGCGATGTATCACACAGTACAAGCTGTAGTGAATTTTCGTTCATACAGCATACCCCTTAACATCCGATGGGGCACTCCAGGCACAAGGCATAACCTCCCATACTAACAAGACTAGCTGAGAGGTCAAGTTGTTGAATATGGCACCAGGACTTCTCACCACATGATGACTCAGGTTGAGAGGGATGCAACCTGGCTGCACAAGGATCACATGATCACCTGCAAATCAATGCACTGTTCATGCATAAATTAGGTGTAAATAGAATTTTAAATAAGCAAGGCACGCATGAACGGCGGCCTAACTCCCGCTCTCTCCGCCAGGAGCGCCACAGGTGTCATGACGTCACGCCTCAAAGCTGGGCGACCAACTCGCGCCGTCCGTGAGAGACGGCGGTGCGCATGAACGGCGGCCTAACTCCCGCTCTCTCCGTCAGGAGCGCCACAGGTGTTATGACGTCACGCCTCAAAGCTGGGCGACCAACTCGCGCCGTCCGTGAGAGACGGCGGTGCGCATGAACGGCGGCCTAACTCCCGCTCTCTCCGTCAGGAGCGCCACAGGTGTTGTGACGTTAAACAGCTGTATGACAGTAGCATTGATAATTGCAGTGCATTTAGTTGATAATAATGATGGGAGCAAATGCAATGCACCGTATGCAGCACCAAAACTCCAGCTTTCGCATTTCCGAAGTGTAGATTCCACAGTGCTCTCAATTTTTTTATATTCCGTTTTATAGACAGCCGGCAATGCAGCCAAACGCACGGAAGTAATTTGCTGCAAAAACAAAAGTGGGGACATCTTTGCTCGTTTTATTAGGGGCCAAAGTTGGACGCTGAAAGTAGAAAGTTTTTTGTTCTTTAAAATTTGTCTCCTGCGCTTCTCCCTCTCTTTTTTTTTCTGAAGAATCACTAGGCACAATTTTGGAATGCGAGCTATATATAACGACCCGTTTTCCATCAAAGTGACGCGATTACAAAGTGAAACTATTTTCGGCATTCAGTCACTTATTTGCATGCTGGGATAATAGAATTAGGTGCGACATCAATTATTTGGCGAAGACTCGTTTGGAGGCTACGCGACATTGACTTGTGATGTGTTTGGTTTACGGGTCATCGAAATCATTAAATTGAGTTGTGTATTCGTGCATTTGTAACTGCAGTTGATGTTGTTATAGTGAGCATACAACGACGAGCTACCGTGGCTTGTGAAGAGAGCGAACGATGAGGTGGACGAAGCTCGCAGCCTAGCTGCAGCTTCGGCGAGCTTCGGTCAGCCTAGCTGCAAAGACCTGATACAGGACGTTTGCTTTTCCATTTAGTACTCGATATATATGTCCCAGATAGCCTATATTGCAAGATCCTGGCATGTTATCTCCGGCGGGTGCGGCTCCACCGATGCCGCACCCTGGATCATCACCTGCGTGTACCGTCTGTTGCAGAAGTTTGCAGCCCAACGCACCGGGCGGAGTAGTATCGCTCCCGAGAGGCGGCGCTGCCTGGTGACGCAGCTATAAGGAGTGAGGAGGCTTGTTCTCTTCCCCTCATCCGGCGGCTGAGAGCAAATTTGTGCGATATCAACCGCGGGATGAGGGGAAGAAAACAAGCCTCCTCCCTCTTGATAGTTACGTCACCAGGCAACGCCGGCGGGTGCAGCGCCGCCTCTCGGGAGCGATACTACTCCTCCGCCCGGCGCGTTGGGCTGCAAACTTCTGCAACAGACGGTACATCTGGCGTCACGTCAGGCCTACCTCTGCAGACTATGCCAGCTCAGCAATCATCATCCATCATCCCAACCTGTGTATCATGCGGTCATCTGTCATCACCAGGTACATCAGGACTCTCATCATCTGATACTCATCTACAACACGCATCTGGTCCTTACACCGCGAGCTGGGATCAGCTGAGGCCTGCAGGTCAGGATGATTTTCCTGATAGCTCAGATACGTTGTCTGCCATTACCTGTATAGATGCTGCTGCGAAGTCTGCTCAAGAGGCCGACAGATTTATTCAAGTGCCTTCAAAGCGTCGGCGCAGCTCGAGGTGGTCGAATTTCAGTATCGACGCACCTAACGCTTCTAAAGCGTCCGAGTGCAACTTTACAGTAGTCATAAAACCAATCGATACCGGATACCGTATTACTCGCTTTAATCCGCTGGCAATTAGGCAAGCATTTGAATCTCATTCTCCATATGGCGTCCTTCAAGCTCACCCCAACGATCGGCTTAATCTTCTGGCAGTCGACACCCGAACCGTAGTCGCTACTGAACGTCGTTTACTAGTACGATCACTAGCAGGAATCGCAGTGCAAGCATGCGAGCCCCGGTCAAACAACTCTGGCGTAGGAGTGATCAAGGGTGTACCCTTGCACCTTTCTCAAGACAATATCTACTCGACACTAATGCAGAGAGTTCCAATAAAATCTGTGCGCCGTCTGGGAAATTCAGAAAATATCCTCATTGTTTTTGTGGCAGAATCTGCCCCGGAATAAGTTATTCTCGGATGTACACGATACCATGTGCATGAATACATCCAAAAACCACAAACAAAGTGGCAGATATCAGCGCTTCGGCCATATGACTACTGCTTGCCGCCTAGCCTTGAGTTGCTCTCGCTGTGGCGGAAATCACGACCGTACCACGTGTCCAAGTGGCATCCCCAATTGTCCCAAATGCGGAAAGCAGTATGAGGCGATGTTTTCCCGCTACACTGCCTACCAAAATGAGAAACTAATCTATACGTACACGAAATTCAACAATACCGACTACAAGTCAGCAAAAGCTGTTTTAATTGACCAAAAATCAAATCAGGAGCAATCATCAAAGAAACAAATAATTTACAGGGAAGGAAACACAAGAACAGTCACAGAAGGTTGCTGATGGTCATCCACGAATTGATGACGTGGTTAAATTTCTTACTCTTCCACTACGATCAGAGGTTCATCAACAATCTGTACCAAGCCCACAAAACGTTACGGCACAGCATCCTCATTCGAGGTGTGTATCCCGGAACCGCTCATGCGAAACCTCTATTCGCAGAAACTCTGAATATTCCAGTTCCCAACTATGCTCCATCCATCCTTATAATTCTTGATTTCATCTCTCCTCTCCTCGCGCGATGGCGGCAGCAGACAGTCAGTCGACTGCTCCACCCAGCGCGCAAGTCATCCGAAATAAAGCCAACATCTTTCAATGGAATGCCGGCCGCCTCCGCCCCCGCCTCTCGAACTTTCGACACTTCGTCTTCAAGCATCGTTTTCCTATTAATGCTATATCAGAATCTCGGCTCAGTACTGCAATCTTTCTCTCAGGCTACACAGTACTGCAATCAAGAACTGGTACGGACCTCAGTACAGTTTTTCTGGCTATCCGGAAAGACGTTAACTTTATCCAGCATCCCATATCAACTGATCCACATAATGAGTACGTTGCAGCCACTTTCAGCTGCTTACCATCTATAACAACTCTTGTATAGCTGGCAGCCTTGTAGAGAGCTGGAAGACTGCGCGTGTAATACCAGTCTCTAAACCTGGTAAGCCTATAGCTCTTTTCAGCTGTGTCGGGAAATTTATGGAAAAAATGGTTCATTCACACCTTACCTGGGACCTGAAAAACAGGGGAATTTACCCCCCATCAATGTCCGGCCTCCGAGAAGGCTGAAGCAGTATTGATAATGTTATTGCTCTGGCCCACTGTGTCAGCACTGTGTCAGGAGCACTATGTCAGCACTGTGTCAGGCGCAGCAAAGCTGAGCAGTCTCTAACTATTGCTGTTTTCCTTGACGTTAAAGGAGCATTTGATAACGGCACGGATGACGCGATTCATTCAGCCTTGCGTTCGATTGGTATTGCTGGACGAATGTATATTTGGCCCTAATTATCTTCGTGATAGGACAATTTACGTAGCAACGGATCAAGGTGACACGTTCCTGCATCATGTGTCTCATGGCGTTCCTCAGGAAAGGATTTTAAGTCCAACCCTCTACAATATCTCCCTTCTTGGTTTCGACAGTTCCTTGCCACGTACTGTTGAAATTTCCCTCTACGCAGATGACATATACATATGGTGCTCCGGAAGAAACAGGCGCATTGTGCATGCTCGACTACAAAAGCAATAGGGGGCATTGCATTATTCTTAAGCAAGCGAGGTCTTGTCATATCTCCAGAACAGTGCGCAGCAATTTTATTTTCACGACAACTGAAAGTTGCTAGCACTCCCATACCGTATGTCAGCCACCAAAAATTTCTAGGTGTGACCTTTGATAAGTTTCTTGTATGGTCACCACAAGTTCAACAACTTAAAATCAAACTGTCCTGATACGTATCTATATTCCGTATGCTCTCAATCACCAGAAGAGGCGGCTGTACAGATTCCTTAATACGACTTTATGGAGCACTTTGTGAAGGCCTTCTGCGTTATATCCTCCCTGTTCTTCAGGGCCTCTCGCAGGAAAGCATAAAACTACTTGAAGCCATGCAGGCCAATGCTTTGAGAGTGTGCCTTGGTCTTCCAAAGAACACCTTCACAGTTGGTACTCTGGCAGAGAGCAGACGTCTATCTGTAATCGTACTTATACCGAAGGAGCTGCTACGTGCCCAGCTGCGCTTTGCACGTGAACCTACCCACCCATTTTCAGAGGACCGTATGACAGCACTCTCCCATCTACTGCTTGCGCAATATCAACGCGCAGTACCGTCATCTTTCCCTGCATATAAGTTTGCTTCACGGCAAATTTGAACAACTATACCTGGCATCAAAAGAAAAGCCCACACCTCAGGAACCGCACTTAAATACTTCGCCCTTTAGCAAATCTGTACGTGGTACAGTAAACATTGCCACATCTATGCTGATGGCTCTGTTACACCTGTTCTTCATCCATCGGCGTGTGGATACCATCACTGCACTCTATAATCTCGGCTACACTCAGTCACCGCACTTCAGCTGTGGCTACTGAATTAACAGCCCTGAGAGAAGCTATTATATATATTCTGCAACAACCCTCTGCAGCATGGGTTATCTTCAGTGGTTGTCGCGCTGCACTACAATTGCTTAAATGATCAAGAATCCAGGAAGAACTCGTCATTGACATAAACAAGCTGCACACTGAGGCCTATGACCTGAGTCACAGCATTGTGCTACAGTGGTTACCTGCTCACTGCGGCATCTCGGGCAATGACTACGCCGACGCCGCTGCAAAAGTACTACGAGACGATTCCTCAAGAACAATTTTCATTCCATTCTCACGAAGAGATACACCAAGACTTGTAGCCACTGAATCATGGTGTTTGCAACGCTCTCTGTGGTGCTACCCGAACAATGAATACCGACTTCTACACCGAATAGATCCCACTTGCGTCTTTCGAATTCCTCATAATTGGAACGGATGCCATCGTAACTGTCTACACCGAATCCGCTTGAATATGTGATACACAAACTACTTCTTATATAAAACTGGCATAGCGAGCAGCCCTCTGCGCTCTACATGTGATGTGTGTGAAACTTTCGAACATCTGGTAACCTCCTGTCAATGGTTTACAGCGCATCGCAGGATACTACGTAATGATTAAAGCTTGGCTAAAGACACAACCTTGTGCCTTGAACATGCCCTGGGTCCTTAGTGCGACGGAGCGTCAGCTACGCGAGCTACAAATGCCTTATTAACTTTTCTCAAGGACGCAGGGTTGATCGAGACACTTTAAAGCTCATCTGTGTGTGATTATGCGCGTGTGAAAGTGTGTGACACCGATTCGTTATTCTTCTCATTCATCCCCCCCCCCTCCCACACTTTGTCACCCTCATCCCTGAACCCTCATCAGAAGTAGCATGCTAGGCTCACCACCAGGCAGACATCTCCTGTTGCCATTAATATATATATATATATATATATATATACCGATACAGGAGGAGACGAAGAAAACCCAAAACTAAGTCGCTTTGTTTTAGAGAGCATAAAAAAGCAATCTATTTCCAAAATAAAACATTTGCATAATTCCACTACAATATCAACCAACCCGCTACATTAATATGAGGACAAGAAGCGCCAACAGGCACTGCAGCATTGGCTGCTTTGACTATGTAAGAAACAAAATGCAAAATAATTAAGCTACAAGTCAAACCGCGCTCAAATTTAAACTATGAAAGTAAGAAATGATCAATACAAAACCAGTACGTAATGAACAATTTACGTAACAGTTGTAAACGCTTGGTGCCCGACATTCTAGCTGACGGTTATGGTTAACCTTTTTTCTTGCAGTTAAAAGCTGAGCAACATGTATGCCAACACTCACGCGAACGCGAATGCGATGGCAGCACGCGCGAACAGAAATGCATGTGTCGCTTAGCTCGTCGCTCGGACTTGCCGAAATAAAAAATATCGCTCGTTCGCCCGGATTACATGCGCGATCAGCCAATAGCATGAACCCGAAGCGTATGCCACTGCCGGTCCTTTCAAAAGCTTTCTTTTTTTTTCCTTGCAGTGTTGCAGTCTGATTGTGCATTGCCGCGTACATTTCTCGCTTTGGACGAACAATAATGAACGGTCAAGAATTCTACGAACGTCAGATTGCGACAAAAAAATGAAAAAGCTCATGTGACCACTTGCGTAAGCACCATGTAGGAGTAACTCGCGTCGCAATGTGCGCGCCCCTCGCAGCAGAAAGGCAAGTATGTTCGGCCACGCAGCGCAAACACTGCGGATCTGCTGTGCGTGGGTCGCACTCGCCGTTTGATCTCCTTATTCGCGGCATTCTATGCTCACAAATTAATTGTTGGGTTGCAGACGGTGGGTTGCTGAGTTGCGCACATTTTTACTCGCTTGTTAGAATGTTTTCCACGTCCCCAAATTATCTTTACGAAGCGCAGCGGCGAGAATAGTGGATCGCTGCCGCGCAACGAACTGTGAATTGGAAATCATATCCGGATTATCTTGGAGACGTTCTTCCTAAAAGAGGACACCATTACCTTCCCTGCGTTGGCAGTCTTTTTCAAGACCGTGGTAAAAAGGAAACAAGGGTTACTCAAAGGCATCTGCAATTATCTGGTGCCGATTGGCATGCCTGACTGCGCGTGCAGTATAGAACCACCTTGCGCGGCCAGTGCGACGTGCTCATGGACATAATTGACCTTTATTTAGCCTAACCTGTAGTCTATATTTCCATGTGTACGAAAGCTTGCATGAACACCAGAACAATGCAGAGAATTAATAACGCAAATTTAGCGTTTTATTTGCGTATTTACTATATGTCTTTCTTGCACTTAGTTCAGCGAATTGGTCTTCGTTACTGTTTTCGTTGTTTTCTTTCACTATTTTTTCTCCCTCTCAGCTCGTTTTTTTTTCCTCCCACACCCTTTCGTTCCACACTGTGCCGCCACTTTCCTTCTCCTTCTGGGCAGTTTCATTTGTCCTTACTTATTCGTGGAAGCTCTGAACAAATCTTGCCTTCATTGCATGCCATCGCCATCCTTCCCCAAGCAAGTGGTCGAGTGGCTCGCTGCCGCCTGTTGCCTTCCTCCGTGCTAATTTATTTTGCGGCAGAAAACTTGAAAGTGTGGTTAAAGATCGCATTCATGTCAGAATTTGAGGCAGAAAGTTTTTTCAACGAAAGAGAAAAATTGGGTTTTTATAATATTCTCACTGTGTTGGTGCCTGGGGATAGCTTAACTGAGCCGGTACAGGTGAAATTCCACAGTCCGAATTCTAGGCACCTCTTGCAAGTGCGGAGCCGATTCACTTCGTGTTTCGCTCCGAGCGCCACCTGGCATTTCTCCTTCCTTAAGCGTGACGCACACGGCTCACGTGCACACAGGTGGACAAAAGCAAACGAAAAAAAAAAGTTTGCAGATGCCGTTTTTCAGTGGCCGCGCAAAATACGGCTTCATGCGTAAGACAGGAACTGTCTCTGGACGAGGTAGCCGACGGCCTCTCTGCTCTGGGCCATCTGGGAGCACCTCATAGTTAACGTCGCTGAGGCGCCGCAAGATTTTATACGGTCAGAAGTAACGGCAAATCAGCTTTTCTGATAGGCCACGGCGTCGTACAGGAGTCCACACCCACACCTGGTCCCCGATGTTGTAGGAAGCTTGTTTGTGGCGGAGGTTGTACCGGCGTGAATCTTTGTCCTGTTGCTGGGCGATGTGGGCGCGTGCTAGTTGGCGTGCATGCTCAGCATCTTGGGCAAAGTGATCGGCGTCGGTAGAAAGCTCGCTACCTGTTTCGCAAGGAAGCTTTGCGTCCAGCATCGTCCGAACCCCCCTGCCGTAAACTAGACGAAACGGCGTGAAGCGTGTCGTCTCTTGAACTGCCGTATTGTACGCGAATGTCGCATATGGTAGGATCGCATCCCAAGTCTTTTGCTGTGCGTCTACAAACATCGCCAGCATGTCCGCGATGGTCTTATTAAGCCTTTCCGTCAGCCCGTTGGTCTGCGGATGGTAAGCAGTAGCTTTTCTATGCGTCGTACCGCTGAGAGGAAAAACTTCGGCCATCATTTGTGAAGTAAAGGCAGTGCCTCTGTCAGTAATAATACAGGTCGGATAATACACCGTGCTGCAATATGATTCGGGAGATCGTGCGAGAGGAGCTCCGCCGATTGATGCCATCCTCGCAACAATCGCAAGTGGCGACGCTTGCGGATGTCGTCCGTGAACGTCCAGCAGGCGCTGGGCGTTCCTCAAGCGACGGCTGCGACTGTTCCAGTACAAGAGGCAACAGCGATGAACTACGCTGGTGCATTACGTCGCCCTGCGCCCCGACGTGATGACTTTCCAAACCCTCGCCGCTGCCATCCTGTTCCTGAAAACCGCCCCTTGGTCCCCGCCCGCCAAGCCTACCAACGACCCCCAAGCCCCAGAAAGTGCGACGCCTGGAGGACAGCAAACAACCGACCGCTCTGCTTCCATTGTGGTGAGGCAGGACACATCCTCCTCACAACCCGTACAAGCGGATCGGCCTTCGTGGTTTCGCAGTCAACGCCCCACAACCCCGTCCTGGCGAGCAACCACAGGAAATCAACGACTTCCTGCGCAGCGGAGAGCACTCGTCGCCAAGGCGTCTGTCACGTTCCCCATCACCGTACAATGCCCGATATGCGTCACCGGGCCGCGGTTGCGTGCAAGGATGGTCTCCTAGCCCCCGTAGGGGAAGCTAAAGGCAGCAACCTTTGGAGGTGAGGTTGCTCAACGGCGAAAAGACAAAGATCCTCCGCCGCCGACGACCATTAACGACGACTCAACCATTTGATCGCCGCTCCACACGACGACATCGACGACAACACGGCCAGAGTGCAAGCAGACACCGCCGCCCAGCGAAGTAACAACGGTATGCCCCGGCCATAACCTGAAGAAACAACGGAGCCGAGATCGGACACTAAGGCCCGCGTGCAATGCGAGGACGCGAACAAGTGACCTTGAAGTTGATATCGACGGTCGCAGAGACACTGCCATAGTAGACGCCTGAGCTGACTATTCAGTAATTAGTGGACCGTTAGCCTCTCAGCTCAGAAAAGTTACCACCGCTTGGGATGGTCCGCTGATTTGCACCGCAGGTGGCAACCTGATTACTCCATCGGACGATGTACTGCAAGAATAACCGTAAATGGGCGTACTTACCCCACCAGTTTTGTAGTCTTGCAGCCGTGTTCCCGCGACGTGATTTTAGGCATGGACTTCCTAAATGAAAATAGGGCTATCATCGACCTCCGATCCAAGCTCATCAAGCTCTCTGCAGACAAAGCCACACCTGCTACGACGACGTCGATGCAACACATCCCTCTAAACGTCCTCGATGAAGAATTGACCGTCCCGCTCCGATCAACCATCGCAGTCTGCGTAGGTAGCGCAAACGTCGAAACCGCTGAAGGCATCGTCGAAGGAAATATCCAATTGCTCTTAGAACGAGGTGTCGGAATCGCAAGAGGCATCGCGAAATTCCGGAGATGTCAAGCTCAGGTGCTGGTAACAAACTTCACCGAAGAATACCGGCATCTCAACAAGGGCACGACGATCGCTTTTCTCGACAAATTAGCCGACCTCAAAGATGTATTCGCCGTCCACGACCACACGCTGGAAGACGCACCGGACCGATTCCGTCAGCCCAAATTTGGCATCAACCCGGCATTGACCCAAAGCAGGAAAGACCAGATTCTCCGTCTTCTTCGAAGCTACGGGAAGTGCTTCTCGTCATCATCGAAGGTACGACAAACGCCACTGGTCAAGCACCCCATAATAACGGACGAACACGCCCGACCTCAGCGCCAAAGCCGTTATCGTGTATCGCCGCGATAACGCCACGCCATTCGCGATCAAGTTGAGGAAATGCTCCGTGATGACGTAATCCAGCCATCGAACAGCCCCTGGGCGGCACCAGTCGTTTTGGTCAAGAAGAAAGACAGCACACTTCGCTTCTGCGTTGATTACCGCCGCTTGAATAGCATAACGAAGAAGGATGTCTACCCGCTTCCCCGCCTCGACGACACTCTCTACCGTCTCTGCAATGCAAGGTACTTCTCATCGATGGACCTGAAGAGCGGATATTGGCAAATTGAGGTCGACGAAAGAGATCGCGAGAAGACCGCATTCATCACACCGGACGGCCTTTATGAGTTCAAGGTGATGCCATTTAACCTCTGCTCCGTATCAGCCATGTTTCAACGAGTAATGGACACAGTCCTGGCAGGCTTGAAGTGGCAAATTTGTTTGGTATATTTGGACGACGTTGTTGTCTTCTCGTCAAACTTTGCAGACCACCTAAAACGACTACAGACAGTGCTGGAAGCCATCAAGTCATCGGGGCTAACGCTAAAAGCAGAGAAGTGTCACTTCGCCTACGAAGAACTCCGGTTCCTAGGTCACATCGTTAGCAAGGACGTATTCGCCCAGACCATGAGAAAACAGCTGCAATCGCACAATTCCCACAGCCTGCCTACAAGAAAGCTCTGCGCCGATTCCTTGGACTGTGCGCTTATTATCGACGATCTGTCAGAAACTTTTCACGGATCGCCGAACCGTTGACGCAGCTTACAAAGGCTGACGTACCTTTTAAATGGGAAGCGCCACAAGGAGAAGCCTGCGACGAACTTAGGCACCGCCTGTAATGCCCTCCTGTATTTGGCCACTTTGACGAAAACGCCGAGACCGAAATTCCCACCGACGCGAGCAGTGTGGGCCTAGGAGCCATTCTCGTCCAGAAGAGTGCCGGACAGGAGAAAGTAATCGCCTACGCTAACAGGTCCCTCACAAAAGCCGAAGTCAATTACTCGACGACCGAGGAGTGCCTTGCAATCATCTGGGCCACTTCTAAGTTTCGTCCATACCTATACGGCCGACCATTCAAGGTGGTAAGTGACCATCACGCGCTCTGCTGGCTGGCTAATTTGAAAGATCCTTCCGGCCGCCTTGGGAGATGGAGCCTACGACTTCAAGAATTTGACATGACTGTAGTCTATAAGTCGGGCCGGAAGCTTTCCGACGCAGACTGCTTATCCCGCGCTCCCGTCGATGCTCCCCCGAAGGACGATGACGACGACGCCTTTTTGGGACCGGTAAGCGCCAGCAGTTTCGCAGAACAACAGCGATCAGACCCTGAGCTGAAACCATTAGCCGATTACTTGGAAGGAAAGACCGCTTCCCCTCCTGGTGTGTTCAGGCGATATTTATCATCCTTCACTTTAAAAAATGGCCTCCTAGTGAAGAAGTACTTCGCACCCAACAAGACAACGCAGCTTCTCGTAGTGCCTAAACCCCTTCGGCAAGAAATTCTGCAGGCGTTGCACGATGAGCCCACAGCAGGCCACCTCGGATTTGCGCGCACGTTGCGTCGAATCCAGGAGAAGTATTACAGGCCGCGACTGCCTGCCGAAGTTGCCCACTACGTGAAGACGTGTCGTTAGTGCCAACGACGCAAGACGCCGCCGATCAGACCAGCAGGACTACTAAACCCGATTCCGCCCCCAATCCTGCCCTTTCAACAAATTGGGATGGATCTCCTCGGCCCCTTTCCATCTTCGTCTATGGGTAACAAGTGGATCATCGTGGCCACTGACTACCTTACTCGTTACGCCGAAGCAAGAGCACTACCAAATGGTACCGCGGCAGAAGTCGCCAAATTTTTTGTCGAACAAATTCTCTTGCGACACGGCGCCCCAGACGTCTCATCACGAACAGGGGAACGGCGTTTACGGCAGAGTTGACGCAAGCCATCCTGGAATACAGTCACACAAGCCATTGACGAACAACTGCGTACCATCCCCAGACCAATGGCCTTACGGAGCGCCTGAACAAAACTATCGCGGACATGATCGCTATGTACGTGGACGCTGAACATGAGACCTGGGACGCCATCTTGCCGTACGTGATCTTCGCGTATAACACGGCAGTCCAGGAGACGACCAGAGCGACCCCTTTTAAGTTTGTGTACGGCAGGGAGCCCATTACGACGCTCGACGCAATGCTGCAGCACGTAGCCAGCGAAGACAACCTTGACGTCGCCGCCTACCTGCAGCGTGCAGAGGAAGCCCGACGACTCGCACGGCTGCGTATTAAAGACCAACAGCGCACCGACAGCCGACGATACAATTTACGACGACGCCACGCAGAGTACAATCCAGGGGACCAAGTGTGGGTTTGGACACTCATTCGCCGTCGCGGATTAAGTGAAAAGTTGTTGCGTCAATACTTTGGGCCATACAAAACCCTTCTACGCGTCGGACCACTGGACTATGAAGTCATTCCCGACGGAACGTCAGCATCACAACGGCGACGCGCACGCCCAGAAATTGTACATGTTGTACGACTGAAGCCATATTACGCGTATTAAAGAATCTGTGGTGTTTAAACTTTGCAGTGTTTATGTTTAAGTTTCTTTGTTTTGGAACATCGAGGCGATGTTTTTTTAAGGGGGGAGTAATGCCGCGAAACCTTCAAAGCAGTATTTGTTGTTTTTTAACAGCCGCAGGCATACAGGCTTATCACTCTGTTTCTGGACCGCGTTGATGTTCCGTAGTCTTTGTTTGTTAATACTCGATGTCGCGAGTCACACCTTTATCAGTTTTGTTGTAGCGCAAGATGCACCGAGATCTGTCTCGAAGGTTCCGGCCACTCGGGTGGCTTTCCACAATGTTCCAGCCCGTGCTGGTAGCTGTTTGCGACGTTATCTAGATCGTTCTGTGCAGCCTTTAAATTGAGCGTTGCTGAGTGTGACGGGCATTCTTTGTTCGACGATCGACGAGCACGTTTGTTTCTATCGCCGCCGCTGAGTTGCTTAGTTCTTTCGCGGGCGCAAGTCAGCCCAAATAAAGAGTTTCTTTAGTGCAATCATCGACCCTTTATTTGTGTCGTCGACCTCGTCACCACTACGTGACAATATAACAGATGACGAACGGCACGAATAGCACTCATAAATGCCTTCCTCTATGGCCCCCACCATTACCGCGCCTGCGTTAGCACAACCACGCGGACCGATGATTTCTTAAGGTGAGAAGAAAAGGGTTTTGAGATAAAAGAGCAGTTAATGCCACAAGGCGGCCGTATGCTTCTGCCCTCATTATTGGCGATCTCAAGCGTCCATTATTTCATACGCGCTCTAGTGACGCCGTTTTTCTGCATTTTTCAATCAAACCAAGATGTTGCTGAAGCGAGATTTTTTTTTTCTAATAACTGAATAAGAAACTGGGGGGGCTGACGGCTGCATTAATCAGCTTGCCTGCTACCATCTTCTTTATTTGCATCTTCTATGGGCTCCACTTATCTCATTCATGAAAGACTGACACGATTGCTCGCGTCCTCGAAATTCTTGAGGGAAAGTCGTAGTGAGCGTCAGTGCGGTCGATGCTTCAGCTTTACAATGCATTATGCATAGGATTCTTTCGGTACAGCCTTCCTGCACTTGGTAACATCGGAGAAATGAACATACGAAATTTACTGAGCGTTTAAGCTGCGAACCTGCCTAAGATTGCCGAAATGTGCTTATACGGCCGCTACCGTCCTAATTGCGCAGGAGCATGTCATCACTACGCCGGCGTGGCGCAGTGGTTAGGCGCTCGACTACTGTTCCCAAGGACGCGGGTGCGAATCCCGGCCTCGGCGGCCGCTTTTTGGTGGAGGCGAAAAGCAAGGCGCCCGTGTGCTGTGCGATGTCAGTGGACGCTAAAGAACCCCAGATTGTCGAAATTCCCGGAGTCCTTCGCTACGGCGTTTCTCACAGCCTGAGCCGCTTTGAGACGTTACCCCACAAAACCAAACCAAACCAACTAAACTACCTACCTAACAGTTGACGCTCTGAAGGCACAGTTCCGAAACATCTTCCGGGTTCCTTCTCATCATCTGAACAGTCTTCCCATTACCAGGCCACGTACATCGTTTGCAGAGACCGTTGATGCACATCGCGCTATTCTGCCGTCCCAGTTTACACCAACCTCTAGACCGGCCTCTCCTCTATGGAGCCTGCACCAACTCTGCGTGATCCTTTCAATAACCGGCATCAAGAGGAACGTCGAACTATCACCGACGAAACTAAATCAAGTGACTCTTGAATACTTCCTTGCGAACCATGCAAATCGTTTGCACGTCTACACCGATGGTTCAGTAAATGCCGTGAGTTTTTCAGGCTCCATGGCCATACCCTTAATACAGAAATAAAAGGAGAACTCGTCAGACTTCTTCAACGGCCGCAGAGCTGACCACTCTTCGTGTCGCAATTTGGTTTATCAGTCACCACAGCCCTCAGCAGTGCTCTATTTTTACGGATTTCAAAGCTGCCCTGAAATCCTTACAACCTGCTCTTTGCCTTGGAACCCATGAGGAAATACGAGAACTCCATCACTATGTCATCAATAAAGGACCCGACATGATCTACCAATCGCTTCCAGGACACAGTAGCATAGCGAGCAACCTCCGCGCATACGAGGTCGCGCGAAAAGCCCACCAAGACGGCAATTGTGCGTTGATTCCTTTTTCCAGAACATACGTAGCGGGCAGGCTTCGCGCACTTACGCGGGAGCTCACGCTCGCTTTGTGCTATTCTAGCCAGTTTGCGAACTCCCTCTTAAAATCCCTGGACCCTGACCTGAACCTCCGTCTTCTACCGGACCTACCCCGACGTGAAGCAACTTTGCTATCTCGCTGTGGGTTGGTGTAGCGTTCACCAGCTATTGTTCATTTGTGACAGGTATGGCTAATAGCCTTGCAAGTGCGACCTATGTGTGCACCGAGACTGTAGCCCACAATCGTTCCGAGTGTCCCACATACAGTGCCGAAAAATAGTCTTCGCTTGTTGTACATCACGGGCCTGTACGACAGGGTGTATTTACTAACTATACTGACTTCAATTATTCAATTTAATGAGAAGCATTAATAAATAAAAACGAGTAGGAAAGGAGACTGCAGCCATTGAATAAGGAGACGCCTGCTTCTGGGAAAGAGAGCCATGGCTAGCCTTGACCGCCTAGAAGAGAGCAGACATTAGACTGCCAACCAAGATCCGTATAACACCCGATTCCGAAAAACATGCATCCGAAAATACACAAGGCCAGAAGAGAGGCAAGATCCGAGGCACACGAAAGAAGCCTCGCAGGGAAAAACACATATTGTACGTCGACGCGACCACATACAAAGAACAACGCGGAGCGGTAGCCAGTGTGGTTGATCACCAGCTTAAAGAAGTCAACTCCGCCTCGATCAAGAGCAACAACATTCTCGAGGCTGAGGAAGCGGCGATCGCTCTCGCTATCACCCACCAGGGTGAGGAGGCTGCCACAAAAATAATTACGGACTCGCAAGAAGCATGCAGAAGGTATAGCAGCGGACGCATATCCACTGTGGCCATCCGCATACTCAAGGTAAGAAAAATCAGCTTTTCGAGATGCTTCATAACGTGGACACCAGGCCATGAGACTGTCAAAGGTCACCAACGTGCCGACGCCAATGACCGAGCATACGCCAACCGGGGGGCGCACAACGACGGGGAACCGGACGCATTCACTAGACGCTATGGAGCCATCCTTGAACATCAAAGAGCCTTAAGGAGGATCTATCCACCTCCCCACGAAGACCTCAATAGAGAGCAGTCGGTTGCCTGGAGACAGCTACAGACTAACACATACCCCAATCTGAGTCTACTCAGTAAAATCCACCCCACTACATATGAAAATAAATGCCCACTATGCGCAGAACCCCCTACACTCTACCATGTTACATGGGCCAGTCAAGAAACACAGGTAGCACCAATAAACACCACGCCAACACCGGAGCAGTGGGAGGCTGCGCTGTCCTGCTCGACGCCTGACGACCAGCTCAAGCTGATTGACAGAGCGCGCAAGACGGCAAAGGCCACTGGGGCCCTGGACTGAGGGCCCCACCAACGCCGGAAGAATTCCCTTTGTGTAAATAGTTTTTCATTCATTCATTCATTCGTGCTATGGTCTTTCCAGCTGTGATGTATGGATGCGAGAGTTGGACTGTGGAGAAAGCTGACCGCCGAATAATTGGCGCGTTTGAATTTTGGTGCCGGCGGAGACTCTTGAGAGTTCCTTGGACTACCAGAAGATCAAATCAGTCGATATTGTCGACCATAAACCCTGACTGCTCATTGGAGGGTCCAATTCTAAAGTTAAAGCTCAGGTACTTTGGTCATCTGATGAGAAGAGATGAGTCGCTGGAGAAAGATTTGATGTTGGGAAAGGTTGAGGGTCACCGGAGAAGGGGTAGGCAGCGAACTCGGTAGTCAGATGGCATCCTCGAGGCGCTACAGATGAAGTTATGTGATGTTAGGAAGATAGTGAGAGACCGGAAAGCGAGGCGTGATATGGTCCATAGGGTCACAAAGAGTCGGACACGACTGAACGACTGAACTGAACTGAGGAAAAATCGCCGAGCTGAGGAATCGGAAGTGGGCCTCCGGGTTGCGAGACGAGCACGCTAACAACTCGGCCACGCCAGCTAGATGGTTTGAAATGGACAAAGGCGCGTCTATTGATTGCGGTGTTGTCTCAGAAATGTCCCTTAGAGAAGTGTATCGTGGAGTATAATAATAATTACGACCATGTAAATTACAGAATTACAGATCACGCAGTTCAGCGAGTGGCAAATTACTTTTCCGCTGTACTTCCTCTTCGCTTGGCGTGCACGTAGCGCCATCATGCGTGTGGCGCAAGGAATAAGATAGACAGGGCATGGCCTCCAAGATCTTCATCGCACCGGCTCGGATCGGGAACGATATAGCCGACGGAGTACGACTGTAACTTGAGGCCCGCGCGTTTCGGCAAGGTGGCTGGCAGCGTGTCGTGACGCTGGGGCTATGTCGACCCGGCCTTCACTTGGTAGCGTGCAGAGACTCCGGGTTGAAGAAGGACTGAATCTTCGAAGTTGGTAAAATATGTACAAGCAGGTTTACTGGCACTTTGAGAAAACGTATTTACAATATTTACACGAAAAAGAAGGGTACATCAGCAAAATGGCAAGCGTTAAGGGTTCATAGCGAGAAGCGACTGGATGAGCCGTTTACCCAGGGCTCAGAGCGACATTTCGTGCTCTGCAGCGTCCTTAAAACCCCCCTATGTCCAGCCCCTCTCTGAAGATGTTGACCAACCAAATCCAGGGCACGCCCCTCAGGTATCGGCATCCAATCGAACACATCACTGCACTGATGGTCTGAAGCACTGACTGGTCCGGCATTCATTCGTTGGGCGTGATCACTTGTTGGCGGGAAAAGCTTGGGAACGGCGAGGAGAGGAGGTACATTTCTATTCTTCAGCAAAGAAACCACAGGCTGGTTCTGACAAGGGGTTTTACTTCTCAGAAACCCGAGTGCACGTGGCGCCGCATAGGGCTCCCAACATGGTCCCTTTTCGACAATTGCAAATCTTTCCTGCATTCCCGGGAAATCACTTAATGGCCGTATGAGTCATGCTCCTTTCTTGTCCTGCACGTCAGCGGACATGTCACTCTGTCGTCTCCTTTGGATAGGAGGCATTCATCACTGGAGGATAGCACTTATCGACTGGAAGGGTGGACAAAAGAAAGAAAGCACTTCCTGCTATTTCCCGCAGGGGGACGTTTCTTTGTGTTTTTCCAGACGTTCTCTTGACAGGGTCAATTTGGCATTTGCAGGTTGTCCACAAAGCAAAACATGCTTACAAAACAGGATTCCTGGAAACAGGCTCACTTAGAGCCATTGGACCATCACCACATATTCACAAAACTTATCCATGCCCACAGGCGAACAATAGAGCGCGCAATTGCGGATGCTTGGTCGTAACAGCCTCCTCCCCCGCCAGAAGAGTCTCGGAGGGCAGCAGTCCCAGCTGCTGCATGAAGAGACGACTTAATGGCCTGCACGTGAACGCTTGAAGCTCGCTGTTGCTTGTCGCGTTGTCTTGATTGTTGTAGGCCAAATTGCTCGAGCTGTCTGAAACTCAACCACATGTCGAAGCAAGCACTCGGCTCCCGTCTGAAGAGACCAGGTCAAAAGAAAACTGCCATTGTTGTTCGAGAAAAGCCCACACTCAAGACGTTAGGACCTACGTATTCCTAGAAAACCAAACGTGCTGCTTTACATAGTCACACATATACAAGCGCACGAAAAAAAAAAAACCTGATTATCAATTTGGATACATGGTGAGGAACATCTCGGACCGCTTAGAAAGAGCGGCTAAGCGCGTCCGCATTCCCATTTAACTTCCCCTTTTTGTATCTTATTTCAAAATTGTACTGCTGTAAAATCAAGCTCCACCTAAGAAGGCGACTGTTCTTCGATGTCGCAGTTTGCAGCCAAGCTAGGGGACAATGGTCCGTCTCTACGGTGAATTTGGCCCCTCCAAGATAGCACTGCAATTTTTGAATGGCCCATACAATGCAAGCGCACTCTTTCTCTGACGCGCAATAAGCCCTCTCTCTAGAACTCAGTTTTCTGCTCAAGTAGAGCACGGGGTGCTCATTACCGTCGTCATCTCTCTGGCAGAGAACAGCACCTAGCCCTCGATCACTGGCATCACACTGGACCGTGAATTCTCGGTCATAGTCTGGAGCTCGCAATACCGGACGGCTAATCAGCACAGCCTTCAGGTTTACGAAGGAGGCTTCCTTTTGTTCGTCCCAGACTACATTTGTCGGTTCTGTCTTGCGGAGAGCGTCGGTCAGAGGGCTAGCCAAAGCTGAATAGTTAGGGATGTAGTGATTGTAGTATCCCGTCAGACCCAGGAATGCTCGAATTTCCGTCTTCGTGCTCGGCCGCGGATAGTCTGCTACCGCAGAAATCTTAATCTCGCTGGGTTTCCTGAAACCTTGACCTACATTGTGACCCAAGTAGTCCACGGTCGCCCTTGCCAGGCAACATTTCTCGGCCTTTACGGTTAGTCCAGCTTGACGCAAAAGGCTCAGTACAGCTCTTAGATGTACCATATGGTCCGCCCATGAGTCGGAAAAAACCGCAATGTCGTCTAAATAAGGCACCGCGAATGTTTCACACCCCTTTAAAACCCTATCCATGAGTCGGGAAAAACAAAATGGAGCATTTTTGAGCCCGAAACTCATCATTGTTGGCTGGTAGCTGCCCGTCGGAGTGACGAAAGCCGCGTATCTGCTGGCGCGTTCAGTGAGCGGTACTTGCCAGTATCCTCGAGTAAGGTCCAGCGTAGTCACATATGCCGCTCTACTGACCTGTTCTACTCTCTCCTCAATATTCGGAATAGGATACACTTGATCCCTGGTGAGAGAATTTAGCTTTCGGTAGTCTACCACAGGCCTAGGGTCTTTACCTGGAGCTTCTACTAAGATCATAGGCGAAGCATAATCGCTTTCCGAGGGTTTTATTACTCCCAATTCCAGCATGCGAGTTACTTCCCTATCCAGAATTTCTCTTTGCCTTGGAGAGAATCGGCAGCACCTTGATCGCACTGGCACGTCTGAAGTCAGCTCAATATCGTGCTCAGTCAAATCAGTCCTGCCTGGCCTGTCCACGAAGCAGGACTCAAACTCTGTTATTATTTCGCCCAGATCGGACAGCTGGGATTTCTTTAGTTCTCCTCTCTGCTCCGTCTTTTTGTGAAGCTCCTGAGCGTTGCTTCCTTTTCCGCTGAGGCAAATCAAGTTGTCCCCCATCTCCTCGGGAAGGTTTAACGTTAGATTTACCACGGCTTGCTCCATAGCTAAGTCCTCTCGGGTTCCACTTAGTAGTCTCGTGAGATTACTAGAGACTGGCGGCAAGAGGTTACTCTCAATAACGTCCTCATTCCGCGTCTCATCAAGCTCGCTTTCAAGTTGACTTATCTGAGATGCCTCGCTCTCAAAGTTTTCCGACCCGCTATCTTCCGCATCGACCACTGTTTTAACTGCCGTTTCCTCCGCTGTGGATTTTTCTGGAATGAGCAGTGTAGCTAGTTCTCGCGCCTTTGAACGTGTTAAGGCTTGCACAACTCTGTCTCCGAAAAGGATGCCCCTCTTTCGCAGTAGCATGTCCGATTTGTTGGAGAACAAATACGGATAGCACTTAGGAAGCTTTCCTGAAACGGCAGCCTCGGTTGTCAATTTGCCGAAAGGGCCCTCGATGACCACGTTCGCGATTGGCAAGCACACACTCTGTTCCTCCACTACCTGGCGGATCCACGCACACTGTCCTGTATAGTCGGAAGGCGACACATACGCCGGATGGACAACATCCATCGTTGCGGCCGAATCGCGCAGTACCTTGCAAGGCTTCCCGTTGACTACTAGGTCATGCAGGTAGGGTTCTAAAAGCTGCATATTTTCATCGCAGTCACTGACATACGAGAAAGCAATCTTTTCTTTCCGGCAGTTGACGGCAATGTGACCCTGCTCATTACACCTAAAGCATGTGAGCGGCTTCCTAGCCTCAAGCTTATTCTTTGTGTTCTGCGCGTTGGTCACTTCCCCCCTTTTCTCACTGCCGTCCTTTCTAGGGAGTTTGCCTGAAGAAACCTTCATTTCTTCGTTTCCAACTCTAGCAAAGTGCTTTTCCTGACGGTTATTCACACTGAACTTGGGATTGCGGGGCCTATCCACTGCTGGGTTACTGAATTGTCGGCGCGAAGCATACTCCTCAATAAGTTCGGCAGCTTCAGTTGCCGACTTAATTTCGCCTCGGTCCTGTAACCAATTTCTTTCGTTTTCTGGGAGGCAGTTATAAAACTGCTCCAAAAGAATTCGCTCGACTACAGCGTCCCTATCACTGTAGGAATCAGTGCTCTTTAGCCACTCGCCCAAATTAACTCTTAAATTGTACAGGAATTCAGGGTAACTCTCGTCCCTGGACTTAGTAGCGTTCCGAAAACGTTGTCTGAACGCCTCGGCGCTAAGCCTATACTTTCTCAGAAGGCAAGCTTTGACCTTCTCGTAGTTGTCCGCGTCCTCCTTGCTTAGCCGCGCGACAACCTCCGCTGCCTCGCAGGGCAGAACCGTCAATAATCTCTGAGACCACGTGTCTCGCTGGAAGGACAGTTTTTCGCAGGTTCGCTCAAAGTTAGCCAGATAGAGACCGATATCCCCTGATATCACATATGGCTGCATGTACTTTGACATCTTGAAATCTGCCTCCTTGTTGAGAAGAGGTACCGCTAGCTGGGGGCAATTGCCCGACCTCTTGCTCAACTCTAGTTCTAATTTCCGGAGCTCAATTTCTTGGTCCAGCTTTTTTGCTTCTCTTTCACGCTTCTTTTCCTCTTTTTCCCTCTCAAGTTCACGCTCACGCCTCTTTTCCTCTTTTTCCCGCTCTTTCTGCTGTCTGAGCTGCTCCTTTTTTTGGGCGATGAGGTTCCATGCTTCACTGAGCTCCTCATCATCGGCTCCCAAATCTGTGATTGCCTTTATAATCAAAGGTTTTCGTGCCAAACCACTTGTATCAATTCCCAATTCCTCACACAATTGCAACAGTTCCGGTTTCTGCAGCTTTTGTAGGTCCATGATCGCTCCGAGTGTCGGCTACTTCCAAAACAACAGTGCAAACTACCAAACCTAAAGGCGTTTCCACACTCTTTTTACCAGTTCTAAAATCTAACCCTGTTCTAGAACCTGGTCCACATCAGAAGAAAAGCCAAGCACTCACCCACACATGCGATCGATGTTCCGAGCTGCCCTCTTGGCCGATTGTTGCTCCTGCTTGTTGCTTGAGATGCCACCTCCGATCACAAGGTGTTGTGGCTTGTAGCTTCAGATCCACCTCCAATCACCAGATGTTGTGGCTTGTAGATTCAGATCCCAACGCTCGGCACCAGTCGTTGTGCTTGCAGATTCAGATCCCACCGCTGCCACCAGTTGTCGTGACGCTGGGGCTATGTCGACCCGGCCTTCACTTGGTAGCGTGCAGAGACTCCGGGTTGAAGAAGGACTGAATCTTCGAAGTTGGTAAAATATGTACAAGCAGGTTTACTGGCACTTTGAGAAAACGTATTTACAATATTTACACGAAAAAGAAGGGTACATCAGCAAAATGGCAAGCGTTAAGGGTTCATAGCGAGAAGCGACTGGATGAGCCGTTTACCCAGGGCTCAGAGCGACATTTCGTGCTCTGCAGCGTCCTTAAAACCCCCCTATGTCCAGCCCCTCTCTGAAGATGTTGACCAACCAAATCCAGGGCACGCCCCTCAGGTATCGGCATCCAATCGAACACATCACTGCACTGATGGTCTGAAGCACTGACTGGTCCGGCATTCATTCGTTGGGCGTGATCACTTGTTGGCGGGAAAAGCTTGGGAACGGCGAGGAGAGGAGGTACATTTCTATTCTTCAGCAAAGAAACCACAGGCTGGTTCTGACAAGGGGTTTTACTTCTCAGAAACCCGAGTGCACGTGGCGCCGCATAGGGCTCCCAACATGGTCCCTTTTCGACAATTGCAAATCTTTCCTGCATTCCCGGGAAATCACTTAATGGCCGTATGAGTCATGCTCCTTTCTTGTCCTGCACGTCAGCGGACATGTCACTCTGTCGTCTCCTTTGGATAGGAGGCATTCATCACTGGAGGATAGCACTTATCGACTGGAAGGGTGGACAAAAGAAAGAAAGCACTTCCTGCTATTTCCCGCAGGGGGACGTTTCTTTGTGTTTTTCCAGACGTTCTCTTGACAGGGTCAATTTGGCATTTGCAGGTTGTCCACAAAGCAAAACATGCTTACAAAACAGGATTCCTGGAAACAGGCTCACTTAGAGCCATTGGACCATCACCACATATTCACAAAACTTATCCATGCCCACAGGCGAACAATAGAGCGCGCAATTGCGGATGCTTGGTCGTAACAGCCTGCACGCCAAGCGAAGAGGAAGTACAGCGGAAAAGTAATTTGCCACTCGCTGAACTGCGTGATCTGTAATTCTGTAATTTACATGGTCGTAATTATTATTATACTCCACGATACACTTCTCTAAGGGACATTTCTGAGACAACACCGCAATCAATAGACGCGCCTTTGTCCATTTCAAACCATCTAGCTGGCGTGGCCGAGTTGTTAGCGTGCTCGTCTCGCAACCCGGAGGCCCACTTCCGATTCCTCAGCTCGGCGATTTTTCCTCAGTTCAGTTCAGTCGTTCAGTCGTGTCCGACTCTTTGTGACCCTATGGACCATATCACGCCTCGCTTTCCGGTCTCTCACTATCTTCCTAACATCACATAACTTCATCTGTAGCGCCTCGAGGATGCCATCTGACTACCGAGTTCGCTGCCTACCCCTTCTCCGGTGACCCTCAACCTTTCCCAACATCAAATCTTTCTCCAGCGACTCATCTCTTCTCATCAGATGACCAAAGTACCTGAGCTTTAACTTTAGAATTGGACCCTCCAATGAGCAGTCAGGGTTTATGGTCGACAATATCGACTGATTTGATCTTCTGGTAGTCCAAGGAACTCTCAAGAATTACGGACTCGCAAGAAGCATGCAGAAGGTATAGCAGCGGACGCATATCCACTGTGGCCATCCGCATACTCAAGGTAAGAAAAATCAGCTTTTCGAGATGCTTCATAACGTGGACACCAGGCCATGAGACTGTCAAAGGTCACCAACGTGCCGACGCCAATGACCGAGCATACGCCAACCGGGGGGCGCACAACGACGGGGAACCGGACGCATTCACTAGACGCTATGGAGCCATCCTTGAACATCAAAGAGCCTTAAGGAGGATCTATCCACCTCCCCACGAAGACCTCAATAGAGAGCAGTCGGTTGCCTGGAGACAGCTACAGACTAACACATACCCCAATCTGAGTCTACTCAGTAAAATCCACCCCACTACATATGAAAATAAATGCCCACTATGCGCAGAACCCCCTACACTCTACCATGTTACATGGGCCAGTCAAGAAACACAGGTAGCACCAATAAACACCACGCCAACACCGGAGCAGTGGGAGGCTGCGCTGTCCTGCTCGACGCCTGACGACCAGCTCAAGCTGATTGACAGAGCGCGCAAGACGGCAAAGGCCACTGGGGCCCTGGACTGAGGGCCCCACCAACGCCGGAAGAATTCCCTTTGTGTAAATAGTTTTTCATTCATTCATTCATTCGTGCTATGGTCTTTCCAGCTGTGATGTATGGATGCGAGAGTTGGACTGTGGAGAAAGCTGACCGCCGAATAATTGGCGCGTTTGAATTTTGGTGCCGGCGGAGACTCTTGAGAGTTCCTTGGACTACCAGAAGATCAAATCAGTCGATATTGTCGACCATAAACCCTGACTGCTCATTGGAGGGTCCAATTCTAAAGTTAAAGCTCAGGTACTTTGGTCATCTGATGAGAAGAGATGAGTCGCTGGAGAAAGATTTGATGTTGGGAAAGGTTGAGGGTCACCGGAGAAGGGGTAGGCAGCGAACTCGGTAGTCAGATGGCATCCTCGAGGCGCTACAGATGAAGTTATGTGATGTTAGGAAGATAGTGAGAGACCGGAAAGCGAGGCGTGATATGGTCCATAGGGTCACAAAGAGTCGGACACGACTGAACGACTGAACTGAACTGAGGAAAAATCGCCGAGCTGAGGAATCGGAAGTGGGCCTCCGGGTTGCGAGACGAGCACGCTAACAACTCGGCCACGCCAGCTAGATGGTTTGAAATGGACAAAGGCGCGTCTATTGATTGCGGTGTTGTCTCAGAAATGTCCCTTAGAGAAGTGTATCGTGGAGTATAATAATAATTACGACCATGTAAATTACAGAATTACAGATCACGCAGTTCAGCGAGTGGCAAATTACTTTTCCGCTGTACTTCCTCTTCGCTTGGCGTGCACGTAGCGCCATCATGCGTGTGGCGCAAGGAATAAGATAGACAGGGCATGGCCTCCAAGATCTTCATCGCACCGGCTCGGATCGGGAACGATATAGCCGACGGAGTACGACTGTAACTTGAGGCCCGCGCGTTTCGGCAAGGTGGCTGGCAGCGCTTCTACGTCCTGGAAGGATTAATAAATAAAAATTAGTATAGAAAGTTGCTCTATGTACGAATTCGAAACAGAGCCTCCCTGCTCAGTGCGCGCCTCAGCCGCACCCAACAGTCATGCTTTGGACAAGTTAACGCGTTTTGTATCATGTGAACTACGTCTTTGTGTCACTCAAAATCACGACAAGCAAAGATTAGAGGTGCGAACGGGGCGCTGTAACGCTATCGCGTTCCATTCTTAAGGCGGAGCTTAAGTGTCCTCCAGATTTTTCTTTTACTTCTTCCTACTGCCACAACGACAATAAGAAAGTGACAGATACGGCGCCTTCCCTTTCCTGTTAACAAATTATAGTTATATCTAGCATTGCAACGAACGCCGATAAAAAGCAAACATTGAGACGCAAATGATAGGAGAGGAAGGATAGGCTTTTGCCATTCTTCTTTTAAGAGCACGGTGCAAGAATAATATAGGGGCTGACACTCTCCTCCCGCCCGCGTGAGACCGCCGCCCGCTCGCGGCCAGAGTATGTTCGGCCGGTTCGGGCGTGTTGCCATGGCAACTGGTTAGAGGGCGCTGCCAAATGCGGGCCCACGTTGGGCGGCTCAATTATCTTGTCTAGCGTTCCTGCCATCTGCAATCCCACACCTGGGGCCCGATCCTCGAAATTCACCTTCTCCTGGCGGCGCCATATTGTCTTTCTGATTGGCTCTGAAAAGAGTCACGCGATTCAAACTTGTGGCGCGAAACCTTCAGTTGAGGGAAGCATTTTTTACGGTTACGTCAAAATGACGTAGCCGTGAAAATTGATTTTAACCGGAGCTAGTCTTGTTGCCTGGATGACAAATACGAATGATTTTGGAGTGGAAACAAAGTTACTGATGGTAGTTTGGAGAACACTTACGCTCGATTAACCAATGTGATGAAAATAATGGCATACTGGGAAGGAGCAGATGCTCAAATTTGATTGGCTGGAGCTATTTCGCGTGAAACACGTGATACGCGAGCATATTTAGATTACGTCAAATTGACGCGTCATGACATGACTTATGTGCCGCCATTACCGCCATTACAATTTCGCCGAGTGGCGAAGTACCCGAATTATGCTAATGAGACTATGGCGACAGGCAAACTGATTTATGCAGCCGTTAGCCTACCGTAGTTTCCTAGCTTGTTATTAAAAGTAAAAGGATAACTTTATATACATCTTGTATGGCTTTTTGAACGCAATAGAAAGACAAAATATGAGCGCGTATGAAATAAAGGATGCTTGAGGCCATCTCTAATGGGGGAAGAAGCGTGCGGCCGCGTGACGGCGCTAACTGTTTTCTTATCTCAAACCCTTTCTTCCGATGGTAAAAAATCATTGGTCTGCGCGGTTATGATAACCCAGCAATGGCGGCGACCATGGAGGGAGGTACGCTTATGAGTGGTCTTCGTGCCGTTCGTCGTCTGCAAGTGGTGATCGAGGATTTGCTGCAGCATAGCAATGCCGTCAAATTGTCTTGAAAGATAGCTCGTTAGTACAGTCAGATCAGTCATCTGACGAGGAGTGTAGTGTGGTGACTTTGCAAGACGAGAATCGCCCTGCGCTCGGAGTATTGAGCTACTGGTGTTTTGGTGTGATTGCCAGGGGTGAAACTCTCTAACGTTGGATGGCACGAAATGTATTCGTGCGGCCGAGCAACGAGCTCCCGGAATGTGTTGGGCTTCTGGACGGGTGTCGACCAGCAAGGCAACGCAGTCAATGAGCTGGAAATGGTGCAGCATGTCGAGCATCACAGAGGTAAGAGCAGTAGGAAAACCTGCAAAGGTTCATACAGCGTCATTAGCATTCAAGTTGTACGCAGGCGGGAAATGACTGAAGATTAAAGCAATAGTTACAGGACGCATGCGGTGAATCCGATATTTTTAATCAGCATTTTACGTTGCTTTCAGCTGCCTATTTCTACGGCTCATTATAATTTTCTTCAACTTCTCTACACTGCACGAACTTAAAAAAAAAAAAGAAAATTCTGAGTTTGCTCGTAGTTGTCAGGATTTCTTGGTTTGTAGTTTCGACGACCGAGAAAGGAAAAACAAGTATCGCCTGGTATAAGTCGTTTCTTTAACTGCCAAAAAAAAACAAAAAAAAGTCAACCGTCATTCTACAATGTCCACCACCAAGCCGTCTGTATCTGCTACGTAAATTGTTCACTTAGGTGATAGGTTTTGCTCCGACCATTTCTTGCATTCATAGGTTACACTTTACCGCAGCTTAGCTTGCAGCTTTGATGATTTTGAATGTTCCTGTGCCATGCGTGTTTGATATTTTATTTGCATATAACTTAGGCACTATACATTTGCAGGTGATCGTGTGGGCCTTGTGCAGCCGTTGCAGCACTTCCGATCTGAGTCATCATGTGGTGAGAAGTCCTGGGGCCATATTCAACATCATTAACCTCTCTGCTAGGCTTGTATAATCTGGGAGGCCATGCCTTGCCCCTGGACGGCCACATCAGACGTGAAAGTGCTATGCAGTATGGACAGAAGCTCTTTTTGAAGATCGCTACAGCTTGTAGTGTGTGCAGATCACATGACATTGACGCCACTTGCAAATGGTAACCGCAGCAGGAACATCAACAAGTACAAGGAAGAGGACACGCAACATTTATATTAACTCGGACAGGAACAACTTGATCACCTGCACTTGAGATTTGCACTCGCTGTCATGATTTTGATACATGCCACAAGTTATCAATGTGCACATTCTTACTGCTTCATGTTTGATACCGTACCGCTCAAAAGCCGTCCATCTTTTTCATGTACATTTTGTTGATAGCATGTGCAAGAACCAAGTTCAGCTTTCTTTGGTGCTATAATTTTTTGTCTACCATCTGTAGACATACTGAGTGTGTTCCTCTACAAGCGCTGTGGCCCTCGCTAAGAGCTGTCATTCTTTGTTGTATACTTTGCTTTTTGTGTTCTGCTTGAACTCAGTGTGCATTTTATTAAGTGCTTCATGCCAATGAAATACAGGAAGGTACAAAAACGTTCTCCTTCTACCTCCAGAAGGGCCATTCTGAGTAGGACGTGCATGCACCGATACTTCACCATTCACTTAGGTGTTTGTGGCAAGCAGGCAATCTGCGATGTACTACTTCAGGGAGAATATTTGTTATACGCGCACCCTGGTGGATGTTTCTGCAGTCGTTTACCATAACAGAGTCAATTTCGTTACACTTATCTTGTGTGCTACTATGGTGAAACGTGAGGTGCCCATTGTGTTTTTCTACAGACTGCAGAGTGAAGCGAGCTGTGCTTCTTTGTATTTGGTTGCCTTTATGCTTGTTTTCTATTGCTTCCTTCATATGCTGCATGTAATTAAACAGCAATCAACTAGTTTTCTTAAGCATAATTTGTGCACCCATTTGGTGGTCATTGTCTTCCATTGTTGTATGCACAAAAAATGAGGCCCCCGCCAACTTGTCGACCCATTTTGGCAATTTTAGATTCCACTTTTGCGAAAATTGCCATTTTCATTTTGCACTGCAATTACTGACGCTGTTTGGTGATTTTAAGAAGATCCCAGATAACCTGTTTAACCACTGCATCATTTGTGTGGCTCGGCTATCAATGAACATGTTTGTATTCTTCAGTTTTTTTTACAACGGCAACTACTGACTTCTCTGTTTTGTTACTAGGTGACATTGATGTACATGTGCACCCACTGGCAAAAGTCCTTGAAGGTGGCTTTGCAGGGGAAAGAATGCATTCATTTGTGTACGAGACAAATTGCTTGACATTTCATGTTACACTATGTAACCCATAGTCACAATAATGATGCACAAGCCCAGGAATAAAATAAAAAATGTTCGATAAGATTGTCCTTCATAAATTTTTTACTGCAGCTCTACAAAATGCTTCGCTTTTTTTGTGCATTGCAACATATCTTGTTCCAAAAATATCTCCCTCCATAATTAGGTTGTTTAAAGGCCTCCAAACCCCTATTATGCGGCTGCTATCTAGGCCAGTTGCTTCTTGACACATTCTTGCTGCTGTCACATGCCCTCCGGTACTCACATATGTTAAAAGAGGCTTGGTAAAGCTCACATCTTCATGCTCTAAGCCACTGGAGCATGGCTTCATCACTCGAGATGTCTATCGAATGATTGCAGCTGTGTATAACTGTGTCTTCATTATTTTGTTTTCTGTTAGTTGCTTTTGTAGCCTTATCTTAATTGTTCTTTGTGAGCTTTAAATGGAGACTTTTAAGGAAGGGCCATACATTTTATGCCAATCACTTTCATTTCATTTATGCAGAAGCACTTTCAAGGACACTTTTGTTTCATAATCACTTTTCAACATTTTTTATATTAACTTTGGCGTCCACATTACCCGTACTGCATCGCAGCAATCGAAGCTGCATTTAATTCGTGTGAATTTTTTTCTTGAGAACCAGTGCTTTGGATTAAGTATATCCAAGAACCATCTCTTTTCTTCAAGTAGTGTGCTAGTACTGAGTTGTATAACTATTCGCTCTCATAAGTGACAGCTGCACTAATTTCACTTACACCTATCCTATTGTCACATTTGTTTTCTACGTTATCTAGTATCCCCTTGCTTTCCTATTATATCAGCTTCAGTAATCCTGTCTGCATTTAACCCTCAGAATGTGTTCCATGTTTTGCAATCTGCTATATGTACAGCCAAATTTTAACACCACAATATATTCTTAAGAAGATTGCATTCAAAAGATAACTTCCTGAAGGTACAATCCTATTGAACACAGCAGACATCATACTATCCATAAGTGAGCCATTCTTTTTCATGATGTATTAAACAATTTATGAACAAAGCGATTTCATTTTATCTTGACCACATTCATCTGTTGTTTCTGTGGTACAACCTCTGCCACAACTGCATCTATAACTTGGCTGTTGGCACCGTGGTCAAATGTGTTGCGAGCCAGCAGAGCCTAATGTAGCGTAGATGTTCAGCTATTGGCTTCTTGCTTTTTTTTTTTTTTTTGATGCAGCAACGTTAAAGCCTCTTTTCTGCACAAAATGCGACGTTGTGAATGGAAAATCTTGGGCATGTTTCAGACAGGTGACATGGCCGAGTACTCAGTGTGATGTCTCTGGCTTCATCTTGAATGTGTGAGGTGATAAACCTTGCAGGATCTTTTAGTAATAAGATAGGCAACCCTTAGACCATGAAAACGCATCCATACGGCTTGGTTAGAGTGGGCTTTATAGGTATCTAGACAAGTGGTCTTCCACATAATTGGGTAGCTTACAAGTGTACGCTACTGATATGTATCATAGAATAAAGACTAAGTGTTAGCAGTAGCAAAGTCGATTCACACGAACGAGAGTCCGCAGACTGGAGCGATAAAAGCTGTTGTGTCATAGCGGTAAATGCTGAGCTTACGAGTCCCTACAATTGTTTTTAGAGCATGAATATTTCAAGTGCTGTGCTGGTTTGCTTGATAGCCGCCGCATTGAGTGACTTGTGAAATAATGCTTAAGGCTTGTTGTCTTCCTGAAATAAACATTTCTGCTTTTTGGTAGACGGCATAAAGAGAGTATTTTAGGTGTGGCAGGCATTTATGCACAGGTAAAATCATTCTTACACACTCTATAACTACATAAGCTCTGTCCATAACAGAATCAGGGAATACTTGCTCTGTCCCAGGTGCCTACTACCATTTAAATGACGTTAAGTTCCATAATCTTTGATACTGGTAATACTGCAGAATACATAGCATCCCTTGACTGTAGTTGCAGCCTAGTGGTTTGAGCATTTGGGGACCAATCCTCAGTGGTGTTGGGTACTCATTAGAGTGAGTGCTTGTTTTGCTGGTGCTGGGGTTATCTTGGGCCAAACACTTGGAGAATGGGTTTTATGCGAAGCATACTAGCCGCACAACCGAGCTCTTCCTTGCTGCGCCGCGCGCGGCCGCATAGCTACCACTTGACCTACATCGGCGCACCACGTGATATGACGTCACAACAGCTGTGAAAGCTGGTGCTCAACTCGTGCGCTTGCTTGCGGACGCGCAGCCTCCGCCGGCGGCCTAACTCCCGCTCCTACCGCTAGGAGATACTGACGTCACTCAACTGTATTGAAGGCGACGCACTCGTTGAGTCAGTTGAGCAGCGAGATGTCGGCCAGGGAGAGGGCGGCTCGCCAGACCGCAAAGCGCAAGTTACAAACAGCCACGGAAGCGGGAGAAGAACGAGAAGTACGGCTTGCCAAGCGACGTGCACGGTATGCAGCTAGACGGCAGCGTTCGACAACCGATGCCGAGGTGAAGGATGAAGCTTCGAGTACTTCTACTCGGTTCGAGCGGCGAAATGCTACCAAACGGAAAATGCGTGCTGAAGACTGATCATCATAGTGTATTTATTGGTTTGAGAAAAATAAAGAAAGAAGCAGAGTTACACATGAGTTGTTCTTGTCTATGAAATGGCTAACCAGGTGTAGCCAGTCTATGAATGGCCAACCAGGTATAGCCAGGTAATGTTTAATTTTTTAGGCTAGTATGCTTCGCATCCTAGGCTTAACCATAAGCTAAGCCAGGCCAATTTTGACCCTATCTTGTGTTCCCTTGCTTTGTATAACTAATTTCTCTTCTTTGGTCTTCAAGGCCGTGCCACCTTTCAGATATGGCGATGAGCTGTCAACAATACTGTAACTACTTGAATGTGTGACAGCCTTTCATTTTAGGCTGTGTACTGTAGAGTGTGGAGTGCTGTAAAGAAATTTTTTATTGTTTTTTATATATTAATTTTTAGTTTTTTTTTTATATAATCAAGGCTTCATGTGAGGTGCATGTAAAAATCGTGCCAAAAAGTACCGAAAGCAAATGGTACACCAATTGTTAGTCAACTACTAACTGTTGCAGGCTACAGGGAATGTGTTACGTGAGTAGCAGGTCTCTTAAAGTGTGTATGTTTTGCCAGAATAAAGGACAGAAGCTATACTGCAGCCTGTTGGAAAAACCATGCATATAAGACGCACTAGCTACAAATCATACGCTCATTTAAACAAGCCATCACATTTAGTTTTCCAGTGATATGCAATCAGAGTATTGAAAAAGTAAATTCCATGCTTTATTCCCGTATTTATGCCCGTATTCAGGTGAGGTTCACTTGAGCATGTCTTTGAGTCAGGAGTGTAGAGAGTGGATGTTAAACAGTTGCACGTTGGACGTGAGACGCTGCTGGAACAGCACGCAGGGGATGGCAAAGCCAATACAAATCATATAGTATTATCACCTGACATTAACGAACCTTTCCCAGAAAACCCAGAGCACCACCCGTTTGCGTTGCTGTCTCTCCTAAAAATAATGTGCTGCAGGCCACGTCAGCCTTGCAATTCATGCCTCTTTTTGTCTAATATTGTCCCTGTGCGTGCTTCTGCTTTTCTTTTTTTGTTGCAGTTACTTCCTACGGTGTCCTTAAAGTCACGCTTGTTTTCCCCTTTGGCTCCCTTGCTTCACTCAGAGACAGACTCGGGCTTTGTGTACCATGTGGACTGGTTGATGTGTGCATGAATGCTATATTACGATGGCAATTGCTTCAAGAAAATGGTTTCCATACTGCATCTAGCTCATCGTAATTAGGCATCATATATCATATTCACTCTTCATGTCTGTTTCTTCACTTCCTGAGCGTCAAATAGTATATGTGAAGGCATTTCTCTACCCGACCTCTTCACCCTTCTCCCCTCTGAGGAATCTTGCTGCACTGAAAGAAAGTGCCGGATGCTATTACAAGTGCAAAACTGGTAAACAGTAGCAAAAGAACCAGGCTGTACCTGATAAATTTTGTTTCACTTGTGACATTATGGTGTAATGTGTACGTGCATCAGACGAGCAGTGTTGCTACTTTTATAAAATGTTTTTAGGCAACATGCTCAGAAACCAAGGAGAATAATACCGACAGTTTTTTTTTTTTTTTTTTATTTGAACGAGGTAATTGATACATCTGCCACAACAGAGTGACACACTCCGCATGCGGTGAAATGTGCATACAGCGTGCTATGTCTAATTCAGGGCACATTAAATGCCATCAGCGTGAAAGCTAACCTGTTGCTGTCAGTGGGCATCTGGCTACACTTTTTTTATTGCATTTTCATTACTGCAAGAAAATAATATCTCCTTATTTTTGGGACCAAATTCGCAGCAACGTTTCCTGTGCGGCTTCGTGAAAACGTCACCGCCGCGATGGCTCAATAAATTATCGACGCTCGGCTCTCTGACCCGCATTATGTGCGTAGCCCAGCCACGACGATCGCATTTCGATGGAATTAACACGCTAAAGGTGGTCCGGTGTCAGCGCAGGCTAAGATCGCCAGATATATGGTCGAATCCCTGAGCTCTCCACTATGCGTGTTTTCACTACGACGCTCCACCGGGCCAATGTCCGCACGCCACGTCACTGAAGCCGACACGTAGCCGTAGCAGACTTGCAAACATGATGGAAACGGTGGGCTGCCGCAGGCGGTTTCCAACGGCAGTGATACCTTGAAAAGGCCAGCGTTGTTGTCGGACAGGTATGTTTCCTCTCTAGTGGCAAATGCAGCCCGAAAACCTGCTAGGCGCTTCCTTCTCAGTATTCGTAAACAAATTCTTTATACCCACTAGCTGAGAAGTGAATGTGCAAAGCTCGATCCTGATACTCGCCGAGTTCTCTGCGGGACTAAGTCCGTAAATGAAGCTTGCGCACAGCCACATGCACGTATCTCAAGTAAGGCATCGCTCACACTTAACGACCGGCTGTTTGTGGGGTTTGCGTGGGGGCCGAGCACCACCGTTCGCTCAGCCTAGCTGCTGCTGGAGGTCCGACAGTGTGTGTACCATGATGCACTGTGGTCGCAGCGATCGTAACTAATAGTACAGTACAGCCGCAACGTATACGTAAGTATCTCACTATCTCCTCAGCCTTGCCCTGCCGCGCGACGCGTATATGCAGCATAAACATGGTTCCCACTGCCCCTTTAGCTTCTCGGCATCCCAGCGTTGACATTTTGGTAATTGGCACCAAGTAGCAGACGATGGCGTTATTTTTTGTAACCTTTCCTTGTTTTTTAAATTTTCTCATCAATTTATGTGTATACGCGTTTTCGCGCCGCCCAAATTTACACGTCACGAGTACGTCACAACCTGGCCGAAAAGGCGAATTTCTAGAAGGGGGGGGGGGGGGGGGGGGGGCGAACGCATGCGGTCTCTGAGACGGACTCCACTTTGTTCCGCTCCGCAAAAGTTCAATCTGCGAATGTGGTATTTGACTACTCACCTTCTATCCTGTGTTACCAACGGATACCCAAACCTTGAAACACCACGGGGACACCGGACTTTCGACGGTAGGCCCAATTTTCTGGATTTTATGAGTCTAAAAATTTCTGACCGAGGCCTAGGCCTAGCTCGACTCCGAAGCCTCGCTGGGCGCCAAGCGTTACCCGAAGAGGCTGGGAGCGGCCCCAGAGCGTCGCGACTTCAGAAGAGCAAGATGATGGAAACCGTGGAGGGAAGAGACGCTTCCGCCAGCGATATTTTGAACGGACAATAGCTCATCAGAAAGAGAAACAGAAACGTGGCAGTCAACAGCGCCCAAGCCGATCACGTTGGAACGCTGAGCCTACCCAAGCCCAAGCCCCCTCAAGGAAGGAAGCTGGCCGAAAAATCGATTGAGCGACAGCAGGAGCGAATTCCCAGCACCGCTAACAAGATCATCATTCGCCCCAGAGGCGGAATTAACAGTATTATCAACATTGTAGGAAGATTGAACTTGTCTCGAGTTATCATCCAAGCCGCCGGCCTGGATCTGACGACCACGAAGGGTGACATCATCTCCCCAAACTCTACTCAGCAATCAATACTGGTCGCTACCACGGATACCGAGAGAACATACAATACGCAGCAATTCAAGCTCTGAAGATTGGACCCAACATAATTGAAGCCAAGTCATACATCGCCATGCCGGAAGACGGAGGCAAAGGCGTCGTTCACGACGTACCACTCGAATATTCAACGGAGGAAATTAAAGAAATGTAGAATGGAGTGGGACTAATCCGCAAATCTCCGGTATTAGAAGATTGGGAGTGGGATCCAAAACCATTCTGATACTTTTCGAAGACTGGTTTGTGCCGAAATGGCTCAATTTCCAGGGAATCAACATGAGGTGCTACTTGTATAAGAAGAAGTACCAAGTCTGCACAACATGCGGCGGGCTGGGACACAGAGCCGATGTATGCCCAGACCCGACCAATGTGAAGTGTCGCGGCTGTGGCTTGGAACATCCAGGCGCTGGACACACACGTGAACCTAAGTGTCAATTCTGCGGCAAAGACCATGTCCTAGGAGACAACAAATGCTGCGAAATATACAGGATGCCCTACCTCTCAAAGAAGAAAATGTGGGAGAAAAGGCTAGAAAAACAACAACTGCAATCAACTTCAGGAAGCCAGGGATTCATCCTCTACTCTTCGGAACAAGACCACCGGGGACGAGAACCCCGATAAAGGAACCGGGCAAACACGGACTCATGGTCGGGGACCCGATCGAGATCAAGATCAAGCTCGAGAACCAGAGAGACCTCGAAATCCCGGGACACGAGCCAGGGACGAGGACCTGACCTGCCTCCCAGAGATCCCAAGAATCCATGGGGCCAACTCAAGTCAGCAGACAACAAGACGGTAAGCTTCGTTAGCAAAACCTCCCAGGCTGAAAATAGAGAGATGGAAAAACTCAGAGGGGAAAACACAGAACTTAGAGAGATGATCAAACAAATGAGTCGCGAAATTCAAGAACTTAAATCTAAATTCACCGAAAAGCCCACGGCTAACAGCCCGCCTGCAAATCAATCACATGAGGTACAAAAAACCACAAATTCAATTACTACTGATTCTACTTCAGAGGAATCAAACTGTATGAACTTGGAATTCACCCGCCCGCCACCCCAGAAGCGTAAAGGGGGAGAGACCGATCCATTTATAACCCTTAATAGAAAATTTGAACAACGTAATGACAAATTTGATAAGCAACTCGAGAATATTAACATGCTAATCCAGCAACTTCTAGGGGCTCAGGAACAGATGCAAGTGCAGATTCAAAATATCACTAAACAAATGCAGGAAGCATCACTGGCCTTCTCTGAATCGAGTAACAGAATCGCAAAACTAGAAGAAACAATGGGTAACAATCATGGGCAAAAGCCATAATCAGAAAGACAACTCCACAATCTGGCAGTGGAACTGCCGAGGGTACCAGAGAAAGCGAGCGCTATTGCAACAATACATAGAACAAACTGCCGACAAACCCATAGCTATCATGATACAGGAGACTGGGAAAAACCCAACCAAATTGTTTGGATATCGAAGCCACAGCAGCCATAGGGGCGAAAAATCCAAAGTCACGACTTTTATCCAGAGAAACACAGCCGCTACTAATCACGAGATCACATCTCGGGATATAGAAGCAGTTTTAACTGAAATCATCACTGGAAAAAAAAGACCGAAAGAGTATCTTTCTCTTGAACATATACAGCACTCCGAAGCAAAAGAAAGTTAGGTTACAAGCCCTACTCCGAAAAGCCCTAAAGATCGCAGGAAATAACCCGCTTATCATAGCCGGTGACTTTAATGCAGCCCATCTGGAATGGGGGTACAATCGGCAGGATCCTAAGGGCAGACTATTATGGGAAGACATGCAAACACTAGGACTCACCATGCACACTGATCCAAGTGCACCCACACGCACGGGTAATAGCGTCAGCAGGAACACCACCCCCGACCTGACCTTAAGCAAGAATGTAAGTACAGCGGACTGGAAAAACGCCGAGCAAAACCTAGGTAGTGACCACTTCATTATTGCGCTCACATTAGGAAAAGGAATCAAAATTAGAAAACCCAAATAACCCAAAATCACGGAATGGGAAAGATTTAGGCAAATACGAGAGACCGAGGGAATTGAGAAAATCGACGATATCGGTAAGTTGTCACAAACGCTAAAGAAACATGTGGAGGAAGCAATAGTCACTCTAGAAGACGAAGATGCACCGCCGAGTATCGATAGCAAACTCCTAAACATGTGGAACAAGAAACAGGACCTAGAGAAAAGCCTAAAAACACAAAGATGGAACCGTAATATTAGGAGAGCACTAGCTCGACATAATAAAGAGATGGAGACATATGCCATCAAACTAAATGAACAAAACTGGTATAGCAGATGTGATGAAATGGAACAAGGCATGAGCCTCTCCAAAACATGGAACATTCTACGACACATGCTCGATCCGGAAAAATCTAAAGCACAAGCCAACGTAAATCAAACTAAAGTTAAGAATGCCTTCAAAGGCTCGGACGAACAATTTACGAGTAAATTAATCGAAATCTACATTGGACAAACGGAAACCGAAACGTTACCAACATATGAGGGGAAGCCTAACCTAGACTTAGACGCCCCCATCACCAGGGCTGAAGTCCGAGCTGAGATTATTGGATTAAAGACAAGATCAGCCCCAGGACCTGACGGTATCACGAACACTATTATCAGAAATCTAGACGACGATTCAATCACAGCCCTGACAGGATACATGAATAAGGTATGGGAGTCTGGACAACTACCGCAGGCATGGAAAAATGCCAGTATAGTCCTCATACCCAAACCGGGGAAGCCGCCAAAACTAGAAAACCTAAGACCCATATCACTGACCTCGTGCGTGGGAAAGCTAATGGAACGCGTTATTCAGACGAGGCTTACCAAATACATGGAGCAAGAGAACCTCTGGCCGCACGAAATGGTGGGCTTCAGGCCGGGGCTAAGCACACAGGACGTGATGCTCAGACTTAGATACGATATCATAACACATGAATCTTCAGATACAAGGACTATTCTCGGACTTGACCTAACCAAAGCCTTCGACAATGTCAAGCATAAGGCAGTGCTCGAAGGTCTCCAAGAAGTTGGGGTTGGAATCAGAACCTATAACTATATCAAAGATTTTCTCACTAACAGAGAGGTCACCATGAGCTTTCAAAGCGCCAAATCACACACAATCACCTTGGGTAACAAGGGAACGCCACAAGGCTCTGTCTTGTCTCCCTTTCTATTTAACATTGCTATGAGGGGGCTACCAGCACAACTAAAGCAAATACCGGACTTATTATTTAGCATGTACGCAGATGACATAAATCTCTGGATAAGTAAAGGTAGCGACGCAGAAATAGAGAACAAACTCCAGGCTGCCGCAAATAAGGTGGTTGAGTACGCTGCAGAACGCGGTCTATCCTGCTCGCCGCAAAAGTCGGAACTATTCATCTCCAACCCCAAATATAAGAAGAATAAAGCAGACATAAAGATAAATGTTGAAAACTACCCGGTTCCACAAGTAGAGAAAATTAGAATCCTAGGAGTGATCCTCCAAGCAAGAGGGCAGAACACAAACACCATCAAAAAATTGGAGAACTACGCAGCCCAAGTTACGGGCATATTCAGAAGAGTAGCGCTTAGAAGACACGGTATCAAGGAACGTAGTCTACTCAAAATGACACAGGCCTACATCATCAGTCGCATATGTTATGCCACACCTTTTCTCAATCTCAAAAAGACAGAACGTGAAAAAATCGACGTCATAATTTGAAAATGCGTCAGACGCGCACTAGGCCTCCCTGTCTCCACATCAACAGAGAAGCTGGAGAAAATGGGGATTCATATTACATGGCAAGAGCTCACAGCTGTCAGAATCTCTCAACTAGAAAGACTAAGTCAGACGGAGACAGGCAGAGCCATCCTAGACTGGGTCGGACTCCAATCATACAGAGGCCCACAGACGAAAACATCTATCCCACCCAACATAAGGGAACACATACTGGTACCACCCTTACCTCGAAACATGCACCCAGACTACAACAAAGAACGCAGAGAACAGAGAGCCAAAGCCATCGCTAAAAGAATGAAACGCAAAGCAGTCGATGAAGTTGCTTATGTAGACGCATCATGCGGACGACATGGAGCAGCTGTCTCGGCAGTAGTAAATGGAGAAGGTGCACCTATAATTGCGGCTTCAACACGCACCCGTGACATTAGTACAGCTGAAGAGGTCGCAATAGCGCTCGCATGCACTGGTACACAGGCCAAAACTATAATCAGCGACAGTAAAAAGGCTGTCTGGAATTTTGCAAAAGGACGGATCTCAGAGGAGGCCAAAAAGATTCTTCTCACAAATCCCATTACTAGAACCATATCCATCATATGGATACCAGCACACGAACCTGTCCCTGGCAACGAAGCTGCGCACCTGCTGGCCCGAGATCTCTACTACCGGGCAGCGGTAGAACAGCCCGAATGCAAGGGAATTAAAGATTGCGCTATCACATACAATGAGATCACAGAATCTTACAAATTAGATCGAAAAGTATACCCTCCCCCAGATCGGTCTCTCACTAACAATGAAGCGCGCATCTGGAGGCGATTACAAGCCGATAACTACATCTGCCCTGTCTGGGTTTTTTTAACACAGACTGGGGAGGAAGAAGATTCTAAATGTAAAAATTGCGGACAAAAAGGCACGCTAGATCATATAATATGGCAATGCGCCGATTCCCCAGGCGCCGGCATTAACATTGATAGTAGAGAAGCCTGGGAGGTTTGGCTGCGGAGCGGAGATCCCACCGTTCAGCGGCACGCGACCCGCCTGGCGGCTGAGGCCGTGAAGAGTGCTTGTAACCTCACCTGACCTCAGCCTGCGGGGCCCTCTTGACCCGCTCCCCGGCCTGCGTTCCGGGGGCGGGAGATGAAGGGCTCCTTTTCGGTGGAAATAAAGTTTTCATTCATTCATTCATTCATTCATTCATTCATTCATTCACTCATTCTAGAATAGGGCCACTGAACGCGCGCGAAGGAACGCCACGTGACAGGAGCGATGGTGTACCGTCCAAACGCCTACTCGTCGGAGAAAGTGTGACAGATACTGCGCCTTTCCGTTCCTGTAAGCCAATTAATTATATGTAGCACGGCAACGAACGCCGATAAAAGACTTGGGCAACGGAATTTCAAGGCGTCAGCACCGCTCACCTAGGCTAAAGTGAGCTATACTCGGGGAAAACTTTTTGTGGCAACGGAATCAAAGCTACGGGGACGGGGCGTTATTAACTGTGTTACTACGCCATGTAGTTCTGAGTACCTGGCCTCCGCATGTCGGCAACACGCACGACGTACGCTGTCAAAAACAGACGCACATTGCGAACGCGCGCAGAAATGGGCGGAGAAAAGCGGCAGACGCATCCCACCAAACAGCCATTGACACGAAGGTTGCGTATTAAACTCTCGCTGTACTGGCTAGTCTTGCAGTTTAAGCCTGATACAATAATAAGCTTGGTAGTTCCTTAATGATTCAACATTCCAGAGCATCACCTGCGAAATTTCTGGAGGCACTATATTCTTGTGCGGAGCGAGCTGGGGCGTTTCAGCTCCGTAGCTTCCACCGCATTGCCACAGAATGTTGTCGCTGAGTATAGCTAGCTCACTTTAGCGGCGGCGCGCACCCTGCAGTTCATCTGCAAGCCGACCAACGTCCGACTGATGGCGCCGATATAAGCGGACGTACCGCCACCGCTGAACATAATATGGACGCTCCCGCTGGCGCAGTGCCAACCACTGAGTATATTCTTGCACCGTGCAGAGACCGAACTTTTTTTTTCGGTGCGGCTTCCACGACTCGCCGCATGCCGCCACTACTGCATATGGCCCCGTCATGCTCCGTACCGTCGGCGCACACAATTGTGACTTTATCTGGTCGCCCGCGCTCGCTCGCGCTGTAGGGAGTTTCACCTCCTAAATGGTTTCTTGTTCCGTGACCAGAGCTAAGCCACTGTGTTGGCGCGTGTTTTCGCGCGTTTTACTAATAAGATTGAGTACAAATGTCCAGTGGGCGTATTTTTAATGAAAGGGTGGTGGTGGTCGTAACATTTACTGCCAATATTACAGAGGGTGGGGGCGCAGCCCTCTACATGGTATTTGAGAGCTCCGCCATGTTTTGAGGGCCCTCTTACAAAGCAAAGGAAAGCCCTTGGAGGGCTCTCCGAGCGATAGCGCTTGTAATGATCTTGCGCTGGTATCTAGGAGGTACTGGTGAGTAGTTTCTCCCAGCAATCTAGGGCCACCTCTGTTGAAGCAGGATAGAGAAATTAGGGGCATGGCGAGTAGTGTGTGTAAAATGTCGCCAGGTTTGCCACAGAGCTTGCAGGAAGAAGAGAACTGGTCAGGAAAGCGGGCGTGGAGAAGGGTTGGGTGTGGGGCTGCGCGCTTTTTTAGCTTGCGCCAAGGGGCAGCTTGTGTTATTGTGAGATTCGGGGCAGAGGGTTTGTAAGTACTCCTATTTTCGCGGTGGTAGGTGAGGATGTCACGAAAAGACAGCAGGCACTCCCCGGCATCTGAGGAAGACTGTTCCTCCCTAGCCTGGAAAGTGAGACCTCAGGGCAGGGAGTGAGCCTCCTCGTTATCGGGAAGGCCCACATGCGTGGGTGTCCAAATAAGGGGGACAAATTGTCGGGATTGCCATAAACGCAAAATCCGGTGGGTGTTGAATGACACTAAACCATTGGCAAAATTTAGGATAGCCGTTTCAGAGTCCGAAATTATGTAGGAGGCGAGCCTCAACAGTGTATCTGGTGCAGTCAATAGGAAGTTTTCGTGTGACTGCCTGGACATCCTTCAGTAATTGCGTAGTCCAAGCAGTGATGTAGTGACTGGAGCAGCTGTCCTCCAATCTGGCTTATATAAAGCTCGCTTATATGGCTTATATGGAGCAGCTGGCTTAAATGAGGCAAAACTGTTTAGGTTGCCGTTTTAAATAAGGAATGTGACTTTGTAATTTTTTTTCTGGGAGATATTGCAGGGACTGGCTTCATGGCATGACCCTCGCGAGCCTATCGCACTTAAGACAGTGCTGTTAACGAGACACATTAAGCTGGTGAATACATCTACATCTCTGCGTGTTCATTTATCGCACGAAAAACGTGAATGCTTATAACAATTGTATAGCGTGGAAGCTGTAAAAATTGGCCGGCTGACCCAGTGCCAAAGAACCACGCGATAGGAATCGATTTTCTTCGTAACGGAATGCTTCATGGATATGTTCTCTCGACCACGTTTCACCGCTTATCTAACAAAAGGAGTTATCGTAGGCCTTCTCTTGCGAGAGAACAACTTGACCTGACCGCTCACATTCAGTGCGAATTGCGCACTGTGTCAGACGTGCACATCTTAGACTGTGCGAAAGTTCCACCGCCGTGTTTGTAAATTTCCAGAAGGGCTTAAATCGTTCATGTGAAGAATTGTTTTCTCCCTTTCCTTCTCGTATTACCAGCTGTTCAACTAAAAATAAACTTGTTAAATGTAGGCTACTCTTACAATAGCCGCACTACAGCGCCGTAGCTTGTTTTGTTTTTGTTTTTTAACACACAACTTCATCAGCGCCTGCTCGCCTGGTCGTGTGAAAACAGCTCGTTTTCAAACAGATCATTTGAAGATCAATCCGGCTATCACATATCACATACGCTGCCTTCTTTCATGCTCTCATCTAGCTGCAGGAAAATGAGACTCTTACCTTGATCTTCCACCGGTTCGTGAGGCAGCTAACATCCGAGCAGCCCTGGACCAAGGAGGCCGACCAGCCTACTCCTCACTTCGCCATTTCCCATCCCTATTTTTTCTTTATGAACAATTACCTTACCTCACCTGTTACCTTGTAGGCTCAATAGGCGACGAAATTAAAACAATACAAAACATCCTTTAACTTTTTCTTTATTTCGCACTCAAAATAAGAGACAGAATGAAACTTGTCACTCGTACAGATAAACACATTGCGGAATGACGACAGTGGGTGCTGGTGCGCAAGAAGAAACACTATTGCAAACGAAAAATAAAATGACTAGAGCTTACCGACGCCCGGGTCAACTGAAAAATAAAGTCGGTTTTTACGCCAACCTCTACGCCTAACATTAGTGCTTATATAAAGTGCATGACTTATGAAAAAGCACTCCCGGCACTTCACTGCGCTTGCACTTTGGAATGTCATGGCTATATCAACACATGAGTAGGCATCTCAGTAAAAAGTCACATTATCATCAGTAACCAGCTAGGGTGACTAGAAGAACAATATAAGCTCGTGCAGACATTGAAAAAATAGCTCTTCCTAAATGTACCGTGCTGTCACTTTTGTGCAGAACACGAAGCTTAACAAGATGGTTGCAGTTACTGATAGTCCTATTTGATGGACATACTGCGTTCTCTGCTTTCGTCCCGTTGTCCTTAGAGCTTACCGGAAGTACCACGCTGTACAGAGAAAAGAAGCGCGCGTGATGCTTGTTGCGTGTTTTCTGTACTGAAGTCGCAGAAGGTAACCAACTCGAAAGCGAGTATATCGCTCCGTCAACTGGATTCCTGACAAGGTATATGCATCAACCAGTGTGGCACAATGGTCAGCCTAGCGTTGAACAGATTGCAGGTGAATTTGACTAGATTCCTCCAGGATACAAAACAGCAAGGGGGAAAAGTCGCAAGTGATGAGGGGACATCGTCTGAAACTGACGTAGTTTAAAATTTTGGCAAGCGAGACTACCAAGATAATGGAAGTATTGGAACGGCCTAAAGGCCGTGCTTCAAAAGGATTGTCAGGAAAACACTCGGAAGAACAAGTAGCGCAGGCTTGCCGCCGTTGCTTTACTCTTCGTCTATCCAGGCTGCGAGCCGCGTAAGTGACTTGTATGTCAGATGTGTATGCTGCCTTATGAGCGCAAGCCAAGTCCAAGAGGTGAAACCAAATTCTGAAAGCAAGCGGCGTCTCTTCAACCTTAATTCCTTTTGCAAATACGGCAATATTAGAGCAAAAATTGCTCTCCGTCGTTGTTTGCGTAAAGCATTTAGTGCCTGACTGCAGCCTGTTGTCAAGTCCTTACAAATTAAGCGGGGTCATGTATGGCCTCGAGTGCGCTTTTTTAGTTGATACTGTGCCGGCAACAGAGCTCCAGAAACTTCTTGGAAGTAATGTTTTCCGACCTCATGACGGAAGCGTTATCATAACACTGTTACGTAAAAGAGAAAAGCAGACAGCTTTATGCAACTCACGCTGACACGTTTGTCTAAGGTGTGACATCAGCTGTAGTAGCGTCATTAATCACATCAGTTTAACCACGTGTCTGAGGCGGCGATTTTGTGCGTTATGAGTTATCTTTGTTCCGGCCATTTCATTGCACTCTTTCAGCGTTATCCAATAAAACGGCGACTGTTGTAATATCATCCAAGAAAAGCGCGAGGCAGTAGTGGCGAAATTACGCATTATACCAGCGCGCTAAGGAGAGTGAGCCGCGAACATGACGTCATCAACGGCCTCGTAGTGCTCAAGATGATGTGGCTTTTTTCTGCTTTCGACAATGACAGTTCACATCATCAAATACCTTTCTCGAAGGGTTTGAAAGTGAGCACCATACCTTGCCTTCTTCAACTATATACCATTCTTTCCTACGCTCCTATCTGCATATTAGTGTCTTTGACTTTGCTGAAAAACTGGCGTGAGTTGCAAGTACTTTCATAAGTTTCATCCACTGCATCCCAAACTTCATTGCCTAACCTACCCTCTTCATGATTGAATGGAATCTCCATATTAACGAGACCCTACGTATTGTATTCTCTAGCGTCATGCTTGTTCTAGACTGCTCTATAGGATTTCGAAATTTTCGCGCTCTTCTCGACAGCGAATCCAGAAATGTACCTACTCCTTAATGGCCGTGTGTGGCCGCACATAGCAAAACAACGCAAATAGGAGTTGTTCTAGCACGACACGTGACGGATCATCGAAGACGAAGTTTCGCAAAGGGAATGGGGTGTCGTCCGTCACGTACGCAAACAGGACTCCTGCAACCAATGCAGCAGTCAGCTTCCACAGCGTCTATCTAATGGCGCGCGTCCGAAACTTGGGGAAGTGTCTTCGACGCATCCGTGCACGTCGTCGGGGCAATAAGCGTCCCTACTCGACTGGGCTGAGTACACAAGGAACAGGGCGGGCAGCAATGTGAACGAGGTGGGCGTAAGTGTATCTCCCTCCTAACGAGCCCAGTGGCCTCGAACGCTTGGATCGAAATTGGAGTTGTGCCGGACTTCGTAGTCGAGCAAAAAAACGTTATGGAGGGGTGAAGAGAGCACACAAGTGAAGCTAGTGGACAGAAAAGGGGAGCTAATAGCCTTGGCACTCCTCACTGCTTGCTAGTGTACGCCTGCCAACCTGGGCCCTCGTGCAGGCGCAATCAACGCTCCCGCCGTATAGCACCGATCGCTATGTGTAAAACCATTTCAGAAGAACCAAAAACAAAAGACTACTTTGGACCCGTGTTCGAACTGGAGCACGTTTGTTCCAGGAAGATATTTTTTTTTCGACTGTTCGCCAGACTATTGAATCGCCCTATCTACATGCGGCGCTTAGTATAAGCGTGTCCTAACGCGGGACTCTGCTGCCATGGGTAACGTCGTTCCTGCAGTCATTAGTTCCGTTCGAGGAGATACCGGGCCATGTAGTGCTGTTGCGCGTCCACGTACATACTCGTTCACCTGTAGGCGGTACGAACCGCCCCAGGTGTGTACAAACGGCGTTTGCGCTGCCCTGCAGACATCGACCGCAGCTACGCAGCCAACGAATGTCGCCATACGAGCCCCTACAAGAATGTCTTATCGAGTCTTTCTCGACTACTGGGACCATATGTTAACGCAACACTCTTTGCGGTGGAGCGTGTTTATTTTGGCCAGTGTTCTTCTGCGCATGCGCCGGGGATGTAAGTTGTACAAGCGCATCAACACCCCCCCCTCCCCCCCCCCCTATTTTTTTTTATTGCCCGCCCTCGTCAGCTATCTAGAGGGAATTTATTTTTTACGGACATAAGCTATCAGCCAACTATTGAAAGACATGGTTCTCGTGCTTATCGGCCAAGGCACGTTGTTAGCAGGTCTGCCACCCATCAGCATTTGAAGCCGATTTTTCGATCATTTGAACCAAAGAGCACTGAAACCTCAGTCCATTATGAAAAGTCCGTCCTGCCTTCTGGTGCTTATTCGAATGACCAAACGGTCGTTCGGAATTAAATAGAAGGCTTAATTAAAGATGGCATTACATTAGGTTGCTTTGTTAAGAAGGCTCCTTAACTGCCATCATTCTGATTTTCCTGCGCGCTTCTTAAGTTCAGCCTTCATTGGAAAAAGTTTGATTTCACCTCGTTACATGGTTTTATTCCGTTGTTGGAGAGAAACTACGATCGACGCGGCGACATTACGCAAAGCTCATGGTATAAATAGTTTCCGTCCTGTCAGTTTAATGTTCAGGCATAAACGAGGAGTGGAGCTTGGTCATAGTAAAAAGCTTAGACGCATGCTTCGAAAGACCTTTTGTCAGGCATAAATGCGCATCAAATGCTCTATATTCCTCCGGTAGGGAGTAAATGCAATATCTTTCACCCTCGCACGCACAAAAGAAAAAAGGAGTAAATGCGCATCAGGAAGAATGTTGCTTCGTAGAAGAGGTGTATAATGTGTCTTAGGCGATGTACAAGTATATTAGGAACACTTTGATAGTAAATGCACGGCACAGTTATCTAAGATTCCTCAACTGACATTCTGAACAGGTTCCCGAAAAATTACAGAAATACAGGCATCCGAGTGAACGCGACCGGAGACTCGGGCACCGGTGGCATTGCATTCGCGCCCTCGCTGTAAGATGATGCCAGGAACAAATTGGCGGCTGACACTCTAATTCAATAACGCATTGCTTTAGCGACCGACATGAGATCACATACTAAGACATTTATTTCACTTACAATCTTATGAGTTTTTTTAATCTCGCGACTTGCCCTCAACGGTGTTCTATTTATCATAAATGTTCCTTGGGTCTTATACGTATAGTAATGCCTCTTAATGGATGTCAATGAGACCCTTTATTCCAGCGAATGATATGAATACTTGCCTATGGAGGGACTTGAACAGATTGATGTGACTCTTTACCTTGCACCATTACCTGTGACTTCCCGGCAAGGAGTATGAAGCGGTAATGAAAGATGATGGCTTACTACACTTATTATGGTAACATGGGCTAAGTATGATCAATATAACTTTCACATGTATTCCTTTGTGTCAAGGCTGTACTAACTTAAAGCCAGCGCATTATGAGACATGTGTTCCCCGGTGTTCCCAACTGGGAAAGAGAAATGTTCTTAGTAGGGAGAGGTTAATTTGCCGTTATCATTTCACCCTTCGCCCCTATATCCTCGTGCAGAAAAGTATATTGTCGCGAAGATTAAGTAAATATGTCACTCGTGGCTTTTCCCTGGCGTCGTAATTGATAAAGTGCTATGAATTGCATTTTCTCCGCAATGAACACACTTCTATCCAAATTAGATTTTGTATTTCACTATCTCTGCTTGCGACAAGGCAAATCCACAGGACAAGCGAATAATTTAACGGCATATGCAATAGTTTCACGTTGTAGGGATGGTTGTAATAATGCATGTGCAGCAATTCTTAACAGGCCATTACTTCTTGCTCTCTTTTTAGCGTGTACACGAGATTACTATAAGATATCAGGAGCCTTTCTTATTAACCATCTTCCCTGCGATTCGTCCTTAACTACACTACAACGATAACAGACCACTCCCGTTTTATAAAAATTATCGTAGTTGACCATGGCCATTCACAAGAATCGTTTGCTAACCCTCCCTTTTAAAATTCCCGCCCCTCATGCGGTGACCCATATCAGATGCTCCTTTTGTTAACCCATCTTACTAACTGCCCGGAACCAATAATAAGTATTCACGACCTCATGCGGTGTCGGGGCTAATATTTGGGAAGTAATTGCTTTGTTTGCGTCGGTATCAATGCCGATAATTTTACCGGGCACAAGCGTTTTTGCAGAATACAACCCAATATGTTTCATAAACTTTTCGCAGTGTATGCAATTACTTTTCACTACGTGCAGACAATGACATGACAGAGCTACGAACTGCGCGAACAGTGCTGCGAGAGACTGGAGAAAAACGCGCTCCCAATGGTCCAGTGAATGCCACAGGAAGGCCATTGACTACTGTGATAAAATAAATGTAACCAGGAGCTGTGTATAATTCGTCATGAAGCTTCCACGTACTTACGCACAATGATATTTAGACCCGGACATGAATGTTTTCTCACTGGATGTTAAAATCTTTCTGGGACATTCTTTGTAAAATTCCGGAAAATATTATTTAGCAACAGTTATTTGTGCCTCTTTATTAAGTGATCTCCGTCCAGATTAATCGAGGTCAAAGTGTGGATATATGGCATTTACGCCTCATTTCGCGCATTTATGGTCTCTTTTCGCTGGCTCAGATATTTCAAGTAGAGGCAGTGCGTTACACTAGTTGGTGGACATTATCAACCCACGCGATTTTTTAAGCGCAACAACTGTTATGGCAGGGTTGATGACGATCGAGTTGGAATGTATAAACAACGAAACTGGGCCCGAAGGAAGGAACTAAAGAGGCAACACACAAGCGCATGTGTGTTGTTTGCTGCGTCTTGCGTTCCTATCAGTGTGAAGTCATAATACGCGCAGTACTAAGTCAATTTGTCCGCATATCATTTTAAGCGTTTGTTCTAGCATTTTTCACTTCTGAAAGGAAACAGGAAAAAGTACCTTTGTAAATTAGTAGTGCAAAAACTATTTCTGCAGCTCAGAGTAGTGTCATTTCGACACAACAGAGAGCCGAGCCGAAAAGAAAAAAAGAAAACAGGGGTGAACTGAAGTGTTTATGTGCAGAAATGAGACAGCATTGCGAGTTCCCTGCTAAGTTCCGTTATGAATTTTATGTTTAGTCCTTCAGTGCTGTTGCTTAGTTGCCATTTATAATATTCGAGTTCCGACGCGGTCAAATTTTGGGGCTCCAGAGGACCACGTTTTGGAAGTGGTCTATCCCAGTTTGGAGGTCACCACTGAATTGTCCATTCTCGAATTACGTTCGACATCAGTTTTGGTCAAATTCTGACCAGTTCACAACTTGGGGGCCCAGGAAGCCAAATGTTGGGACGTATACCCATCCCAATTTGGATGTCACTACTAAAATCGCCATACGCGAATCAGGATGATGATTGATATTCGTCGAATTCCAACAAGGTTAAATTAGGGGGCCCAGTGGGCCAGATGTTGAAGGTGGGCCATCCCAGCTTGGAGGTGACCACTGAATTCGGAAATCTCGAATAGCTTAAACCTCGATTATGGTCAAAGTATGACAAGGTCAGATTTTGGGGGTACAAGACGTCAAATTTGGGGGTGGACCATCCCATTTTGGAAGCCACCACTTTGCCATTTTCAAATTATATCAGACACCAATTTTCGTTCAATTTTCACGAGATCAAATTTGGGAGTTGAGGAGAAAAGTTTTCGGGTGGCTCATCCAAATTTAGAGATCACCATCACGTTTATCATACCCTAGTTAGATTGATAACAAATTTAATGCTATTATCATAATTATCTGTGGAGTGAATTATTGGCAATTAGTGAAGACATGCTCCGATGAAAGGTTCTGTCCATACACTCTGTCAACACACAATGCCGATGCGCTTTGTTGACAGCACTCATAAACCAAAAAAAAAAAAAAGCTTCTGCCTTATAACGTTAAGTTTGCTTTAACGTAAAGACCTTCCAAACGAAGCATTCGCCACAAATATTTGGTTAAGCTGTGAGCCGCCAACGGGCTTTAACAGGACCAGAACGATGATCCCGTACCGCTGATGTAGCGCTTATTACAAAACACGCTGCTGGAGACTACGCTGCCTTCGCGGTGAGCTTAAACACGAGAAAAAAATGCACGGTGTGTAAGTCAGCCGGGAAAAGGAGACTCGAATAAACCGCCTTCGGGTAGTTTTATTACTGTTCTGCATAGAGCATACCCACGTCGACAACGCCTACGATCGCTTGCATTTAGGTTCACTACCACCACTCAAGCCGCGAAGCAGTCAAAGGCAATAGCGGTGTGCTAACGCTGTATCGTAGAGGCGGCAACACGCTGGATTTCAGCATCAGTCCTCGTATTGACCTCACTACAAGATTCATTTCCCGGCTCACTTTAAAAGGCGCAACCTGTTGAACTTCGCAGTAGCAGTGAGAGCCCCTGTCTCACTTTTTAAAAGACTTTGAAGGCAGTCGTAAAACAGAAGTTCAATGCACTGGCACCTGTTTCGCTCTCCTCTCCCTTTCGTGTGTGCGTGTGTCTGTGTTTCTGCCACCTGGATTTACGCCTTACCCTAGTTATCCTTCATCTCACCGAAAGGTAATTCCACAAATTTTCAGTCACTTTATAAAATTTCTTTACAACTCGCGAAGGCTTTCTTTTCTATGTGGGCCCAACTTTGGTGAGGAAATTCCCCAAAGAATGAAACATTTCACCAACGAACCACGACACTCTTTACGCGCTGACCACCTCTTAGTAGAAACAAATAGAGCTCAGTGAGCACGTGTTCGGTTTCCTCTAGCAGCACAGCCACGTGCAGATGCCAACAGTCCGCTCTTGCGCCAACACACCATCGACTAGCGCCACTGCCACTCAAAACACACTAAATCTGAACGAGTACCTTTGCCGCGTAGTGCTGTGCTTTCACTGTGCAAGGCAGGTGCCAAAGGGAGCTTTTAAGGAAAGGTTAAGTGAAAGGTATGTTTGTCTCTTAAAGACGATGAGAATAATAAACACCACATTATTGACGAGAAAAATAAATCTAAAATAGACAAAAGTATGTTGCACGCTCTGTATAGCACATGTGGACTAGCAGTCACTTCGAAAATACAATACATAACAAGTATTTGTCGACTGAGATCTCTACGATTTCATTGTTTGTCAAGGACGGTTGTCCAAGTTACAGCGCCCTTAACACGACATATGGTGATATGTATTTATGGGCACGTGTGTACATATTATATGCGCATCTTTTCTACAGCATTAACGTCACGCCGCACTGGACAAACGTAACAAGCTGGAGGCATGCCGCTTACTCAGGAAAGCATCGCGGACTTGTCCTAAAGCTCTGCTTTAAGGCACGACCGGGCCCTGAGTCACAACGCCGGGAAACCAGCACTTGCGGCCACCCTCTAACGGCTGATGGACAGGAACGTTCGAACACAGCAGGACAGCACTGAAACTCCGCTTGCCGTGACACCAACGCCGCTGATACAAGGTGGCATGGCGATCAGGCATATGAGAGCACTGGGAGTGCAGCGTTCTGGCACCAGGAGACCACCAGTAGAGCACCACTCCAGGGCGCCCTCGCCGCTGCAGCCGTGTAGGTATTTCCTCCAAGGTCGTGCATAAAGGACGGCAAATGATGTGAAAGAGCTGTCGGGGAACTGCGAGATAGAACGAAGAAAAAACAGTTGAAGTGGTATTCACAATACGTGATTCACTAAGGCGGCAATTTCGATTGGTTAGCGAGGCAGATGTGTCTATATCGTCTAGTACTGTCTCCCACGAGCTATATCTAATCGCTGCCTGTTTAACTGCAACTTTGACAGTTAACGGAATATTGACACAAGTTTGCATCATTCACTTGTCTTTTGCTGTGTGCACTAGATCATGTAACCTCGCTGTGACCGACGTTTGGTGCCACCGGAAACAAGGCTGTTTCGGAGAATGTGCCGATATGACTTAACGCTCTAAGAAAGCAGTTATCAGAAAAAAGAGCTCACAGCTTGTCAGCTTCCACGAATAGTATTCATCCACTCTGCATATTTAAGTCGAGCATTACAAACCAGCTACATTTATTCTATCAATACATTAGCTAGCGCGTACCCGGTCGCAGATTGGCTGGTAGCGTGAAGGACCGAGTCAATGAACAGCTCGCCGATATGAGGAGTACAAGCTGACGCACTGACACGAAACGCTGTCCGTTCAGCCACTTAGGATCCCCGCTTTTACGGTGGCGGCTGCTAAAGGCCCTTTCCCTGAGTTTCATGCCGAAGTACATGCCCAAGTACAAAGCATAAAACCGAGCGTACGCAGAAGCGGACAGATAAAGCCGCAGCAGTCAACGTAAAAACATGTCCAGTAAGGAACATTCTGCTGCGTACATGTGGACAGAAGTATCGCTAACGCAATGATCCGATAGCCTATCGATATGATATGCCTCAAATAGAAGCCTCGCCTTACTGCCCCTATTTCGAGACGACTTTTTTTTTGTAGGGGGGTGAGGCAATGAGACCCAGGCTAAGAGGGACCTCGCAGTCGAGGGCGCTGGATTACTTCTACCACCTAGGTTTCTTAACGTGCACTAACATCGCACAGCCATGGCCAGGCGCGACAGATAGCGCGAGACCGGCCGTGGCACAGCCTCTATCGAAAAGCGGCCGGAATTTCATCCCACGTCCCTGAGTTCAGCACTCGAAATCACCTTAACCAATTAGCCACCGCGTCGGGTCCAAAAAGATTTAGGTTTCTGCATCTCTACTAGAAACTTCATGCCACATGTCCATACTAAAAGTAGACAACAGAACATTTTGGCGGTCTAGTTGGTGTATGATGGAAGGTAATAATGCTAAGAGAATCTCTCGGTCGTCGGCCCCTGCGGGGCTCCTGTGCACAGAGCGTAAGATATACGCCAACGGCCTGGCACACTATAACGTTTTTTTATTATATTTAAGGTGTCTAAACAATGTTGGGCAAGTACCACGTTCATGCAAATAAATGTTTATTTTTTTCAAGACGAACAGTACATCTTGAATTGGCACTTTACTGCCGAAGGCAATTTCTAAAAAGTCACCTAATACTGCTCACTAATTTCACTTCATCATAACACCTTAAAAACCCACAGCGGAGGAGGTACATTCATAGTATGTAAGTAACACATAAGTGAAAAGCAGAGTAAGTACAGCATAATTTTCAACGAAAATGCTTCGCAAAAAAAAAAGATATTTTTATTATGCAAGCACACCTGCAATACTCTCACGTAACATATAGATGGGTAGGTGACGACGGTAAGATCTCAAGGTTATCGGCCGTTGCTGGCGGACCGAGGGAAGATTAAGAGAGACAAACTGAAGGTGTGGGGGCGCTAGCTTGTGATACTTGACGCTGACTGCCGGGGCGATGGGAAGCAAGCGGTGGGGGAGCGCACTATAACGTTTTTTATTTTTTATTATTATATATTTAAGGTGTCTAAACAATAGGGTAGGGTTGCTCTCTCAGCTAGAAATATCTTATGGAACAAACATAAAATGACAATGTGCCGACGATGAGCAAGGACAGGTAGCTTCCACGGCTTTATTAACAGCGATATGCCGATAACAAAGGACAGGAATGCAGGAACTTAACTGTACTGATTTAGTGTCACTCAAGTGGATCGGAGAGGTATGTTTGTTTCGGAGACCAGATGAGCCTAACCAGCAATTGTTTGCAAGAGTACCTTCATACGCGAAGGGGCTGAGTACGGGGGATGCTTTACAAAGCCGCGCGTGAGTTACGGTTTATATCGTAAATAAAATATTCCGATTCTATGTACTGTTATGAAAAAGGCCAAGCTATCTATCGTATTCAAATTGATGGATAGGAACACCAGAAGAGGTGCAGTGGTACAGAAGGGGGTGATAGTGAAAAGATGTTTACTTATGCTTGTTTATATAAAGTGTCCTTAACCAGTTACTGCACTATCTAAATAACCAATTCAGGTTAGCTTGTAGGGATTGTTGGTTACGGTGAAAGGGGCCGGTCTCCAAATTTCAGGAGCATCAACAAAAATTTGATTTTAGCACTTTAATTTTCAATGTAGGTAGTTCATATCAATTAAAAACAAAAGTGGCGCAAGCGTGTGTCCTTGGGGCATACCTAAGAAAATTGTTAATATGTTAGCTAATCAGTTAATAATGAAAAACGATTAGCAGTGGTAAAGCAGGAAGTCTTTATCCGTGCTAGTAAGTCCGAATTCAAGTTAAAGCGGGAAAGTTTCGGAAAGGAACAGGAATTTGGTTACCTTGTCAAGTGTTCAAGCGAAGTCGAGAATGATTGCATCATTCTTAAAATTGGCATCAAAGTTTGCATGTACACATACAAAAGAAGCTAATTGGCCTTCACAGGAGCATCCCTGTGCTTCATAAATGATACTCGCAGTAATTAGACGAATCTTTGTTGCCCAACGTGTACACCGGAACAAGCTCTGCTGGCATTACTCTGTGGGCTCATTATCTCTCATGATGAGAGAGCATCTTCTCATTACTGAATGCAGATGTTAATGGAAAATTAAACATGTTGGCGTACTCACTACCTGCAATAGCACGCCCAGAAACTGTTGCAAAGAGCCACACTATGCATCGTTCCAGGCTCAAAGCTGCTAGATTTTAGTTGGGGTTATCTGTAGGCATGTTCCGCAAGTTGGTTTGATAAAATGAAAGAGTTTTGTTATTTAATGCGCATAGCAGTGCCTTTCTCTAAGAGTAATATTTTTCCCACTCACCTATTTCTATTCCTTAATATATTCAACTTTAGAGAACTATAAGAATGGTGGGGACTAGGTCCAGTAACTCATGACAGCGCTTTGTTGGTTTCGTTAAAGGGTTAGCTATATTTAGTTGGCACAACTGCACAAAGGACGAACGCTTTCTGCATATTCCTCTAACGCCTACTAATTGCATGCATAGAATGGAGTACCCTTTCTAAAAAAAGCAGCCTGATTTAACAACGCTTGGAGGCAGGCTTGACACTCGCGCATAAATTTATTGCGCACCCATCAGAACACCCGTGTTCTCTGTTAGTTTCTTCTGCGTCTCAATTTGTTGTTTTGACGGCTGGGCAAAATCTTAAACAACAGCATTGTTTCTTCCCTGACGGCATTGTATTCACTGGTTGCTTTCATTCTAGTACTAGTTTTCTTAGTAACATCTCGAAGCTACCGATGTGCAAATTATTCGATGTATATACTTAAGCCCTGCTACAGTGTCGTCCCTGCGATCAGGTGCGCTCTCCACAGAGTGCAACACCAAACATTCACTGCGCGAAATGTGAATTCCGTTGCTTCCTGGATACCATCCGCAAACATCTACCCCAGTGCTCGTCCGGACGACACAAAGCTGGCCTAGCAACCAAAAACAGGCGCTTCCAACTCAGAGACCCGTTCCATCGTCTGTTAGATCTGTTTCCGCAACGCGGCGCGAAGTTAGTGTCAACTTCCCGACATCCTAAACCCCCTCCACATCGACCGTCTCATTGTACAAGTATGTTCGGAACCGCGCTCTCACAAAAACGTGCATCAACCAACCCTCTGGTCCGTGCTTCCATGCCTCTCAGTGGATCCGAGGTACGCTACATGCACTTTTGGTGGCCGACGCCAGTTCGCTCGCGTGCCACCAGGTCTTTCTCTCTGAAGACTCAAAAGCAACAAGGAAAGCAAGCTTCCAGAATGAAACGGGACAAAGCACAAACAGCGAGGGAGCAAGCGATCACGCGACCGGAGCAGGACAGTCGCGTGGCGGAGCAGCTAGCATCGCGCTGACCGACACATCATGGCACGCAATCGTGGCAAACGCAAACTGCTCGGCGCGTGGCGCTTCTCTCTCTCTCTCTGTCCATTAATTGTACGCCACCTACGCGTGCGCGCGCGCGCACGCACGCACGCACTTGCAGTAGACTAGGAGTGATTCACCTTCGCCATCCGCCATCCCCTCCTTGACGGGTTTTCGCGGAGCCGGCGTGCTGGTACTCCGTTTGTGTACGCGGTTAAACAACGTCGATAGCCTCGGCTGAGCGAGCTCGCGTGCAGCTCTGCATGTACGTATGTCCCTGTGCCTGCAGTGTAGCCCATACTGACGCAAAGTTTTATCACTTTACGGAAGATGTTAAGCTCTCAGAACTTTTTATTTTCCACTGGGCTATCCTGACCGGAACAGGAGACTGGTCATCTTTCTCTAACCGACATCAAGCACCCTGGTTTTATCTTGGTTTCAGCGGCCTCTTTCTGTGCGACGTCATGTACACAGGAGAGAAAGGGCTGGCTGAAAGGTGAAAATGTTGCTCGATTTTTTTACTAGGATGCGACGGCTCCAAATGCAAACGTGTGGTTGGCCATAGGAACAGTGGCTCTGGTCCATAACTCTTCCTGCCTGGACGGAGCAGAATAATCAAACTAGCACAAAATGATTTTTTATTGTTTACCAGCAACTTCCACATATTCGTCCTTTTTAAGCTGCTGGTATTGCAAAATGCCTTCGTGTGCTTAAGGTTAGCTCAGTAACGTTTTCCTTTGTTTTAGGAAGAAGAATATAAATGCTGAATTAATGCTGCAGTGCTAAACATATAGCAATATCATAACAATATAACGCTACGAATGTCAATATCAAAGGTGCGGCCTGTCCAAGTTTTTCAAATTGGCCGTGAGGTCAGAAATATCGAGCGCAAAACTGCCTATTTAAATGCTAAGTGAGTTCACTTTCTTGTAGTACAGATTTATAAAATATCAACCCAATTTCTAACGCTACTACTGCGCGTAGGAACACGATTTTATAAATGTGCTACCCAGGAAAGCCAGGTCCGTGAGCCTTCAATTTTTTTTTTTTTTTGCTTTCAACATTTGTAACTGTATCGGACACGTGTAGTGTTTGAATCTGTTTGTGATTGTGTACAAATCAGAATAAAGTGGACATTGGATCGCAGACATGTTTTGTTTCCCATGTCTGTTTACAAAAACTGCGATGGCCAGAAGACCTGAAGCCAACTAATTCAGTCCTGAGGCCGTATAACAGCGGCACCGTCACGTGCTTCTGAACGTGTATGCTTGAAATACACCATGGGAACAAGTCTTTTAAAGTCAAGTTTCTTGTGGCGAGAAATGAACGGCAGGCCATTCTTGGACTAGAAGCAAATGAAGCTCTGGGGCTAGTCGAGCCGTGAAGCGAATGTTGAACAAGACCCTCGACGCACGGTAGGACTTCTTAATTGTCGCTCTACCCCGCTTAAAGATGACCATTCTCCGTCCAAGCTTCCTCAGAGACGGCTACTTCGTCCTAACCTGCCTGCCCGTCATCCCTTCAAGCGGTTACATGGTGTTATAAGTGGCCCTTTGAGGCCTGCGGAAATCGCTTCAGCGTCCGATGCGGTATGACCCTGCTGAAGACACCGCGGAGCCTTTGCAGCTGACTGGAAACGTTACAGAAAATTGGAAGCATTTTAAGCAGAAATTAGAGTTATTTGGGAAGACGAAGGCAGCTACAGGCCGGCCGAAAATAGAAGCCAAGGCAGCATCCTGTTGAGCGCATGCGGGCGACGACGCTTTGGACGCCTTCAACAACTTTCAGTGCGGGTTGAATGAAGACAAGACGGACTATTGCACCGAGGTGAGAATGTTTGATTCCTTTTGGGCCAAGTTAGCAATGAAGTACTTGAGAGATATGCATTCCGTTCAAGAAACAAGCACCATTTGAAAAATTGTTTCGCGGCCTGAAAAAGCAAGCAGCTCAGTGTAACTTTGGCGCGTTGCAAGAATCAATATAAGGAACCAGACAATATTTGGTACGCCTGATCATCGACTACGTGAGCAAGTGATTCGAGATATCCAATTCACTTTGCTAAAAGCAGAAGAAATGTGCAGGGCAGCATAAATGGCAGCAACGCGGAAGGCTCAAGTTCGTATAAAGCTTATTCAACGTGACGTCATCGCTGCGCTTTACTGGTAACCATGGCACACACACAACGCAACGTGAGAGAGGGACAAAAAAAAAGAGAGAGGGCCTACGGCGAATCATGACACGGTGTCGGTGAAATCCGAGCTCTGTTTGGACGGCGTTCCAAACGGCGTTTCAAGTATCAGAAAAATGAGCGGCGCGCAGCAAGGAGGACGCTGGTGGACGCTTTTTAGTTTCGAACCGTCCAACCCTATGGCGCATCCTCAATAGAGGGTTGCCACAACGGCCGCCTGCTAAACCTGATAGTGAATAGGGTCTATACGGCGCAGAGGGGATGGCGGCGTCGGTACGATTTCGAAGCGTCAGGCGCACTCAAAGAAGCGGAAAGAAGCTAAAAAATGTTTTCATTGTCGAAATCGCTACCGCTGCAAAACGTGTAAGCAATGCCCTGCATTTCGAAATAAGTGTCACCTGTGTCATAAGCCGAATCGTTCTGCAAGTGCTTGTGTGTCCGCAAGGGTGCGAAAAATAAGAAAACGGCAAGACGAGGACACTGACATTCTAGAGGTCGCCACCGCAAGGCGCAAGAGGGATTGGATGGTCAAGGCTAGAGTTCGTAACTGCAAGATCAGTTTTAAAGTGGACACCGAATAGCAGGCAAGCCTGTTTCCCATGTACGTTTAGAAAAAAAAAACATTAGTTGTGGTTTAACTCTGGTTAACCGTAGTTGAATTGCGATAGCAACGACGGAAGCTTCTTTTGCCTGCTACATTATTCCCCTATCACGCCCTATCAGTGTAAGGTGCTACATTATTGCGGACACTTAAGCTCATCCTTTAAGAGTATGACACGAGAGCCTAAGCTACCAGCCCACATATAAATGAGAAGGGTTCAATGCTGCAGAACCGAATGTGGAGCGGAAAGCATTAGCTGCCGGTGACCGAGCATTGTTCTTCTTCTTCGCGGCTGCTCAAGGTCAACCCTGGTGACCATTGTTGTTGCGGCTGTAGGAAGAAGGAAAAGAAAATGCACGGGCCTGCTACTGGCTGTGTAGCTAAGCCACCCCCGCTGCCTCGTGTGGACAGAAGAGAAAATAGAGAAGAAAGGAAAAAGAGGGTGCGAAAGACGCACGCCGCAACAACAGCTGTCATCCACCACCGAAGCAGTAGCGCGTGCAATGACGGCCTACAACATGCGGCGTTGACCTACCGTCCCAGCCCCGTAGGGCCAGGAACTGCCACCCTTCCCCACCTGGTGATTGGCCGTGAGCTGCATGACGGCTCGAAACCTGGCCCAGTATTGCTATCGTAATAAAACCTGCGGGTAAGAGAAAAACTGAAGTCAACTAATTCGATCCTCGGGCGTATAACGAAGGTTCCATAATGTTCTTTCGAACGGATATACTTGAAGTACACCATGGGAACACGTGTGCTACAGTCAAGGGTTTTGCGGTTAAAAGTAGACGGAAAGCCATACTCAGACTAGGAACAAGTGAAGCTCTAGCTAGTCTAGTGTAGAGTATACGCTGTTGAGAAGATTTTAAACGACGACCTTCTAAAATATTCAGGCACATTATTCAAAGCCTCGGTTGTTTGCAGCAGGCGTACAGCATGTTCCTTTCACCTGATGCGATACCAGTAATGCAGGTAGCTCGATGAGTTCCGGTGGCTCTAAAAGAACCCTTAAACAAGGAACCTGAAAACAAAATGGCACGTACGTGCCGGTATACTTGTTAGAGTGAACGCGCCTGTGGACTGGGTTAGCCTTTTAGCTTTGGCAAAGAAGAGATGGCGCGCTAAGGGTCTGCAAGGATCCTAGAGCGATCAAGTACATAAAACGGCAGCATTTCCCGCTTCCTAGGCGAGAGGATTTGGAAGCCCGTTTAACCAATGCCAAGTATTTCAACTGTCATGACGCCAACTTGGGCTGATACCACTTCAGCGGACTTCCAAGATCTGATTTTTTTTCACCCCGCTGGAGTGGCGTAGTGGTTACGGCGCTCGACTACTGTTCCCAAGGACGTGGGATCGAATTCCGGCCTAGGCGGCAGCTTTTCGGTGGAGGCGAAAAGCAAGGCGCCCGTGTGCTGTGCGATGTCAGTGCACGTTAAAGAACCCCAGCTGGTCGAAATTTCCGGAGTCCTCCACTACGGCGTCTCTCATAGCCTGAGTTGAGACGTAAAACCCCACAAACCTAACCAAACCAAACTTTTTCTTCACTGTTTGGAAGATAGCGTTTTCTCCGTTTGTCCTTCGGCAATTCTTCTGCACCGGAGGTATTTCAACAAAGCATGAGTCAAGCATTTGACGGCCTGCCAGGCGTACTAATATATGCTGACTAAATTTTAGCATAGGACTCCAATAAACAAGAATCCGACAAGGGGTTTATAGCAGTTCTTAAAGGTGCCGGGAAAGAAGACTTGACGTTTACGCCCAGAAATAAGTTGGGTTGAAAGATGTCAAATTCCTCGGTGATGTCATTCGCCGAACGTCAATATCGCCTGACCCAAAGCTGATCAAAAGCTTAGTGAAAATGTCATTGACGTCCAAGAACGACATCCAACAGTTCTTGGGTTTGGTTTATTTTAGCAAATTTGTGCCACGGTTGTCCGAGCGAAGAACGCCTTATGTGGGCTTATCAAATCTTTATCAGAGTTCCAATGAACAGAAAATCATGAACTGGAGTTGGAAAGAATGAAAGATGGCTCAGCTCTGCTATGCTTGGATATACGTAGCGCAACGCAGTGACCACGTCAGGATCAGAAGAAGTTAATTTCTGCAGTATTCTGGTGGTGGTGGCGGTTGTGGTGAAAACATATTACAGAGAGAGGTATACGCACTAGGTGGGATGCCTAGACAGGCAGTCCACTGGCGTTTGCCGCAGCGCCGTTCATCAGCAGCTAAACTCTCCTTGGCTTCCATGTCAAGCGCGTCGAAGTTCACCGGCGTTCTATAACTCGTTTACAGGAAAATAAAGGCGCAGCATCTGTCAGTCGTGGAAATCAAGAAGCGCCACCTGGCGGCGTTGGAGCGCACTCTTTCCCGCTTGGGCCTCATAGCTGACGGCAGATGGGTGCCGTCACACCATTGACGTCACCGTAATTGAGTGACGACTATTCTATCTCTTCCGGGATATCCACTGTCTTATGAGCAGTGTATCCCAGTTGGATGTCTATCCATTCTAGTATTTTTCTTCCTGTTTCAGATTGGCTAAGTCGCTCCAGCTGAGCTATTCTTACTCCCTCAGCTAGCTCGGCCCATTTGTTGTGGATACCCATTTTCTCAAGACGTTCCGTTGATGTGTATATGGGAAGTCCCACAGCCCTCTTGGCACATTTCCTCAATATCCTGTCTAGTTTATCTATGTTCTCTTTGTTCATAGTTAAGTACGGCGTTGTATAGCAGACTCTGCTTGTTACGTACGCCTGTGATATTCTTAGGAGGCTTCTCTCTTTTAGGCCTCTCCCTTTTACTGTTATCCTTCTGAATATGCCTCGCACTTGATCCGCATATGTTGCTAATTTCTTTATGGTATTGGTATTGTTGCCTTTATGATTGATAACCATACCAGGACCCTCATCTCCTCGACCTTCGGCACCTCTAGGCCCTCTACTACCACTTTGATGTTTATTGGCTTTTTGTCTCTGCTGTTGGTGTTGTACCTAAAGAGCTCAGACTTCTGCGGTGTGCATGCTAGTCCTCTGTCGGCTGCATACTTCACCACGGCGTCTGCAGCTCTCTGCAGGCTCCACTCAATTTCTGCATCACTTCCATTGTTCATCCAGATGTTAGTATCGTCAGCATACATGCTGAACTTTATTCCAGAGATCTCATTCAGCTTAGCTGGGAGGCCTCTCATTGCTATGTTGAATAGAAATGGAGATAACACGGCACCTTGAGGGGTTCCTTTGCTGATCCTAGCCTTATGCTGGGAGACTCTCCGTCCTGAAATTTAATCACCGCCCTTCTGCCCTGAAGAAAGTTCTTAATGTAATTGTATGTTATTTTGCTTACGTTTACTACCTCAAGACCTTTTAGTACCGCGTCATGTCTGATATTATCGAAGGCCTTCGTGAGGTCTAGGCCTAGGATCACCTTAGTGTCTAGCCCTTTCTTGTCTATGATATCACGTCTTAGTCTGAGCATTATGTCCTGCGTGCTGAGCTTAGGTCTGAAGCCTACCATCTCATGCGGCCATAGGTTTTCATCCTCCATGTATTTTGTTAATCTCGCTTGCACTACGTGTTCCATGAGCTTCCCCACACACGATGTCAGAGAGATTGGTCTTAGGTTTTCTAACTTTGGTTCTTTCCCCGGCTTGGGAATGAGAATCCTGCCTTTTTCCATTCGTCCGGTAATTTACTTTCTTTCCCTACTTTGTTTATGTATCGTGTGATTGCTTCCACCGAGCCTTCATCTAGATTTCTAAGCATGACATTTGATATCTTATCTGGTCCAGAGGCCGAGCGAGTTCTTAACCCCGCAATAGCTTCTCTGACTTCTGCTACAATGATATCTGCATCTAGTTTGCCATTCTTTAGACCCCCATATTCCGCTTGTTTAATTTCTGTAGGCGCGGGCATAGAGCCAGAGCCTACGAGAGAAGAATGGGAAAACAACCAGCAGAACAAGTGGCCTACGTAGATTCTGCATGTGGACGGCAAGGAGCAGCCGTATCCGCAGTAGTCGACGGAACAGGAGCACCTGTAGTATCGGCTTCAAGCCGCACGAGAGATGCCAACGCGACGGAGGAATTGGCAGTAGCGCTCGCTTGCGTCGGTACCAAGGCTAAATTGATACTATGCGATAGCAAAAATGCGGTCAGAAATTTTGGGAAGGGAAGAATATCAGAAGAAGCTAAACGAGTCCTCGAATCGAGGCCGCTTGAGCGCAACGTGGAAATTATATGGATACCAGCACATGAATCCATCGCAGGGAATGAGGCTGCTCACGAGTTTGCCCGAGCTCTCTATCACCGGGCGGCTGCCGAGCAGCCCTCTTGCATGGATGTAAAAGATAGCCTAATCTCGTATAAAGAGGTTACAGAGCACTATAAACTAAGCAGAAGGGACTATCCGCCGCCAGACCGCTCCCTCGGAAACGGGGAGGCAATTGCATGGAGGAGACTACAAGGGGGCAATCATATTAGTCCCTTTTGGGTATATGCAACAATTTCAAAAGATGAAAAGGATCTACATTGCATAACATGTGGGAGATGGGGCACTCTAGATTATATTATTTGGGAATGTAACAACAGCCCAGGAGCTAAAGAAAATATAGATAGAGACGCCTGGGAGACCCTGCTGCGAAGCGAGGACCCCGCTCAGCAGCAGCAAGCCATCCACCTGGCGGCTGAGGCCGTGAAGCAACAATGCATATTCACCAGACCTTAGTTCGCGAGGCTCCTGAGTAAGGCTCCATCAGGCCTGCGTGCCGGGGAGTCCGAAACGGAGCTTCTTCTTGGTGGAAATAAATGTTTTAAAGAACAACAACAACTATTTTAGTCTTTGGTACTTTCAAACTGCGCGCCAATTGCAGTATCTCGCTCGCGGAATCCTGCTATCATCCTCTAGGTAGGCAAGCGGAATTAATAAGTGCGTTTCGCGACCCAGGGTGGGAAACAGCGGTAAAGCGCTGGACTGGGGATCCAAGGCATGGAAGCTATTCTTTTTTTCAATGAGGAGTCGCACACCTCTTAGGCGTTGCTAAGAAACGCTGGCAGCGCTTGGCGAGGGGGCTGCGCAGCTGATGATTTTCTACCAGCTGGCCTTGGCTGTGACGTCACTCGGTCGCGGCATACAGCATACGCGAAGCTCGGCTCCGGCCCTCGTAGTGAAGCTTTTCGCTTCAAACGTTAGCATAAATCTTGAACACTGCCCCACTGCTTGCAATCTTTGATCCGCAGACAAACTAAACGTTCCGACGCATCAAAGGACGGCGTCGGTGCAGAGTTGCTGCAAGGCTACAATGATGAATGGATGCCTGTAGCATAATTATAGTGCTCTAGAATATTAGCACTATAGCATAAGCATCTCAGGTCATAATAATAATAATTATGAGGGTAATTACGAGGGATATTAGTGACTAAAGTAGTGAAAGGCGCAAGCCTGAGAAGTCTCATGTTGTCTAGCGTTCCTGCCATCTGCAAACCCACACTTTAACGAGCGCCAAGGAACGCTATGCGACAGGAGCGATGGCGTAATATCCAAACGCACACTTGTTGAAGAAAGTGTGACAGATACGGCACCTTTCCTCCAAAAGTCTCATCTTGTCTAGCGTTCCTGCCATCCGCAATCCCACGCAACAGCCGCTTCAACTCAGCCACGAGGTACTCACGCCTGTCGAGCGCCCTGACAATGACAATGTGGTTCTCGCCTTAGATTTTTTATTTATTTATTCAGTGATTGTGTGGGCAATACATGGTACTGCCCGTGGGGCAGGACAAAAGGAGGTAATTAGCCTCCTGACGAGGTCCTGGCCTCACTGGGCGCAACAGCAGCGGGTACAAAGTACAGGCAATGCACATGCAACTACATACGACAATCTTCACCGTATATAAAAAAAGACAAGAAACAAAAACACCGAGTTAAAAACTATCACCGCAGTACAAAATATGCATTCAGACACGTGGCAATAACAAAACATAAGGAAATGTAACAACAGTTATGAAACTCTGGAACAATGTAAAGGAATAGCACAATACATTGCGATTTCACATCCACTTTAGTCATGTATTTGGTTTTCTACTGAAGTGAAAAGAGGTTTTATTCTCCGTTTGAAAGTTGGTAGACTTCTACTTGTTCTTGCGATATCAAGTATGTCTGGGTAATTATTACATAGTTTCATGATTTGATGATCAATTGTCTGTTTAGCATAATTAGCCCGAGGTTTATCTACAACAATGAAAGTCCTCCGCAGATTGTGACCAGTATCCCTATTTAGATAATGACTAGAAAATCTATTATAATTGCTCGACACTTCAGAAAATACGTACACAAATAATTTCGGCTTGTATATATCGTGGAAAGGTAGGATATTATGTGTTGCCATGAACGTTACGGTGTCTAAACTTTCCTTATATAATGCTCTAATGGCCCTCCGCTGCAGTGCAAATAGTCTGTCATTATCAGTCCCACTGCTCTCCTCAAAAATCACAATTCGTGCATCTACGCCCCTCGCCGAGATGCAAGACACCAGTACTTCTCTCCCTGGCTAGTGGATCCATACGCGAAGCCACAGAGATTAGAGTCCTCGGACTCTTTATTCGCCAAAAACGTCGCGCTGACACAACACTAGCCAAGCTTCGCAAGGTTGGCGACCAAGTGGGCCGCATATTCCGCCGCGTCTCCAACAAACGTGGGGGCCTCAGAAGCAGGGATGCGATGCGACTCGTCCATGCTTTTGTGAAGAGTCGAATTCTTTATTCAACTCCATACCTGTACTTGCGCAAGCATGATGACGACATCCTGGAGGTCACTCTCCGCAAGATGATCAAGAGGGCACTCGACCTCCCGGTCTCTACCTCCAATGCGAGGCTCCTTGCATTGGGGGTGGTGAACACCTATCGGGAGCTACGCGAGGTACACCTCACTAATTAATACACGCGTCTTGCCCAGACCATGTCCGGTCGTCGCCTTTTGGACCGGATACTTATACAACACAACCACCACATTGAGGAAAGGGTACGAGTGCCAGAGCTATGGAGAGGTGCCCTCCGTGTTCGACCCCTTCCTACCAAAATGGACATAGAAGACCACAATGGACGGCGTCAGATGCGGGCAAATGCCCTGCACCGCCATTATGGATCTAAACACAATGTTTTCTATGTGGATGTTGCGGGCCCGCACCATTCCAGGGGAGGATGGCACACAGCTGCAGTCGTTCACGAGGAAAACAGGTGGATGGCCTCCCTTTTAAGGCCCCTAGCGCAACCCACGTGGAGGAGGTAGCAATCGCCCTTGCTGCCTCCCACCCTCAATCTAAATTCATCCTGTCCGACTCGCGAGGGGCTTGTCAGAATTATGAGCTCAGCTGGATAACGCCTATAGCACAAAGAATACTTCGCAGAGCAGCTTAGCATCAGGATCCCCAGACCCGATTTCTCATTTGGACTCCAGGCCACCAGGGCTTACCAGGCAATGAGGCCGCCAGCTCGGCCGCCCGCGCACTCACTAACCGGGCCCCCGGCGTAGACCCTACCGATCTGGACCAGAACACTTATCCTCTCCCTACTTTTCAAGAAATCTGTGCCTATTACCGGGACTCGCACCGTCAGTACTCGGCTCCTCTCAAGGGGCTAGGGAAAGTGGGCGAAAGAATACTTCTTGCTAGCACTCTACTGTGCCCGGCAGTATTCAAACATTTCGACCGTTCCTTTTCTGGCCTGCCCGTTCTGTGGAGAGGTGGCTGACACCTTTCACATGGTCTGGGCATGCCAGCTAAATCCTTCTCTTTTACCCATAACCCCTTCTCCTACCCGAAAGAGGACAGGGAGACGGCTCTGCTCGGCTTCCTGGATCTAGCGGCCCAACAAGCGCTGGTCCAGCGAGCCCAGACCAATGGAGTCCCGGAATAAGGAACTCCACCTAGAACTGTAAGGGGAGCGGCCCACTATGGGTGGCTCCTACCCCTAGTGTGCAGCAACCTCTCCTTTTGTAATTAATGCTTCCCACCACCACCACCACCACCGCAAATTGGGACACATTTTGTTCACGACAGTAAAAGCCATTAAAGGCTTTTGCCTTAATAATAATGACTGGTTCACAGGAAGGGAAAGGCGCAGTATTTTTCACACTTGTTTCTGTGTTATCACCTGAACCGCGCCGTAAGGGAAGGGAAGAAGGTGGGAGTGGAAGTGGAGATGAGAGAAAGAGGAGCAATTGTGGAGGGCTGCGGAGGAATTTCGACCACCTGTGGATTTTTAACGTGCGCTGACATCGCACAATACACGGACGTCTCTTCATTTCGCCTCCATCGGACCGCAGCCGTGGTGGTGGTGGGGGTGGTGGTGGTGGTGACAAATGTTTATTGCTTTAAAAGGGGTGGAGGTATGCATGAGCCAGATCTTTGAATATCCAGCCCTTACATATACTAGGTGGGGTCCCTTGTACGGGACCCCAGTGGCATCGGCCGCTGGCCCAAGAGCGCTCGACTAAGGCCTTTTGGGTCTGCAGGTCATAGCAGCCGAGCAGGATCGCCTCCCAGTCCTCCCGAGTGGGGTTGGGGTGAGGAGGAATAGCTAAGTTGGATGGGCAAGCCCACACCATGTGATAGATGTCCGAAGACTTCTCCGCACAGTGCGGACAACTGCCCGTGAAGGAAGGATTAAAATTAATGTCTTAGTGCTGCCGGGCACAGCAGAGTGTTGGTATACAGGCGGAGTAGAAGCCGCTCCTTTTTTTAGATAGACATTTACTCGGGCGAGGGTAAAGGCTATGGCAAGATTGATAATCCCGCCGCGGTCGGGATCGAACTCGGGTAGTCCGGCACAGTATCAGGGTTCGATCCCGACCGCGGCGGCTGCGTTCCGTCAAGAAGGTGTTGCTGCGTTTCGATGGAGGCGAAACGAAGAGGCGTCCGTGTGCTGTGCGATGTCAGCGCACGTTAAAGATCCTCCAAGCCGAGAGGAAATATGCACAAATCGAAAAATATTCCTGGAGGACTGCAGAATCTTCACTGGCGAAATGCGTAAACCTGAAGAGGAGGAGGGGGAGGAAGATGAGGAGGAAAGGCAGGGAGGTTAACCCGTAACAGCAACCGGTTTGCTACCCTGCATTGGGAGAAGGGTGTGAATGGATATAAAAGTTATGAGAGGGGGTTCGTTGAAGTTAGTACAGTCACATCACAGACATGCCACATCACATCACGTCACAGTCAAATCACTTAACATAAAAGCGAACTCATAACCTTTCGATTAGGCCTGTGCTTTTTATAAAGCGGAGCAGTGCCTGGGAGGCTACCGCAGACGATCGCCGTGGCCAGGAACCTAAATTCTTAATTTCAGTCAATGGGCGTCCATCTAGATGCTCCAGCGTACGCACAGACACTGTCTTTCCTCACTGTATATAGGGCACTCACAATGAATGTGGCCTATAGACTCGTCGCATCCGCAGTTTGTATGTACATGCAGGGCTGTTCACCATGCCTATCATAAAAAAATACGAGTTTGTGAATGCTACACCAACCCACAAGCGGCACAGCAAAGTTTCTTCGCGTCGGGTTAGGCCAGGTGGAAGCCGGAGCTTCAGGTCAGAGTCCAGGGACTTTAAGCGGCAGTTCGCAAACTGGCCAGAATTCCACAAGGAAAGTCTGTGTTCCCGCGCAAGTGCGCGAAGCCTGCCCGCTTCCTCTGCCCTGGAAAAAGGGATCAACACACGATCGCCGTCTTGGTGGGCTGTTCGTGCGAGCTCGTCCGCCCGAAGATTGCCCGCTTTGCCGCTGTGTCCTGGAAGCCACTGGAAGATGATGTCATGTCCTCCATTAATTGCATTGTAATGAATTTGTATTTCCGCAACGATTTGTTCATGGGCTCCATGGCGAAGAGCCGCTTTTAGGGCTTGCAGGGCTGCTTTTGAATCTGTGCAAATAGACCACCGCTGGGGGCTCTGCTGACTGATACGCCTAATTGCGACACGAAGAGCGGTTAGCTCTGCAGCTGTTGAAGCAGTCTGGTGAATTGCCCTAACTTTTATTTCTGTATTAATTGAGGGTGTGACCCTGCGTTGCTGTGTTGTCCCCGAGATGTGTCAGCGAGATTACGCGAGTGACAGACACTGCGTCTGTCTTTCCTGTAAGCGATTTTTAGAACGCCGGTGAAGTTTGATGCGTTAAACGGAACGCTGGTTATGTTCGACAACGGGTGCTCGAAAGCAACTGATTCTCGCTGGCATGTTCGGCGGGTCAAAGTGAAGACAAAATCGGCACAACACATGACGTTGAGGTTCATGCGGTGCAGTCCTTAGGCTGCACAGTCACCCCCAAAACAGAGCGGTCGCTGCAGCTGGTAACTTCTCGAGACGGCTGCCTACAGACAGCGATGACTGCTGCGGGAAGCCGGGGGCAGGTGAACTTAAGCCATTTTCGAAAGGGCTCTCTGTTGTTAATGGAGTTGTACTGAAGGGCGCGAAAGTTAATACCGAGTAGTATGCGACGACTCATGCTGGAAAGGATCCATTCTGGTAACCTTGGGTAACATTCCGGTAACCTGTGTAGATAGCTTCGCAACGTATAAAAAATACGCCTATAGACAGCCGCAGTAACCACTTTTAAAGCGACGAATTCCAAATGCGCTTGGTAGAGGGCCGGAGTGGCTATTTTCTCGTATGCAGGCAAGACGTAGGTCGTTGCCTATGACGCCTTTTCATTTCTCTCGAGGTCAACATGATGGAAGACAAAACCGCGAAAACCTCAATCGCAGCCCTTCATCAGGTACCGTGTACCTGTGCAAGTCTGTAAGGATAACGGACCCCGGTTCTTGAGCCGTGAATTTACCATATTTACCAAAACGTAAGACTTCTGTCAAATAATTTCTAGTACATGTGATCTCCTGCTCTAACCTGCCCGGCTTCGGCACGGTATGCCAGACCAAAGTGAAGAAGCACCACCAAGCCAAAGCTGGGAAGTCTTTGGCAGTACTACCGAGAGGCGCAACGGTGCGGCTTCAGGATGCTGCGGGTTGGTTACGAAAGGCGACGATCCTTTCTTAAAGTGCTCCACGATCATACAATATAATCTCCCCGACGACCAGATTGCCTCATTAGTCCAATATTTGAACGAGAAGCACTGGGATACAGGACAATTGCCATCATCCTGGAAGATGCCTGACCTACGCTTCATACCAAAACCCAACAAACCCTTGCTGTTACACAACCTTCGCCCTATTTCCCTAACGACATGCTTGGGAAAACTCTTTGAAATGGTCATCACCAACCGGCTTACCCAATATTTCGAGGGCAACAACCTGCTGCCGCCAAAACAATTCGGATTCCGGCCGCGTCTGTCAACGCAAGACGTTCTACTATACATATACAAAGACCTTCTCGAGAAACCTCCAAGAACCCAAACCAGGGTCATTTTAGCACTTTATTTAAAAGGCGCATGTTACATCTTCCACTCCAGGATTCTGTGCCGCCTAGCAGATGTCCACTGCAATAGCAAGGCTTACAGCTACATCTAAGATTTCCTTACATCGAGACAGGCCATCCTCAATCTGAAATCCTTCCTATCTGAGTCCATCACACTTGGCCCGAGAGGAACCCCACAGGGGTGGTCCTTTCACCCCTGCTATTCAGCCTGGCGATAAAGGAACTACCATCCCAGCTTCAGAAAATCAAAAACATACAACACGCGATCTACGCAGATGACATTACGATCTGGGGCCGCACCGGTAACGACGCAGAGGTGGAGCGACGTCTTCGGGCTGCAGCCGACGTGGTCCACCAGTAGGCAAAAACTCTAGGTCCACAATGCGCCCCAGAAAGGTCGGAACCCGAGACAACCTCTTGCCTAAAACATCTCAATCAGCATCGATTGACACGAAATTCTCAAGCCATCCGAAATTAAAATCCTTGGCCAGTACATACCACAAGGCCGCCAAAACATACCATCCAAAGCCTCGCTACAACAACGCAGCAATCCAGGATGCTCAGCCGCATTTGCAACAAGCACCACGGCATAAAAGAAAGGTACGCAATCCGCCTTGTAACAGCTTTTGTTGTCTCCTGAATAATGTACGGGAATGCCTACCTCCTCCTCACCTCGTAAGAAATCGCAAAGCAGGAGTCGCTAATACCGACGGCCTACAAAACGGCACAGGGTCTGCCGAAAACATCAATATTGCTCCTGATGTTTCTCGGCATCCACAACAGACTCCAAAAAATCTAAGAAATCTGAGAGGCGCAAAGACTGTCAAAGCTCAGTCGCCTGGCCATCACTCGAACAGGTCAAACCCTTCTGAGCAAGATACACCTCAAAGTACCCTACACAGTGGACCAAAGGGCGGAACTTCCTCTATCAATCCGCAAGAACATCCATGTCCATCAAATACCCAAAAACATGCATCCGACATTTAACGCCAGAGCCGAAAGCCTTCGCAAGAAATGGGATGGCCACCCGGACACGCTCTACGTGGGTGCAGCCAGTCCATTATAAGGGCGGATGACCATCGCCATAACGAATCCCGAGGGCAAATAATCAACTACTCATCAGTCCGCATGTCCAACCGCACTCACGCAGAGGAGATAGCCATTGCACTAGCGCTAGCTACCAACCCAAACGCTATTGTAGTCACCGACTCCCGAAATTCATACAGGGATAATCCATCAATCATGTCTAACACTATGTCTAACTCCCTCCGAATCGGGCCTCAATCATATTATTTCCGGTACACACGGAACGCATGGGAGGGAATGACGCCGCCCACTGGCATTCCCGAGCTCTCTTACATCGGGATCCCCCCTTAGCCAATGAGGTAAAAGAGCATATTACACAGCCCATATTCACCTTTGCTAAACACCTGCAGGCCTACAGACAGGCCAGACAAACATACCCCACACCTCATAAAACTCTAGACAAGGCGGAAGAACACACCCTCCGCCGGCTACAAACAGACGCTCTCGTTACACCATTTAAACTTCAACAATGGTACCCTTCACTCCACACACCAGAGTGCCCCCACTGTGAAGAAATGGCTATGGCTTTCACTTGGTGTGGGCATGCAAATTAAATCCCTTTATTGATAAACTTCATAATCCCAATTTGGAGCAGTGGGAGGCCATTCTGCACAACGAGGACCCCGACCAACAACGAGGACTGTTTCGCGGGGCCCATGCTGCGACGCAGGCCACTGAGCTGCCGGAATAGGCGGACCACCCACAACTCTGAGACTTCCCATGCACTCAATAAAGTTTTCAATTTAACCAGCCAAAGGACCTTACTAACTTGCCCAGTCGTCAACCTTGTTGAAAGTTTTCAATCAATCAATACTTAATACAAACCCAAGATCACCGTGTGCTGCGTCGAAACCACCGGCACCTGATTGGGCAACGGACCGGTATGGCAGTAGTGAAAGCGATGACGAAGGGGAGAGTCGCACAGATTCCCACTCCCGTACACAGCAGTCTACGAGAAGAGCGGAACTGACTGCACAAGCCCCTGGAGACACTTCACGAAATGGCGAGGGATCAACGCTACCACAGAGCGGCCGCGATTCTCCGTCGAAGATTCCATCGCCGCCCCCTGTGAAGTCAACTCGTAGCACCTAGCCCCCAAAGAAATTACGGTATGACAAACACTTCGGTCAAGTGCCTTAGTTGTGACTGATAGCCATAGTGTTCATTTTGTTCGTTCCCTAGAAAGGATCTATCGAACACATGTAGTGTAATGCATATAACGCATGTGATGATCAGTATGGACAGCGCCTGCGTTCATGAATTTATAAGCTCTGCTTGCAATAAACAACAGAATTTTCACATATCACACGATACCCTATATCCATCACGATTGCAAAACACTAATTGCCAGTCTTTGTTAAGTAGCGTTATTCGATGTACTGTGATTAAATATTTAACTTCAGATTACAGCATCGTCATATATCATTGGATAGCTTATGCAGAGCATGATTGCACTGCACTAATTGCCGGTTTAGTTAAGAACTGTTAACTAGTTGATGATGATTTCTAGTTTATATTAGTTAATGAGCGTTATTTACATAATTATGATTAACACTTGCAATTTAGGCTATGTCAAGTCATATCAGAGGCTAGCTTAAATACATCACAATTGCAATACACTAATTACTGGTTTTTTTGCCGTTAATTAGATTATTGTGATTAACAGTTGAACATAAGACTTCAATGTCGTCATAGATATCAGGATAGCTCCTATGCGGCACGATCGCAATGCACTAATTGCCGGTATTTGTTAATTGTCGTTATTTAAGTAACATTGATAAAATATTGAACTTCAGGCTATAGAATGAAGTTATATTTCATTGGACAGCTTATAGCGAGGATGTTTGCAGTACACTAATTACCGGCTTTAATTAGGAACTGTTAACTAGTTGTGATTAAAGCTCGAACGTTAAGTTACGTCAAGTCATATATCACAGGATAGCTTTTACGTGGTATATTCCAGCACACTAATTTCGGGTCTTAGTTATTAGCCGTTAATTAGTTAATTGTGATTATCTTTTGTACTTTTGGCTACACCAAGTAATATCGCGAGTATCTTATATCAAGTATGAATGCAGTATGCTCATTGGCGGCCTTTGTCTATAGCCACCCAAAAAGTGAATTGTAACTAATAAAATTCGTTGAGTGCAGTTCTTGTTTTTTTCTTTTCTGCATCGATACTTAGCATCAGCAAACATTGGCTCTCCATTCTGAGCAATTTGACTCCTTTGAACCTCCTTTTCTCAAGTTTTATTTTTCAAATCATTTCAACTAATTGATCAGTTACACCCAATACATTTATTAATCAGCACCAAGAAGCATCCGATTTTCATTGTGTGCGTTTTGACACCTTTTAAACCGCATTTACTCATTTTCATTTTGAGAATATTTCAATCATTAATGAAAATTAATGAAATTTTTTATATATAATTACTTATTTTTCCTATATTAGCCTCAAAAAGCATTAGCTTTTCTTTCGGAGCACTTCCACACCTTTGACCCTCTTTTCCAAGTTTTCATTTTTCTAATTAGTTCAATTACTTAATAATTAAATCACAAAGTCTAGACTTTCTTATTAGCCCCATCAAGCATTAGGTTTTCATTATGATCATTTTCACACCTTTGAAACCCCTTTTTCGATGTCTCACTTTTTGTTATTCAATCATTTATTTGATTAATTGCGTGCTCTAATTTTGCTTATTTAGCATCATCAAGCATTGGCTTGACATATTCTGATCATTTTGACACCATTGAAGCCCCCTCTTCTTATTTTTCCCTTCCTTTGAATTATTGCATTTGAGTAATTGATCAATTCGCACCCTAAATTTTCATAACTAACATCAAGCATTGGCTTTACATTCTGAACATTTTGACACCTTTGAACCCCATTTCTTTTTTAATTTATTAATTAATTAGAATTTATTACCTCGTCATCGCCTATCATACATCAATAACTAGAACCCCAAATTACCATGATACGATTTTTTATGCGGCCCCGATTATTTCCAGTACATGGTTCAGACTACTAAAACTACTGCTACTATTTATACTATGCCTACGGCTTTTATACCGAATGAGCTGTATCAAATGCATCACTCAATATTTACCGCAGTGCGCAAATATTTCATTTAGATAGCAGCGAAGAAAAAATCAGACTGCCTCAATGTACGAGCGCCAACGCTCTCGTTCATGCGGTTCAGTTGGGGACCAAATAGGCGCCGCTAGCTCATCTGGCAACACTGGTCTTTAGCGGGTGGCGGCAAGTGCCCCCACAAAGGATGGCACCATCCTAAGGCCCGTTTCACTATGACCGCTTGAAAGAACAACGGAATTTTCTCACTGACCGTGCTGCTTACGCGTCGTTTCTTCAAGCGGTCATAGTAACGACATCGCCGATATAACGACACGGCTCACCTCCGATGCTGACATCCTTCAAATTCGCCTATACTGTTGACTTTCTCAAGTAATAAGAGAAGATTTGTTCACTAATTTAGGTTAATCATTTGTGTAAAGACTGAGAGCACTGCAGAGACTGCACTGGAGAAATGCGAAAGCCTCAGCGTTTCTTCTACACATAGCACACTGTGCAGGGCATGCAAGTGGGTTCTGCAGAGAACTCCGGTGAACTTTTATCCGTTCAAAGGAACGCGAACTGTGTTCGATTCCCTGCTCGATCACTCGCATCCAAAGCTTTCCCTCCGCACTCAGCGCTTTTGAGGCTTGACTACGTCATACACAAGTCATAGACTCCATAGCCAGGCATATTGAATCTCCGATCTGACTGACTCATGATAAGTGCCTATGACATGAAAAATTACAATGACTCGCATCTAATAACTAAGCACGACATGATATTTATATCCCACTTGTCATTACATACACATTTATGACTACCAGTCTCATCTTAATGTGGCGTCATATCATGCGCTGTATTTTGCTTCCATATTTTGCTTCCACGTTTCGCGTACACGTTTTCGCAAACAGCCAAATACAGCTTTCTCCTTAATAATCAGGGCCTGCGTAAGATATTGTATCATAGTAATTTGTGGCTGAAGTGATTGATAGGCGATACGCACTATCGAAATCATTGCATTTAGTTAAATAATGAATGAGTTGAAGAAATGAAAAAAAATATTGACAAAGGGGGTTCAAAGGTGTCAGAATGGTCTCAATGAAAAGCCGGTGCTTGATGATTCTACTTAGGAAAATTTTTAGTATCATTCATCCATGAGTTAATGGCAGTGATTGAAAAAAAATGAAAAAGTGGGAGTTCAAAGATGTCCAAATGCTTCCAGCTACATTTATATATATTGTTACGATGAAATAGCAAAGGGGTGTTTATTTACAGTGATATGGCAGTGGGATAAGGTGAAGCCTACTAGCCCCAGGCACCAACGCTTCGTCTTCTTCTTCTGTCTCACCATCACCATCCCTCATCGTCGTCATTAGCGTGACATTTCCCCCCTACTCAGACGAAGCCCTCTGGGCGTGTTCGTGAGTCGTGCGAGGCTGACACGGCTTCAAGCGGGCAACATGACACAGTTCGGTTTTGGCAGACCGGCGACCCGATGCTGTCAGGCGGGCTATTCCATAAGTTAAATCACTAAGGCGTTTGATAACCACATATGGGCCGTCATAATGGGCCAAGAGTTTTTGATGTAGGCCACGGCGCCGAATTGGACGCCATAGCCAGACTAAATCACCTACAGAGTACGTGACCTGCCGGTGACTGGCATCGTATCGCACTTTGGAACGTTCTTGTGAAGCACCAGACCGTAATCGGGCGATTCTCCGAGCTTCTTCGGCGAGACAGAGGGTCTCAGCCAGGCAGGGGTCTTCACGGCTTGTGAAGGGCAGGATAGTATCCAGAGAGTAGCGTGGCGGTCTGGCATAAAGCAGAAAAAATGGACTGTACCCAGTCGTCTCATGCGTGGCGGTATTAAACGCATACGTGATGAAGGGCAGTATGGTGTCCCAGTTCTTATGCCCTGCGTCCACATACATGGCTAGCATGTTGATAAGCGTTCTGTTGACGCGCTCAGTCAAGCCATTTGTCTGGGGATGGTATGGCGTCGAGGTGATGGTGATGGTGAGACAATATCTACTTGTCATTATATACTCATTCATGACTACCAATTTCATATTAACGTGACGTCATATCATGTGTTACATTTTGATCCCACTTTTTGTTTCCACGTTCGAGGACGCGTTTTCGCAAACACAGCCAAGTAAGGTTTTCACCTTAATAATTCATCCTAATAATAAGAATAAAGCGTGCTTTAAGCTACATAATTAGGTCATATTTTGTTGGACAGCTCATATCGAGTACAATTTTCAACACTAATTGCTAGCCTTAATTGATAAAGTTTTAGTCACTTATGATTAGCAATCTAGCAACATCAAGGCATATATGTCATTGAAAAATTCTTGACGAGTACAATCAAAGATCAGACACAAAAACTATGCGTTAACAAAACAAAAAAGGATTAACGAATCAGAATCAAATAAAAAATAGCGTTAACCAAATCAAAAGCACACTATAGAAGCGAAAAAAGCCCTTAATGCTACGCATTCGCAGCAGGTAAGGAGACTCAATAGCCCCGGAAGAGTCTTATTTTGATTTTTTTTTCATCTTCTACTAAGCATCTTTTATTTTTTCTACCACCCAACAACACAAACACCGTCCACTGGAACGGCATCGTAGCCATCGCATCGTCATTTGCTTTTCAAGAACGTGTAATCGATCACCTGAAATGCTCAATAACCACCGTTGATTTTTTTAGTGTTTCAAGTGTACTCCCACCCCTTATGTAACACCCCCTGAACTGAGGACCTTTAAAGAATAAAAACTGAACTGAACCTCGACTGATCGGCGCAAGGGTTTCCCTCTCGGTGGATGGTGATGCGCGAGAGAGGAGGGCGTCGTGATGGACCCTGGGGGATTTATTTTGCGACTGATGGCTGCAGGGCTGAGCGCATGTCGTCCATCAAATGAGTGACTTCCGTCCGGTACTTTTTCCACTGGTTGAACTAAGTTTTATTCAATCAAAAACAACAGCACTAAAGTACATTACACTAGATTCAGATTACCCGGTGCCGAGCCCTCTATCGGCAATCGCCACGAACTTCCGCCCTGTTTCCGTCAACTCTTATCTAGCCTACGGCCCCGGTCCACCACCAGTCACAGACGACTGGTCCGCACGGCTGCCGTCTAGCAAAAATCCACGCGCTCTCACTCGTGTACCCCGACCTGAAGCAGTTCCCACCAAAACGTACTTTCCCGCCAATGAGGGCGCGCTCGCAACACCTCAACCAATGGACGATTTTCGCGCCACTTCCTCCAGAATTAACCAATTGGTACAGAAATAGAAAATAAAACACAATATCTCACACCAGCGAAGCTGCCCGCCGCTCTGGCTAGCTACCCTAGAAAAATAATAAATGGATGAACGGTGACCGATGCCCAGACCTTTCTGGCGTCACCTCGTGCGCGGAGCGACTGCGAAAGGAAACAGTCGGCTCAGCCGTTTCGGCGAAGCAACCCTGAACGCAAGCCTCGGCACCCGCGGAGGTCCAAACTCTCGTCTTTTCGGGAAACGCGACGTTGTTTTGTGGGCCAAGTTGCAGTGCCCTCACAAGCTCAAGCCTCCTCTCCTTGCGTCCCTGCTGGAACGTTTCGTGGATCCAACCCGCTCTGACTTTCCGTTCTCATTTAAGCGGCGTGGACTCTTTCTCTCTTTCGGCGTTCTCCATGGCGCACTCTGGCTGCGTCGTGACCTTCCTCTTTTATTCCAACACCTTAAAGGGTTCATGAAACGATAGTTGCGAAAACTAGACAACGCGCACAAGCAATAGGCATTCCATCAATCGTCACCGGCACGCAAACATAATTAAGCTACCTTTACTAGCACCGAAGATATGGGCAATCAAAAATGATGCTCCTCCTCTCCCCTCAACGCAGCGCATGGTAACGTGCTAGGAAACAAGAACTAAACAACTCGCGAAGGCACCCCTACACGCCCCTTCCTACGCGCCTCACTTGGGGGAGTTCTAAGGGCGGGCGCATTCACCATGTGACGTCACAGGGGAGGTTTTCGCGCAGTGCACGCGGCAGTGCGCCACTCCAATCGGTCGTGAACGACTGCCCGGAGCACTTTTTAAGGTTATTTGTGAATTATACGCAGTGCACAAACCTTTCAAATTTGACTCAAATAATTAAAAGGACCACCTGTGAGGCTTCTTGCATTAGAATATTACCGCAATTAGCATCTCAGGGGCCCTTTAAATCCTTCGCCGCAAACGGCCACGGGACATGTCCTTTTACGACGAAATGTATATAGCCATAATTATACACAACCATCGCCGAAATGCGCACGCTTCATGTACTCAACCGTAGAAGAAACACATTCCCAGGCATATAATTCACGAATAAATTCAATACATTTCTTTCCATGCTTGAGTCTCACCCCCCTTAGCGATGCACCATCACTACCGAGCGGAATACCTGTAGCCACCCACCCATAGCAAGTTAGCCTCTACCGGTGTTATTAGCAGAGTCAGTCGTTTCGCGTACTTTGTGCTCAAATGCGTTGATACGATAAGCTTGGGCGAACGCATTAATTATGCAGTCTAGGGAGGGTAGTATCTCCTTGTTAGTCAACGTTTACTTTCCCCCTGCTTCGTTGAACGATCAGTTAACGGTGGTTCTTGTTACTAAACAAGGTCACATAATCAACCGGCAGCAAACATAAGACAGGAAGAAGTCTTCTAGAGCCGTTTGCTCATCAGGCTCTTTGGTAGCGGCAAAACAACACGAAAGAGGCGGAATAATAGAGAAGCGACAAGGCTGTATACTTGATTGGAGCTCGATCATGGCCCTCCGGCTCCCCTTCCCACTGCCATCCTCTCTGCGCAACCAGCCTTCCACTTCGTCCTCTGAAACAAACTTGTACAGGTGGAGACATCCAGCTGGGTGCACAGCAGCTTCCTGCGGGCTCCGCGCAGTCCGTTGAACTCTTCTACCGCGCAGACTGCTGTAGCCTCCTGACAACCATATGTGTCCAACTGGGCAACCCACCCTTTTCAAACTCTTTTCTTTTTTCCACTCACAGTAGGGAACCAAGAACTCGCTCGATGCGAATAGTAGTAAAGCAGCAATGTTGATTGCGTTTTTGTTTTCAGTAAAAAGACAAGGCTGTCAGCTGACATCGAAACAAACGTACGAACCCGCAGGCGCAGACGTAGCGTGTAGTTTGTAAGCGGACGTTTAACAAGGAGGGAGAGGAGGCGGAGGGAGCCCTATCTGTTATAGCCTTGGGCATCGCGTGTGCAACTGCGGCAGACAACAGACAGGGACATGGATCCAGCGAAAATAAATAATTGCTGCGCGGGCGGCAGTTCAGAAAGTGCGGGCGCTGGAAATACCGAAAGAGGACGCACGGCGAAGGTGCATCGACTTCTGTGACCTCTCTCGTTCCGTTCATCGCGTGTAGGAGCGCGCGCGTGCCGCATCTGTGTCGTCTGCATACTGCGGCTGCATTTTGTTTTCGTCTGCTGCTTTCGTAGGCGACGAGCTTCTGTGTCTATAGAGCATGAAGGCACGCGGACGCTTGGATTCTTCTGTGCTCGCTAAGAGATAACTTTAGACTCGTAAAAAAATGTTTTCTCCTCCTCCTCGCTTTAGTTGTAGCACGAGTGGTCATTACGTTGGTCGCCGACTGACTAAACAGTCCGCACGGACCTTCAACGGGACAAGTGGGAAACACAAGCACTGACACAAGCGCACGCACAAGACAGGATGGCGCAAATGCCGGCAGAATCGATTGCGCCGGCTTTCCGGCACGACTTCCTTTTTATATGTTCACAAATCGGCTGTAAACATACGTGCGCTTCGTCCGCTGTCCCGCTTCGCGCGTGCGCAGAGCAACAACTTAGGCTCTCGTCTGGAGTGGACCAATCGCTGTGCCGGTCGGACGTTTAAGGACTGTCCAGAGGCCGAAATGGAAATGATGTACGTTCAGCTGATTAATGACCGACCAGACTTCCAGTCGATCATATCACCTGGATGCATCTGCTGCGACACCGCTTTGCGGGCCACGTAGCCAATGAAGGCAGGGCGAGAGTCCTAGACGATCGTACAGGGGAGTGGGGAGGGATTCGACCCACGTCGCGCGCCGACCACAAGAAATTGATTTTTGCTTCCGCAGTTCTCCAGGGAAAATATCGATCCCGTTAATATGTTTCAGTCTTCCGTTCACAAGGAGTTTCGTTCCATGACTCATCTCTTCGGCCATTGCGATGCATGAGGTATAGACTAGGCCGCGCGGCTGTCATTCCCCCGCCCTCCAGAACGAGTTTTCCATCGAGCAACACCGCCACTCCTTTTGCATGGAGAGAAGCTGACTTCTCGTACGCATTGCTTAATGCGGCCTCGTATTTTCTTTCCCTCCTTCCTCTTCTTCTTCTTCCCTGCGCTGCTTATCGTCTTCGGCACCAGCGTGTTTAAAGGGTACTCCGGTATCCGCCAGTATCCCTAATGGAAGACGCCTTGTTTACCGGTGCGTATCACGCAACAACCGTACCTGTACGAAAGCGTAAAGAGAAAGTCACTGCAAACGACTGGTCGAAATCTCTTCAACTCAGCTGTGTCTTAGATAAGCGCACTGAGACCTGCAAATGAGCAAAATTCGTGTACTGTGTTTAGAAAAGGGATACGCGTCTTTATCTCCCTATGTTAAGTGAGGCAACGAAATAGCGAATCTTGCTTATAGGAGCGTATGAACATTTTGATCCGCTACTGCTTTTCAATGCGAATTGTGTTCCGTAAGCACAGAACACGCAGGATTTAATTATATGGCAGTATCGATGAGGAAAATATTTTTAATGCAGGTGCGTGTACATCGAAGAGTCTGAGAATATGAAGCAAAATAGGCTGGGAAGCAAATCACGACCCTGGCTGGTGAGGGTTCTTTTTTTTTTTTCGGATAAGTGCGCTGCTGTTCACTGGTCGATTTTACAAAGAGCCTGAGCTTCTTGTCCAGTTCCCGCAACATACTCGATTTGAAATATGCTCTTCCACATGTTTCAACTTCCAGACGCAGCACAACAAGAAATAAAAATTATATGAAATTAAGAGCGCATTGCAAGCAAAAACGCTCCTGGAAGCAAGTGAACAGAAGGAGTCTTCCTCAGTAGTGCACTCAAGCGCACATGTTCATTTTTCACTCGTATTCACTTTTAAAATATTAATAAAACAGCGCCTCTCAGGATATCTGGAACATGTACGGTTGCGATACGAGCTTGGTAAGCAAGGGCTTGGTATAGCTTATAGGTATGAAAGAATACAACTGTCATCGAAACTGAAAAAAGCATTGAGGAACTGCTTTTAAGAGAGTTAGCTCTTGCTACTGACCTTTCCACAAGTCTTGTCTGTCGTTACGAAGGGTTCATGATGGCGGCAGACCATGTAATCAGTTACCACCCATGACCACCAAAAATTCCACTAGATATTGCCCCACCTAATTGATTAAGATGTGACGTCACCACGACAGGTTCCCCTAATATATGTGTATAAATATATAAGGGGAAATGAGGGTGCTCGTTATAATACATGAAGGAAGAAGCCAACAGTCGGCGAGGCCAATGAAAGCGTTGGGGATGGTACTTTGTCTTTTTTTTTTAATGTTTACTTGGATAATCACTGAAATTAGTAATGTAATATGTTTAGGGGAAAGATAATTAAACACAAAGTGGAAGAAAAAACAACGTGCCGATGGTGGGAACCGAACCCACGACCTCCGAATATCGCGTCCGGTGCTCTTCCAACTGAGCTACATCGGCCGCTGTCCCCCCTGCTACTTGCTTGGGTATTTATTTTGTCTGTATACAAACCTTGAGAGTGTTCACCAGCGCTTTTCTTCTACTTTGTGTTTAATTATCTTTCCCCTAAACATATTACATTACTAATTTCAGTGATTATCCAAGTAAACATTAAAAAAAAAAGACAAAGTACCATCCCCAACGCTTTCATTGGCCTCGCCGACTGTTGGCTTCTTCCTGCATATATATATATATATATATATATATATATATATATATATATATATATATATATGGCTTCTTCCTTCATATATATATATATATATATATATATATATATATATATATATATATATATATATATATATATATATATATATATATATATATATATATATATATATATATATATATATGAAGGAAGAAGCCAACAGTCGGTATATATATATATATATATATATATATATATATATATATATATATATATATATATATATATATATATATATATACACACACACCACCCTAACGGGTGCCCAGATTGAGCCACTTGGAGCCATCTTTGTTGTCAAAATTGTGGCCCACCTGTTTAGCAAGAGGATTTCGAATGATGGCATACAATCTCTTATACCATGAAGCATATCATTACTAGTCGAGTTGAGACCAATATGCATGAGGAATTCGCCCCGATGATCTTTGTTCCTTGAAACAGTAATGGTGGGCAACTTTCAGAGGCTCGGTTATAAAGAAATAGTTTGATTTCTATGTGGTAGATGGCGCTATAAGAGGAAGTTAACTAGGTATGCACTAGGTACACTAGGTGCCCAGGGCAAAACCACAAATGAGGCGGTACAGGGATATATGGGCTGGGGTTCTTTCGATGTACGGGAATCTCAGAGTAGAATATTATATGATGAACGCCTGAGGAAATTGGACAGTAACAGATGGACAGCTAAAGTATTTAAATACCTGTACTTAAAAAGCGTTGACTCACAATGGAGGAAAAGAACTAGGAAACTAACTAGTAAGTATGCTAGTCACAAGGACGGAGAAATAAAGAGCATTAAGCAAAAGGTGCAAAACACAGACCGTAAAAATTGGATAAATTCGATGGATAAGAAACAGAGTGTGGAATTATATCGAAAGTGGAAAATGCAGATCAGGAAGGAAGCTCTCTTTGATAACTCAAAAGGCAGTGCCCTATTTTTTGAAGCTAGATCAGGGTGCCTTAAAACACGCAGCTACAAAAAAAAAAAAAAGTTAACAATGAAGATGACGGATGTGCTGTATATGGTAACTTCAGTGAAACAATTGGCCATATTATACTCGAATGTAATGGTATCCATCCGGAAGTTGATGCAGGCGCAGTCACTGTTCCTGAAGCTCTGGGGTTTAGAGATACCAGTGGCCTGGTGAATAAACTGGCGGTGGAAACGCAAAAAACGACTGGAGGATTGGTGGCTTAAAAGAAGAGAAGTGACATAATGTCAGTAATGTAGAAACAAAAATTTAATAAATAGAATGATGGTCTAGTTAACCAATCTAAATCAATAATTAAGATATAGAGAGAAAATAAGCATGATAGCTACTGCTACCACCCCGTTTCAAAGGGAACGCTCCTATATTCCATCCTATCCATCCATCCAACTAAATTTTTCTATGAGGAAAAAGGAAATAGAACGAACAATAAATCATTCAGACCGATCATAATAATGTCAGTTACTCACAGGCTGGCAACGCAGGCATTGAAACTAAATATGCAAAAATAGATATAAAGTATAATAATGTACTGGGCGAACTGCAGAACCGGTTAAAAAGTGGTAGGCGCATAGATGATAGCATTTTCATAATACTTCAATGCATAGAAATAGCCAGGGCGGAAAACAGACCGCTCTATGTAGCCTTTCTCGAAAGAAGCGGTGCATGCGACAGGGTAAGTAGGGAACTTCCGCGGAACATGCTCGCATCTGAAGCCATTGGTAAGGAAGTAATTGAATTACTTAACTAAATATACAAAAGTAATAAAGTTCAGATTGGATATAATAAAAAGTATGTCTACTGTCGATGTATCCAAAGGACTAAGGAAAGGTTATTCCTCTATCACCGCTGATGTTCGTGATTTATATGAATGATGTCGAAAAGAGTTTGGATGAAAGCAACCTTGGTTTTAATCTCTCGTAGAAGCTAACGGACGTAAAACATAGGCTTCCATGATTAATGTACGCGCCCGACATTGTCCTTCGAGCCAATAGACAGAAAGATTTACAAGCGTTGGTTAATATATGTGGATACCAGGGAGATGGAGTCGGCATTACCTTGAACACAATTAAGACGAATGATGATATTCAACGATTTCACCGACATAAAGCTTGCAATATAACATGGCCTTACATAAGATAACAATACAATATTGAAGCTTTGCTCTGTACTGCTTTCGACCTGTATGAATTTCGTCCTAGTGGTGTGCACCTGACTCTCCTAATAACATTACGTTGTTTCCATGGCCATCGTATGCTTTTCCATTCCCCCTCGCCCCCTCCCCCCCACAATAATGCCTTCGGGCGATTTGTACTATCCTGTAAAAAATAAATAAATAACTGCAATAGAGAGAGATACCAACACTGGCATAATATAAGTACCTCGGGGTATGGATAAACGACGGATAGGTATACATGTAAAAACATCAACAGGCCACCATGAGGGCGGAGGAACGAAGAGATGCCACGATAATGAAGCACAGGGAATTATTGGGGTATAAAGGATATGAATTACTTAAAGATATTTGGAAAGGAATGGTACCAGTGCTTACCATCGGGGACGTAGTTTCGTGCTTCAGGGCAGAAATCCAGTCGGGGTTAGCAATACATCAAGGATGTTTTGGAAGGTTAGCACCTGAAGCTGATAGCAAAACTACAAACGAAGCTGTACAGGGAGACATGGCTGGGTGTCTTTCGAGGCACGAGAGGCTCAGAGGAAAATATTGTACGAAGAAAGCTTCAAGAAAATAGACGAGAATAAGTAAAAGTTAAAGCATTTAAATACTTATACCGAAAGAGCATTGAATCAGAGTAGCGGAAAAGGACCAGAAAATTAACCAATAAGTATGTAGGAATGCAGGATGGGTAAATAAACATTAAACGAGAGGTGGATAACACAAAGGCTAAAAACAGGAATAATTCAATGGAAAAGAAGTCGACCCTGGACATATATAGAAAATGGAAAAGTAACCTTCTATGGCAGCTCAAGAGGCAGCTACTTTCTTTATAAAGCTAGATATAATGTCTTAGAACCCAAAGCTATTGAAGGAAGTTTAGTCAAGAAGATGAAACTCGAGCTATGTGCGGTAGACGCCCAGAAACAATGGAACATCTCGTAATCCATCCCGATGTCGATGCGGACATAGTTACCCTAGCCGAGGACTTGGGATGCAGAGATAACAAAGAAACAGTGAATAAATCGGCAGGAGAGGTAAGCCCGAGGCGCTTGGAAGATTAATGGATAAATAGCAGGACGAAACGCATAGAAGGGAAATCGGGATTCTAAATGTAGTCGTTAAAGTTGAAGAATTGTATAAGTTAAAGAAGCCTAAAAAAGAAGGTGTAGCATCGTGATGACTATCACCAACCTCTTTTGAAATGGAATGCTCTTAACATCTTTTCCCTCTTATCATGCGCTCTTTCTTTCCTTTTTCTCCCTTTGTTCCCCTCCCTACGTGTATGGTAGCCTACTGGGCATCACATGGTTAGCCTCCCTGCCTTTCTATTCTATTCTCTCTCTCTCGCTCTTAACATCCGTGCATCCATCGAACTGAGACTCGGTGCGCTATGGACTCGGAGGCTGAACATTTGGGTTTAATTGCGTTGGCCTAAATAGTGCCGCCGCCAAACGGCGTCTGACGATTCTAAGCTACGGGGGCTTCAAAAGAACGCTTTGCGAGTGAATCAAGAAACCAAACGAGCTAACGCTTCTAATGGGGCGCCTGCGGCGGTCGAGTTCTTTTTTTTTTTTTCTTTTTAAACGCGAGAGAGAAGGGCCCCGTGTTGCAGAAAAGCCGGTCGCCATTGTGGTTGTAGCCCGAATATAAGAAGAGGGTAAAGAAACAAAACAAAAAAAAAAGCCCTGCGGAAACCCGCGTAGTCGAACACGTTTCCTTCGCATTGCGAGGCGAGCACACAACCACTCCGGCAAAAGAAAAAATAAAAGGAACATATTTTCTTTTATTACCTTTATTTATCAACCAACACAGAAACTGCATTTCTTCTCTCCGAATAAATGTGGACCTTATGTGTGCATTGCATTATGACTGTCAGCTGATGTTTAGGTGAGGCATTTGAAAGAAACTAATTGTGGAAATAATAGTTAAACGAGTTCAATAAACATTTCCGCTTTGCTTACCTGCGATGCGACGCTCGCTGGAAATTCATTCGATCATACGGCTGCGCCGCAAAAGATGGCGCAAGCCGCCGCCCGATTACAAAGTACAGTATCTTGACGCGGCTATGTGGCGTGAGCCGCCTTTATCCATCCATCCTTCCATCTGCTGGATGTAAGCAAGCAAAGAAGACGAACGTGCTTCTGGAACATTCTGGAACGCATGTGCAGCGGATGCGGAGCTGGCCGTGCCCTCTTCTAGTGCAGGGCGCTCTCATGAGTCATCATGCTCTGCTAGTGTCGATGGCGCATCAACGGCTGCTCCTGCTCGTAGAAAAGCACGAGATGGCGATGTGAACGAACCCCGATAACGCTTTCACATTGAACTCTTCAAGGCAAGGCTAAGCGTCCTCCAGTTTTTTTTCTGTTCATACATCCACAACGATGCGAGTTGTATGAATGTAACTCAACCATACATCCTGCGCTTAAATTGCTTCCGCCACAGATATGTGGGGCCAAAGCTTCCATGTGTGGAATGCGTCAGAACTTGTAAGCGCCCGCCGCGCCTGAAGTGACAGCCTGCTTGCTGAAAACCTGCAGTAAATAGATATTTAAAGCATAATGACAACGAAGAAGACCTTGTTGAGGGATAAGATTTAAACGTTGTGATAATGGCTGGCAAATGAAACACATCGCCGTTCCATGCAATCCTCTCTAACGATACCCGGAGGCCACTCGCACTGCTTCAGCAGGAGGAATATGGCAGCGGAAAAAAAAAATGAATGGGAAGAAAACAAGAACGTGACTTTTCTTTGTAATGAAAAAAAAAAAAAAAGAGGGGGGGGGGGGGGGGTTAGATTATGATGTTCTTTCTTTTCGCGTTGTGGCGCTGCTATGGAGTAATTGATACCGCAGGCTCCACTCATGAGAGATTGGTTTTGTGATGTCGATGTATATCGGAAAGAATCAATGAAGGCAACGTAGAACAAGAGCGAAAGAACTACCTGCAAATGTAACCTCTACCGAGAAGAAGGACACGGCACGCCTTCAAGAGGAGGGGGGGGGGGGGGGGCGAAAGTGGCATCTCTTCTAATCAGTCCCGACTCGACCGTAAAGCGCTCTCGTGTCTATCCATATCACCCCACATTTCGTAAATGTCACACGCTCTTCCCTTCATATTTCACCGGCGGAAATATTCCGAGGCCCAGCAAAATTACGGGGATCCAAAAATCAAAGAAATCCGCATATTAAGGTGCGCCGAGTTTCGAGTAACAAGTCCGAGACGTCATGGCAACAAGGCCGGATGATCTCTGGAATTCCGAATAACGAAAGGGTGAGAAAGAAGAAAAGATGATCATGTGCGTGGATTCAAGAGACAACGTCGATTATCAGGAACACAGAAACAAAAAAATTAAATATCTAAAATTGTTATAGCGCTAAGGCCGGACAAAACTAGAGGGAGATGCAACAGCTGCGAAAATCATCGTCCGCTTCCCTTGGCTCTTCCCTACAGTTTTTCTTTCTATCTCATTTCCCCGTCAGATCCCTCCACACGGATCAGGCATTAAGAGGCAGGACAACGCTGCCCCACCGCCCTGTCACAGCGTGTAACCAGCCGGCCCAGGCGAGAGTGACGCTGAGCGAAGCTGACATCCCGCGGCATCCCCGATCTCTTCTGGCTTGTCCCTGCCTCCCCATATTTTTTTATGTCGGAGTATATTTGGCCGTGCCTCCATACACGGACAACTACGTTATTCAGTGAGCCCTGCTACATGAAGAAGCACGTGGCAGGTCCCCGCGTGCCTGCCGTGTGGGCCTATCCATACGGCCAAGGAGCTAGCACCCTTTTTGTCGTATTGTAATTGATTTTTTTCGGCGCTGAGCTCGTGTAACGCGCGACGACGCGTTATTGAGTGGAGGACGAAGTGAAGGTGACGTACGTGCTTGCCTATTAGTAGGCTTGTTTGTATGGCCCTCAAACACCCGTCCAAGTTTCACCTTGGCCATGGTTTCTCGTTTTTTGACTCTCCTCTTCTTAGCCGCGGGCTCACAGGTTTTGTCAAGCGTGTTGATGAATAACTGCCATACCGGGCTCGGCTCTGATACTGTTTGCTCTAATCCGAAATTAAGGCATGTGTTAGCAAATTCGCTTGCAGTGTTGTTTTTGATGAGAGTTGTAGCGAGATTAGACCAGTGGACGGCGGAAAATTTCAAGTCTCAAAAAGCAGAATGGGCGATTGATGATAGTTTGCGGTCACAGAAAAAAGTCCCTCATGGAGGAAGAAGGAGGAGGATGAGGAGGAGGAAAGGCAGGGAAGTTAACCGGTAAAATAAACCGGTTTGCTACCCTGCACCTGGCAAAATCAGCAACAAATGAAGGGCTTGCGTCTGGAGGCCGCTAACAAGCGCCGACTGCTATGAGAGGATAAGAAGCCTTGCTGACAACAAATAATATTTCTAGTGTGGTTGATGTTTTAAATTTCATGTACTGAAGGCTTCTATGGGAAGCTATTAGTAAGCCACCACCCCGTTGGGTCGCGACGAAACAAATTAAAATCAGGAGAGAGGGACAAAATTCCGGAGTTGGTAACAGAAGGATTTAGCCATGTTTCTATAAGAACTATGAGGTTAGATTACATGTTGCTAATTAAACTACGAAGTTCATCAAGTTTAGGCATGAGGCTTCTGATACTAGTGCATAAATATGGTGTACTAGAACGACTATATTGGGGAAGATTGACTTCTACGAGTTTAAAGAGTGTAGGACTACATGCTGAATGCTGTAATCGAATACGTATGTTTTCTTCGCGACTGTTAACTTATCATACCAAAGTTTGAATTTCTTTTTCATCTCGAGCTTTGGCGAATTCCATGAGATGCTTCCTGGCCTTGAGTGTGTTCGGACAGTAGTCTTCTGAAAGGCTATAATCTCTACCTCTTAACATCATTGCATTGGGTAGTAGTTTTTCTTTTATCTTAAAATGTGTAACTTTAAAGAATATGGACCTATTGCGGTCTGCCTTGAATTTTCCTAACTTTTGGGCCCTTTCAGTGTCCATAGGAGCAACAGTCGTGCCTTATATTTCGCTCCAGTGTTGAATAATAATCGATTCTGATTGAGCCCATGTTTCTTGTTCGCTATCTTTATGGCCAAAGAACGAGAGGTTTGATTACTGTCAAGCCTAGCTCTGATGGAGGCAATCTGATTTGCGGGCTGTTCAGACTGCGCCTCGATGGTCTCCTATTTACGTAGGTGAAATGAAAGATCGGCTCAGATGTAAAATTATGAAGACCGGGCACTGCATGTTGCAGGGGGCGGGGGCTAATGAAGACAATATTTGCAGCGCAGAGTGAGTGTATTGGAATTTTGCACGAGGCGAAATCGGATGTGGTGATAGCGCCCTGGAAGAACCGCCTATATCTGGCTACCGCATCTTGATGCTCGCGTGTGCCTCCTAGAATTTTGACCCTTGTGGTGTAGGGGAGTCGCTAAGTTATAGCGGGCCTGCATTATGCAGCCCAGTGATTTGGAGGAAAGTATACAACAGTTGCACCTTACCTGTACTCACCTATGGGGCTGAAACGTGGAGGCTAATCAAGAGTGTTCTACTTAAGTTGAGGACAACCCAGAGGGCTATGGAACGAAAAATGGTAGGGGTAACATTAAGAGAGAGGAAGCGTGCAGATTGGGTCAGAGAAATAACTCAAGTTACCGACATTCTAGGGGAAATTAAGAAGAATAAATGGGCATGGGCAGGACATGTAGTGCGAAGTGAGGATAACCGATGGTCGCTTAGGGTAATAAACTGGATTCCAAGGGAAGGAAAGCGTAGCAGGGGGCGGCAGAAAGTTAGGTGGGCGGATGAGGTTAAGAAGTTCGCAGGGGTCAGGTGGATGCAGCTAGCACAGAACCGGGGTAATTGGAGAAATACGGGAGAGGCCTTCGGGCTGCAGTGGGTATAGTCAGGATGATGATGATGATGATGATGATGATGATGATGATGATGATGATGATGATGATGATGATGATTTGGAACATGACCTGTTCGAGTTTCTCTTCCACGGAATATTTTTTCATGTATTGCATGCCATAAGTAAGATAATAGTATGAATAGTATAAATAGTAGAAAATAGTATAGTGCTCTCGTGACTAGGCCAAGAAAGCTGAACTGTTTCAAGTGTGCTTCGATCACTGGTGGGGGCACGTTATTTTTTTTTTTCTTAACGTTAGTTCGTGTGCACACGCTTTGCTGACAGGCACTGTTGACAGGCTGTGATGAGGAGCTTTGATGGCAGACTGACCGCGCCACTCATGAGTCAGGAAATGTTTTCATATTAATAAATCAGCTAGCTCACAGCATCCTATAGTAGTTAACACAAAAGGAAATGCTCGGCTTCATTTCGAGGATAAACGTCTCAGATCAACTCAGACTATGAGGGACGCCGTAGGGGAGAGTTCCTGACCATTTCAACCACCTGTATTTTGTTAACGTGCGCTGACATCGCCCGCAATCTGTGCGGATGTTAAATATAGCTTTAACATGAATAGGACATCCTGAGCAGTGTGTCAGAAGAGGAAGAACTGAAAGACGCTTGAAGAATCCATGCTTGCTGAGGGCCTTGCTTGTAACGCTTAGCTTTGTTCGCGGCTCTTTTTTGCAGCAGCTAGCATTCAACATATACCCGGCCTCATTTCACATAGCACAGTGCAGCGCAATAATGAACAAAAAAATAATGCTATAACTGCAGTACTTCATATTCATTTTTTGTTTTCCCCACCTGACATCACTGAGACTGCTTTGTCAGCTCTGCGTAAAATTTCAGTTAGATTTAGACAGTGAAATCCGTACGGCACGAGGTGAAAAGAATCTTCTAGTTTAGCTCTGACGTCACGCAGCCAGTAAGTTTGTCTGCTGTCGGAACGGTGACGCAGCATTTTTGTGCGCAACTAACTTCTTTTGCCTCCGCGTCCCAGTTAATGCGTGGTGCGTACAAAGCACTTCTTTTACCTTCATCTATTTTCTTTCATCAAAACGCGATTCAGCGATGTGGACACATGACCGGCTATTCATCCCGGTACAGTAGTTCCATCATTCGCTGCGCAACACCATCTTGTATTCTCCAGAGCTTCGTATCTCACGATTTACGCGCAGTGGTGCTATAACCGTATCGTTCTTCTGTTCACCATACGTTCAAGAATTTGAAACGGTGCAGTCTGCTACGACCGCATTTCGATGGAGAATATTGGGAAAACGTCAACACGTTGGCATTTCGCTGCTCGTTGTACAAAATCAAGCTGTCAAAATAAACCCAGAACCACCCATGGACAGCGGCATGATCCATATAGCGAGCTTCGCGTCTTTTTATGACCTCAAATTATTTCATTAATCCATTCTCGCAGTCTTTCACAGGGCACATGTCAGAACTTTCAAAGACCTATCAGAAAGAGCGCGAACCGAAGGATTAATTCCGAGGCATGGCTACGAACTCATACCTCATCACAGCGAAGCAGTGAAAAAGGCGCGCAATAGTCATTTTCTAAAGGTTTTATTTGGCTTATTTGACAGCAAACGCACAGCATCTGTCACATTTGTTTCTGTGTACACCTGAATCGTGCCTTAAGGGAAGGGAAAGGGGGGTACTGAAAGCGGAAAAAGTAATAGAAGCGCCGTAATGGATGGCTACGAAGCAATTTCCACCATCTGAGATCTTTAACGTACACTGACATCGCATAGCACACAGAAGCTTCTCCGTTTCGCCTTCGTTGAAACGCAGCCGCCGTCGGTTGGCCAGATTCAAACCCGGGTACTCCAGTACAATAGCCGGGCATCTTAATCACTGTGCCACCGCGGCGGGGCCAACAGTCACGCAAAAGTGGAAATTCTCGCAAGTTACTGCAAAAACTAGTGAACCCGCTGGCCACCAGTGCCCGTAGACGAAAAGCGTCCTCTAAGTGGACCTCTTCAAACCTGGTAAGCCAGCTTGATAAATACAATTACGTGAGCTGCCTAGAAGCTCCTGAGCCTTTCGCTGAAATACCGACTACATTTCGGATTTTTAGCGCTTTAAGTTGTAAGAACTTAAGCGGCATAGTTCTAATGTATCCTTTGGCACCATAATTACTGATGAAGTAGCAAATGTGGTTTTATTTCACATAGCATAGATGGAAATGCGGCTACATCCCGCGTCACCTCCGCGTTTAGTGCTACTGCCAGTCGATTCGGACCGAAATACATTTAATGCTTTTTCTCGCAGTACGCGCGCAAGTTCTCCAGAGTACGAGATGATTCTTAAAAACCTGCCATTTACAGAACGCGCCCCTCTGAAGGCTCTCAGTGCCCCAGATTTCATTGTGATCATAAATCTCTGAACAATTTTTTCTTCGTTTTCTATGTGGTACTGCGACTGAACGATCGATGTTACCTTGCTGTTTCGATTATAGATTAGAAATTTAAAAGACAGAGTAAATTCGTAAGAACCACAGATGTGATACGGACTTACTTTCAGTTTTCTGAGAATTGATGATAGCAAAAAACAAGAACTGGGTGCTCAGGATTACAGCTTATCGTTCATCGTTCATACACTCGAAGGAAAAGCAACAATGAAAAAAGAACGACGTCAGAAGAAACCTCTTCGTCCGTCAGAAATGTAGAAAGGCCTTCCCACGTGCTCAGATATCGACTGGGGGCCCCAGAGTTTACGTTTCATGCGTGCTTGCGTACGGCACGGCCTTGAAGCCATACAGGGCAGAAGCGCTGAAACAGAAAAGCAGGTTCAAGTGCCGAGGGAGGGCTATCGTCACAATCACCTAAGCACTAGGCGTGCCCAATGGCGCCTTCTGCACTCCACCTCCCCCCTGCACAAACACACACACGCACACATATTGCCTTGTTCGTTTCGCTGCTGCAGGCCGCACAGTACAGCCTGTGGTCCCAAAATGGCCCTTTAGCCTTGTTTTTCTTGACGGAGTCTGAGCTGGGAAGAGACGATAGAACGCACCCTTGTTGCCAGCATAGTTCGATAAAAGCCACCAGTGCCCTTGCACCGACGTGTAACGCCTGCATACGGACGGAGGCCATGTAATGGGTTAGCCGCTGAGGCCGATTTTGAAAGGCCAAAAGGGAATAAATAAATAAATAAATAAATAGGTCAATATATGACAAACGTTAGCACTGAAATAAGAACCTGGCGCGCATACACGAATATGCGGCTTACAGTGAACGTTGGCCGCCTGAAGAGTGAAAACGACAAAGCTAGCAGGGCAAGGGAAAAATCAGTGTCACGTGAACCACACTGAATCAAACTGTCTCAGAGCGAAGGAGGAGTGAACCACCACAATGATTTGTGTCACCACATGACCTCATTGCACGCATCAAAAGACGCTTGAAATGGAAATGAGGAGACTAGACTAGGAAGATGAGATAATCGATTGGGGGAATCCAGTTCAAACCCTGCATTTCTGCGAAGCAGAAATCCCAAAAAAAAGCTTAGCCCCAGGACGCACTGTTGGGACGTAGGATCCACGCCTCTCCCCAGCCCGCTATCGGGTCTTGCGGTCACGTGCGCACGTATTTGCGCATCCTCGGGACGGTTGGCGCTGGGGTCGAGTGTGTAGTTAAGGCGCCTCGACTAAGGGTTTTGAGTGATGGGTGCCCGCGATAAGAGTCGGGCGGGGGGCATCCATCAGCAGCGTGACCAAACGGGCCCCGGAGGAGTCTGCGTGGCCCCGCTTTCCCACACGCATTTTCCCTATCTCCTTCCACGGTTGCCCTAATGCGTGGGAAAGGATAGGTGAGGGCCCGTTTGCTGCCCCCGCAGAGCTCGGCCGTGTGCAGCAGGACTGAAAAAGGGCTGGGAGATGGTCCGCCTCTACGAGCTCACCCGCACTATCGGATGTTGAATTATAGATCCTTTAGACGAATAAAAAACAGAAAGGTGCTCTAAAGCTGTAATTATGAAGTTTATCAGACAACACATCATTAATAGCTAAATGGAACGCCTTGAAAACTTCCAAAAACAACCCGTAGTCAAATTCATTCTGGTAAGCGGTACTGTTTACAAGCGTTTTCTGCGTGCCACGACCGTTGATAAAATAGAACTTGTTGCAAGAGAACATATGAGCTTAAAAAAAAATAAATAAATCATCTCCAAGTACATTGGTTTTTCTAAAGCAAGCACAAAGAACGGTACGATTCAGGTGTCTGAAAAATTTCCGACTCTTTTATTACTTCGTTTTTATTCAGAAAGATAGCCAGCACTTTTTTCAAGTCGTGTGACACTCCTTGAGTGGACATATTTCTGCTAATAATCACGTGCAAAACATGGTTTCCTCACCCAAATTCTCTGCCTAGTGTGCCAATTAAAATATCGTCACATCCAGCAGGCAATTCCTTGCTATGACAGAATGAATAAAGCGAAGTTAGTCCTGCGCATAAGGCAGCAAAATGCAGCCTCAAGCATAGATTTCATGTTGTGAGCCAGTTGACTGCGCCCTGGTACATGTACATCCCGACCAGCCTGCGAAAAATAAATATTGAATTCATTTCCAAGTCTCAGAAATAAGACACCAAAGTTGCAGGAAAATGTTTCGGATGTTTGTCTAAGTACGTAACCTCGTCTGAGAATAATAACATTCCATGTGGACTTTAGTAGGAATCTTTTTCGATGGCGCAATATTTCCCTGGAATAATATGTACCTTTCTTGTTAGACCAATACGCTTGCCGTGTTGCGGGCTACGCTGTAAAGTGCTCTGAACGGAGCATTCTTTGTCAGCCGAAAGAACGACGTTAGTAATCCACGCACACTCAACCTATCTTTATTCATGACAACGTGTCTGAATCGCAATCCAAAGGTCCTGGGTTGGATTCCCATCTCGCCTTCGTAAAACTCCTGTTGATACGGCCATGGCGTGCAGTATCATGATATCATGGAACTCGTCAACCAATCAGTGCCAGGTCATGTCAACATTTTTGCTCGTTAGAGGCCGAAGCCGGATGTTTTAAGGATGAGACCTTTGACGCTGTCACGTTATCTGCCTATAGAATTACCGGGGTCGGCTACCGGCTAGCGCATCGGACCTGAATTCAGAGGGCTCTTAAGTCCGAGATGATTGCTTCAATATATATACCTGTGGCTGACCAAATTTAGTTTCTGTTCTGGGTGCTTGGAGCGGACGCACCACTATCTTTGTTACACTCATGCAATTAGTCCTGAAAAGTTTTTATAGAAGAATTTGGTATGACAGATGGCAATATCGCACCTTTCTGTTCGCACTGCTATAGGACTGCGACCGTCATGCTTTTCTGAGCAGCTTTGTGACCGTTTAACAGTTTCATCGCAATTATTTTTCACTTCCACTCTGCCGTCTTAAACTTCCCTTTGTTTTAATTTTTTTTTCCTTTTTCCAGCTCACACACCCCACTATCTACCGGCCACGAACACTTTCCACATTACTTTCAGGGGGTCCGAATTGCGGCCCAATACGTCCTTTACCCGTGGAGCATACGTGGAAGACACTCCTCTTACCTCACGTCCTGTCCCGTTTGCCGGAGGCCCATTACGCGGCGATTCTTCGTTCCATTCTCCTGATCCCGAGCACTTCTATTCCGCAGTGTCAGCCGCGTTTCCGATTTTATCATACCACTTGTCCGCGACTGTCCGCAACCCATACAGGCATTAAAGCGGTATGTTCTCCTCATCCCTTATTCCAGTCTCAGGCAGCCGGAGGCACTAAGCGGTCAATTTTGGTGCGCCCATGCCCTGCCTATGATGAACAGGCATCAGGATCAATGCACTCCTTTTTTGCGCTGGCCAAACCAGTAGTATGGCTTTTCTGTGATTGTGATGTGCGAACACGACGTGACTTCTGCAATTCGTTTTTTATAATGCCTGCTGCTGTGGTCCCGGAAAGCAAACAAAACAAGCAAATAATAGCGTGAATTTTGTTTGACGCAGCCCATGTTCGTAAAGTGCAAGGGCAACGTAAAGTCGACCAGTGTACTTATTCGACTTTAAAGTTCATAGGGTAAAACCCCTCTATACACTTCTCGCTCATTGGCGGTTGCATTTCCCCTAGAGCAGGCATTAATTGCTCCTGTTTGCCTTCAATGACATAGACTTGCACGATCCTTTTATGCCATTTTGTTGCTTCTAATTCCCCCACGCGTAGGAAGCAAAGTGCCATAATAAATAGCGGAGGCCTGGCCGGCTTCATGCACGTGGAAGTTTTTACCGCACTCATCGATGCTTCCTCGACATATCTGTGTGGTACGTCTTACAGCAGCTGCTTGGACGTGTCGTTAGTTTCAATGAGCCCCCTTTTGCAATGTTAGGTGATGCTACGATGCGGAAAAACATGTAATTAACCGCACTCCATCCTTTGTACGCATAATGTTCTTTGCAATTCACGGACTAGCCGGCCTTTGCGGCATGCATAGAGTCGTCCTATTTAATGATAGGCTTCCTTCAATATTTATTTGCGCTGTTGACTTCTTTTTTCTGAGGCCTCAACAGTCAGGAACGAAATGCTTAAAAAAAAATAGGTACCTTAAAAAACCTCGAACGCCTCCCCGCGGTGACTGGGTGGTTAGGGCGCTCGAGTACTGCGCCCAAGGATGTAGGATCGAATCGGCTCCGCGGCGGTCAATTTTCTATGGAGCCTAAACACAAAGCGCCTGTGTGCTGTGCGATGTCAATGCACGTTAAAGAACCTCAAGCGGTCGAAAATTCCGAAGCTCTCCACTTCGGTGTACCTCGTACCCTTAGTAGTTTTCGGATGATAAACCCCACAAACAAACAAAAAATACTCAAAATATCCTACGAAAAACAACCATAGTACTCTGATCAAACTGCGCTTGCGACAATGATGATGTAAACCATGGAATAGTCTGGCACATCGTCATGTTCGCTGTGCCATAGGAGCCCCATTTTGATGATGGCTTAGGCAAGGCGCCGAACATATTTCTGTTTACAAATTATTCTTTTGCTTAATGCTGTCTGCGCCGACCGTTGATAATGTTATTTGCATGGGATCAATTCTAAAGAATTGTTTTTACTCAAAAAAGCACGTAGTATCTAAGGCGCTGTAAGAACTCTTGGTAAAATCTACTTGACGTTTGAGGCTAACAGCAAACTAAAACGTTGTGTAAAGTGCCAGGAACTTTGAATGGGTTGGTTACTTACATGTATTCAGGCACAGTGGCAAAGCGAAAAACGACCAGAGCAGGATAGGCGACCGGACACACGCTTCAGGTTTATACAAAACTCCAGGTTCTCACACGACGCCAACAGGTATTCTCGCGCTCCTTCCCGCCACTTCTTATGCACGTGGGGCATAAGAAGTGGCATAACAAGCATCTCCAGAAGGAAATGCTTAGTGGAGTTCGACTTATTTACAACTACATCACGACAGCTCATTCCATGCTTTAGCAATAGGAATTCTTTTCCAATATATTTTTCGCGGCAGCTTTTATATGGTAAAAAAAAATATTAAAGGTTTTCGCAAGAACGAAATATTCGTTCTGCCAAAAATAAAAACAGTGATCTGTTCACGCACTCTGAGTTAATGATTACGCACGTCAACAGCGATATGAACTCGACAGCGATAAGCGTACGGGAAGCGACCACCACAGTTATCTATTTTATTCTCCTTCTGTTGGTTCAGCGCAGAGTCGAGCATTGCTGACTGTGCTCTGTTCCGCAGAAGAGTGAAAGGCCGACTGATCGAATATGTTCACACTATCCCTTTTATTCCGCCGCACAAACGCGCACGGCGCAGGTGAGCCACGTCGAATCTTCCGTCAGGTCCGCTAAATGTTCGGACTCTTGCAGAGCTGTAGCATCTTAGAGCAAATGAGCCACCAATAGATCCTTTCTACCATCAGCTAATAGAGCGGCACGCTTTTTTTTTTACAGCGTCGCCAGCCACTGGCACCGAGCCCTATCATCATAGGGAACTCCCCCTAGTGTTGGGTCAGCTCATGCGTAACCTCATGTATTTGGTATCTGATATAAATGTTTCCACCACCACCTGCTTAAGCGCGCCGCTAGAGAGCGCCACTCGTCTGACTGGATTTCGGGAGGCTCTTCGCGAGGTTGCTTTCAGCCTCCTTCCTGAGCACTCGCATGCTTTGCTTAAAAACAGAAATGAAAGTTATGAAAGTGACTCACGCCCTGAGCGACGGCCGATGAGTAAATGACAGCTTCGGGTGCCTCCGTCATACGTGCACAAGCGCCCCCATGTGGCGGGGTGGGGCGTACGCCAAGCACTGAGCTGCTTCATATTTGGAGTGGTTCACGTTTCTGAAAGACCCGGTGACGCTTGCGGGAGAGACAGGCTCTTTCTAACAATTTTTATTTTTAAATTTTTTGAAACGAGTGTAAGTAAAAAAAGATGTCACTCAAAGCACTCATTTTTTTTTATTCGCATGTAACGGTTACCTTTTTACATATACCCTCGAACCGTACTGCCACTGTGGAAAAAAATAAAAATAAAGAAAAAAGCCCTGTTGAAGATTCAAGTCTACATTGCTACCCTGGAGGTTGGTTGTTCATGTACCATGCAGAAACATATTTTATTATCACTGCATAATGAACACAATGGCAGAAAAAAAAAAGACTGGTAATGCCATTCTGAGTCATGATTTTTAAGGAGTTGGCATTCACCTCAGATAGGAATTCTCATCCACGGCTACGTTCCTACCTTAGCTCCCTTTCTGAATACTTCAGGCTAAGCAGAGTCCGTTGGGTCATGACTCAGTAATGATGATTTTGAATGTTTATGGCGTCGCATGGTTGTTAGCTGAAAAACGCCATAGAATTAGTTGTTTGTCATCATCTCAAGGAGGGTGTACGGGGTGATGAAAGAGATATTATGTTAAAACAGCGCTAGAAACACCGACAGATACGAAGACAAACACATGTGCCGGTATTTCTAGCGCTGTTTTAACACAGTCAGTTCAGGCGTTCAGTCGTGTCCGACTCTTCGTGACCCTATGGACCATGTCACGCCACGCTTTCCGGTCTCTCACTATCTTCTTAACATCACATAGCTTCATCTGCAATGCCTCGAGAATGCCATCTAACCATCGCGTTCGCTGCCTACCCCTTCTCCGGCGACCCTCAACCTTTCCCAACATCAAATCTTTCTCCAGCGACTCCTCTCTTCTCATCAGATGACCAAAGTAGCTGAGCTTTAACTTTAGAATTTGACCCTCCAATGAGCAATCAGGGTTTATGGTCGACAATATCGACTGATTTGATCTTCTGGCAGTCCATGGAACTCTTAAGAGTCTTCGGCAGCACCACAATTCAAACGCGTCAATTCTTCGGCGGTCAGCCTTTTTCACAGTCCAACTCTCGCATCCATACATCACAACTGGAAAGACCATAGCACGGGTTATACGGATCTTGGTTGGTAGACTAATGTCTCTGCTCTTTACTAGGCGGTCAAGGCTAACCATTGCTCTCTTTCCCAGAAGCAGGCGTCTCCTAATTTCATGGCTGCAGTCTCCTTCCGAGGTAATCTTGGCGCCCAAGAACAGAAAATCTGTCACAGCTTCCACTTCTTGTCCATTGATGCTCCAGGACTTGATAGGGCAAGACGCCATGATCTTCGTCTTTTTAATGTTCAGTTTAAGCCCAAACTTCTCACTCTCTTCTTGTACGCGCATCAGAAGTCTCTTGAGTTCCACTTCACTTTCTGCCATTAAAGTGGTATCATCCGCATATCTAAGGTTGTTGATACGTTTTCCAGCAATCTTCACTCCAGCTGAAGACTCGTCCAGACCGGCCTTCCTCATGATGCACTCTGCATATAGGTTAAATAGGCAGGGCGACAGTATGCAACCTTGCCTCACCCCTTTCTCAATCGGAAACCAATCAGTAAGGCCATGCCCAGTTCTGACTGTGGCCTCTTGCCCTTCATAAAGGTTCCTGAGGAGACAGATGAGGTGAATTGGAACTCCCATCTCTTGGAGAGCTTGCCACAATCTGCTGTGATCTACGCAGTCAAACGCTTTAGCATAATCAATAAAGCAGAAGTAAATGGGTTTCTGGAACTCTCTTGCTTTTTCCATGATCCAGCGAAGGTTGGCAATTTGGTCTCTAGTTCCTCTGCCCTTGCGAAACCCAGCTTGCACGTCCGGAAGCTCCCGATCCACATACTGCTGCAGCCTACCTTGCAGGATTTTTAACATCACCTTGCTAGCATGCGAAATAAGCGCGATCGTGCGGTAGTTGGAACAATCTTTGGCAGCCAATTCGCCCAACAATCCACTCTGATGAAAGAGACATTTTCCAAGCACTAAATATAATGTATTACGGTTGTTTTCGCGGTTAAGAGATCATGTTAACTAAATCTAAAACCCACTTAAGCCATGCACTCACCAGAAGAAAGCTTGCACCCATTTTATTCCCATTGATTGACTGGTAGCACTGAGGGTCTAACCAATACTACCCCAATGCGAGGTTTAAGACCACAGAGGGGGGGGGGGGGGGGAGGGGGGGGGGCAGATTGTTGTAACCAGCTCCGGGACTAATGATCGCATCACGCATGCTTATTGCGAGAGCCCTAAATACAGGCCAAACACTGCATTTTAGATTTAGTCAATCACCATGATAATTTGACGTCGAAAACAGCCATGTCACGCTATATTTCGCCCTAAATTAAAGATCCTTTCCCATGTCTTCTGACCTCATCTGCCGAAGCTGGCACTGAAAATACACCCCGACATGCTGCAAGAGATTTGCACTAAAAAAAAAGAAAACAATTTGCGTTCCTGTAAAATATATGCTCCAGATTGGTCAGTAGGTAATGCCTTATCGCCTGCCAGAGCAACCTGTGCCTTCAGCAAATTGTTTAACATTCTAATCTTCCCTTTCCTTCGTTTTGGATAACATTCAATACCTGGTTTGTTTTGGCTTATGGGGTTTAACGTTCCAAAGCAACTCAGGCTATGAGAGACGTAGCGGTGGTGGGCTCCGGAAATTTAAACTAGCTGGGGCTCTTTGACATGCACTGACACGCAAAGCACACGGGCGCCTTCCTTTTCACTTCCATCGAAATATGGCTGCTGCAGCCGGGATACGATCCCGAAATCTTGGGCACAGTAGTCGAGAGCCCCATCCACTGCGTCACCCCGGCAGATTTTTTTCTGTATTTTCTGTTAAGAATGAATAATGCAGTGAAGCAAAAGTCTCAAAGTATCGATGTCTGACCCGTTGCACTAACTTAAAAGGAGTTAACTGCTGAGCGAAATGGTTTTCAGGCATAATAACAGGGTATGTAGCGCAACACACACACACACACGAAAGATTACCCCACGGGCGCTATGCGGCTTGCACCAATTGTACATCATGGTTTCGCGACGTAAGAATTCCGAGTTAAGGCAGACAACCGACGACTCGGAAACCTCTATAGAAGCCTTTTATATCAAAAAAGCAGGTTCAAACTACATCGACGACACGTCAGATTTTCTTTATGAAGCTGAGAAGAAATTTCTGTTACGCGTACTTTGATAACTTTCTTATAAAATAGCGCATGTACACAGGACTAAAAAAAAAGAAAAGTCTATCTCGGCTCTGATCAGGGCCCTGTGTGTCTTTCCCCTCTACTTATTCCCATGTCCAAAGTCGTTTTATAAGATTATGCGTAACCAACTGACCCAAACTTCCGTTCTACTACTTTGATAAGATTGGCGCCATTTTCCTGTTGCCTTGTAAGCGTGCGCATCAGCCGAGAAGAGCCCGTGGTGTTGTCTTCCTTTTGTATGCCTGTATTGCGCTCAGTGCCGTTATTACACTAACTAATTAGGAAATTCGAGAGTGAACCAAACCAACGAAGGCATTGGGGGATGTTTGCACATCCGCTGGTTTATGGTGTTATCGATCTGCTTTCAATGTATGGCACCATTGAATAATAAGTTACTGTGGGCAATTAAAAGACAAATGAAAGGAACGTTGTCCAGGCCGCGCGCGCCAAAAGCGCAACGGATTCAAACCGATATAAAATAAATATTGGGAAAAGGAAAATTGTGCGTTGTAGAAAAGAAAAAAAAAAGAAATGGGTTGGGAAAGGGGGGAGGGGGGGGTGTAGTGCACGTCAAGGCTATGCAGATATTTAAAGACAGCGATACAAATTCCTTTTTTATTTTCCTTGCATATCTTTACCCCCACTCTCTTTTTATATCTAGTTTGCATTCCCATTATTTTCTCTGAATTTTCTGGAAAGGTGGACTGTGATAGACCTAATAATTTCAGTGTAGAACTACTATATTTGTATGCAAATTTATGGAGAGGCAATGTTAAGTTACACATTTAGCATTTAATTATTCTCCTAAGCCGTCTTGCTGCTTTCTTAAAATTGTTCGACAAGGGGTTTTAAATCGTCTCTATATTTCAATCTTATTTTGGACATTATAAATACATTTTCATAAAGATGACAAAGTAAGATTTTTTTCCCCTTTATGAAGTGTTTAGGCTTAGATATTGCTATTTTGTTGCCCTAGAACCTTGCCTGTCTCGGGAGTTACTTCGATATTTCTGCACCGTGTAGGCTCTGGGGCGTTTAGGAACAGTGGCCGATATGGAAATGCTGTGATTTTCCAGTGAACAGCCAAAATTTCACTTAAAGTTCGCCCTGCACTCCCACTGAGTAGCTATAAGATGGAGAATGAGAAAGTGTGAAGTGAAGTTTAATAAAACGTTCTGCTGGGCAAGTTGGTTCATCTTTGAAAAGGAATGCTTTTAGCGGGAAGCAAGTAGGAAATGGGCGAGGACAGAACACAAGACACGAAAATACTTTCCCCCCATAGGGGAATGAATTTTGTTTATTTATTTGCAATGCTACCAGTCTCTAATTGAGACCCTAGTAGGTGGGCATTACATTCGTAATATCGAACATAAGGCGACGGAAAGAGTCAGATCAGCTCTACAGAAATGTACTTTTTGGGATTTAATACAGCACGAGTAGACTGAAAGTGTGTTATTAAATAGCACAAACAACGCACAATTAAAGAAAACATGCAAGTTCAAAAAAACGAAACAATCCGACAGCAGGGCGTCGACTGCGTTAAACAAGTAAACGAGGAAAAAGAAAGCGAAATTTGTATCCGAATCATGCCTTTTCAAACTGTGGCACGAATGGTTTAAAAAAAAAAAGAACTTGTAAGTGAATCAACGTTAGTAACAGATGCGTGCTGGTGATTCCATTCATTTGTTACGAACGGAAAGAAAGAATGTTTAAAGGAATCAATGTGACATGAATATTCGGTCAGCGTACACATGTGCTTGTCTCCTAAGTATTGCTTATGTGTTAATGAGACACACTGATAAGTAGGAAACTACGAGCGACCCAAGAGAGGACCTGCGGATGTAATAATTGCGGTGCAATCTGGTGATGTGTGCAAAGATAATGCTTATAATTTATAAACTACTTTCTGCTTAGAAACGCAGTATTGCTTAAATTCTAGGCATGAATCAGAAGAAAAAAAAACAGCCAGATGCCGTCAGCGAATATACGTGAGTTTCTTTTTTTTTTTCTTGGAAAGACAAGGTGGGTCATGATTCAAGCTAGAAGATATCAGAAAACCTACCCCGTCGAGGTGGCGCAGTGGTTACGGCGCTCAACTACTGTTCCCAAGGGTACGGGATCGAACCTCGGCCTCGGCGGCCGCTTTTCGTTGGAGGCGAAAAGCAAGACGCCTGTGTGCTGTGCAATGTCAGTGCATGTTAAAGAACTCCAGGTGGTCGAAATTTCCGGAGTCCTCCACTACGACGTCTTTCCTAGCCTGAGCTGCTTTGGGACGTTAAACCCCACAAACCAACCAATCAACCCTTAACACTAGACGCAGGTTGAGTCGGCATGTGCCGACAGATTACCGCGTTGTATGGTAAAAGGGCGGATTGCACTTAAACGGAGCTTTGATTGGTAGAATTTTCAGGAAATGATATATAGGCACCGCCACTAGTCAAAACCGAAGTTTGTTCGCAGATCTCTTCATTTCCACAGCGCTTGTCACTGTGTCCCTTCCCGTCTCGACGTTGATTTCAGCGAGAGAAAAAAAATGTGCCGGATTAAATCGAATGTTGATTAATAAATATGTCGTTTTCTATCTAAAAAAGATCCACAGAAGTGTAAATAGCAATGCAACCAATTGCTACTGAGAATAAATATTGTTGTCCACAAAAGCCTAAGCAAATAAAAGCCTATAATCAGCACCATTTGCTTTCCAGTCGTAACGACGTCGCCGCCGTCTCGCCGACCGTTTCACGGAGAGGCAAAGTGCGATGGGCCAGTGCGAGAGGAGAAAACGTCCCGGCGCATATGTTCGATGTGAGACCTCCCGACGGCCGACTGCGGGCCAAATCGAATTTCTCACCCGACCATCCGAGCGTGCGACCGATACGGAGGCGAAAATGGGCACTAACCACTCAACCAAGACGCCCCAATGAAAAAAGCGAAAAGAAAACAATCACCCAAAGCTTGGAGACCAAAAATCAAATTCCCCATCCTTCCCATTGCCTCAATCCACTCCTGCATTATCGCTTCATCGGAGCAATCTGTTCTTTTTATCTGCACCCACTCTATACGCTCCCATGTTTTTCGCTAGGTATATATATATATATTTTTTTTCCACTAAGTTTCAGGTAGAGCGGTGGGTCAAACGCATCGCGTATGAGCGGCTCTGAATCTGCAGTGCCTGCGCCCCGCTCGCGACTGTGATCGCATGCCTCCTCTCCAGCGCGTACATAAGAGAGGGTGAGGGGATCTATCGGCGGTGGCAGCCACCCGTTCGTGATCGCTATCTAAACCAAAAGACAAGCGCCGACGGCTGCCACGTGACGGCAGCCGACGCCACGCGACGCGCTGGCAGATGGTGCAGCTGCCGACGCTCGAAGCCATTCAGTGCGACCCCCGCTCATCCCCCCTTCCGCACAATCCCCGCTGCCAGCGGCGGTTGCGTGTTTTAATGCGGTCGTTCCCCCCCCGCTCGGTTTGAACTGAGGGCGGCCGGCTAACGGTCCCCTCCGAAACGGTGCTCGTGACGCGTGCGATCTATGAGAACGCGAGCGAGTGAAAAATAAAAAAGAAAATGATACTGACGCTGCCAGTCCCTCCTCCACATACCCATCGGTCCCTTCCTTATGTTACTACGCGTACTTAATTTTATGTGTAGGATTTTATGTCTCCCCTCCTCACCTATTGGATCGCGTCGTAGTTCTTTCCCCTCTACTCCGTTGTTGTCTGTCCAGACCGTGGGGGTACAGACAACAATGAACTCGCCATTCTCTTTCCCCAAACTAGATTTCACTTTCGAAATCTGGCGCCCCCCATCCGCTCTCTCAACCTGCTGGCATGCATCGAGCTCTTCGTAAACCTCTCTCCCCTGAACGTTCGTTGCCGCGTACTGTCTAGGCAAATCCTTCGCACTGACCCTCTTTCTGAACCCTTTCCCATCCCTTCATTTCACTGTTGCGCGCCCTCTCCACTTGATGGATGCCTTACACATATTTACATGTTCTCTCTCCCCATCTACCCCAAACACTTTCGCTTTCCCTTCTCCCTCGCAACCTTCTTTCCCCTACCCAGTCTGCTATTCCCATGTACCCCTCTCACTATCGTGCCGTGCGCCGTTATTCGTAGGGTCGAACACGTAGCCGACGGGTACTCTCCCACATCTTGTGTGCGTGTATCGGCGCCGGCCTATACGCACCCCCGCTGCGAGGACCGTTGGAGAGCGGGCCGTATGGGGCGAGTTTTGACGCATAACGGTGCATTCGCGAGTGGCTGCTGTACTGCCTCTCAATAAGCGAAATCGCTTCGCCCCTTGGGGCTGGCACGTGCCAAGGAATAAATTTTCCGAAGTGGAAACCGCTCTAACGTGCTTCGGACCTAATCCCGGTGCCACCGTAAGAAGAGCCGTTGCGGCCGCCCCTGAAGCAATCACGTACATTCAAATGTCGCTAAGACATTGTACACAAAGAGCCTCCGGAGACGCGAGGTCAGAACAGTGTAGCTGATGCCCAGACTACATGCGCCATTGCATAAGCAGTTGTACCCCTCTTTATTTCGTTCACATACTGAATGCTGCAACTAGGATCGCAACACCACGTTTGTTTATATGTGGTCTGGAATGATGCACATATCTGGATATTTATTTCCGAGCTTGCGTGAATCAACCTAGCCGGTCTAGTTTGTATCGTTTCTTTAGTTTTGCTGATGGTAGCGCTGCCGTGAACTCAGTCGTATAATGTGGCCGATTTTTGTGAAGAGCTTTAGGAAGTTATATCGTCCAAGTAAGATATATTTCCACGGAAACGCTTACTAGAGTTGAAAATGAGGTTTACAAGCGCGCACTCAAGTATATCAGTCGAATACGCGGTGTTTCAAATGCACTCTTAAAACTCAAAAGGCTTATCACTGCACTGGTGCATTTCAGGGTCTTTTTCTTTTTTTTTCTTTTTGTCTTTATTGGGCACTTTTCAGGGTCTGCGGTACAAGCCTGCGTGGTGCACAGAGAAGTAGAAAAGCAGTCGCTTGAAGTTCATTTTCTGAGCTGCGCCAACTACAGGCACAGTGAGGTGCAGTCTACAAATGCTAGTACGGCCAAAAAAATAGAGAGAGAGAATGAGGCATTAACTGCTGCCATGGGCTGCCCCACCATCAAGAAGCAAAAACGCAGACAAAGGGGGCGCAAGACAGTTTATTGGACGATATGTAAATGCCTTCAGTGCAAATATTCAACTTTCGTAACATACTTTGAGTTGTTAGAATGTACAGGTTGATCCACTTCTAGCTATAACACGGTCACTGCTTTCAAAGCAGTGTTGCGTCGGATGCAGGCGCTTATCGAAGCTAAGCGATATATGAACAGTCAGGGCTGGGCAAGATATTTCGAAAAATTGTCTCGATACCGATACTCGATACCATGAAAAATTGTATGTCCGATGCCGATACAAGATGCAGGATCGAAATCGAGTTTCGATATAGATACTCGGCACTGTATCGTCGATACTGAGATCCTAACATAATAAAGGTGTTAATAAGATTAGCGGCAATAGGAAATTTGATCGTGCTTTCTGGAATAGTTAGAGCATTACATTTTTTTTTTTTTTTTTTTTCTTTACAGTACTGCAGGCCAAAAAAAAAAGGCCCTGGCAGGAACGGGATCGAGCATCCTTGTACACACCTATGTACAATACATTTTTCCATCGAAAGAAGAGAGCAGAAGGAACGAACAAGAACACATTTTGAGAAATAACAAAAAATAGATGTTACTGCTTCAAAAATAGTTTAATTGCGGAGAGGAAATTTGTACCTTCAAGCACATGCGAAGGCATACCATTCCACTCGGTTAAAGTCCTGGGGAAAAATGAATATTTGAATTGGTTTGTGCGGGCAAATACAGAAGTTAGTTTTTGAGGATGGTGACGCCTCGTAACTCTAGACGATGAGGGTTGAAAATACAACGAAGGATTCATACGAAGCGTGCGATAATAGAGGTTGACGAGGAATTTTATTCTTGCTAGCCTTCTCTGAGATGCTAAAGATTCGATTTCATTTATTGTTATCAACTGTGATGGTGAATCTTGTCTGTGGAAGCGGTTATAGACGATTTTACGGAAGGGTGAAGGGTGCTGCCATATTAGGCGCTGGGCTGCTTCCGTTGCAAAGGAAAGTGTTGACCCCCCCCCCCCCCCCCCCCCCCTATTAGCCCAGTCAAACCGGTTTCTCTGACGGCCGTAAAATGGTCTTTATAGAAGCGTACTGCTGTTCTTTGTACTTGCTCTAACTTATTAATATCCTGCTTCGTGTAAGGATCCCAGACTTCGCAGGCATATTCTAGCTTGAAACGGACTAAAGAATTGTAGGCTAGACGCTTTACGTCGGAGGGGCAGTGCTTGAGTCTATGCCTCAGTTGGCCTAGTTTGCGACGCGCAGATGTTCTGATAATGGGGGGGGGGGACCAATTCAAGTGATTGTTAATTGTAACTCCTAAATATTTGAAGCTGTCGGTTTCAGCTAAAAGGTTGTCCTTGATCGTGTATCGGTAAGAATGGTAGGATTTTTTGTTCGTGATGCGCATGAACACGCAATATTAGATAGCGTAGTTTTTCTGAAAGGGCTTAGCGAATACGCCAGCACGGAGGGATTGTTTGGAGAGCTGCCCTTGTCAGAACTGAACATTAAATTGAAGCCATGGTTACAGTTAAGCGATTGTTTCCACAGCCAGCATAGCAAAATATTTCTTTAAACTAATGCTCTTGATGCGAACCGACCTGTGCGCATTTGGCTATACATGCGAATACGAATGTGCTACCTGCGTGCGTTTGGAGAACTGAACAGCTACATTGCCATTAGTGCGATAACAAACATTTGAAGCTCTGCGTATTGTTAATAGCTAGAAGGAAAATAAGAGAAATAAAATGGCTGAACGTTATTTAGTCCGGAAAGCGCGATGTGGGCGTGCTAAAAGCGACACAAATGAGAAAAGCCTCTACATACGCACACGAGCACACCGTAGTGTTGTATTGGGTGAAGATGCCGTTTATTAGATTGTAAGAGTGAGCCATAGCCGCGTTGACTCACGCATCCTGGAGATAGGAAACTCGAGGTTCAGTAACGTCGCTGGATATCTATACGGCTGGCTGTAGATAAAAGTATAGAAGTATCTTTTTTTAACAGAAAGTGGCTAATATGGTGTCAATCAATTGGCATACTTCAAAAATCAATTTTTTAGGTTAGAGAGATATTTACAAGTTTTATTCAAGATTAGCTCAAATGTTTTTTTCGAAAAACAAAGTGACAGCGCATAATTTGTTATTTGAGCTGGGCTTGAAAATTGAATTCATACCTTTCATGTCATGCATTTCATAACATTTTGGACGTAATGTTTAAAAAAAAAGTCTAGTGAAAGCCTGTTCTATGTGTAGTTACAAAGGATGGATTTGATTTCAGTCAAACGCCGTAACAACATAGATGACTGCATCGTGATGGACTGAGGCCTTAGAAGCTTGTTTTCTTGCCGCAAAGCAGAGCCGGTACGCGGAGCCCAGAGGTTTTGGGTTGTGCATGTTACTGCGTCCGGCAACACACTGAGGGCACTGCTTGACAAGGATCATGGGGGGGATGGCAAAGCGTGGGAAGAGAGGGTACAGCAGTGTGCGCGATCCCTTCTGCGTGTTCGTCTTGTATTTCCACTTTGTTCATATCTCTCTGTGTGTGCTCAAAAGTAAAGCACCTCGTGAGCACTGTGTCTTTTCGTTAGATAATAGGTCACAGTAAGTCAGTTTATCGTTCAGTGAATCAGGGCAGTAGGATAATTGATTAGTAGCTTCCCTGTTTAATGTATAAATTTCAGTAACTTAATCATTAAAATCAGCTAGCCACGTTATGAGCGTAAGCACGGAAGAACCTAAATCACTTCGTGTACCTGGGAAGTTAAGTTATTAAACTAGAGACTTGATTACCTGATGAATAAGTAGTTGTAAAATTAGTTATTAAGCCGATAAAGAAATTAGCTATTCACAAAGGAAGGTAACTTTTAATAAATGCTTGGATATTAGGTAGACATATTTAATTATCTGCTTAGTTCGTTGAATAGATAATGAGCTGGTTATTTATTTTGTTAGTCAGTTAGTCACTAAATTAGTTTGTGTGTTAGTCACCTGATTGGTTATTTCGTTCATCTGTGAGTTTTACTCCGTTAGTCAGTTGAATTCATTGTTAGTTACTTTTTGCTCAAAATGATCCTTCGTTATCTGTTATCTGGTGTCAGTAAGTTAGTCAGTTAATTCATTAGGCTTTTGTTACCCAGTTAGTGGATAGCTAGTTTTAGTAAGTCGGTGAGTCCATTAGTTACTTCGCAGTCATGATTATTTAGTTTGTAGATTAGTTTTGTCCTTCCCTTGGACCCTAATTTGTTACCCTAAGTTACCATTGGTTATGCTACTTTCGCATTACATGTCTTGCCCATGTTAATGTCTTTCTCCATTTTTAACAGAATTACATGTGCGAATATACCCGTGTTTGCGGGTGGTAACTTTTAATCAGCAAGTTTGCAATCTAATAGGTAACTGTAGTTAGGTCTAGTCAGTTGTTTTGTTTGCTTCTTTGTTACTTGCTAGTTGATTAGTTTGTTAGGCATTCGGTTGGTTACCGTGCTAATGAGGTGGACGATTTGTTTATTAGTTTGTTACTCAATTAGTTATTTTATTAGTATGTTAGTCTACCATTCAGTTGTTTAGGTTTCTAGCGAGTTGACCTTTTGTTAATCAGTCATTTGCTTGGTTAATTTAATAGTCAGTTCATTGATTTGTTTATTAGTCAGTTGGCTAGTTTAGCGGTAATTTCTTTATCTGTTTGTTAATGATTAGCTAGATTTTAGTCAGTTGGTTGCTCAGTAAATTTTGCAGTCGGCCAGTTTCTTAGTGTTGGTTCGTTAGTTTTTAGTCAATTGGTTGGTTGTTCAGTTTGGTTGGTTAGTAGCTTTTCTTATTCGGTTAGTTGATTATTCTGTTGATTTGTTATCCAGTTAGTTTGCGAGTAAGTTGGTTTGGTTGTTCGTCAGTGAGTTTGTACTTAGTAGGCCGGTTGGTTAGTTTGCAAGTCAGTTTCCTAATTTTTTGTTAGCAATTTGGCGGGCAGTTTGTTATTATGTTTCTCACTTGTCTTTTTTAGTTTGTAGGCACATATTTTATTAATCAGACATTTGATTACTTTCTTAGTCACTTGGCTGAAACGTTTCTAGTCGGTTGGTTCGTGAGTTATTTTGTTAGTACATTTGTTTGTTTTTTCGTTTGTCCTTTTTTTTATTGATTAGTTTGTTGGTTAGTTGACAAGTCAGCTGACTGGTTCGCTAGTTATACAGTTGATTAGCTTGTTAATTAGCTGGTTATTAAATTAGTTTGTTAGTTTAGTTAGCCAGCCAGCCAACCAGTTAAGATGTGCGGTAAAAAGAGAAAAATAGAACGGCTACACAGTATAAAAGCGTATTAAACAAGAGTTGAGGTTCACAAACCGAGCCAACGTTTCGAAAAGAGGATGTGTCTTCGTCTGGGCAGTGCGATCATCCCTGGTGGAAGTTGAAATGCACTTTTGTATCCGAAGAAAAGCCAAGTTGAGGGAACGAGCAGGGTGGAAGGGAAAGAAGCACATTAAGGAATGCGATCATCCCTGGTGGGAGTTGAAATGCCCTTTTGTTTCCGAAGAAAAGCCAAGTTGAGGGAACGAGCAGGGTGGAAGGGAAAGATTGTTTCTTTGGTGTGAATTTCTTGAAACAACGTTACTGTGCCGCCTATGACTTGGCGTTGCTTTCGCAAACAAATACGCCTTCCTGATTGGGATGGCTGACAGCCCTGCTTGTGAACGATGGGGTGTTGATAAAACGATTGAACACCTCCTTTGTGATTGCCCTGTTTTTGTAACTGAACGACATACGCTGCGTACTGCATTGGATCGTCTGGACGCTCACTCCTTAACGGAAGGGAAGATCTTGGGACCATGGCCACAAACGTCATCTGCGCTCAAAGCCTACAAGGCACTTCGCTTTTGAAGAGAGACTAGCCTGATTGACAGACTGTGACTTTCGCACCTCCTCTCCTTTTGTACCCTCCCTCTTTAATCCCCCATTCCCCTTCCCCAGTGCAGGGTAGCCAACCGGAATTCATTCTTTCTGGTTAACATCCCTGCTTTCAACACCCCGGGTGTTGCTGCTTTCCGCCCTTCTTTTCTCCTCCTCCTCCTCTTAGACTGCAACCGGTGACCGCATGGCTTGAAAAAGAAAGGAAAGCCGCAGCAGCAAGGATATAACTACGCTACGTGGTGAATTATGAGTCAGAATCTAAAGCAGGTTCGAATGCTGACACGCGTCTTGAAATGGAACAGACATTCCAAGGGGTCCTGATAAGGAATGCAGCTTAAGGGAATAGTTATTAAGAACTTTCTGCAAATAGGAGAAAAGGACAAAGAAACAGACTGATAACAAATCAGGGTAAACCATACCTGCCAAGCTTCACATTATCTGAAGAAAATGATTCTAGACGGAACCAAAGAAGTGATAAAAAGGAAATATGTTTGGAACAACAGGTGCATGCTTAGAGTATGCATGCACGTGCTGAGAACAAACTGTACAACTAACCCCACATGGGATTGTTTTCCCTACTAGTTATGGCGCAGAGGGATAATATTTAATGGATTCTAATCTTACTATCGAGATATTTATACCTGTTGGTTCTAATGCTCTAAATTTATGGATTAAATATGCCTCCTTATATGTTCTGTCGCTTGAAGATATATTTTCCGTTCCTTCAAGAAAAACCCCTTGAAAACAGTTTCCCAGCATTTCAGTCATAGCTAGTTGGCAAAACAATCTTCTATAATGTTAATTGTACGCTCTGTTCACAGCACGTGTATACCCCCTCCCTCTTCCGCGATAGAGTAAGTTGCACATGTTTTTGCCCACATGTTTCTTCCTTATGACTTCTTTGGTTCGCCTTGAATACTTAGCTTCGAATAATGCCACCCTTGGCAGATATATAGTTTACTCCAGTTTGTTATTATTCTGTTATTTCTTTTTACCCTTCTCTCCTCCTTGCGGGAAGCTCTGGATAACTATTCCCCTCAAGCTGTATTCTATGCCAGGACCCTTTGGGATGTCTGTGGCCTTTCAAGAACCGCGTGTAGGCATCAAACTTGCTTTGAGGTCTGACTCATCGGCCACCCCGCAGTGTAGTTTTTCCTCCTGCTGCCGATTTTTCTTTTCCTTTTCAGTCAACGGGATCTCGGTTCCAGGCTCAGAAATTCCCACCGAAGGAAACATTCTTTCACTCTTTCCCCTAATTATTTCTCTCCCACCCTCTTACTTTCCCCCTCTCTGGCTTTTTTTCTTTCGAAGCAAAAAGCGTATTTAAACCGCCGCCAGTGATGGTCGCGATGCGCAGACAAAGTCCTCTTTTTCGTAACATTGGGTCGGCTGGCGAACTGAAGCTCCCCCTCAACGCTTGTTAAGAGCTCTAACAGTAAGTCAGTTTTTTAATTGGTTAGTTAGTTGGATGGTTAGTTATTTTGTTATTTTTTAGGCTTTTATTAGTCATTTAGTTATTTGATTAGTTAGTTATATAGTAGTTAGTAAGTTGTTGTTGTTGTCAGCTTGAGACAATACTGACTTCACTGATTTACTGACTTCATATTCCTGTAACTCTGTTTTACCCATCACTTTTATGTCCACTTACCCCCTTCGTCCAGTACAGGATATCAAACCAATTTTTAGACCACGCTCAAATAAGACATCAGAACACAGTTGTAGTTGGAGTGCAGCAGAATGTGCTGTCACGTATTACAGTGTCTGTTAAGCTTTGTGTGAATTCACGCGTTCCAATTCGTTGTTAGTTAGTTAGTTAGTTAGTTAGTTAGTTAGTTAGTTAGTTAGTTAGTTAGTTAGTTAGTTAGTTAGTTAGTTAGTTAGTTAGTTAGTTAGTTAGTTAGTTAGTTAGTTAGTTAGTTAGTTAGTTAGTTAGTTAGTTAGTTAGTTAGTTAGTTAGTTAGTTAGTTAGTTAGTTAGTTAGTTAGTTAGTTAGTTAGTTAGTTAGTTAGTTCGTTAGTTAGTTAGTTAGTTAGTTAGTTAGTTAGTTAGTTAGTTAGTTAGTTAGTTAGTTAGTTAGTTAGTTAGTTAGTTAGTTAGTTAGTTAGTTAGTTAGTTAGTTAGTTAGTTAGTTAGTTAGTTAGTTAGTTAGTTAGTTAGTTAGTTAGTTAGTTAGTTAGTTAGTTAGTTAGTTAGCTGGTTAGTTTTGAAAGACCATTGAAAAGTATTATCGTGTGTGCTGGGGGACGTCGAGGGTGGCTGCATCCACCCTCGAATGGGCTTAAAACTGAAGAGGAAGTGGCTTCGAGCCAAGCAGGCTCGAGATCAGTTGTACTTTAAAGTTGCCGTATGACAACGTCGTTATGCATTGAGTTGAATGCAGATCGAGTTTATTGAGGATCGAGAGTGTTCTGTGACATAGGTATTAGTTAGTTAGTTATTTAGTTAGTTTATTGACTAGTTAGTTATATAGTATGTTTGTTTGTAAGTTCGTTATTTAGTTAGTAGGTTTTTGTTAGTTATATAGTATGTTGGTTTGTTTGTTAGTTCGTTTAGCTAGTTAGTAGGCTTTTGTCACTTAGTTATCCAGTATGTTTGGTTGTTTATTGGTTATTTAGTTAGTAGGTTTTGTTAGTTGGTTAGCCAGTCAGTCAGTTAGTGTTATAGTTAGTTAGTTAGTTAGTTAGTTAGTTAGTTAGTTAGTTAGTTAGTTAGTTAGTTAGTTAGTTAGTTAGTTAGTTGGTTGGTTTAGTTAGTTAGTTAGTTAGTTAGTTGGTTAGTTAGTTAGTTAGTTAGTTAGTTAGTTAGTTAGTTAGTTAGTTAGTTAGTTAGTTAGTTAGTTAGTTAGTTAGTTAGTTAGTTAGTTAGTTAGTTAGTTAGTTAGTTAGTTAGTTAGTTAGTTAGTTAGTTAGTTAGTTAGTTAGTTAGTTAGTTAGTTAGTTAGTTAGTTAGTTAGTTAGTTAGTTAGTTAGTTAGTTAGTTAGTTAGTTAGTTAGTTAGTTAGTTAGTTAGTTAGTTAGTTAGTTAGTTAGTTAGTTAGTTAGTTAGTTAGTTAGTTAGTTAGTTAGTTAGTTAGTTAGTTAGTTAGTTAGTTAGTTAGTTAGTTAGTTAGTTAGTTAGTTAGCTGGTTAGTTTTGAAAGACCATTGAAAAGTATTATCGTGTGTGCTGGGGGACGTCGAGGGTGGCTGCATCCACCCTCGAATGGGCTTAAAACTGAAGAGGAAGTGGCTTCGAGCCAAGCGGGATCGAGATCAGTTGTACTTGAAAGTTGCTGTATGACAACCTCGTTATGCATTGAGTTGAATGCAGATCGAGTTTAATGAGGATCGAGAGTGTTCTGTGGCGGAGGTATTGTTAGTTAGTTATTTAGTTAGTTTATTGACTAGTTAGTTATATAGTATGTTAGTTTGTAAGTTCGTTATTTAGTTAGTAGGTTCTTGTTAGTTATATAGTATGTTGGTTTGTTTGCTAGTTAGTTCGTTTAGTTAGTAGGCTTTTGTCACTTAGTTGTTATATAGTAAGTTTGGTTGTTTATTGGTTATTTAGTTAGTAGGTTTTGTTAGTTGGTTAGCCAGTCAGTCAGTTAGTGTTATAGTTAGTTAGTTAATTAGTTAGTTGGTTAGTTAGTTAGTTAGTTAGTTAGTTAGTTCGTTCGTTAGTTAGTTAGTTAGTTATTTAGTTATTTAGTTAGTTAGTTAGTTAGTTAGTTAGTTAGTTAGTTAGTTAGTTAGTTAGTTAGTTAGTTAGTTAGTTAGTTAGTTAGTTAGTTAGTTAGTTAGTTAGTTAGTTAGTTAGTTAGTTAGTTAGTTAGTTAGTTAGTTAGTTAGTTAGTTAGTTAGTTAGTTAGTTAGTTAGTTAGTTAGTTAGTTAGTTAGTTAGTTAGTTAGTTCGCTAGCCAGTTGAATTGGCATCATTCAATCCCCAGTTGACTCCATTCCAAACCCATCAGAAGAGCAGTGGAAGGCTAATCTGCTAAGCGATGATACTGACCGTCAGCACAGGCTCGAGGGGAGGGCCAGCACTGAAGCAATATCCAGTGGACTGCCGGACTAGGCGGCGAAATCACATGCTCTACAAGGCTATGTAAATAAAGATTTTTTCAATCAATCAATCAATCAATCACTTGCTAGGCAGTTGACTGATTTTGTGTAGGACGATTTTTGGCTAACTTTCCTGTCGGTAACTTTGCTATTCGGTTCGTCAAAGTATTAATCTGTTAGCTATTTTTTAAGATTTTAGGAGTTAGTTGGTTAGTTTCTCAGTCAGTTGACAGGTCAGCTAATTAGTCATTTAGTTAGGAAATCAGGCGTATTGACTACCGATGCCTGTCAGCTCTCAAGAGGTGCTTCCATTGTTTTCGAAAGAAAGCAATACTATTCCTGAACCACAGATGTCTTCACCAAAAGCTTTATATGGGAAATTCAAGAAATGTTTCGTCATGAACTCAGCATATTTGACTTTCTTATCTACTATTCATAGGTTACTAGCTTTTAGCCTAAGTTTATAATCTATGCCTTCTCTGCACGAAATGGACAATCTACTCCGGAACGCGTAACGGCATGGCAAGCGAGAACGTTCTTCCCAGAAGTTTAAGTACAAAATAAAACGTTCTCTGTATTTACTTCTTCATTCTACGTGGATATCTGGCCGGAAATCGTCGCACCGTTGGTTGTGCTTACGCGGGTGCGAATAGACTGCGCTCACCTAATCTTAACAACAAAACACAAAGTTTAAACTAAGTAGCATGCGTGAGTGAGCGGTGTGGCAAGACTTTTCCTTGTTATTGTTTATTTTCTTTCATATTTTTTAATTTCTTTTTCTTTATTTATTTCCTATGGGGTCGATGGTAGGCTTCACACTTTCAGCTGCGTCGATTTTTAATTCTCATTGGCTAAATAGTGCACCAAGACGAAGTGGGGGATAAAGATACAAATTTTGAGCTCGGAGCAATAGAAATTATAAAGGTGCAGTCAAGTGCCTACCATCGATCAGCGTTCGCACATCACGATACTTATTTCATCTCCGCCTGTCGCATAAAATAGTTCCGAAAAGTCAGTCTGCAAAGGCCACTTCACTGCTACAAAGAAAAGCTTTGCAAGAAAGCTCCCTCTTCGTTACTGAAGCATCAAGCGTGGATAAGGGACTGCGCAGGAACATGGCGTTAAGGGCCGCTTTAAAGGGTACCAAAAAAAGGAGAGTGTAGTAGTTGAATGTTAAAGTGTGATAAGGGGAAAAATACATGCACTGGGGGTAAGAAAGCGGGACGGGGGAGGGGGGGGGGGGGGAGGGGTTAGGTGCCTGGGGCAATTCACCTCAGGCATGGGTAAACAGCAACTCAGTCCAATCATTCATAGAGCATGGTAATCTGATGGAATTATGACCAATGTCATCCTGATATATATATATATATATATATATATATATATATATATATATATATATATATATATATATATATGATGTTGATTTCTCTTTAATTTTTTTTTGTTTTGCAATTCCATCTGCTTCCTTGTTTGTTTCGCTAATTTCGCTTCTGAACTGACATCTTACCGAAACGATGCCGATATGGTGGTGAATTTTATATTGTTATCTTGCACCTACAACTGCTTCTCTAGTTTATAACTTCGCTTCTGTATCGACTCCTCCATGGGCACGAAGGGCTTGCAGTGTATATAAATGAATAATAGTTGATATAACAGGGATAGGGATAAATGAAGGAGAAATGGTCAAGGAGGTCGAGTGATACCCGCCGACGGTGATGTTATTGTCGTTGCTTCTGTTACTTGTCGAAGCCGAGTAATAAGTACAGACTAGTTAGCTAACGTTTAATCATTATCTTAACGAACAAAGTGGCAATGCAAAAATTGTAGATTATTTTAAAAAAACATCTAGGTGCCAAGCTTCAGTCAAGGTACATTTTACGCAGCCATCTTCCCCCTCCTCCAAAAAAAATTAGGTTATCGTACAACCAGCTGCTGGATGACTGCCCGGATTTTCCTCTCTGAGTCGACTTCCGCCACATTGAACTGACACCGCTGCCCTGAAGAAACTTTTCTTTATTGATTTAGCTATCGTTTACGACAGGTAGCAAAAGTGCTCCACTTAAAGGCAGTTCGGTGCAAACATTTCAATTGTTTTTGTTTTTGTTTTTTTTTTTTCGAAACGATCTACATGTCTCTATTGACACTCTGTTCCTGGAAACAATAATTAAAAAGTTAGCTAACCAGTTTCTACAAACTAAAGGTTTAAAGAACGAAAAAGTACACGGACCAGGACATGTGACGCTCTTCAGCCTTCAATTTGGTTACAGTTGGCTAGGTTACAGCTTCTTCGATCGAAACCTTGCCTGCATTCATCTGGGAGACCCGTTACACGCGTGCAACGTTAATTATTTAAACATGCGAAGAACTAGCTCAATTGATATTTCGGTCACGGGACCGACATTCGTCAAAAAGGCCACTAAAAAGGCTAAAATCATAGTGAAACGTCGATTTTTATGAAAGCCCAATGAACTTTTTCGCAGACACATTCATGCACCCAGATATGTGCGTGCATGTGTGTGTGTGGGGGGGGGGGGGGGGGTTCGTACTACATGATGCTCCTGCACTCATGACCTTTCTTTGTGCTGAACACATGGTGCTACCGTTAATTTATTTGTAAAAACATGTTAGAAGGAAAACATACCTAAAGATATTTATATAGCTTTTTCCCTCCTATTCTTCTCGCAGCGTTTGTTAGAATATGAAACCCTGAAACATTCTAGTTCTGTTCCTGGGCACAAGAGACTATGTTCACTTTCACTGGCCGCTCACCAACAAGGAGTTCATGTTAGACCATGATGTGCCAGTGAAAACCTCACCTGTAAGAATGAAAGGCCTCAACCTGGTGAAGTCATAGCTACTGAGCTGGAACTCGATCTTGCGTGCGACCTTATTTCTATAGCGCAGATTTGTGCAAAGTGAAACTCCCAATGTTTTCTGTCTCTCAGAGTAACGCAGTAAGCCTGAGACATGGCTATACTGAAGTGTCAGTGGCTAGCGAAGAGGTGCCAACCATACTTACGACGTATTCTCGCGCGTTCGAACTTATTTCTCAACTTGGTCGGTGATCAGGCTACTAGTCTATCAGGTTCGCATAACTCTATGCTCGCTTAACGCGTGCCTCTACGACAACGGTCCGCTGATCCATTCCGTGTTGGTTCATAACGTATACTCCGGGTCGCAATGCATATTGCATGCACTCAGTGGCCAGTACCACGTGAAATCGATATCGGTCAGTTGGCGAAAGCAAACGGAAGGCCTATGTATACTACATACCGTCGTAAGCGTGCATTTTTGACGAGAAGCCCCCGGCCTGTGTGGGGCCATAACGGGAGTGTCGTTCCGTCAGTCGTCTGCTTACAGCCGAACAGAGCGGAGGCGCTGCGCTATCTCTCGTGCCAGCACAAGCATCCACACGGTTTAATTATTCATTTCTTTCCCCACACTGAGCTCGCAAGCGGTGTTTATTTGCATGCCACCGCATTCGCTGCACAAGGCAGGGAATGGAAAGGTATCGGCAGTGGGACGCGAGACTTTGTCTAGGGGGCTTTACTTCTTTTTTTTTTTATTACGTTATCTCGCACACGTTTACTATAGGATTCATGTGAGGCAGTGAGCCCTCGAGGCCCATACACCGCCAGCATCATCATCATTGTATTCAGCTAAATTATATCCCTTTGAGACTAAGCGCATGTGCGATTAATTCCTATTTATCTCTGCCCTGTGCTCTCCGCGGACACCGTATACTTATAGGGAAATATTAGTCTTATCTTCCCAACTGATCCTGCACTCAGTCTTCCTCCTCTAGGAGCTCCCCTTTTTACCAATGAAGACAGTATGTTGGAATCCATAGACAGACTCCTTCCTTGCCAAGTATGTATAACGGGTAGAGAAAATTCCGCAATCGGAGATATAAATGAACAGGTCAAAACTGACAAATGTTTTTGGTTTGAAGTTATTAAATGAAAAGGGGAAAGATACTAAATCGACTCACAGCCGAGGAAGCGGGCCCGGGTAGACCCCACGTATCTTCTCTGGGAAGTAGCGGGAGAGGTGGGTTGTAGGGTAAAGGGAAGTAGGAAGGGAAGTAGGGAAGTATAGGGTTATGGGATGTTGGAGGGGAATGTGGGAAGCGTAGGATTTTGATTCACAGACAATTTGAGTCGAGCTCCCATGTGGGCCTCCGTAGGGCGAGCATTCGCTCTTAGCCGAATATACGGCCCTCGGCCTTTAGATCATTCCACCACCGCAATGTGTTCGCCGAGTCTCCGGCGTCTGAGGCAGATTCCCTACATGAAGCCGCTTTTGAGGTTTCCCTATCCCCCAAGTCCGGTTACCCACCCCGACTCTAATTGAAGTACTGAGAGGTAGATTTCGCAACGTTCATACCTACTTCAAGGAACTCAGAAAGTGACCAGACTTTAATCTGGCGCACGCTGATGGATACTCTTCCCTGGTTTTCGCTCGGCAGTGCATGTTGGAAGGTACATTTCATCGGCGTCCCTTGAGGCGAAGGTAACGCTTTAATCCCCTTCATTGCATCATGCTTATGTCCGCCTCGTGTCCGCCTGGAGGGCCGTGCATCCTACAGATGATACTTCCCGCGTGAGCACTTGGCGAATTCGTCACCGGGGTCGGCTTTCACGGTATTCTAGCACCCCTTTCGGGGTGTGTACTTAGCCTTTAGGGCTTTCCGTACTAGGCGCTTCCACCTGTGTTCCACCAGTCTTTTCCCAAGTTTCGGTATTACTAGCTTACAGCTACTCTCCATCTCCTTTCCACTCTTTCAAGCCAAAGGTGAGTTCCCCAGAACCCGAACTAGGTTCGCCCCAGCCTCCAGGCTTCCGTCGAGGCACCGTTTTCTTTACCAGATTACAGATTAGCTATGAAAATGTGTGCTCCAGATTACAGATAAGCACACATTTTTTATAGCTTTCACGTTTCTGCTGACTAGAAAGCGTACACCGCCATGTCCCTTTCGATACCCTCCTTCCCGTTCTCTAAGCTGCCTAGGAGTAGCTAACAGGATCAGGATGATTATTGTAAAGCGGACATCGGTTGGTAGCGGCCTTGATTAATGGTTGTTCCACCAAGTGGGTGGAAGGCTTGCGAGCAGGCCTGAAAACGGGAAAGTAATTGAACGCGATGGTTAGATGGCATCCTCGAGGCAATGCAGATGAAATTATGTGATGTTAGGAAGATAGTGAGAGACCGGAAAGCGTGGCGTGACATGGTCCATAGGGTCACGAAGAATCAGACACGACTGAACGACTGAACTGAACTGAATTGAACTCGAGAACAGACTGTACAAGTTATTACTTAGAAGACTCATACTTACTAGCAAATTAACATCCCCGCTGCGTTTGTAAAAAAATGCTCTAATATCGGCGAAAGTGAACGGCTGCATAGAAGCATCATCATTTGTTTCACTGACTGGCTCTTCGCGCAGAGAAGGCTCGCCCCCAACAAAAAGCAAGGCGAGAGAGCCAAGAGCAAAGCTAAACGCATGGTGGTATTAACTTTCTCATTATTTTCTATACTAAGCGAAGTATCTACCGGCTTACAAAGTTATGAACGACAGAAACCCTCTACCAACAAAGATTGCAGTTGTGGTGTGGTAGAAAATGACAAAGCATGACATATTAACTGACCACTTTTTTTTAGCTACACTTCTGTGCTGCTCAGATACAGAAAAGTTGATCACATTGATCCTTCAGAATTAGGCTTCAGTGCATGCCTGACACTTTTCGGGCTCGTGAATGCGGTGTAATCGACATTGAAAAACAGCTGCTCTCACAATGTTGCAAAGCAAACCCTTAGCGCCTAACGTAATGAAAAGTTTTAGTGGCATCGAATAGTTACTCTGTCAGCTTAGTCTCAGGGAATAATTGTACACGGAATAAAATAGGCGTGCAATGCATGCAGTTGCTAGGTCCGCCGACGGAGTTCAGAATTACCGAGAGTGGCACGAAGCTAAGGTGGCAAAAAAGAAAAAAGAAACCTTGATAGCTATTTTACAGAAAAATTCGTGCTAAATAACATCAATCCACAAAGGTGGCACGATCACGGAAGCGACCCTGTCAACGAGGGTCAGCATCAAAAAGGAGTGGAAGCGTCGCGCAAGGGTCAAAATAAAAGGGGGGGTTGAAGGGGAAGACTGTCGCAGAGTTCCTGCATTCTATCGGGACCCACTTACATGCACATCTGAGAGCAACAGTCAGTTACAAAGACCTGTGCAGCATCCTCTTCAACTGCAAAGATTCTATGATAAAATGCAGGAGCTCTGCGACGCGCTTTCAATGGGTGCTTAAAAAATCGAAATCGACAAATTTTCTCTAAACCAACCCCATTAATTTACCTACTGATTTTTTTTTCCAGTGCGGCACATATAAAAGAGCTTTGCCCATAATAAAACTCAGGCAGAGCTTCAATAAAGGCTTTTAACGCAAATTTCGAAAGTAACGTTGACTCGATAATTTGGAGCATTTTTGCTGTGTTAATTTGATTCGCTTCCGTTTGTCGAGTACACTGAAACCGAATTTCAGCACTCCAAGAATAGCGCGTTACCAGTAGTCTAGTAACCCTGGGCAAGACAGACCTAATGTGCTTTTGCTTTCTTTTCGAGCAATGGTCTCAGTAACTCTCATTCCCGTATTCAGTGCCGTTCGGCCACTCTTATCAAATAGCATTGAATTCTTAGTCTCTGTCTTAAAACACTCGTATCTCCACAAGCTGGCGCATAATGGCGCGCAACTGTCGTCCCGCGTGCATTGACACGACCCCCAGGTGCGCTCAGCGCAAACCGGCGCGACGGCCCGGCCTCTCTACGCAGACACCACACTTGTTCTGTCGGGACTCTTCTCTGCCTTCGTGCGTCTCATTTTTATTCTGACTTCGTACACAACCTCTGGTTTTGCGTGTGCCCGATAAGGCAACAGATTTGACCTGCACACTTGGTGGAAAATCATACTTTGCTCTCTCTTCTCCCCCTCTCTCTTTGGATGTGTAAACTCATTAGAAAAAAAAAAAAAAAACACTATCGTTTGGGACGATTAAACTGTGTGCGCTGCGCTGATATTTTACCAGCATCTCTATTGTTTGGGCGCAATGAACTCCGCAAGCACCACGAGGACGAACACTTTTAATCTACTTTGTCCTAACCGTACTATACCGGCTATGTCGCCTACCTGTTTCAAAAAATATGTAAGAATAGGGAGTTCCAAATACGAAGAAACGTTTGCTGTAACGAATTGCCACTCATGGTAGACGTCACTTTATATAGCTATAATAATTAGGCAAATTATTTCATATGTGGAAAGGTGTAGGCCTAATCAACACAGTCTGCTAGTCACCGATGGGGAGCTCGAAGCCACCGACAAG